>NC_068924.1:35555000-36179423 GCF_023091745.1 Budorcas taxicolor | reverse complement strand
CACATTTGTCCCCATGTGGTCTCCAGGCCTCTTAATCTGCTGCAGATAAGGATCCCTACCACGGGGTAGTTTATTATCATGTCCTCTGTCTCCTGTTGTAGTTGAAGGCAGTGTGGGATGGTGTGTTTTACTGCTAGGATAGCAAATGCAGCTGGCAAATTTATTGGATTTACCCCTCCCTATCCAAACAGATTGCTTGTCTCTTCCTCCCTCATTGATGGCATTCCCTGCAAAGAACTGCAATAATTAAGACATCTGGTCACCAGTGTCCAAAAAGGAGGGAGATGCGCTTTAATAGCTAACTCCCAGTGGAATAGCTTCCCAAGAATTTTCTCGGGTCAAAGACTTTTCAGACTTTCCTGAAGCAAGTGTTAAACTTCTGTAGAGCCTCCGTGGTATATGGAATTGTGGGGACACAATGTTCATTAAAACATAGCCTCTGCCATCTAGTTGCTTAGACTTAAGCCTGGAAGATGAGTGCATACACATAACCAGGTGACCAACAATTTGAGCAAACTAGAGGATCTAGGCTTCATTCCAACTCCACTGAGCTTAGGATCATAGAATATCTCTGAGCCACGATCTCCCCCTGTTAAAAGGCATCATAGCACTATTGTGAGAATTAAAATAAGAGATTGCTTGGGAAAGTATCTTAAAAACAAATGTATCCATTATTACTATCACTTACTGTGGTTACAAAAGTAAATTGGAAGTAACAATTTTCCAGTGATACCAAATGCAAAAGTAACTTTTGGCCTTAACTATTCATGAAAACTGTTTAAGCATCTACAAAGATGTTTAGAATAACCAGAAAATATTCATATTATGCTGTTATGAAAAATCAGGAATAAAAATTTCAGCATGGATCAGTTTCAAGTTTATAAAACTAATATATAGGGGAAAATGCAAAGAGAAACACCAAAATGTTAAATGTTAAAATGACATCTTCCTTGGTAACAAAAAGACAGCCTAGCATCCAGATCTTGGTTTCCAAATATAATTCCCCACTAGAAGAAGGAACAGGGAGTCCTTAGGAAAATGGCGGGTTTCAGGGTTGAAACTGGGAAAGCATAATATGTGCTTGGAATATTGCCTGATGTCAAACAATATGAAGTGCTCAAAGAATGATAGAAGAGTTTCAAAAGGACAAAGAACCCGTCTTGAATTGACTCCCACTGGCCAAATTGAGGATAGTTTGAGAATCTGAATAAATGATAGTAACAGATTATTCTTCTGCTTCATTGGCTATGCTAAAGCCTTGGTATGAATGACAACAAACTAGAAAAATTCCTAAAGAGATGAGAATAGAGACCACCTTCCCTGCCTCCTGAGAACCTGTATGTGGGTCAAGAAGCAACAGTTAGAACTGGACATGAAACAACTAACTGGTTCAAAAATGGGAAAGGAGTACAATAAGGCTGTATACGGTCACCCTGCTTATTTAACTTATATGCAGAGTACATCATGAGAAACGCCAGGCTGGGTGAATCACCAGCTGGAATCAAGACTGCTGGGAGAAATATCAACAGCCTCAGATATGCAAATGATACCACTCTGATGGCACAAAGTGAAGAGACACTAAAGAGCCTCTTGAAGAAAGTGAAAGAGGAGAGTGGAAAAGTTGACTTGAAACTCAACATTCAAAAAATTAAGATTGTGTCATCTGGTCCCATCATTTCATGTCAAATAGAAGGGGGAAAAGAGGAAACAGTGACAGATTTTATCTCCTTGGACTCCAAAAACATTGCAGATGGTAACTGCAGCCGTGAAATTAAAAGATGCTTGCTTAGAAGAAAAGTTATCAGAAACCTAGACAGCATATTAAAAAGCAGAGACATCACTTTGCTGACAAAAGTCCATTTAGTCAAAGCTATGGTTTTTCCAATAGTCATGTACTGATGTGAGAGTTGGTCCATAAAGAAGGCTGAGCACTGAAGAACTGATACTTTCAAATTGTGGTTCTGGAGAAGACTCTTGAGAGTCCCTTGGATTGCAAGGAGATCAAGCCAGTCAGTCCTAAAGGAAATCAACCCTGAATACTCATTGAAAGGACTGATGCTGAAGCTAAAGCTCCAGTACTTTGGCCGCTCGACGCAAAGAGCCTACTCCTTGGAAAAGACCCTGATGCCAGGAAAGACTGAAGGCAATAGAAGAAGCATGCAGCAGAGGGTGAAAATGGTTAGATAACATCATTGCCTCAATGGACATGAATTTGAGCAAACTCTGGGAGATAGTGGAGGACAGAAGAGCCTCACATGCTGCAGTCCATCGGGTTGAAAAGAATTGGACATGACTTAGCAACTGAACAACAATAATAGTGGATTATCACCCATGAAATAAAATAAGAATCCATAAATTCATACTGAATTAATCTCAGCGTGGTACAGTTTTAAGTTTATAAAAATAATGTATAGGGGAAATATGTTAATCAATGAATTTGATTAAATACAAAAATTGAAAAGAATGGAAAGTTCTTCCTTAGGTAGAATTTCAACAATGAATTTGTTGAAGATGCTTACTCCTTGGAAGGAAAGTTACAACCAAGCTAGATAGCATATTCAAAAGCAGAGACATTGCTTTGCCAACAAAGGTCCGTCTAGTCAAGGCATTGGTTTTTCCAGTGCTTGTGTATGGATGTGAAAGTTGGACTGTGAAGAAAGCTGAGCACCAAAGAATTGATGCTTTTGAACTGTGGTGTTGGAGAAGACTTTTGAGAGTCCCTTGGACTGCAAGGAGATCCATTCTAAAGGACATCAGTCCTGGGTGTTCTTTGGAAGGACTGATGCTAAAGCTGAAACTCCAGTACTGTGGCCACCTCATGTGAAGAGTCAACTCATTGGAAAAGACTCTGATCCTGGAAGGGATTGGGGGAAGGAGGATAAGGGGACAACAGGGGATGAGATGGCTGGATGGCATCACCGACTCGATGGACATGATTCTGAGTGAACTCCAGGAGTTGGTGATGGACAGGGAGGCCTGGCATGCTGCAATTCATGGGGTCACAAAGAGTCAGACATGACTGAGTGACTGAACTGAAATGAATAAAAAATCATAAAATTAGAAATAACTGTTAACCAAAGTAATGTTATTCAAGCAAGAGTTATCAATATATGCTAAAACTAACAGAATTTTGATAAGAAACATGGTATCTACTTTATCTCAAAAAAACACAAAACATGTTTTTGTGTTTTGTGTGAGCAGAAAATGTTATGCTCACAAAACATCCCCTAATTTCAAGGCAGAAAAGAGTAACTATATATGAAGCATCCTGTAGATACCACCTTAGCCAAGTGACCTAAGTTAACATCCATAAAGTGAGAGTGTAGTCACTCAGTCATGTCAGTCTCTTTGTGACCCCATGGATTGTAGCCCACCAGGCTCCTCTGAACATGGAATTTTCCAGGTAAGAATACTGGAGTGGGTTGCCATTTCCTTCTCCTGGTGATCTTCTCAACCCAGGCATTAAACCCGGGTCTCCCACATTGCAGGCAGGCTCTTTACCAACTAATCCACCAGGGAAGACCTTAACATCCATAGTAATGGGACAAATCTACATCCTATGGCTGATATAATGAACTGATAAGAACACTATATTTTATTTCTCTGATGTTCATGACAAAAATGCATAATTTGAACGTGATTGTGAAAAAAGTCACATCAAATTGAGGAATGGTGTACAAAATTAACCTGCACTCTTCAAGAATGTCAGATTATAAAAGGAGAAAAATAAAGACTGAGGAGGCTAACTGTTCCAGTTTGAGACACTAAAGAGGCATGAAAACTAAATACAATGCATGATTGTAGATTAGATCTTAAAGCAGATTTTTTTTTCTTTTGACACAAAAGGCATTTTTGAGACAATTGGAGATATTTGATTAAGATTATATATTAGACAGTGGACTTCCCTAGTGGCTCAGCAATAGAGAATCTGCCTGCCGAAGATGCTGGTTTGATCCCTGGGTCAAGAAAATCCCCTGGAGAAAGAAAGGCAACCCATTCCAATATTCTTGCCTGGGAAATTCCATGGACAGAGGAGCCTGGAGGGCTGCAATCCATATGGTCACAAAGAGTCAAACATGACTTAGCAATTCAGCATGCACACATGTAATTCTCATAAGTTCTATAGTTTATATGTGAGATAGATACATACATGTAATCATACATATGTGAAATAAGATTTTTATATTATTCCATTAATACTACTCTCATTTTACTTTGTATTCTCTTGTACTGCTATACATTATTGTACATTAATGCATTGAACTGCAATACATATCCAATGTACTACAAATTATGACTGTTTCCTTCAGAAAAATAGCATCACTTTCTTGAGCTTCTGAACAGTGAAGGTAAGTTATGATTAATAATCAGATAAAAACTGTTTAGTGAAATTCTGAGGCTGTAACCCAGAGGCCTGGGACATGATCACTCTGGGCCCCGATACCAGATGTATCAGTCAGCTATGTGACTTCACTAAGCCTACAAATTCAAAAATCCTCAAATTTCCAAGATTTCTTACAACAGAAACATAATATCTTATTGAACTTATTCCCTACTCATATTTCCTGTGGACTGTTGATTGGCTAAATTCTGCATATGGTCTTCCTATCCTGGAGATCAGACTATAAAAAGCATTCTCTGTACTGTTATCATGGCAAAGAAAAAAGGTCAAGAGAGCTACTGGAAAAGCACAGTGGTTCTTAAAACTTCTGTTCACTCATGGCATGTGACAATTTTGCTCATATTTCATTAACCTGAGAAATTGCATGATCAAGTGGAAAATGGGGCAGAGAACTATACTCATCCCATAGGGAAGCTCTTCAAATCACACCACAAGAGGCAGAGATATCTAATCTTCTTGGAAAGGAGGAAGCAAAGGTTGGGAACAATGATACAATATTTCACGATGAGTATCTTGATCATAAATATTTGTTCCCTCCCTTCTGCACACAGTATATACCACTCCCCAAAGGAGAAGGCCAGAAGTCCAATGGGATATGATAGTAAATGGAAAGTCTCTACATTAAAGGTGGTCAAAATGTTGCTTCTCTTGATCCAGAGAACCAAAACCAAATCAAACTAAAAGACAGTTATCTTTTCTTTCTCCAAATTCAACATACCTTGGTAGAACAAGGCCAGAATAACTGTAATGAACGCTCCATTTGCAAAGGGGAAGCAACAGGTGATCACTGGTCCTGGTCTATAGAATTCTGAAATATAGATGGGCACATTCTGGTAAACCCATACCCTAGTGTAGGGAACATTCTTTGATTAGATACCAGATCTGCTCCCTGGGTGCAGCCATTGCTCTCCACGGCTTTTGCCTTCACTCTTGGATAATTTCTCCCTTTGCCGTTGCCCACTTTGGATATATCTATAGGGAGCATTAGGGGATATTCTATCCTTGGGAACTGAATGGCAGAAATTTGGGGGCCTTGAATTTAGTTACGTATTCAACAGTTACAATCTCTTAATTCATGCTGGTGGCTGTTTTGGAAGTAAAAATCTCTCAAACCCTCATTGGCTCTTCACCAACCAACATTACGTGCCAACAGCCACACCCAGAATTCCTTTGAAGACATGCTTCTTGTTCTAGAAGTAATTAGAGGTGCTTCAAACTTATCATGCTTTTATGAGAGAGCAAACACTTCCTTTCCTTGAACCATTTTGTCTAATTTAAATTATTTACTCAGGATCACCTTAATTCATTTACAGGTTTTAACAAAGGGTATGGAGGCTACACCCTTAATTTGGACTTTGCTTGGAGCCATAATATAATTAGCTTTCGTTGTTCAACGTATTTTTCAGTTTAACATTTATAGCTTGTATATGAGAATCACTTGCATCCTATAATGCCTGAAAGTTCTGAATTCTCTCTTTTCCCTTTTATTCATGCTTGAAAACTGAACAATTACTTCTGAACTCATCTCTTTCTTATAATACCTTGTCACATGCAACCAAGAACAAGCAAGCCCACAGGCCTCATTCTGTTTGCCCAAAGCTTCACCTGGAGCCACACCTTTGTTAGGTAAATTATCTTCCAAGTTATCTCAGGAAATAGTTTTACCAAAGTGTTTAGCCACTGCCTAACATGAGTCACTTGTTGTCAACTTCAATAATAGTTCCCTCCCTGCCCACTGCTTGACTCTGAAGCCAGTGCCACATAATTTGGTTGTTTTTGTTTCATTTTGCTTTGTTATGGTAACACCCCACTTCTGGTACCAATTTCTGTGTTAGTCAGCTTTCACTGGGTAAGACCATGGTAACAGCCCAAAATCTCAGTGACTTCCAAAAACAGTGGTTTATTTTCGTTCATGTGTAATGTGAGCCTCACACCCAGTGAAGATCGACTTATATACTTCTATACTAGAAATGTGAGCTCAAAAGAAGAGCTCCAAAGCTTCAGAGATGGTGTCATAAGAATGTCTGCAAGGCGGGGGGGAACTGCCTGCTCCTGCTGTATTCCTCAACACAGTGAATGACTTCACCATCTATCTGGCTTCCTGAAGCTGCAAATAGATACATGAGTAATCTTCTGCTTCCCCCTCTCCTTCACCCCCTGCATCTTCCAAGTATTCTTGGCAACTAAAACATTGCCTGACTTATTGTACAGCATCTCTAAATGTTGTTGTTTATGTTAATGTATAAAATTATCTAATTAAAAGAACATCTCATGTTTATTAAACTCCTACTCTGAAGTAGGGCCTATCACTCCCATAGCTGGTAAGTGATAATACAAGGAACCAAACCCAGGCCTGTCTCACTGAAATGCCGCTGCTCTTATAATTTTGCCTCCAACAGTCATTGTTTTGGGGCTAACAGGAGGTTCCTAAAAACAGGCGTAGGCAGGCATAGGCAGAGGCATAGTCCTTTGCCATTGTCTTATCTCTGACTGCTCATTCAACCCCTCTGTTTACAAGAGACAACATGGCTTACTAATTCATTAAGACTAAAAGGCAATACATGTCCAGGGTCACATTTATCCTTATCCAAAGGACTTCAGAGCACCTCTTTTATTTAAGGGAATCTTTTCGTGAAGTATTAGTACCTCCCTCTAAGCTCTAGCATTACCTAGGAGGGAGAGCTTTATGTTGCTGCTATAATTACCTGGCCATTCTTCTCACTAGCTAGAAAATTATGAGAGAAACACAGCACTGAGAGCATCGTATCTAAGAAAATGATAAAAAATCATAGTAACTAGTCTTCAAAGATAGGAAAACCCCCCGACCCCAGTAACCCCCGCATCCATGACCTGACATAGCCTCCTCCCACATTAGATCTGGCTCGGTCTATAACTTGCTTTTATGCATAGAATGAAATATTTTTGTTGCTGCTTGGTCACTCAGTCATGTCTGACTCTTTGCAACCCCATGGACTGTAGCCCACCAGGTTCCTCTCTCAGTGGGATTCTCTAGGCAAGAATAGGAAGTGGATAACCACTCCCTCCTCCAGGAGATCTTCCCAACCCAGGGACTGAACCCATGTCTCCTGCATCGGCAGGTGGATTCCTTACCACTGAGCCACCAGGGAGGCCTAGAATACATTATTACGATGTGCCAATTCTGAGCATAGGCTTTAAGAATGCCTGATGACTACTTTTGTACGTTTAGGAGCCCTGAGCTGCTATGTAAGAAAGCATGCTACCTGTTGGAAGGTACACTTGCAGAAACCAGATGGAGAGGCCACTTGGAGAAGAGAAGGTCCCAGATTACGTGAAGACAGAAAGACTCAGCCATCTCAGCATCCCAGCTAAGTTCAGCCTTCTAGTCAACCTTTCCTGATTTCCACAGCCATGGTGAAAGGTCAGATGAAGAAATGGTTGGGAAGGTGCTGTCTAATCTCTGCGTGAGCACACAGGTTTTTGTTATCATACGTTCAATCAACCATAAGTGTGCACTGAGCACTGAATTCAGCCAGCCTATGATGGGTGGCAGAGGGAAGGGGATTTCAAGCCTATCCTGGAGAACCCTCCACTGGAGACAACAAAACAAACTTGTGAGCAAAGATGACACTGTGTGCTCAGACATTCTTCTCAGCTCTTGTCAGGGCCACAGGGAAGGGAGGAAAGCAAAGACGATTGGTGGGTGACAAGGCAGAAGGATACGCACCGCTGAAGGTCAGAACACGTAATGAAGCAGTCACACCACCTCTCCTTGGGGAGGCAGATTAGTCATGGCATATTCTGGGGAAATCAAGTAACTTGTCATGGCCTCCTCTAGTGAAACTTCATTTTGACACAGGACCTTAGAGGGGAGAAAGAAACGAGATGGAGCCCTGTCCCCAAGGTGCTAGAATTGTGGTCGACCCTTCTCTGGGAAACACAGGGAACTTTTGGAAGCCAACTGCCCTCTGAATTAGACTGCAGCTCTTGGAAATGCCTTCTAGTCCTTGGAGAGAGATCAAAAATTCCTGGAAAAGAGCCACAACAGGGGCAAAATGAGGGACACACTAACAGGGAGACAGCACCATGGATTCAACATGTGTGGGGCCAGGAACTAAAAAGGAAATAAGCTAAAGTCAAATTCACTCTCAGTTACAGTGGCCACAGCAGCCCTCAGGGGTTAGGGCAGATCCACAAGCTGTCGGAACCACGAAACTGGGTGCTGGACGCCTGCCAGGGCTTAACCTGGCCTGCATTCTTTGTGATTCCCCACCACCACCACCCCCATGTTGTTGATCCCGGTCTATGAAACAGTCCTTCTCTAGACACAGGATTCTAAGAAAGCAGAGCTTTAATGTGCTAGCCAAAACCTGGCTGCTCTCTAAGCCTCTCAGCATGCTCCTGGTTGGACAGACATATCTTACGACATTCTGGGACCTCAGCAGTGCAGACCGATGGAATATGAAAGAAAAATCCCAACTGCTCCAAGAGGAACATCGAAGGGTACCCAAATCAGTGAGGTGAGCCCAGGCTTGACTTAGGCTGGAATTTCCATCAAAGAAAGTGTACTGAGTGGGTCAGTATAAAAACAAGAAACCCAGTTGGAATGGATCCATGTATCAGGAATAATAGTAAATCAGCAATGCAGAGAGCACCTGGGGCCATGAAGGACTTCCAGGCCCCCTGACTAATGGGCTAAATGAAAAAATGGTAACTCTAGGCTCCACTCAGTAGAGGGGCTGACCCTACAAATGCTCTGCCAAGTCTTGGTCAGAATTTCGCCAGGAGCATGGGCCCGATGGAAAACACCAGTGCCTACAACTTATGAAGTCGAGGACTGATCATGTCAGTGATGGAGTGCTCTTATTTTCCTCCAGTTTTCTGGACATTTCCCTATTAGCCTATTCAATCCCTGCATGCATATAAGCATATCAAAGCTTGGCTCATACCCATGGTGACCAGCTCTCTGTACCTATACATCTCTGTATTTAATGCACTTTAAATTCCACTTCAGTGCTGTGGCTAATGACCCAACATCTCTCTGCTGCCAATGCTTGAACCAAAGACCCTTTCCCAGATTGAAACTTTTCCTTCACTACATTGATTTTCCCCTTGAAGGTCCAAGTCGGTCAATGATTCCCTCATCACTCTACCCTAGCAAGTTACACAAAAATATTTCTTATTCTATTCGCTGCTTATATACACGCCTACACCGTTTTTCCACCCAGGTCAACCCCATATCCCTCACAGTGATATTTTAACAAAGTGAGGTAGAAGTACGGACTAAACAGACACCAAAGGGCCATAAAACTATTTTAGTTGTAAATTTTTTTTTTTCCAAACCATATTTCCACAGTGGAATGGCATATGTACTTAATGGGTTATGTGCTAAGCTGCTCCAAATGAAGGAAAGGCAAGGGAAGGGGTCTTCCAAGGCAAATTCTTAGGCCTCCAAGAGACTGCAGGGCTACCAGAGCAAAGGAGGAAGGTCATTAACCTGGACTAAGTTACTTAATTTACAAAAAAGGCACATTGACTCTTCAGAGTGGAAGGATTTTGCCCGGAGTCACAGAATAAATTGGTGTAGAGGCTAAACCAGAATGTCTGCTTAGACTTTATACATGGAGGTTTCTATATGCTCTCTCTCTAAAATTTATCCAGGATATCCATGGAATCAGATAATGAAGTTGTTCAAACATATCCATTTGACCTGATCCATCTTATTTCAGCAATATGTAAAATAACAAATGCAATATAATGGCAAATCATATTTTATTAAATTTCACTAGATCCTTATTAGAATCAACATATTTAATAAATTTTATTGGAGCCCTATGAGAGTCTTTTATTTTAGGAATATTAGAAGATGCTCAAGTTGAATAAAAAGAATAAGTTAGATAAATCATTCAATATGTTTTGAAAAATGCATTTTTCTAGTCATTGAAAGCATCTTTCTATGGAAAACTAAGTTATTAATTTAAATAGGCTTATTAATGTATCTATTTATGATCAATGAAAAAAGCTGGAATCAGCACTCATGTGAAGCACATGTAGAAAATTTAGCCAAATATGGGATTTGGTAATACTTGCACAGAAGGGTGAAGTTAGTCTAGGGACTCAAGTTTTATAACATACATATGGTGACCGTATTTTCTAAATGAAAAATCAGGACACATGGTTGACAAGTAAGAATATCCTTAAGGGGACAATGGAATAGATATAGCAACCAGATCCGTTCCAGAGAACCTGGAACATATGGTCCAGAAAGACAGGCTGCAGCAGCAATTTTGTGAGGCTTGTCTCCTTCACGATTAATCTTCTTATTCATGGGTTAGAAATCCAGTGTGTATCCCCAGTATCTGAGTCCTTAACTTTCACTTTGTCCTCCTAAGGCAAACTTTATTAAGAAAAAGGAAAGCCTTTACAGTGTTAAAGTGCTATAGAAACATGAAAGTCCCTAATTGTGAACAACACTATAAAATATAATTTATGTGTTGTTATACCAGGCCAAATATTTGTTTACTCACCAATTCAGTAGACAGTTTATCTGCTCGTTCTGTGTTAGGTACTGTTCTGGGGACTGAGGATACAGTGATGAATCAACTCTAACCCTTGCCCTCATGAAACTTATAGTCTAAGAAGCAGTATATTAACACAATAATAGTCATGACATCCTGGAGAAGGGAAGGGCTACCCACTCCAGTATTCTTGCCTGGAGAATGCCATGGACAGAGGAGCCTGGTGGGCTACAGTCCATGGTGTAGCAAAGAGTCAGACAAGGCTGAGCAACAGACACACACACGCATACACACACACACATGTCATAGTCAGCATAGTCCACTTACCATCCTTTCAACCAATTTTGTGTGAGGTAGCAGATCATGCATGTCTGTTAAAATCAGTCTCAGGTTTATATACATATTGAATGCTAGCTGTGTAAGTTGGAACAAGTCCCTTCATTGCTTCAAGCTTCAGTTCCATAATCTATGTAGGGATAATTAATAGCTTCTCTGCATAAGGAAAAAGAGTGAATGGGATGTGCATATAAAATTCTTTTACTGAGTTTTCCTACAGTTTTATTCTTTACAGTAAAGGTAAGTGAGTAAAATGCAAAAATAAATTCAGTTTGTTAAGGCATCCAGATAAACAATCTTTGCAGAATAGTTTATGAGCTCCGTAGAATACAGATGCTTACACAGTCCTACGTCCGATTCAATCAGACTCTGAAAGAAGTAACTCGCTTCAAGTAAAGAATTCTCCTGTCTCCACCACTGTTTGTATGCATCTGTAGTGTGAATATGCTCAAAGGTATCTTCCTGAAGTTTGGAAAACCAGGCAATGGGCATGGCCTAGCAGTCATCAGGGTTCCTGCAAAAAGCCAGGTCCTCAGGCAGTAAGCAAGAACACTTCTGCAGGTGGGAGAAGGCTCCCGTCTTTCTTTAGGGGATATAAATGTGAAGAATGGTTGCTAGATGTTTCATAGGAGTTAGATGGAGAGATGGCTTTTGTTACAAGGAGGCAGGTCTAGAAGTAGGATGGTGCAGGTCTCTGAGCAAACTTTCATCACCCAGATACGATCATTTTCCAGTTTATTCTCTGGATGCACTTCCTTTTTCTCATCACCAGTTTTAATAAAACTGTGGAAGTGGCCAAGTCTCTATAACTTTTCAGGAGAGTATGAAGGCAGGGTCTAGCAAGATACTTTCAAGTCCTTACTACACACAAACATATTCCAAAATAATTGCCATACACCTTTCTGAATGCCCGAAATGGCACATTCCCCACATGATGTCCTGGTAGGTTGGTCCTTAAGCAGAGAAATTGCTGTGGTTGGTCCTCAAACAAAAGAGATAAGGTGGGGATCTTGAGAGAACATGATACATCAACATCCTTACATCTCCCTCATGCTTATGACATCATCAGATAGCCCAAGACTGTACCAGTTGCCTAAATTCAGCCAATGGTGATCTTCCTTCCTTTTTCATGCACTCCAATAGTCAAAGGAGTGAGTGTAGCCCTCGCTAAACCAGCCTGTGGATAGCAGAGGAACAGGACTTACTCTGCATGCCACACTCGGTCCCGAAGAAGCCATAACTGAATGATGAAGAAAATGGTAGGGCACCCCAGAGTCAGGAAGCACGTGACTCGGCAAACATCTCTGGGCAGCAGCATGTCAGCCTGTGGTTCTCAGTTGGCCGTGCTCCAGAGGGCCAGACTCCAGACATGTAGGCAGCGCAGACAGAAAAGGAATTCTCTGGAGGCCAGAAAAGCCAACCGGGCACCTGGGAACTTAGCTACCGCTGACATGTACAGCATTCTTGCCATAACAACTGGTTAAAGGTAATAAACCCCCTCTTGTTTAAATGGCAAGTGACTAGGACTGTTCATTTTTGCTTTCAACAAAAGTGTAAAAGAAAAGGATTCAAAAGGAAGAAAAATAACCCTGACTTGTTCCCTGAGCAGTGAGGCAAGAATTAGAAGAGACAGCCTATGTTTACACAGAGTCCATCGATAGGTCCCCAAATGGGTCCCCTCACTTTCATTGTCCCTACACATTCCTCCTGTCAAAACTTTTAAGCGAGATACTTTCTTTAGGGGAACGTGACAAAAATTATGATGGCTAAGTGATCCTGCTGTTAAAATTTATAGACTTGAGCTCCATATATGTACACCTTCAGGGACCATGTACATCACATTCTGACATCTGCTGCTGCTGCTGCTGCTAAGTCGCTTCAGTCGTGGCCGACTCTGTGCGACCCCATAGACGGCAGCCCACCAGGCTCCCCGGTCCCTGGGATTCTCCAGGCAAGAACACTGGAGTAGGTTGCCATTGCCTTCTCCAATGCATGAAAGTGAACAGTGAAAGTGAAGTCACTCAGTCGTGTCCGACTTTTCACAATCATATGGACTGCAGCCTACCAGGCTCCTCCATCCATGGGATTTTCCAGGCAAGAGTACTGGAGTGGGGTCCCATCGCCTTCTCCGATTCTGACATCACATACACTCAGATGATGGATGTGTCCACTCAGGTGTCACGCCTGTTGCTTGCATGATGAGACCTGAGGTACCCACAGGTGGGTGACCAACCACTGATGAGGGAAAGTTTTGATTCTTCTGGAAAGTTCCTCTTTTACAAGTGTTTTATCATCCTCAGCATTCAACGTTACCATGTCTCACATTATAGTAGAATCAGACCCCCTCTGTCTTCATTGACTGAAGCCTCATCTAAAACTCTAAGACCAGTTTAAACTGAACTGAAGTTTTAACTCTCAAGTAGGTTGCTTTTTTGCCAGTGGACTTCTGTATTCGTCATTGGTGGTTTCTAAGTAACTTTCAGCCATCTTCAGGAATTGTGCGCTCTCTCCTCTCTCTCTTTCTCTCTGTCTGTCTGTCTGTCTTTCTCTCTCTCTCTCTCTCTCACACATACACACACACACACACTCAAATACAAATGCCATTCATGCCACTGATTGGTTGACTGGCATCTTATAATTGTCTTAGAACAGAGGCCTGCATGTCCACCTCAGCTCTCTTCTTGAAGAAATGCCAATCCCTCCTGCCTTTCAGCCTGGGCAAGTCCACCTGCATTACTAACAGTTACCACATCATTTGCCCTGGAAAACTCCGTGGACCTTGAACAGATATTCAAAGTGTTTAGGGGGAAAATAAAATACCTTAACAGCATTGCCAAATAACTTGTGGGGAGGGAGCCTCAGAAGTCGCCACGGGCCTGACTGGAAGCCTATGAATCTTTGCAAAGTAAAATCCTTTTAGCCCAGGCTCCCTCCAGGCCACAGAAAGTGCCCTTGAGTACATAAAGATGGATGTGAGGCTGCTGTCCACACCTCGGGCTGCAGGAGAACTTGTGCATTTTTTAAAACGATGTTTATCGGGTCTACGTTGTTTTTCCAGCTCAAAACTGAGACATGAAAATGGAATTTTTAGCCAGTAACTCATACATTTAGATTCCTGGTTTTTAGGTTTTGGAAAAAATGCACCTAGTTGTTTTCTTATTACAATACTGCTGGTTTTGTTCACCGGTCCATGTTTTTCTTGGACTGTGGTGGAGTGGAATGTTTTAAATTATGGGCTTTTGCTTTTTACCCTCCGATGTCTACTAAATAAGTCCATCGTCTAATTCTAAAATTGTGAGGCAGCAAACATGCACTTGTAGCCAACAAAGCTACATTTTTATTCCAGAAAGGGTATTTCTGTTCTAAATTTACAGCAAAATAGCTCTGAGACAAAGGCAGGATTTCGGCCAAACCAGACATGCGTCTTTATAATGGCATGTGGCTCCCAGTGAGTTGCTAAGTAGTCTACCTTACTGAAGTTTTCTCTTCATTATTAAAATCAATCGTAAGTGTTTTGAACCTTCAGTTGATATTTAAAAAAGAAAAAAAAAGCTATGTTTCTCTTTTTTTTGGTCTATGTTTTGTTTTAGCCATTAGAACAAAGTTCAACAACAACAAAAATAAACCCACGCCTCTGCGAGACGAAGAAATCTGATATTATTTGGAATCAAAGACTAAGTCATATTTTTAGGCTTTCTGTACCAACAATGTTACCAATCTAAAGCAGTCGTAAATTAAATTTAAGTGAAATGGATTAAATCTCTCTCAGTAGAGCTACTGCAATTTGGCTAGACTCCCTGTCCCTTTCTTTTCTACTATAATCCTTTCAGGCAAGGGGCTGGAGGTGGTTACTGCATGACCTTCAATGCCCTTCCCAATCTACGATTTCAGGACTTCTTAATTCTGAAACCACTCTGAATTAGCAAACCTAAACTCTAATTCTCTGCCTACCTGTCTCTCAGACATCATGGCAGGTCACTGGGGTGCACTGCCTATGGTGCACTCTTAGCCAATAGGTCATGATGAAGCAGAGAACCAGGGTGAATGTCACCTCCCCTTCTAAGCAGGCATCCAAATATTGACTGTGATCCTGCCAACTCCTGGGGAAATCAAAGGTATAATGAGAAGCACTTGTTAGGACTTCTGACCCCAAATTGCTTATAAGTAAATGGCAGCAATAGAAACAAAGCCATGTCAAGGTTTAAACTCTAAACTCTAGAAAGAACCTTGGTGATCTTTCCCTTCTCCCAATGTCTTTCTTTTGTTTTTCTTTTAGAGTTTGACTTAGCTACACTACTGCTTGAAAACTGAATTGGGATGAGCATGATTGTCTGGCTGTTTGGATACTGATGATGGTACGACTTGGAGGAGGAAAGTGGTATATAGTGCCCACCATCTCCCAGCACCTGGATGAACTTCAGTTAATCAGAGGTCAGACTCTTGCTTGGCACCCAAGCAGATGGGGCGAGCACATACGTTTCTGTGTCATTAGAATGCCATGTGAAACCAGTTCAACTTACAAGGACTTCTGTCTTCCATCCTTGTTCCAAGTCACATGTCCCCATTTCACATCTACTATTTATAGATTAGTACTAGAATTTGGGATCCTAATGGAAAGTCTTGTTATTGGGAGAGAAGGGAGAAAACAACCGTCTCATGTCAACAAAACATATTCTGTAGGAATCTAACTGGTCCACCCCGATATTCTCCTCCAGTCCCTGCCTTTTGCTACTGCTTCATTAAGTTCCTGCTAGTTTTCAGCCTCAGCTCTCATGCAAACACTAGCTCTGGTCTGCATTGTCCAGATCTTTAAGTTGTTCATCAAATGTATCTTCTCCTGCTGCCTCCCCAGCAACTCCTGAGTGGCCATGTTGATTCATCTTCTGTGACTTCAGAATCCACTTTTCCTATGAAGCCATGCTCAGCTCTAGTCAGGGTGAAACACCAGGAGTTCTCAATCTTTTGATGTTAAGAGAGAATTGCACAATTTTTGCTTAAGCCAGAATGCCATAGGATGCTTAGCTTGGGTGTTATATATTGTAAACAAGTTGACAGATGACATCAATCACCACGTGTGGTTTGAAAGACACAAAATAGCCCTCTCTTCTCTTTTCACCCCCAATACTGATCATGTCGTAGAGTCTGGAACCCTCAACACTTGTTCTGACCCTGGGTCACCCTGTGGAAGGTCCTTGTGAAAATGATGCAGGTAAGCTTTATGGAAATGTGCATTAGCTTGAACTTGTTTTACATAGAATTGTAAAGAATGGAATCTCAGCATTTAGAACAGGCTCTCAGAGTTGCTTGCTCTATCTGCTCAAATAACGATAATCCCCAAGGAAAACTCATCTGCTTTGTATAGTTCTGCTTCTTACAAAATCAGTCCTGGCGTAATCATCTCTAGATGGTAGAGTCATGGCTGATTTTTACATTGTCTTAATACTTTTATTATTGTATGTTATACAAATTCTTCAATGAGCAAATTTATTTTAATTTAAGAAGTAAGCTAAACTGTTTTTAAAATAGGAAAAAGAAAGTTATTTCCTATATGAGCCAAATTCTGCATCCCTAACATTTTCCCTCATAGGTTTTGTTCTGACATCTGATCAATGAGCCTAATTCCTCTTCCTGTGGCAACCCTTTATATATCCTAAAGTATCAAGTACGTTCTTGATTCTGTTCTTTCTAAATGCAACCATTTGGTCTGCTCTCCATTTCATATAGTTTCTGATTCCATCTCCAACCTGGTCAAATACTGAATTATCTCTAGCCTACCAGCAGTGTTTAATAGTGGTTTAGATCTGAACAAAATACAGCTAGTGTGTTTTTACTCAATGCACAAATCAGTGCAGTATCACCTCCTTTAATCTGAGCAATCTACTTCTATAAATACAGCCTTTTTAATTTCAGTCGCAACATACTTTTGGTTTCTACTGACTTTTTATTCATCTAAAATGCTTAGGGCACTCCCAACACACACTCATGAACCTTTTTTTTTTTATCTTTAAACTGAACAATTGATTTTTCAAAGCTAAATAAAAGACACTGCATCCATCTTGTCACACTACCTCTTATACCTTGGATTCATTATTTTAACCCTTTAATGTTATTCTGATTCCTGGTCCTACTATGTAAGCCTCAGTGATCATTCTATGCTTTATGTCACCTGTGAATGTAGTGCTCATGAACTGATAAGCCTAAGATGGGTGAGGAGACTCACCAGTTAGAGGGACTGGCCTGTAAACCACCAGGTGATTCTGACCATGCTGGAAAAAACACCAAGAGAAGATGCCAATTAGCATATCAAAGCCTCTGTCTTCTCATTTTGTGATTTTAATTTCTTCTTTTCAGGATTGCTGTGAGTATTAAGTTTAAGATGATGCCTTGAAAGACATCTGCCATACACAGGTGCACTTTATTATTAGCTTCACTTTCCACCTTGGTAGGACTGTTTAATAGTCGGGAACCAACGTAACTGTATAATAATGTAACCCACATTTGACTAAAAGTCTTGCAGGAAAGAACCTCTGCCCTGCCTGGGGGAGCCCTGCTCAAAGTCTCCCAAAATACTGAGTAATAGGATGCCTTTCAGAAGCATACTTGAAACACCGCTTTGAGCTGTCCTTTACTTTTTCACAATGGCCCTGTGTCAACTGTCATAGTGGTGTGGAGTTTAAAATGTAATTATTTGTAATGATAATGGCATCTTATATTTATGCAGATTTGGGGAGTTCTTATCCTTTTGCATGCATAATCAAGTCTTCTGTTACTCATAGCAACTCAGTCCATCAGGATTCCTAACCAACCATACATTACAGATGAGAGACCTAATATCTAAAGAGTTCTGAGGACTTGCTCAAAGCCACATAATCAACGACTGAGCTGGCACAAAACCCAGGTCTTGTGATGACTGATTTTGTTTGTCCTCTCACTTGTACTCCACTCAAGTTTATTTTGGTTCTCGGAATGACCAAACATCCCAAGGGAAAGGGCTTGGTTTAATACAATTGGGACCCATTTCTTTCTGACTTAAATTCATTCATCAGATTAGTCTGAGCAAAAAGGAAAATTCTAAGGATTGATAAGCTTTCATTAGGGGGACAGAAGGAGGGACAAGTCAAAGCTACAAGAAGTCGATTTAGACTGAGATATGACAGCAAGAAACCCAGAGAATGAAGTGGGGCAAAGTGCTGATGAAGAAACAAGGAGCACTGTAGACCATCTTTGTTAACATCACGCCTGTTTCCCAAAGCCAGTTCTATGTGTAATTTTTAGATCTATGTTCTTCTGGCCAGAATCTTAAATAGGACCTTTCAGCTCTCCAATATTCTCCATGAGCCTTGGCTCACTTCTCCAAGGAACTGTATCACTCACCTGCATGCATTTGCAAAGTTATTGCTCATGGATGGTGCCAAGGAAAATACACCCACAATGTGGTCACCGTCAGGGTCTGGAAGATGTGTTTTAACACCATGGTTTTCAAGATTTTATTTGCCAATGACCACTTTCATGTTTCCTCCCCAAGGACCTCAGAAAGTCCTACAGTGGCAGCAGCAGACAACCAAAACTTCATGAGATATCCAGGATTACCAGACACAGTCAAAGAAATTCCATTCTAAAGCACAGAAACTTTACATATTTATAGGCTCTTTGACTTGACTGGAGGCAAGTGTGCAATTTCCATTAGCCTTATTTATCTGAATATTTGTATATATTGATGCCCCATTTCTACCCACTAAGTGTCTGAAGTGACTATATAGCAAAATACAAAC
Source organism: Budorcas taxicolor (assembly GCF_023091745.1). Classification (NCBI taxonomy): domain Eukaryota; kingdom Metazoa; phylum Chordata; class Mammalia; order Artiodactyla; family Bovidae; genus Budorcas; species Budorcas taxicolor. The sequence goes on along the minus strand of NC_068924.1, from coordinate 36,160,416 downwards.
ACTGAAATAAAAATAAAATGAAATGAAAAAGTTGAGAAATGCAAGTATACATGGAAAATCAAGACCAAGAAAAACAGACTGGAAATATGCAACAACTGGAGAAGGAAATGGCACCCCACTTCAGTATTCTTGCTGGGAAAATCCCATGGACAGGGCAGCCTGGCAGGCTGCAGTCCATAGATCACAAAGATTTGGACACAACGGAGCACACACACATGCAATCATTAGGATCAACATGAGTGCCGTGAAAGGGCATCTTATTTCACCAAGACTGTCCTGCAACCCAGGGCAAAAATGAAAACAAAGCTAGGTCTTTGGTTTTCAGTATTCAAAAAGGAGACTCATGTGGAACTTTTTGCAACACTTAATATGCGCCTAAGACTTTTGCTTTAACCTAATATTTTCAGACCTCAGGGCTTCTACACAATAAAGTCAAAGATTCATTCTCGTCTGGGCACCTGCTCCCCAACCTAACAAGTCCTTAATGAGTCCACCAGTAGTTAAAGCAAAGGAAACAGACCCATGGACCACACAGCTCTCCTGTTTTCTCCCCTGCATTAGAATTTGTAGTGAGGGAGCAGGATACCACCCCTCCCCAACAGCCACAGGCAAATCTTATAAAAAGGGTGTGAAACTTAAGAAATCATTCCATCACTGTGGTGTATATACATAGGGGTTCACATGTGCTAGAAACTGTGCCAGAATATTTACGTCTACAAATAACCAACTTGCCAGAAGTTTTAAAAAGCAGCAATAGAATTAATATTCATTCCTGGGCTTTGGGAAAGTGAGAAATTTCAATAAAAAGTGCTGAAGTGAGCTGAAAAATACAGTAAACCAGGGTCAGCAAACGTGTTCTATAAAGTCTTGTAGATAGTAAATATTTTAGGCTTTTGCAAACCATATTTTTCCATCACAAATATTAAACTCATTGTGATGCAAAAGCAGACCTAGAAAGTATGCAAATGAGTGGATGTGGCTACATTCCAATAAAATTTTTATTTACAAAAACAGGTCAAGGGCTGCATTTGGCCCACAGACCGTGGTTGGGGGACCCCTGCTATAAATGGAAGCAGAAATGACATGCTATACCTTTGAACAATGACCCTAAAAAAAAAACTTTACAAGCTGCCATGCATTAAAGACTCTGTTTGCTGTTTCTTAGACTCTTCGAGGTTCTGGCACAAGCAACCAGAGTATGCATCTCTAGTTTTACTTCTTTTCAAGCTTCTTCCAAAGGCGCTAGATCTGATGTTTGCTTTGCTGCACATAAATGGAGAATTATGAAACAGACATCATTTTGTGAACACACTGATGACACACTGCCTGACACACAGTAAGTGCTTTATCTATTGATCTCTCACAGATCTTTTAAAAAATGCTGATTCCATTTGGGGGAGGGAGAACATGATTATCTTCATCAGGTTATCAGCCCTGCATGAGATCTTGGGCACGTCACTGAATTTTTTAAATTAAAAACATTCTCTAATACAATACAGTGTTATTAATTATAGTCACCATGTTTAACACTAAATCCTGAAATCTTATGCACCTTACAAATAAGTTTGTACCTTTTTAACCAAACTCTATTTCCCACACTTCAGCCCCCAGCCCCTGAGAACCACTTTTCTATTCTCTGTTTTTGACATTTTTTATTTTGCTTTGATTTTAGATTTCACGCATAAGCGTTACTATGCAGTATCTGTCTTTCACTGTCTAGCTTATTTCACTAAGGATAATGCCCTCAAGATTCATCTGCATTGTCACAAATGGCAAAATTTCCTTCTTTCTCCTGGCTGAATAGTATCCTACCATACGCATGTACCACATTTATTTGTCCATTCATCTGTTGACAGATACTTAGATTGCTTCCATATCTTTGCTATTATGAATAGTGCTGCAACAAACCTGGAGTACAGATATTTCTTTGAGGTCCTGTTCTTACCTCCTTTGGATATATACTCAGAAGTGGATTTGCTGGATCATACGGTAGATCCGTTCTAATTTGGGGGGAAGCCTCCATGTTGTTGTCCATGGTGGCCGCAGCAAATTACATTCCCACCAGCAGTGCACAAAGGCTCCTTTTTCTCTACATCCTCCCCAACACTTGTTATCCCTTGTCTCTTTAATGACAGCCATTCTAACAGGCTGTGAGATGATATTTTATTGTGGGTTTGATTTGCATTTCCTTGATGGTTATGGCAGAAAGTGAAGAGGAACTAAAAAGCCTCTTGATGAAAGTGAAAGAGGACAGTGAAAAAGTTGCCTTAAAGCTCAACATTCAGAAAACTAAGATCATGGCATCTGGTCCCATCACTTCATGGGAAATAGATGGGGAAACAGTGGAAACAGTGTCAGACTTTATTTTTGGGGGCTCCAAAATCACTGCAGATGGTGACTGCAGCCATGAAATTAAAAGATGCTTACTCCTTGGAAGAAAAGTTATGACCAACCTAGATAGCGTATTCAAAAGCAGAGACATTACTTTGCTGACTAAGGTCCATCTAGTCAAGGCTATGGTTTTCCCAGTGGTCATGTATGGATGTGAGAGTTGGACTGTGAAGAAAGCTGAGCACCAAAGAACTGATGCTTTTGAACTGTGGTGTTGGAGAAGACTCTTGAGAGTCCCTTGGACTGCAAGGAGATCCAACCAGTCCATCCTAAAGGAGATCAGTCCTGGGTGTTCATTGGAAGGACTGATGCTGAAGCTGAAACTCCAGTACTTTGGCCACCTCATGAGAAGAGTTGACTCATTGGAAAATACCCTGATGCTGGGAGGGATTGGGGGCAGGAGGAGAAGGGGACGACAGAGGATGAGATGGCTGGATGGCATCACTGACTTGATGGACATGAGTTTGGGTAAACTCTGGAAGTTGGTGATGGACGGGTAGACTTGGTGTGCTGCGATTCATGGGGTCGCAGAGTCGGACATGACTGAGCGACTGAACTGAACTGAAGTAAACTGATGGTTATGATGTTGAGTATTTTTTCAAGTACATGCCAGCCTATATCTTCTTTGGAAAAATGTGTATTCAGTTTCTCTGCCTATTTTTAATATGATGGCTTGAATTTTTATTTTTATATTGAGTTGTATGAATTCTTTATATATCTTGGGTATTAACCCCTTATTAATATATAATTTGCAAATATTTTCTCCCATTCTGTAGATTGCATCTTCATTTCATTGACAGTTCCCTTTGTTTTGCAGAAGCCTTTTAGTTTGATGTAGTTTGTTTATTTTTGCTTCTGTTACCTGTGCTTCTGTGTCAAATTCAAAAATACTTTGCCAATAACCAATATCAAGGATTTATCCCATTTTCTTCTAGGAGTTTTATACGTTCAGGTCTTCTTACATTCACATCTTCAATCTATTTTGAGTTGCTTTCATGTACAGTATAATATAGGAGTCCAGTTTTATTTTTTTTGCATGTGACTGTCTAGTTTTCCCAACATCTTCTATTGCAGAGACTATCATTTCCCCATTGTGTATTCTTAATTCCTTTGTCATGAATTAACCATATATGTATAGATTTATTTCTGGGCTCTCTATTCTGTTCCATTGATCTATGTGTCTGTTTTTATACCAATACCATACTGTTTTGATTATGGCAATTTTCTTTGTAATATAGTTCCAAATCAGGAAGTGTGATGTCTCCAGCTTTGCCCTTCTCTTTCAAGATTGTTTTGGCTGTTCAAATTCTTTGGTAGTTCCATATAAATTTTAGTATTGTTTTTCAATTTCTGTGAAAAATGTTACTGGGATTTTTATAGGGAATCTCTGAAATAAATCGTACTTGATCATGGATGATCCTTTTAAAGTGTTGTTGAACTTGGTTTGCTAATGTGTTATTGATGTTTGCATCTATATTCATCAGAAACATTGGCTTGCAAGTTTCTTCTCTTTTAGTGTCCTTGTCTGGTGTGGGTGTCAGAATAATGCTGGCCTCATAAAATGATTTTGTAAGTGTCCTCTCTTCTTTTTTGGAAGATTTTGAGAATTTTAATTTATTCTTCTGTAAATGTTCAGTAGAATTTACCCGTGATGCCATCTGATCTTGGGCTTTTCTTTGTTGGGAAGTTTTGGATTACTGACTCAATATCCTTACTAGTATTGATCTCAGATTTTCTGTGGCTTCATGATTCAGTCTTGTAGGCTATATGTTTCTAGAAAGTTATCCATTTCTTCTAGGTAATTTTTTTTTTTTTTGGTGTATAATTGCTCATATAGCCTCTTAATGATCATTTATATTAGTGTACTTTCAGTTGTAATGTCTCCTCTTTCATTTCTAATTTTATTTATTTGAATCCTCTCTCTCTTTTCTTGGTAAAGTTTTGTTAATTTTTGTCTTTTAAAAAACAGCTCTTAGTTTTATAAACTTTTTTTCCTATTGCTTTTCTGGCCTCTATTTCTTTAATTTCCATTCTAATCTCTGTCATTTCCTTCCTTCTAATAATTTTGGGCTTGATTTGTTCTTTCTTCTGGGTCCTTGAGGCATAAATTTTGATTGTTTATTTTTGCTCTTTCTTTTTTCTTAAGATAGGGATTTATCACTATGAATTTCCCTCTTAGAACTGCTTTTTGCTGCATCCCATAAATTTTGGTATGTAGTATTTCTATTTTCACATGCTTCAAAACATTTTTTTGTTTCTTCTTAGACCCATTGGTTGTTCAGTAACATGTTGTTTAATCTCCACATACTTGCGAATTTTCCGGTTTTCTTCTTATAGCTGATTTCTAGTTTCATATCATGGTAGTCAAAAATATGATATTATTTTAGTCTTCTTAAGTTTATTAAGACATATTTTGTGGCCTGACATACAATCTATTTTGGAGAATGCTCTAGTTATACTTGAGAAAAAAAATATATTCTACTGCTGTTGGAAAGATTTGCATTATTGTTGGAAAGATTTATTCTGTCAAAGTCAGTTAAGTTTATCTGATCTAACATAGTTTAATATTTACTTGTTGGTTTTCTGTCTGGATGATCTATTTATTGTCAAAAGTATAGTAGTAAAGTCCCTTAATATTATTGTATTATTGTCTATTTCACACTTCAAGTCTGTTAATATTTACTTTATATATTTATATGCTCCTCTGATAGTCTTTGATTTCAGATAAAAATAAATCAAACAAATCAGGGTTCAAGTTCTGCTACTTAATTGTTTGTGGGTCCTGGGGATTTTTATTCATTTTGCTGAGTCTCAATCTCTTTTTGTGTCAAATAAGAATAAAAATATAAGAAGTTAAACGGAATAATACATCTAGAATGTCAGTCAGTCAGTTCAGTTGCTCAGTCATGACTAATTCTTTGCAGCCTCATGGACCGCAGCACGCCAGGCTTCCCTGTCCATCACCAATTCCCAGAGCTTACTCAAACTCATGTCCATTGAGTCAGTGATGCCATCCCAGCATCTCATCCTCTGTCATCCCCTTCTCCTCCTGCCTTCAATCTTTCTCAGCATCAGGGTCTTTTCAAATGAGTCAGCTCTTAGCATTAGGTGGCCAAAGTACTGGAGTTTCAGCTTTATCATCAGTCCTTCCAATGTATATTCAGGACTGATTTCCTTTAAGATGGACTGGTTGGATCTCCTTGCTGTCGGAGGGACTCTAAAGAGTCTTCTCCAGTATCACAGTTCAAAAGCATCAAGTCTTTGGCACTCAGCTTTCTTTATAGTCCAACTCTCACATCCATACATGACTACTGGAAAAACCATAGCTTTGACTAAATGGACCTTTGCTGGCAACGTAATATCTCTGCTTTTTAATATACTGTCTAGGTTAGTCATAACTTATCTTCCAAGGAGCAAGCGTCTTTTAATTTCATGGCCGCAGTCACCATCTGCAGTGATTTTGGAGCCCCCCAAAATAAAGTCTGACACTGTTTCCATTGTTTTCCCAACTACTTGCCATGAAGTGATGGGACCAGATACTGTGATCTTCGTTTTTTGAATGTTGAGTTTTAAGCAAACTTTTTCACTGTCCTCTTTCACTTTCATCAAGAGGGTCTTTAGTTCTTCTTTGCTTTCAGCCATAAGAGTGGTGTCATCTGCATATCTGAGGTTCTTGATATTTATCCCAGCAATCTTGATTCCAGCTTGTGGGTCATTCAGTCCAGCATTTCTCATGATGTACTCTGCATATAAGTTAAATAAGCAAGGTGACAGTATACAGCCTTGATGTACTCCATTCCTGATTTGGAACCACTCTGTTGTTCCATGTCCAGTTCTAACTGTTGCTTTTTGACCTGCATACAGATTTCTTAGGAGGCAGGTTAGGTGGTCTGGTATTCCCATCTCTTTAAGATGGGAATCTAGCATACACCAGACATACAATCAAAGTTCAAAAAGTAAAATCTGCCTCCCACATCTCTGTTTTTCTGATCTGTGAACTAGAAATGGTGGCTGCTTTACTTCTGGGCAATTTTCAAGAAGCCTGAAGATGCCTGTTGTAAGAACTGGGAAGATGGGAAACTGGCCTGCAGCCACCCTGACTGTCACAAGTCTGTCACTTCTCTCTGACTCTCCCCCTTGCTTCTTAGAGGCTCTGACTTCTTTTTCTTCATACCTGGCTCCATAACTGTACTACAAGCCTGGGGTCTCATTATCAAACCAGGGGCTTGGGTATGAGTCTACCCACCAAGTAATAGCTTGCAAGGTCCTTAAAAGTTTCGTTTAGATCAATCCAGTGCCCTTGGTCACAATACCTTACCGACAATTTTCCTGTGGGTTCTTTGTTAGGAACAATATGGAAGAACGTCTATGTTATGTTGAGAAAGAATTCACTGTACATGCTGGACTAGAATATAATAGTTGGGGAGAATACTAGAGGTAGAGGTCCAAGAATTCCTCTGAAAATGACAAATAGGCACTGATTTAACATTTGTAGCAGTGGGGACTTTACTACTTTGCTGTTGTTGTTCAGTTGCTAAGCAGTGTCCAACTCTTGGGACCCCATGGACTGCAGCACACCAGGCTTCCCTATTCTTCACTATCTCCCAGAGTTTGCTCAAATTCATGTCCATTGCGTCAATGATTCCATCCAACCATCTCATCCTCTGTCACCCCTGCTCTTCCTGTCCTCAATCTTTCCCAGCATCAGGGAGTCCATCCAGTGAGTCAGCTCTTCACATCAAGTGGCCAAAATATTGGACTTTCAGCTTCAGCATCAGTCCTTCCAATGCATATTCAGGATTGACTTCCTTTAGGAATGACTGGTTTGATCTCCTTGCAGTCCAAGGGACTCTCAAGAGTCTTCTCTGGCACCACAATTTGAAAGCATCAATTCTTTAGTGTTCAGCTTTCCTTGTAGTCCAACTCTCACGTCTGTATATGACTAGAAAAGCCATAGCTGCCACTATGTGGACCTTTGTCAGCAAAGTAATGTCTTTGCTTTGAAGTACACTGTCTAGGCTTGTCATAGCTTTCCTTTACTACCTTAAAAATCAGCAATTTTGAACAGTGTTGATAATTATGTAGTTCATTTCCATTGCCCATGCTGTTAAAGTCCTTTAAGTCCCTGATTCTTGTTAAACCAAGCTATTTACAATTATCCACAAATTGAGTAGCATAACATCTGCGACTTCATCAATGACCTCAAGAAAAATGCGAGCCTGAATAGTGACCGTGGACAGAGTCTGTTGCCTCCCCTCACTCTCCCCCTGCCACTTTGGGTATAATCATTTACCCAGGTATGAAACTCATTTACAGACACAGGGCATGATTCCTAGAGATCTGTGAATTATACCATACCCAGAAGCAGCATCTCCCCAAACAACTCAAAAAGACTAAGAGAAAAAAGGAGATTTAATCATTTGGCGTTGGATAACCAGCCTAAGACCTTAGGCTGGATTCTGAGGAAATCAGGCTATAGACAAATGATAGCAATAAGTCTCAGTCTGAAAGTGCTCTGGGCTGGATCACTAGTGGGATTAGTTTATATTCATACAACAAATTGCTGTGGAAAAATACTGTGACCTAGTAGATTGATTTTTAAACTTGGCTGGGAGCCTGATATATAAAATAGACTAAGGCAGAGCTGCTCTGATTGAATTCCATCTACATGGACCCCTCCCTACCCATGAGGCACCTTAAGCAAATCAGAGACACTCTAGGAGAAATATATCAGAGAGCAACTTGCAAATCATGGTTGCCAGACAAGTCTCAGGAGTGCTATTGACTCATTGTCTGCCTCTGCTCAAGTCACATTATTTTTTAAACAATTTTTATTTTATTATAGTTGATTTGTAATGTGTTAGTTTCAAGTGTACAACAAAGTGATTCAGTTTTACTGAAAAAAGAAAAGTTTTATTCTTTTTCAGATTCTTTTCCCATTTAGGTTATTACAGAATTTTGAGTAGAGTTCCCTGTATACTGTAATTTCTATAGTCAATTCTTGCTGATTATCTATTTTATATGTCTAGTGTGTTAATCCTCCCCTGGAGAAGGGATAGGGTACCCACTCCAGTATTCATGGGCTTCCCTTGTGGCTCAGATGGTAAAAGAATCCACTCACAGTGCCAGAGACCTGGATTTGCTCCCTGGGTTGGGAAGATCCCCTGGAGAGGGGCAAGGCAACCCACTCTGGTATTCTTGCCTGGAGAATCCCGATAGACAAAGGAGCCTGGGAGACTGCAGTCCATGTGGTCACAGAGTGGGACATGAATGAGTGACTAAGCACACACACACACAAACACACACACACACAGTGTGTTAATCCATAGATAGGTCCATCCATGTTGCTGAAAATGGCAGCATTCTTTTTTTTTAATTGCTGAGTAGTATTTCATTGTATACATATACCACCTCTTCTTTATCCATATTCCTCTATCAATGGACATATAGGTTTCTTCTACACCCTGGTTATTGTAAATAGTGCTGCAATAACATTGGGATGTATGTATCTTTTCAAAGTATGTTTTCTTTGGATATATGCCCATAAATAGGATTGCTGGATCATATGGTAGCTCTATTCTTAGTTGCTTTTTTTAAGGAATCTCCATACTGTCTTTACAGTGGCTGTACCAATTAACATTCCCAGCAACAGTGCAGGAGGGTTCCCTTTTCTCCACATCTATCCAGCATTTACTGTTTGTAGACTTCTTGGTGATGGTCATTCTGAACAATGTGAGATGGTATCTCATTGTGGTTTTGATTTGCATTTCTCTAATAATAAGTGATGCAGAGCACATTTTCATGTGCTTTTTGGTCATCTGTATGTCTTCTCTGAAGAAATGTCTATTTAGATCTGCTGCCCATTTTGGGATTGGGTTGTTTGTTTATTGTGTATTGAGTTGTATGAGCTATGTGTATACTTCTGAGCATGATTTTTTTTCTGAAGTATAAAGTGAAGTTACTAGAAGTACATCTTGTTTCATCTCAACAACACTATGCCTCCTTATATCACTACATCTACTAACCCATTTTGTGATTACTTGGGGCCACCAGAATGATCTCTCCGCCATAATATCAATGAGAATATTTGAGAAGGGAAAAAAAAGAACAGATGATTCTAAATTACATAGCAGTCTTACCAGCGCCCAAGGAAGAATTCTTTACACAACTCAACTTAAAGTAATTGTTTCTGCTTTAAAATCTTTGCATAACAGGATCAATTAGGAGAAAATTAAGTACTTTTCCCATTAAGAGAATTCCAAGTAAGTGAAATGTTTTGTTCCAAAATAATTTGAACAGAATCATTATTTTATAATAAGGCATCTGAAGATTTTATTTTTGTGTGTTCACCAAGTTTATTAAACTGTTTGTTATTCTTGTTTTGTATGTCTACAGAGAGAAGTGCACCTTCATTGTGGAAAATCAAACAGTACATAAAAATATAAAAAGATAATAAAAATATGACAAATAAATAAAGCAACAAAATTCATCATTACCCAGCAAAACCACCATCAAGCTTTTGATAATTATTTTATTAGACCCTTCCATACCTAATCTCTATTTTTCATTCAACAATAACATATGGACATTTATATGTTTTAAGGGTAATATAGGTTTTAATGGAATTTGAGAATTAAATAGATATAAATTTGTATCAGAATCTTTCATCTATATTCCATAGTACAGATATACAAAATTTTGCTTATGCACTCCAATTTCCTAAGTGGACTTTAGGAAGCATTACTATGAACAAAGCTAGTGGAGGTGATAGAATTCCAGCTGAGCTATTTCAAATCCTAAAAGATGATGCTGTGAAAGTGCTGCAGTCAATATGCCAACAAATTTGGAAAACTCAGCAGTGGCCACAGGACTGGAAAAGTCAGTTTTTATTCCAATCCCAAAGAAAGGCAAAGCCAAGAATATACAAACTACCTCACAATTGCACTCATTTCACATGCTAGAAAGATTACACTCAAAATCCTTCAAGCTAGTCTTCAACAGTATGTAAACTGAGAACTTCCAGATGTACTAGCTGGATTTAGAAAAGGCAAAGGAGCCAGAGATCAAATCACCAACATCCATTGGATCATAGACAAAGTAAGGGAATTTGAGAAAAACATCTACTGTTTCTTCAACTCAGTGAAAGCCTTTGACCGCGTGGATCACAACAAACTGGGAAATTCTTAAAGAAATGGGAATACCAGGTGACTTTACCTGTCTCCTCAGAAGCCTGTATATAGGACAAGAAGCAACAGTTAGAATCAGACATGAAACAACAGCCTGGCTCAAAGTTGGGAAAGGAGTATGCCAAGGCTGTATATTGTCATCCTGCTTACTTAACTTATATGCAGAGTACATCATGAAAAATGCTAGGCTGGATGAACCACAGGCTGGAATCAAGATTGCTGGCAGAAATATCAAGAACCTGAAATATGCCACTTTAATGGCAGAAAGTGAAGAGGAACTAAAAAGCCTCTTGATGAGGGTGAAAGAGAAGAGTGAAACAGCTGGCTTAAACTCAACATTCAAAAAACTAAGATCATGGAATCTGGCCCAATCACTTCATGGCAAATAGATGGGGAAAAAGTGGAAACAGTGACAGATTTTCTTTTCTTGGGCTCCAGAATCACTGGGGATGGTGACTGCAGTCACAAAATTAACAGATGTTTTCTCCTTGGAAGAAAAGCTGACGAATCTGGAGAGCATATTAAAAAGCAGTGACATCACTTTGCAGACAAAGGTCCATATGGTCAAAACTATGGTTTTTCCAGTAGTCACGTAGGGATGTGAGATTTGGACCAGAAGGCTGAGTGCTGAAAAATTGATGTTTTCAAATTGTGATGCTGGAGAACACTGTTGAGAGTCCCTTGGACAGCGAGGAGATCAAATCAGTCAGTCCTCAAGGAAACCAACCCTGAATGTTCACTGGGAAGACTGAGGCTGAAGCTGAAGCTCCAATACTTTGGTCACTTGATGCAAAGAGCTGATTCATTGGAAAAGACCCTGATGCTGGGAAAGATTTAGGGCAAGAGAAGAAGTGGGTGACAGAGGATGAGACGGTTGGATGGTATCACCAACTCAATGGATACGAATTTGAGCAGACTCCGGGATATCATGGGAGACAGGGAAGCCTGGGGTGGCTGCAGTTCATGGAGTTGCAAAGAGTCGAACTTAGCTATTAAACAACAATTCCATTTTCTATGACTATTTCTACTATTTCACTATTATACACAACATGCCTGTGTGATCAAATTCATTTTCAATTATTTCCATCCTTTTCAAGTTATATTAAAAGGGTCTCAGGACATACATTTTAAATCTCTCTGCATCCTGTCGTCCAGGAAGACTGTTCTAACACTCACATCTATCAACTTATATTTAATGTTTCTGTTTCCCTACAACCTTGCAACCCTGGATATTATCTCTCTTTTCCTTCTGTACAAATCTGATATGGTACAACAAAAACAAGTCATCAGGTATACATGCATTTACTTTATTGGAGGCTAAGCTGAATATATTTTCTGATGTTTATGGGCTGTTCATATTTATTATTTCCCCAATGGCTGCCTATAATTTTTACCCAACTTGCCATTGGATTATATGATGTTTTTCTTATGGGACTGCTTCACATTTTGATTTCAAAATTTTTACTTTCAATATTTTTCTTTATATATAAATGTTTAACATAGTCTCTTCCTTTATGGTTTATGAGTTATGGCCTCCATAGCCTTAAGAATATAAAATATTCATTACTATTTTTAGTAATCATGCCTCTACTTTTTACATTTCAATGTAATAGCTATTTGAAATTTATTTTTGTATTAAAAAAGTATTAATTGATCTTCATTGTTTTCACTATTTATTATTTCCATTCTTAACACTATTTATTAAACATCTATATGTCTTATCACAAATCTGCAATAGCATCCTGTCATATAATACAGTCCCATATTTATTTAAATCTACTTTAGAACTGATCAGTTATAGTCAGCTGAATTATCTTTCTAGCCTAAAGTAATATCACATTGTTTTAATAATACAGCTTATAATTTAAAAAATATATTTTGTGTGGTTTTGTTCTTCCTAATCTTGCATATTTGAGTCCCAATAATTTTAGAATAATTTTAACAAGTTTCCATTACTAAGGCAGTATATCAATTGTTTTGGATTTTGTTAAATTTAAGAGACTACAATATTAAGACTGTTAATGCCAGAACAAGGAATTAACCTAATTTTTTCATTTTTTTAAAAATATTGTTCATTATTGTGTATCTGTTTTCTTCAAGCACACTTCTTGATGAATTTGCTATGTATTTCATGGACTTTTGCTACAATAAATGGAATCTTTATTGGATTATATGTGCTATTTGCTGCTGAGATATAAGAAATCTATTGTTTTTTATACTAATTTTTAAATGATCTTCTTGACTGAATACTTGCTGCTTTCCAATAGTTTGCTGATTGCTTCAAGCTTTCCAGCTGTATGACTATATGGTCTGCAAGCAATGATTGCTCCTTCCTTTCATGTTGACAGTACTCAATAATCACTGTTGCTCTTTCCTTTCATGCTGACAGTACTCAGTAATCACTGAGGAGATGATAGGTGTGTTAGTATTCTATGGTTGCCATAACCATCAGTGACTTAAACTATACAAATTTGCTGCCTTGCAGATCCGTAGGCAAGACATCCAAAGGTGGTATTCCTGGGGAAAAACTCAAGGTGTTGGTGCAACAAAGGCATTTTTCATTTCTGTTAGTGTTTTTGATCTCTAGCAGATTTTCTTGGTTCTTTCTTAGGATTTCCACCTCTCTGCTTACATTGTCTATCTGTTCTTACAGGCTATCCACTTTATCCATTAGAGCCCTTAGCATATGTACCATCGTTGTTTTCAATTCCCAGTCTGATAACTCCAATATTCCTGCCACGTTTGCTTCTGATGCTCGCTCTGTATACTTACATTGTGTTTTTTGCCTTTTAATATATCTTGTAAGTTTTTCTTGAGAGTCAGACTTGATGTGCCAGATAAAAATACCTGCTATAAGTAGGCCTTTAGTAATGTGATGGTGAGGTGTGGGAGAGGGTAAATGTTCTACAGTTCTATGATTTTGGCTAGTCTTTTAGTGAGTCTAAAGGATGAGAGTTTGGATGGCATCACTGATGTAATGGACATGAACTTGGACAAAGTCCGGGAGATGGTGAGGCACAGGGAGGCCTGATGTGCTGCAGTCCAAGGGGTCAAGAAGAGTCACACATGACTTGGTGACTGAATAACAATTTAGTGAGTCTCCAAACTGTGGATTTCACAGGAGTTTCTAGTATTTTTTCCCCTTCTTCCTGAGATGGGATATGATCTCTAGAGTGTCCTGAAGTGGATACTTTCCCTCCCCCTGGTCAGTTAGGCTCTGATAATATCTCAATAGATTAGGCTCTGATTAACCAGTTTCTTCTGAGGACAGGCCCTGTTCAGAACAGAATGCTCTGTTTCCTTTTACTGTTCCCCAGCCGAAGGGATTTTTCTGTGATATTTACTGTAGGAACCTGGTTGAGCTCCTAGAGGTAAAACTCATAAAATTGTGGGAGCCCCTTGTGATTGATTTCCCTAGTTTTTAGCTCCTAGAGTTGTCCACACTGAGCCTTTAGCAATGCATCAATTACAACTCAAGTTTTCCTCCCTGGCACTGGTTCCTGATGCTGGTTCCCACTGAGGCTTATTCTTGTGAATCTGTGCTCCAGTAAGCCATTATTTCTTGTATTAATATTTGCCTGTCTGTCTATCCAATCTTGGAAATAGTGGCTTGCCCTATGTCCCTCTCTAGGAGATTCTTTAAAACTTTTTCAGTCTGTTCAGCTTTGTCTTTATTCTTAGGGCAGGTTGATGACTTTGGAAAGTCTTGCATGTGGAACTAGAAACCTTTCCAGGATTCTGAGTTGTATTAATACGTACTGTAGCGCTAATTCATATTTGCTTTCCTGGGATCAATCGTTATTAATCATTGTGTAGAATGTAACTTCCAGGAGAGACAAGAATTTTATCTTATGCTTGCAGCATGCGTGTGTGCTAAGTCGCTTCAGTCATATGACTCTTTGTGACCCACTATGGTATGGACCACAGCCCGCCAGGCTCCTCTGTCCATGGGATTCTCCAGGCAAGAATACTGAAGTGGGTTTCTGTGCTCTCTTCCAGGGGATCTTCCTGACCCAGAGATACACCTGCCTCTCTTAGTCTCCTGCATTGCCAGGCAGGTTCTTTACCACTAGCACCACCTGGGAAGCCCTTTTATCTTATAATCATTGTTAAATCTCTAGAACAAAATTACAACGGAAGCTCAATAAATATTTCATAAATTAAACTAATTGAGTTTGTTGTTATTTAGTCCCTAAGTCATGTCCAACTCTTTGTGACCCTATGGACTGCAGCACACCAGGCTTACTTGTCCTTTGCTATCTCCCAGAGTGTGCTCAAACTCAAGTCATTGTGTCAATGATGCCATCCAACTATCTCATCCTCTGGCATCCCCTTCTCCTTCTGCACTCAGTCTTTCCCAGCATCAGGGTTTTTTCCCAATGGATCAGCTCTTCACATCAGATAGCCAAAGTATTGGAGCTTCAGCTTCAGCATAAGTCCTTCCAAGGAATATTCAGGGTTGATTTCCGTGAGGACTAAGTGATTTGATTGCCTTGCAGCCCAAGAGACACTCAAGAGTCTTCTCCAACACAATTCAAAAGCATCAATTCTTCAACACTCAGACTTTTTTATGGTCCAACTCTCACATCCATAATGACTACTGGAAAAAACATAGCTTTGACTACACAGACCTTTGTCAGTGAAGTGATGTCTCTGCTTTTTAATATGCTGTCCAGGTTTGTCATAGCTTTTCTTCCAAGGAACAAGCATCTTTTAATTTCGAGGCTGCAGTCACTGTCCTCAGTGATTTTGGAACCCAAGGAAAGAAGATCTGTCACTTTTTCCCCATTTGTTTGCAACAAAGTAATGGGACCTGATGCCTTGATCTTTGTTTTTTTGAATGTTAAGTTTTAAGCCATTTTTTGCTCTCTCCTCTTGACCCTCATCCAGAGGCTCTTTAGTTCCTCTTCACTTTCTGCCATAAGGGTGGTGTCATCTGCATATCTGAGGTTATTGATATTTCTCCCGGCAATCTTGATTCCAGCTTGTGATTCATCCAGCCCAGCATTTCGCATGATGTACTCTGTATATACATAAAATAAGCAAGGTGACAATATTCAGCCCTGATGTACTCCTTTCCCAATTTGGAACCCGTCTGTTTTTCCATGTCCGGTTTTAACTGTTGCTTCCTGATCTGCATACAGGTTTCTCAGGAGACAGTTAAGGTGGGCTGATATTCCCATCTCTAAGAATTTTCCAGTTTGTTATGATCCACACAGTCAAAGTCTTTCACAGAGTCAATGAAGCAGAAGTAGGTGTTTTTTTCTGGAATTCCCTTGCTTTTCCTATGATCCAACAGATGTGGGCAATTTGACCTCTATCTCCTCTGCCTTTTCTAAATCCAGCTTGTACATCTGAAACTTCTTGGTTCATGTACTACTGAAGCCTAACTTGAAGGATTTTGAGCGTAATCTTTCTAGCATATAAAATGAGTGCAATTGTATCGTAGTGTAACATTCTTTGCATTGCCTTTCTTTGGGACTGGAATGAAAACTGACCTTTTCCAGTCCTGTGGTCACTGCTGAGTTTTCCAAATTTGCTGGCATATTGACTGCAGTACTTTAACAGCATCATCTTTTAGGATTGGAAATAGGTCAGCCAGAATTCTATCACCTCCTCTAGTTTTGTTTGTAGTAATGCTTCCTAAGGCCCACTTGACATCACACTCCAGGATGTCTGGCTCTAGGTCAGTGATAACACCACTGTGGTTATCTGTGTCATCTAGACCTTTTCTATACAGTTCTTCTGTGTATTCTTGCCACCTCTTTTTAAACTCTTCTGCTTCTGTTAGGTCCTTGTTATTTCTGTTCTTTATTGTGCCCACCTGTGCATGAAATGCTCCCTTTGTATCTCCAATTTTCTTGAAGAGATCTTGTTAGTATTCTATTTGTTTTGGATATTTATATCAATATTTATAAATGAGATCAAACTATATGTTCTTCCAAGCCAAATCTATTGACAGTCATCAGTTCTACCCCTAGCCTCATGAGACATAATTACTCTGGGATACCCCCCCCACACTCACACACACACATCTATTATCAAGATCTTGTTATTGTCACTTTGTTTTTAATTCAACATTGCTCTATTTTTGAATTATAACATTTATAAGCCATTTTAACTATAATTACCACAGTTCTTTAGGTATAATTATATGTCTATCATATTTAATTTTCAATTCCCTTTCATACTCAGATTTTCCCATTCTTCAATTCTTTTACTATTCCTAAAAATTTCTTGGCTAAGTTGTATTTTTGGTTCATTTCTCAGGAGGAGAAATCCATTTCTCATGGATAAAATATTTCCCAAGACCTTTTGTATTTGAGAACAACTTTCTGTTGGTTTTACTTACACGTTTAACTAGTTATAGAATTCTTGTGCAGTTGCTTTCCAGCATTCTGAGCTCAACCTAATTTTTCCCCTTTAGATAACTTGACTTGAAGTTTAAAAGCTACTTTTTTTGTTTTTTTTTTCATTTTCTTTGAAATCTAGTTGCTTCACTAGACTATGTTTGAGGAGTTTTTGTTATCTGTTAAGTTTCCTAGAATAAACACTTCCAATTAGAAAATCAGTCATTCCTTCAAATCTGAAGAGCTTCCTTGTCTCAGGTGCTTAATTTTATTTACAGAGTTTCCTTTCCTCAAATGTCCTGTGCTGCTGTCCAGGGTGTTCTCCCTATCATGTTATTATATTGGTAAATATTTTAATCTTTTCCTATTCTACATCCTGTTTTTTTTTTTTTTTTTTCCCTCAGTGCTGTGTCCACACACCATTGACTTAATAATGTCAAATATTTATTTTGGTCTTTGAAAGTATATTTTAATGTTCCCAATATATTTTTTCACTCTGCCTCATTTTCTTACATTTATCAGCTTCCTTTTTATTTTGGTTAGTTGCATAATTATCAATATGTCTTTCATTCCATAAAGTCTATGTTTGCCTTGAGAGCAGAAAGTAGTAGCAACTGATTTTCTATTTCCTTGAATACATTTTTCAAAACTTATTTGTATTTTTTCATGTTATGTTCCATTTACTCATGTATTTATTTTTGCTAATTCTTATTGTGGTTTCCTACTGCAGGGATTTCTTTTCACTCGTCTTTGAACAGAGCCATTGTATCTCAAACTTGTTCTTTTTCCAAGGTGTGCATTTACTATTGCCCTGAGCTCTGTGTAAATCTTTTCCTTGGAATATGAGCTGAAGCACTGGATATTTTGTTTTTTGGTTTTTTTCTCTCTCTCCAGTCACACAAGTGCCCAAAGGGTGTGGACAAGGAGCTTGAGTTTTGTGTAACCACAATTAGAGAATTCTGTCTTTGCTTTCTTTCTCTGTACTTGTTGGAAATAACAGAATCACACCACTCTACTGGTGACTCAGTTCCCCTGTCTCGTGGAAGAATGGGAAGTGTGCTTTGGACTTGGGTTTGCACCCTTCTCTGGGTGACTGACTACGAGGTGCTGTCCTTATTTGTGTCTTTGCTCCTCACATGCTTTTGCTTTAGGTTCAACATACATTGATTTCTACACTCTCTTGAGACCATGTTTGCTGCTATTGGGTCAGCTCAAACAGGGAATCCTAAGAAATGATTCTTCCATGGCTCTCCTACCATCTACCCAGCCAAAGGCCAAAGGAAAAGCTGCAGCAATCCAAGCTCACGCTTATAGTGCTTTCGAAAATTAACAGTGAGAAAGGGCTTCTTCAACAGAAGATAGTTCCCAATTCCGCACCCCCCCCCCAACAATTTATACGTCAATCCTAATCTCTCCAAATCTGAATATCAACAAAATATAGCTTTACTCTCCCTACTTCCTGTTCCTTTGCACTGATGTTTCTAAGGGGAGTTATGCATCCATGCAGCCAAGCGTCTTCCTTCGTTTCAGCCCAAATTGTCCTAAATCTAAAAACCCTTTTCATAATACTCGGAGTATGAGATTGGGATATTTCCTTAGTTTTGCATTAATGGTTTAGCTTTGCTCCAGTGTTTTAATTCTTTTTATTTGGGTAAGAAGAAGTTTTATGAATCTTCTTTTGGGGATGTCTATCATTGATTTCTTTTTCATACTGTAATTCCAAGCTGTTCATTTTTTTTCTTCTTTTGTTATTTTTCAGTTCAACCTGTACCATTTTACAGTGTGCTTTAATAAAATTACAGTGTACTGAAAAACATGCCACCATTTTTTGCTTTCTGTTTATGACTCAGACTCATTGTATAATCTTCTTTATACAGTTCACCCCTCTGGCCATTATTTTGCTCAGCTACTAAGTAACCAGTTTGCATTTGGTGGTCTCTCAGCCCATTGGCAGTGCTAGAAGTCCATGAAATCAAGAACACTGAATCTGGATTTCTGAGCATTGCTCTCGTCCTTAGTTTCTGGGCTGCCCAGGGAGGGGCTGGAAGGGCAGGAAGATGTTGGGTTCTTATCTGTAACAGAATCATCCTGGATTTGAGAGCACACAAACTGTGAACACCGGGGATACATTTTGAATCCCCAGCCATGAGACGGCAGGAGTCTGACAACAATCCCAAAGGGCAACAATGGTTCTGATTTCAGACGTTGGCCCAGAAAGCTAACACATTCACTTGGCAAGACTTCTAAAATAGTAGCAAAAGGAGAAGACTCTGAATCTGAAATTCACATCTAAAAATATGTATTATTTGAGAGTTGTGGAGAAACTTGATCCAATGAAAATCATTCCACTGTCCATTGGCACTGGTTCACGGAGAGCTAATCACAGCCAATCCAACCTTATCTAAATATAGTTTAAGAAAACAGACAAGCATCTCTCCTAGGAAATTTCCTAGAACCCAGTCCTGTTTTGGAAGCAGTTCCACCTCCAAGGATGAGGAATAGGCAGTCCTGCTCCACATAGATCTCACCTTAGCTCACTTATCCAAAGTTTGGAGCCAGACACTAACCCTATCACTAAAGGATGTCAGGCCTTTGGACTTCTTGACAGACAAGATTCTCTCGAGTTTGGCATTCTCATGGTCTGAATGGTTATGAAAAAGCAGAGAGAAAGGTGGCAAAACAAGAGCCAGGCTGAGATCCAGCAGGACCTGAAGGGAGACCTGTGCTTCAGGGCTGGCTACATTGCTGGTTTGTTTTGAGCTGTAAGTCCTGGTAAAACACTAGGGTCAGCTATATTGTCCCTGCACCGTTACTGTCTAGACAAAAATGAGTCAAAATCTTGTGTCATGTTTTGTGTGAGTCTATTGCAAATTCCCAGGGGACTTATATACTTTGGTCATATTTGCCTTGAGGTTCTTGTGTTTGTGGGCGTGGTCTCTTTTGTAGCAGTTCAGGTATGACATTCATCCTTTTTGTGAAATTTCATTGAAAACTGATTCTTACAAAACACTTGTGATTTAGGGGTGGGGCTGAGATAAAGGAGGGTTTCCATCCCATCTAGGTTAAGGACTTCAAATCAGATCTTGGGCATGCCCTTACCAAAAATCTCTCCTACAACCCTACTTTAGGAGCATCCCCTGGCCTCTCCCCATACAGTTTCCTGCTTCCCACAATCTGTATTAGTCAAGGAAGGTTAAATGCTGTAACAAGCAACCCCAATATCTCAGTGGCTTAAAAAAAATGTTTTTCTTACCTACCTCACAGCCCAGATGGGTATTTAGAGGGAAGTTGCATACAGTGATCCAAGAATCAACTCATTGTTCTCTAATACTTTCATCTCAAAACTTTCATCTCAAAACTTTCCTCTGGATCTTATTCATCCAACTGGGAGACAAGGAAGTGAGGATGAAGAATTGAATATAGAGAACCTTACAGAATGTCTCAGAGGTCAAGCCAGGAAATGGCATACACTCTTTCTGTCAATATTCCATTGCCCAGAACTAAGTCACCTGGCCCCTGCTACTGTAGAGGAAGCTAGGAAATATAGTAATAAGTGACCCTGGAGGAAAAACACAAAGTTGGTGGAAATACAGTAGTTTTCCTGCCATATCATCTTTTTTTTTCCTCCCTCATATTTCTCCTTTCCCCTCCCCCTTTCCTCCCTTCCCCTCATTATCTCATACAGAACAGTTTAGGCATTCTTTTGTTCTTTTGTGATGTCCTTTCTCACCAAGCATGGACATGACCTCAGAAATCTACTCCATACAGCAGGCACTACCACCAGAGTTGGCCTAAGAATTCAATTACCATATAATCCAATTATCCCATTTCACAGAAAAGGGACTTGAGATCCTTTGTTGTTATTCAGTTGCTCAGTTGTGCCTAACTCTATGTGACCTCATGGACTGTAGCACGCTAGGCTACCTTGTCCTTCACCATCTCCTGGAGCTTGTTCAAAATCATGTCCATTGAGTCAGTGATGCCATCCAACCATCTCATCCTCTGTCATCCCCTTCTCCTCCTACCTTCAATCTTTTCCAGTAGCAGGGTCTTTTCCAATGAGTCCACTCTTTGCATCAGTTAGCCAAAGTACTGGAGCTTCAGCTTCAGCATCAGCCCTTCTAATGAATAGTCAGGGTTGATTTCCTTTAGGATTGATTGGTTTGATCTCCTTGCAGTCCAAGGGACTCTCAAGATCTTCTCAAACACCACTGTTCAAAAGCATCAATTCTTTGGCGCTCAGACTTCTTTTGATACATGTTTTTATAAATTAGGTTCATAAACAGGTTTTTATAAGTTAGGTTTTATAAATAGAGGTACTTAAATTTGAATCAACAACTTTAGCTCAGCACTCTTTCTACTATATTGTAAACTATCAAGTCTTTAGTGAGATTGTGAGCTCAACATCAGATGAAACTTCTGCTATATCCACATCCAATCAGCCCAGCACCTAACACAGAGAAAAATATATGTCAGGATGACAGGATACTCAAGAATTGTTGAAAGGAGCAACATTCTCAATAGGAAAATGGAGGAAATGTTCTACTTTGGTGACCATGAAATACTTCCCAAAGAAATACAATTCATTTACCTTGGTTTAATGGAGGCCAGTTGGAAATAATAGAGCATCTTTTGATCCAACTAAAAATGTTGCCCAAAAACTGTGAAACTTTTCATGGCATTCTTCAGACCAGAGCACTGTTTTACAGCCAAGTTTCTGAACACATTTTTTTCAAAGGAGATTTTTATCATGGAAAATGTGACAACAGAACTCCAGGGGCATGAACATGCTGTTATAATTACTCCTCCAGACACAATGAAACCAACTCAAGTTAATTATTTATCAAAACCAACCTACTCTCTGGAAACATCTTTGTTTTGGCAGATTTTTTTTTCTCTCCAGGAAATAGGTCAACAGTATTTCCTCCCACGTTCTATTATCATAGTATCTGACTTTCAGAATTAGCTATGTCAAATCTTGAGACATTTGCCAAGCACCCAGGTGGGCTGGCAAGGGTACAACAACAAGAATCCTGGGGTTTCCTAGATTCTTCTCTTTTCAGCTTTCCTCATCAATAGAAGTTAGGGCTTCCCTGGCGGTTCAGATGGTAAAGAGTCTACCTGCAATGCAGGAGACCTGGGTTCGATCCCTGGGTCAGGAAGATCCCCTGGAAAAGGAAATGGCAACCCACGCCAGTATTCTTGCCTGGAAAATCCCATGGGTGGAGGAGCCTGGTGGGCTACATCCCATGGGGTTGCAAAGAGTTGGACGCAACTGAGTGACTAACACACACGTGTCAGACTCTATAAGAGGCACAGTGTTACAATGTTTTGCTTAATCCTATGAGAGGGTTGTATTAGGCTCAAAGAGGTTAAATAAGTTTCACATACCATTCTCTATATCTAATTCCATGTATCTGGTTTTCCATGTCTGATGAGGAGGAGGTTGAACTTTGTGAACAAAGTTTCTGTTGACTTTGAAGATTTTGTTGTGAGCAGCATAATTCCATCATTCCACTGAACTGGGGATAAGACGATTTGGGGATAAAGCAAACTCTGCCACTTTTCACTATTTTAGCTCAGGTCACCTTTCTGTCTAGGCCTCAGTTTTCCCAACTGGGTATAATCAGTCTGAATTTCTCTACAACTCTAGGGGCCAGATCCCTTCATATCTCTTCCACTTCTCCAAACTCAATTTCAAGTACTAGAGCTTCCTAGCCACCAGATAGATAATGTATTCAGTGTCTCACTCGAATACTTTGCCCTCCAGTTGCCTGAGGACTTTGAGAACTCGCCTAATCTAAAAGGGTCTACAGAACATCCACTTTCGAGCAAACACTCTGTCTGCTCTAGCTGCCATCCTTGCTGGCAAAGCTTCTCCCTGCCACATGGTGCCCCTGTAGAGCATTGGCCCACTCCTCTGTCACTGGCACTGCTGGTGTGTGCACAATAATGCCGAGTTTATCTCAGCTCTAGTACAGGCCAACATAATCCTCCAAGGAAGGGCGGACCCTGGGTGATTCCACTCCCCTATGGCCGTACTTCAGAGAAGGCGATGGCACCCCACTCCAGTACTCTTGCCTGGAAAATCCCATGGACGGAGGAGCCTAGTAGGCTGCAGTCCATGGGGTCGCGAAGAGTCGGACACGACTGAGCGACTTCACTTTCACTTTTCACTTTCATGCTTTGGAGAAGGAAATGGCAACCCACTCCAGTGTTCTTGCCTGGAGAATCCCAGGGACGGGGGAGCCTGGTGGGCTGCCGTCTATGGAATTGCACAGAGTCGGACATGACTGAAGTGACTTAGCAGCAGCAGCAGCAGCAGGGCCATACTTAACCAGAAGCTGCTCCCCATTGAATCCTGAAAGTGGCATCTCTTGAAGCCCAGTCTTTGCAATCACACCCAGCCATTCCACCTTCACCCTGCCCAGCCTCAGAGGTGCTGGACCCATGATGGACCATTACATGCAAATAGATCAAGTTTTCCTGAGCTTAATGTGAAAGCAGGGCTCAGCACTTATAAAAATGCCTGAGCCCTTTTTTCATAGATTTAATACATCTAGGATAGAACATATAGACACCATACATAGATGATTCTGGTACAGCATGTGCTGAGTCCCCAAATTAGAAAAATAGTGATTTAGAAACATAAATTGTTCTGTTTACTTTCTGAGTTTATGTGGGGCTGGAGGGAATGTCTTCCATGAGCCAACGATCTCTGTTCTAGCCCACCCCATGTCGAGCATTAATAGAAGCCTTCTTACCACTCTCCTGCAAGAGAAGCAAGAGACAAGACGAAACCTGATGCTTTGTTGTTGTTTAGTTGCTCAGGCATGTTTGACTCTTTGTGACCCCATGGACTGCAGCTCATGTCACTTGCCAATTCGGGACACCCAAGTTCCATGCAAAAGTTGACCCGGAAGTTCTCTCTGAGATTCCTCCAGCTCTGTTATTTGAAGTCATACAGTGTAAGAGTTGGAGGTGTCTTCATGATGAGTTACTCCCTAACTCTAGAAAAACAGAATTCCAAATTGGAACTAACTTATGATTGTGAGGTGGGGGCCAGGATAGCACAGGTCCTCTACATTTTGCTTCCTGGAACTTACAGAGGCCACCCCCACAAGTTTCTGTACATCTGGTCTCTCCCTCCTTAAGAATCCCTCCTGGCACACTGGTTGCAAGATCATTCTAAAACACAAAGCTGATCATGTTGCCTCCAGGCTGGAAAACCTCTTTGGCTCTTCTTGTTCAAGTTCAAGTTCAAACTCTTTGGCTTGGCAGATAAAGCCTTTCTCATTATCCTTTTTCCTGCTGCTGCCCTGCTAAACTTGAGGTGCTACCCAGGCACAGGCCCACCATGCTCTTTCATCTCCACATCTTTGCTCCGTTCTACTCTCTACTAGGAATTTATGTTCTCCCCAGTACCTACTATTTTTCTTCGTCGTTTTTAAGATCCAGGTCAAGTGCTGATTTGTCTTTCAGTTTTCCCTAACAGAATTAGTAACCACCTTCTCAGCTTCCCCAGCACCAAATACGTAGGGTCCCGAGTGAATCTAACTCATTAAGGGGGCTTCTGTCTTCTCCTTGTCATAAGGGTTAATTAAGTGTACATAAGCTCTTGGACTGAATGCTGGTTCCACCTCTTGGAGGCTGTATGATCTTGGGAAAATCGCCTGTCAGATTTTTAATTTTCGTATCTGTTAAACTGGAAAAAATAATAGAGCTGAACTATATATTTGTTTTGGTGGATGGAATGCAATAAATAATACCATAGAAGTGCTTACTATAGCAAGAGTTAAATATATTTTATTTATTATTTTTATTATTCTTATTCCCTCCCCCAAGCCTTAGGTAGGTAGTTCCCAGGAAACATATGTTAAGTAAATGGTTAAATAGATCAGCTTATTTGAGTGAATGAGTAGAGTGAGAAAACTTACTAGAAACACATAGATCTCCTAGAAACCGTAGTCTCAAATAGGAAAATCACTGTTTAGTTGTGTGTGTGTGTGTGTGTGTGTCTGTCTATGTAACTGTATGTGTCTGTGTGTGTATGTGTGTTTATACAACTCTTCAGCAAAATTTGAGCAGCAATTTGTATTTAATTTCAAAGGTTGAATTACTTAGATGAGCTAAGGATTTCCTTCCACAAATCCAGCTGAGGATTTTCTGTTCCAAGTCCAAAATCAGGACTGTAAAGATTTTGTGAAACATCCTGTGCTTTCATCCCTAACCAGTTGCTCTAGGGCGGAGTCAGTCATCAGTAGAGCATGGACTCTGGCCCCCCTTCATAAGATGCTATGCATTTGGTGGCATCATGATTTATCCAGATGACCAGCTGAGCACATCCCAATTCCCAGAGACCATCTAGATTCTGGCGAGCAAGTCAAGAGGGAACAAAAAATGTCCTTCCTGGTAGCTGTCATTCTTTCTTTCTCCAGTCTCTATGATTTAGCAGGTCCATCAAAGTGGTCAGATGAGATAAGATGAGAAGCCATAGGGCTGATGGTGTCAAGCATCATTGATAAAGGGTTTTCCCTTCTGGGCGTTTCTACCTCTTTCTCAGATTGCTTGTTTCCAAGGCTCATCCTGCTTTCTAGGCCTCTTACTCAGACTCTTTCTTCTCAGTAGCAAAGTCAGACACATACCCTCACCTTTCCCTACATTCCTTTCTATTTCTGATATAATCTGTCAGTGGAAAGCAATCTCTGACATCTCTCTGTATCAGGAATCCTTACAGTTGTAAGTGACATTATTTAAAAGAAAGAAAGAAAACCAGAAATCTCAAACCAACCTCCTGCATTAGAAGGCCTCTTAATAGAAAAGGTCACTGCTCCTCTGCTGACCTCCAGGTTCTGCCATCCTGGTATTGGTATTGGTCTTGCCTGCAGGTTGGCTTCCCTCAAGTTTGCACGTTGGCCACCAGCAGCAGCTGGGGCCACGCATTTCCTAGAGGGAGAAGAACCACCCCCTCCCCTGCATCAATGCAAAGAGCTTCACTGCAGTCCACTGGGGCCCCAGGATAACCACAAAGTCACCTTGGCTTGAGCCTGTGCAGGAAGGAGGGGCTACCTTCACTGACTTATACCAATCGGGGCCCATCTCCAGAGCTGGTCGTGGGGTCAGTCCTTCCCAAATTGCAACACTGAGACAGCATGCGGGACCCACCCCACTCCCCTCTACGTTTCTTTCCTCACTCTCTCAATCCCTTTTATGGGCTGCACTCAGGTCCAAATAAATTCTCATTCTCGTTTTTTTTTCTGATTAATTTTGTTTATGCTTATTTTGATTGAAGAGAAAAAAAATTAAATAAAAATAGAATGATCCAGAATGTCCATTAAGAAGATGAAATGCAAACATTTTGGCAAGTGAGCTTTACTCCTCTGCCTTTTTTGTACATGGTCATATTAACTCTATGTGCACACAGGTTTAACATCATGATGTTAACATCTCCACAGGTTGTTGGAAATATTCTAAGGGCTACATATGCTCACACATAGAGGAACTGTGGTTTACTTTATTACTCCTCAACAGAGGTACAAGGAGTTTTCTAATTATTCATTATGATAAACAGTACTTTAACAAACATCTTTAGATTCCAGATTATTTCTTTATGACAAGTTCCCAGAAACCTAGTCCCAGATTATTTTCCAAAATGAGCACTTCATATTAAACTCCTCTCCAAAGGGCAGGGAGGTGGCTATTTCACTGTCTTTCCACCTGCACCAGGGGTTGTTTGTAATCTTTACTAATCTGGGTAGAAACAAAGGGAGAGAAGCATCCTGTTGCTATTTTCATTTTCATTGCTCTGAATCGTATTACAGATACTTTGTTTGGATGATAATTAATCATATATTTCTTCCTCTTATGCATGTTCATATCATTTCCTCATTATCCATTGAGACCTTAGTGTTTTACTTATGAACTTTTAGAAAATTCCCATACTCCAGGAGGATGCTAATCCTTTGACATTTGTGCCAATTTTCCATTTTCCACTTTAATTTTTTATGTTAATTTTCATATACAGAAGTATTATATTTTTATGTAATCAAATATATCCTTCCCTTTTGGTATCTGTGTTGGTTTTAAGATTATAAAGCCATTCCTAATTCAGATATTTAATCAAACTTTAATTTAAATTTTGCTTTCATTTCTGTGGTTTGATCTTAACTCCTAATCCTACATGCTTCAAGTGTCCTTCCTTGACAAGGTCTTTACTTAAGCATGTCTCAGGAATTGCAGTTTAATACAGGACAGATCTGTCCTCTAGATATAAAGACACAGACTGACTCATTAAATCATTTGCTCTGAGAAATCTCTTCTCCCATGTGGGTGGCTTGAAGGAGAGAAGACAGCAATGAGGGAAGAAGTGATGAACGGCCACAACGTTGGTTCCTTTCTCTCATGCTCAGTTTCCTCATCGGTAACATGGACTTTTAACCAGGTTTTCTTTAGGGTACGTCTCAGGTATGACTCTTGTGGTTTCATAAAATGCTTTTTTGTTTCTGTGCATGTCCTCATGGTTTCTTCTTTCCCTAATTCCTTCTCCTCCTCATAAGATGACTTGCGTGGAGATTAAAATCAGATGCAACTCTCTTTACAACGTGTATTTTATGGTGTTTGAACCCCCCAGCTATCCAAAATCAACCCATCTGCATCTCCACTGAGGAAAGTAGCCACATGATGTCCTTAGTACCAGGTAACCAGCAGTTTGCTAGAGGACATCCCATCCAAGGTGGCTTGCCCATTGGCCAAACTTTATCCCCATGAGACTGTCATGAAGGACGTTCTCCAATGGGACCAACAGTCATTAGTTAAACATGGAGCCCCTCCACAGCTTGGGCTGCAGCATACGGACATGACTGTCCACCACATCTCACATCTCGGGATCTGATTGGAGCAGGAAGTAGAGATGCTATGAACACATGCCCTCTCACAGCTCATGAGAGAGGGAAGTGTGTCCACAGGCTGAAGCGTATGTAAGTTCAGTTTGGGTCTGCTCTCATCCCAGCAATAAACCACTCTTGTCTTAAGATGGTTTTTGTTTCCTGCCAGCAATAATCTGAGTAACACTCCCTGCATGGTTTCCTTCCCACTCTTATTCACATCCTTTCATTAGTCTGTCTGGGGTGGGGCTCAGCTGCTACTGTGTTACACCATCAGCCAGGAGACAGTGAGCATTCGGGGGAAGTGAGATGACCAACTGGACAAAGGGAAGACGTGACATGGAGAATGTGCACACAGACACACGCTCCCAGCTTCCACTCCCACTAACGGTCTGATGCTTCATGTGGAACAGGCTCCCAACCCCAGCTGGTCCCAGAGAGCTCTTTAACTTGGCAGGATGTACTTAACTGTGGAAAGGTACTCTTTGCCTTCTCATACCAGCCTTCCTGAGAATTGTTTTATAGAAACGTTATCATTGTGCCCAGGGCTGGCCCCAGGCAAGACTGGGAATTGGCAGAAGTTAGCATTTGGCTCTCCACACACCTCTCTGGGCCCGCTCCCTCCTGCTGACTGCCAGCTGCGCCCTTGCCCTGCATCTTACTATTAAAAACTACCCTGTCTGTCTCCAGCCTCCTCAGGGCGCTGCTCTCGGCTTGAAATATACCAGAGGATTTTCCTTAACAGGAATCTCTTAAGAGTCAGCGCCTTCACCCCACATATTGTCAAGTCTGAAAGATGACTTCGAGCAGTCAGAAACTTGTCTGCTTAAAGAAATCAACAAACACAAAGCCAGTCCCAAACCCCCATGCCAGTCACAGCCGGGAGCCCAAAGCTTTGCTCTGGTATTCCCCATGTTCCTTTCTGCCTTCTTCTGTGTATCTCCAAGGTGTGCTGCTTCCATTCCTCATGTAAAGCTCTGCTCTCCCTGTGACCCCAGTTCTCAGCACTATGATGCTAGACATGGCCACTACCCCTACCCCCATTCCTCATGCCTCTCTAGCCTGGCCACCCCTCTAAAAGTAGCTACACCCTCATGGGCAAGTCTCCCCACTGGGCTCTGACCAGATCTTCCTTCAGGATCTGAACAGTAGTGACTCTAATGCAGGAACCCCAGAACCTGGGGTAGGCTCCTGGCAAAACTCCCATATCTTATCACCCTGGGGATAGAGCAGATCCAAGCCCCAGGATCCTTACTTATAAAATGCAAGTAATAATAGTAGCCATTTCCATGAATTCCTGTGGGAGGTGAGCATTTAGTAATGTAATAGAAATGAAGAGTGTCTGGCACAGAGTTAATGCTCTGAATCTTGGCTAGTAATTGTTGTTATTTAGTTGCTCAGTCACATCTGATTCCTTTGTGACCCCCATGGACTGTAGCCTACCAGGCTCTCCAGTCCATGGGATTTCCCAGGCAAGAATACCAGAGTGGGCTGCCATTTCCTCCTCCAGGGGATCTTCCTGAACCAGGGGCCAAACCCACGTCTCCTGCATTGGTAGGTGGATTCTTTACTGCTGAGCCACCGGGGAAGCCAGTTACACTCTGGACTCAGGTGGTTCAATGGTAAAGAATCTGCCTGCCAAGCAGGAGATGCAAGAGACGCAGGTTTGATCCCTGGGTTGGGAAGATCTCCTGGAATAGGAAATGGTAACCTTCTCTGGTATTCTTGCCAGGAAAATTACATGGACAGAGGAACTTGGTGGGCTACAGTCCACAGGGTTGCAAAAGAGTCAAAAAGAACTGAGTGGGATAAGTACACGCACACACATACCTGGACCAGGCCCTGCAAGTGAACTGTGTAGGGGCTGCCTGGGCCAGGTGGGGGCAGCAGAGAGCTATCGGAGGGCAAGCTGGGACCAGTGGGCCACCTGGGAGTCCCCGGGTGGAGGGCTGGAACCCAAGTCCAGTCACCAGGAAGACCCTGGCACATTAAGACATGGAACTGGGAGGGGGCCTATTCCAACAGCCATCCTTCTGATCTCCCTGCCTCCTGTCTTACTGCCTCCAATTTTTCTTTCACACTTTGTTAGTGTGGTCTTTCAAAATACAGTTCCAATGTAGTCACCCCCTTGGTTAAAACTGTCAGACAAGTGTATTCTCCTCGGTTCTGTCTCGTCTCTACAAAAAGTTGAAGCAACGGACGTCAGAGCCCTCAGCGTGTCATAGCTCTCAGACAGACCGTGTTATAGCTCTTAGACAGATCAGTGTTACAGCTCCATGTTACAGCTCAATTTTATTTAGAAAATAGCAGGAAAATACATCCTTGAGGCATGAGGGCATGCCGACCCAAAGAGGTGAAGAGAAGAGAGAGGCCCTGGCCCATTGGCTCCTCTTTTTATATGTTTTTTCCTCCCCTGGGCCTGGTTATGTAAATTGGACTAGCCAGGAGTGCTCTTTGTTCTACCTGAGGTCCTCACTCCGGTCCTCGGACCTCCCTTTGTTCTATTTTCTTGGGCTTTTCCCTTCCTTGTCTTTTAGCCACCACCATTCTGGACTCCTGTTTCCTATTCTAACCACCTAACAAAACCATTGGATAATTCCTCTGCCCATGAGGAATGACCAATACCATCAGGCTGATATTCAAAGCCCTCTAATAATGTACCATCACATCCCTAAATCTTGCCCTTAATATCACTCCTTATCTTCCCTCATTGGCCAAGACACTTGTTCTCAAATACACCTCCAGTTTCCTTGTCTTCACTAAGGGCTTTCTCTGGCTTTTCCTCTGTGTGTCAAGATCCTACTTATTCAGCTCCAAGACCCCTTTGCCGTGAAGGCTTCCTGGTTTATCCCAGCAACTTATCAAAGAATGTCTCTCTTCTGTTCTTGCTCAGCCCTTCACATCTGCCTTTCTAGTGACATTTGTCATGGCCAACATTACACTAGAATGATAATGATTTCTCAGAGTCTGTCTGCGCAGAATCTGTCTGCGCTTCTGTAAGAGAGAGGAAAAACGTTTTCCCTGTAGTGTGTTGAAGGATATAGGAGATGGTGCAGGATAAGCACCTAGAACTGGGCCTGCCACATGGCAAGGTCTCATCATTATCATTATATCACAGTCATCCCCCTCCTCCCCATTGTTATCACTTGAAGGACGCTGCCCCTGGGTGGTCAAGGATTTACAGACTTAAGTCCTCAGCCTGACCCTATGACAAACCCATTTACAAAAGAAAAACACTACTAAAAACCCTTTGTTTGGGACAGGAACAGCAAATTCCAATCACAGGGCTGGAGGGAGACTTCAGGGAGCCATGAAGAGCGAGGAAAACCTCCTGTGGAGGAGAATTGAGAGCAGGTAAAAGAACAAACTAGTACAGTGACAAGAGAAGAAACTTTTTTGTGTTGTTTAGAAAGATAGTGATGTTTTCAATAAAATTTTCAACCTGGAAATTAAAATTTAAACAACGTAAGTGCCTCCGAGAATCAAGCGGCAGTGAGCAGTCCCTTAATGGTACTATGCACAGCCTTTATTTTTTAATGTGGAGAAGGAAAGGATTTGTCATTAAAGTTTAAAAATAATCAGAATCAAAATCCCTTTTGTTCCTGCGGGCTGGCAGAGCTGAGGGGCCGATTGTGTGCGCTGAGTGGGTGTCCAGGAAACAGTAGTCATTTGTGTGCGTGTGACAGGAGCCGAGTCCAAATCTAAATTTAAGCAAGTGTTGGCCTTCTTGGAACCCATAATTTTTGGATCAATTATCCCGGACTAAGTGTCTGAGTTTCTTGCTCTCTCTCTCTGCTGCATTTAATAATTACAACACTTGAGCCAATAATTTGCCGACCAGCTGCGGTGGCCTAACTGTCTGGTTCACTCATAATTTCTGGAACTTGATACAATCATGGCCTTTGAGCCAATTAGGGCAATATTTGGTGTGTTGGAAGTCTGTTCCCCACCCTCCCACCATCTCACTCGGGTGAGAAACAAACAGCCCGTGTCTATTCTGCAAGAGAAATCCTGTGTTCTCAGATCTTACCGGGCCATTACACCCATGGATTCTGGCTATCCCATTCCTCCCCATACCTTGGGAAGGAAAGGCTAGTAGGCTGGAAAGAACCTGATCTAAGAGTCCGATAGACCAGTCCTACCCTAAGCCACTGTGTGACCTTGGCTTAATGGCTTACCCTCTCTGAGTTCAGTTTTCTCTCTGTAAATAGCCAGACTATACTGTGCTGTGCTTAGCTGCTCAGTCGTGTCGCACTCTTTGTGACCCCATGGACCGTAACCTGCCAGGCTCCTCTGTCCATGGGGATTCTTGTCCTGACAAGAATATTGGAGAGGGCTGAATTCAAATTCTGTTTCCATCATATTCTAACTGTGCACCATTGGGCAAATGATCATATCTCTCTGAGCTTTAATATTCTTATTAGCAAAATGGGGATTGTGATAATATTTACTATCACATACAGTTTGAGAGAATTTAATGAATTGATACAAGTAGAACCAAACACACATACACACGTACACACTCCTAGAATTTAAACTCCATAAAGGCATGGTTTTTGTCTGATTTGTATGCTACTATATTCGTAGGACATAGGATAGTGTCAATAATTTTCCATGGATGAATGAATGCATAGAATTTATTTTTATTTGTTCAGTGTTTCCTCTCAGCTTATGTCCAAAAATGATTTGTCATGGTTCGTGTTTACCAGAGAGTGACCACAATGAAACAAGAACATCAAAGACCCGGATAAGGAAGAACAATCAAAAGAGCAATGTCTTTTCACTTAGCGCTTTCTAGCCACCAAAGCTAAACCAAGCAGCCTAAGAGACTCCTTCCAAATTTAACATTACAGGAGTATGACTTTTAGAGTCAGAATCAGTGTTTCTGACTTTCATCGTGACCTTCAGCAACTCTCTCATCCTCTCCTAAGTCTCAGTTTCCCCATCTGTAAAATGTGAGGACTTGACCATAGGAGCTTAGATTCATTCTTGGATTTTAGCTCTTCTTTCAGCAACTGGCCATGGGGATACAAAAATAAAAGATTTGGTTTCTACCATCAAAGAGTTTATGAACCTGCAGGAGAAATAAGGTGCATACATACGCAACTCTCTAGTTCAAACTAGAAGATGGCACTTTAAGAGTGTTGCTGCTGCTGCTACTGCTAAGGCGCTTCAGTCGTGTCCGACTCTGGGCAACCCCATAGACGGCAGCCCACCAGGCTCCCCTGTCCCTGGGATTCTCTAGGCAAGAATGCTGGAGTGGGTTGCCATTTCCTTCTCCAATGCATGAAAGTGAAAAATGAAAGTGAAGTCACTGAGTCGTGTCGACTCTTAGTGACCCCATGGACTGCAGCCTACCAGGCTCTTCTGTCCATGGGATTTTCCAGGCAAGAGAAAGGCTAAAGGAATGATGAAGAAAGATAAATATGCTTGCCTAGGAGGACTTGATAGTAGCTTTAGAGAAAAGCTACAAATGGTGATGACCCATGGAGAATATGAACAGATATTCACAAGTTAAGAATTCCAAATAAGTGAGAAAAAGTTGGGAAAAGGCAAATGGGTATGAAATTGCACCTTAGGTAATAAAGTGAATGTAATGTATTGGGCAGAGATGCGTGTGTGTGTACTCAGGCACATCTGACTCTTTGTGACCCTGTGGACTGTAGCCTGCCAGGTTCCTCTGTCCCTTAGATTTCCCAGGCAAGGAAACTGAAGTGGATTGCCATTTCCTACTCCAGGGGGTCTTCTCGACCCAGGGATCAAACCCAAGTCTCCTGCACCTCCTGCATTGGCAGGCAGATTCTTTACCACTGAGCCAGCTGGGAAGCCCCTACTGGGCAGAGAGAGGGGAAGGCACATTAGTGTGCTGCTAATTCCTCACCTTTACCTATAGCAGACCTCACCAGTCAATCACAGAGCTTCATCCTGCTTAGTCAGGGTGGAGCCTAAGAAAACTTCTCAACAGTGTTTCAGGCAGCCACTCCCAAATGATCACAGCAGATATGTAAAACGAAACCTCTTTGCTCTCTTGATTTAAAGTATGTATAACAACATATGCAGGGGACATGGGTTCAATCCTTGGGTCAGGAAGATCCCCTGGAAAAGGGAATGCAACCCACTCCAGTATTCTTGCCTGGAGAATCCCATGGACAGAGGAGCCTGGCGGGCTCTATAGGATAACACAGTCGGACACAACTGAAGGAACTTAGTGCTCATGCAAGCCAGTGG
The DNA here is from genome assembly GCF_023091745.1 of Budorcas taxicolor. Classification (NCBI taxonomy): domain Eukaryota; kingdom Metazoa; phylum Chordata; class Mammalia; order Artiodactyla; family Bovidae; genus Budorcas; species Budorcas taxicolor. Next base: position 36,126,378 of record NC_068924.1, on the reverse strand, counting down.
TGGGAAGGAAGACTGGATCAAAGCGCAGAAAGCCCTGAACGTCAAGACCAAGAGTATGAATAATGAAAACATTTTGCTGAGTGTGGATTCAGCTGCTCCTCACATGGCTATGATAGCCACGGAGTTTGTGGGCAACAGACATTATTGTAAAATATATACACTGAGCCTGGAGGAAACGAGGCCCTCCCCACCGAGGCTTTCCGCCATCATCTGGGCCGTAATCCACCTCCCAGGCGGCACAGTGCCTGGCTTGTGCTTAAACAAGGATTGTACTGCAGCAGTGTTCTCCCATCGCTCTGCGGGAAGGAAAGCAGTGCTAGGGACTTTTGCCAAAGTTGTCAGAAGGGCTGCCCTAAAACGTAAATGTGGCCTCTGCACATTTTTAAAGCGACGCTAGTGATCATCTCTGTGGTCCCAGGGCCAGCACAATTATCCCGTTACCATCCAATGGCTGCTCTGGATGAATGCATCCCTGTGATGGTTCCATTTAACCTTACCCCAGGAAAAGGAAAGTCTATCGAAAGGAACGTGAAACAGGATTCCATGAGCTCATGTCTGGTGGGGAAAGAAAAAGGCATCTGAGGGTGATGGGAAGTGAATCATATTGTTTCTCGGCTCCAAGCGTAATCCTATCCTCCTGCCCTCCTCCGGGGGAACGTCCACTCCCAGCCCCAGTATGTGGGGACATCCTGGCAGCAAGGAGTCCAGGGAACCCAGGCCATCTAAGTGGCTGAGACCTCACCTCCAGGCAATGTGTTTTGGGGTGAATTAGTCTATATATTTGTTCATACCCTACATCCTTAAAAAATGGTTTCTAGGTGGTTCACCCTAAACACTTTTAACATAATATAAGGAAATAAAGTTAAAATAAAAAGATGCACGCATATTAAACAGAATAGATGAGGGGAATATAAGCGGCAGGATTATAAAAATCAAACCCGGATTTGGGCAGGCCACTGTATCTTTCTGAGCCTCAGTTTCCACATCATAAAATTGAAGAATCTTTTTTATAAGATTGTTGTGAAGAAGTGAAAGTTGCTCAGTCATATCCAACTCTTTGTGACCCCATGGATTATAACCCACCAGGCTCTGCTGCCCATGGGATTTTCCAGGCAAGAAAACTGGAGCAGGTTGCCATTCACTTCCAGGGGAACTTCTGACTCAGGGATCAAACCCAGGTCTCCTACATTGCAGGCAAATTCTTTACTGAAGACAAGCGAATATTCAAAAAAAGAGAAAAGGAACATGGGTTGGAATGGGAAGATTACTGAACAGGTTGTTAGGAGACTCAGATCTAGTCCAGCACTGCATGAATTAGGTGCTCCCTGGGGGCCTCTTCCAGGGTGAAGAGTCTCTAATTCCATGAAATAGGAATGCCTGAGAGGGGATAGAGGAGCCGGAAAGGGAGCAGAGGGAAATGAGGAGTGGTGAAGTCTCTAACTTCAACTCACTACTGATTGAGTAATTCATTGCTGTCATTATTAATTGTATCTTTGGAAGACTTTTTTTCTCATGACTATATCAGGGACAATCATTAATTTTGCAAATATCATGTGACTATCCCATCTGTGCCTGGTGCAGAGGGACAAACTTCCATGTGGATGTTCTAGTTTCTTCTCAGGCTATACTCAGTCAGGAGAGGTGGGAAGGACTGACTCAGATAACTGTAATTAAAGCTTTTTGAACTGAATAAAGATGCAACTAGAGGGGTATGGGGCAGAATAAGAGGTGGAGACTGTCCTTGAGATAAAGGAGAGCTGCCTGGGAAGGAGAAATTAAGTATGGCCCAACAAGTAAAGTGTCAAGGTACGAAGTTGTGAGTAGAAGGGACTAGGTGGGTCAAAGTGGAAAGACTGAAATGCACATGGGATTTGTGAAAGGAGTGGACATTTATTGGGTCTTCATGAGCCCATTAGCAATTTCCTTTTTTTGGACAAAAGCATGGAAATTCACCTTTCCGGAGTACCTACTCCCCTACTCGCAGGCCACCTGGTTTGGATAAGACTGATCCCACTTCACCTAGCATCAGGGGAAATACATGATCCTGATCCAGAAAAGTAGGGTATTTCATTCCCCTTACCACAGTGATTGGTTTAAACAGGGGCGTGTGACTCAAGAAGATCCAGTGAAACTCACACTGAAACTTCGCCTTCCCACTTGTTGTTCTGTTGCTCAGTCATGTCCAATTCTTTGTGACCCCAAGGACTACGACATGCCAGGCTTCCCTGTCCTTCACCATCTCCCAGAGCTTGCTCAAACTCATGTCCTGTGAGTTGGTGATGCAATCCAACCATTTGTCCTCTGTCGACCTCTTCTCCTCCTGCTTTCAATCTTTCCCAGTATCAGAGTCTTTTCCAATGAGTTGGCTCTTAGCATCAGGTGGCCAAAGTATTGGAGCTTCAGCATCAGTCCTTCCAATGAATATTTAGAGTTGACTTCCTTTAGGATTGACAGGTTTGATCTTGCAGTCCAAGGGACTCTCAAGATCTTCTCCAACACCACAGTTCAAAGCATCTTCCCACTGGACTTGGATTAAATGTTAGCCAGAAGTTGTAAGAGTTAGTGAATGTCTTGTTTTGAAATGAATCACTCCAAGAAGTAAGTCAATAAAAAATAAAAGTAGTACTGAGAAATAAAGCATGGTGAATCTTCAGCATCATTTGAACACCTAGATCTACCCACGTCTGAAGACGACACCTCCTGGTTTGTTGTTTTAGTTTTATGAGTTTAAAAATTCCCATTTATTCTTAAGCCAGATTGATTTACATTTCTATCAGTAGCATCTTGAAATAAGTAGTATAATGTGAGGGCCCTGGTCCAGAAGGGCTATGAAAAATGGCCATGGTTGACAGGACTGCTAACTGAACTATCGAGAGAGGGGACTTTCAGGAAAAAGACCAAGCTGTCAAGGACCAAGACACCCTAACCTGAAGAGACAAGATGAATAGTGAACCAGGGTGTATGTAGAGTGGGAGATTCATTAAATGGAAATGCAAATATATTATAGTTTAAAAAGCATTTCTCTGTCAATGCGAGAGAAACTGAGCTAGAGCAATGATGAGGAAAGCAAAGGCTTCTCACATATAGGGGTCTACCATCAGGTCCTTAATAGTTACTCCTGATGTGTCTAGGAAGCAAGTCTTTCTAACATGCTAGGAAGCATGTTACCAAGGACATGGCAGCCATTTAGTGCTATAAAGAGTACAGACTTTGAAATCAAGCTGACTTGATTTCAAATCTCACTGGTTTAAGTCCCACTTTTTGTTAATTTAGTGACTTAACAGGTGAAGACTCGAACTAGTTTAAGGCCACTTAAATGACTAGGTTGTCACGATCTATGTACAGCATGTTGATTATAATTTCTAATACTGTATCATGTGCTGGAAAGTTACCAGGAGAGTAAATCTTAAATGTTTTTACCGTAAAAAAGAAATGGTAATTACGTGACATGAGACATGTGTTAGCTAAGCTATGGTGATAATTATTTGCAATATATTAATATATCAAATCAAGAAGTTGTACACCTTAAATTACACAATGCTGTCAATTCAGTCAGTCAGTTCAGTTGCTCAGTCGTGTCTGACTCTTTGAGACCAGGCCTCCCTGTCCATCACCAATTCCCGGAGTCCACCCAAATCCATGTCCATTGAGTTGGTGACCCCATTCAACCATCTCATCCTCTGTTGTCCCCTTTTCCTCCTGCCCTCAATCTTTCCCAGCATCAGGGTATTTTCAGATGAGTCAGCTCTTTGTATTAGGTGGCCAAAGTATTGGAGTTTCAGCTTTAGCATCAGTCCTTCCAATGAACACCCAGGACTGATCTCCTTTAGGATGGACTGGTTGGATCTCCTTGCAGTCCAAGGGACTCTCGAGAGTCTTCTCCAACACCACAGTTCAAAAGCATCAATTCTTCTGCACACAGCTTTCTTTATAGTCCAACTCTCACTTCCATACATGACCACTGGAAAAACCATAGCCTTGACTAGATGGACCTTTGTTGACAAAGTAATGTCTCTGCTTTTTAATATGCTGTCAATTATATCTCAATAAAATTTCAAAAAATGGTTAATAATAAACAATAATATTTAATAATAAAAATGAACATTTATTGAGCACATACAAGGTGTCAGGCAGTGCTTTAAATCCTTTACTTGAAATAACTCATTTAACCCTTATGTTGTCTAGTCATTAAGTAGTGTTTGAATCTTTGTGACCCCATGGACTGTAGCCTGCCAGGCTCCTCTTTCCATGGAATTTCCCCAGGCAAGAATACTGGAGTGGGTTTCCATTTCCTTCTCCAGGGGATCTTCCTGACCCAGGGATCAAACCAGCATCTCCTGCATTGGCAGGAGGATTCTTTATCACCTCAGAAGCCTTAAGACAGTCCTATGAAGTAGACACTATTATTACCCCAACTTTATAGATGGAAAAACTGAAACACAGAGAGGTTAAATAATCTGTTCAATGTCAGACAGTAAAGAGTCGTTAGAATCAGGTTGCAAACCTAGATGCCAGTATCCAGAGCCCAGGGCTTTCCAGACAGCTCAGTGGTAAAGAATCCACCTGCACTGCAGGAGCCACAGGAGACGCATTCGATCCCTGGGTCAGAAAGATCCCCGGGAGTAGGGCATGGCAACCCACTCCAGTATTCTTGCCTGGGAAATCCCACGGACAGAGGAGCCTGGCAGGCTACAGTCCATAGGGTCGTCAAAGGTCAGACATGATTGAAACGACAGGGCACACACAGGCACTCCTCCAAAGCCCATAGGTTTACTACTACAGTATGCCACCTCTGTAAATGCATTCCACAGATTTTCTCCCATTTTGTGGCTGTGGTAGACTGAATAATGGTCCCCAACTATATTCACATCCTAATCTCCAGAACCTGTGAGTGCTACCATATATGGCAAAAGAGACTTTGCAGAAGTGAGTAAGTTAGGAATCCGTACTTCAGATGAGAGGATTTATCCTCTATTACCTGGGTTGGCACTAGTGTAATCACAGATGTCTTTATGAGACAGAAACCAAGGGAGGTTTGACTGCAGAAGGGAAAAGGCAATGAACGCGTGGAGGCAGAGACTGGAGCGACGCAGCCTCACGTCACAGGATGCTGGCAGTCACCAGAAGCTGAAAGAAGCGAGCGACTAAGTCTCCAGAAGGAGACAGCCCTGCCAACGCTTTGACTCTCACCGAGTAAAACTGGGTTTGGACTTCAGACCTCCAGAATTTTTAAGAAGGAGAATAAATTTGTTTTGTTTTCAGCCAAGCTTATAGCAATTTGTTACAGCAGCAACGGGAAACGAAGACAGGCACTAGCAGAGCCTGTGCTTTCTGGCACAGCCTTTGCCTTCCTTAGCTGTCACTTACTCTTGAGCTCATAGCTTCAACTGTGCCTTCTCAAGGCAGCCTTCCTTGACACTTTAACCTTATGTTTCCCAATCACATCTCCACACAGCCCCCTCCACTACTCCCTAGTACTCACTACATTCATAATTGTTGATGATTGTGGTTCACATGACCACATCTGAGGGACAGGGGTACAGTGTGTGTCTCTTGCTCCTCATAAGAGTCTAGCTCAAGGCCTAGCACATTATTGTTTCTTGATAAATATTTGGTGAAATGAATACATACATATATTCCTCCAGTCATCCATCCATCCATCCATCCATACATATATACCTACATGCATACACAGTTTATTAGATGCTTTCAAAATATGTAGAACTTGGTATAAGACCTGGCATTTAATAAGTTCCCAGGAAGTAGAAACCTATGTGAGATCTGTTAGGTAAAAGACCAGGACACCAAAAGCGTGTCTAACAGGCTTGTTAATGGCGAAGCGCTCCCGGGCAGGGTTCTGGACCCCAACGAGGCGGGTCGAGGAAGTCCGAGCCCGGACCGTGTTGGGGGTGGTTTTTATACATTCGTTGTGAGATGGTCAGGCTAGATGGACGGGGGTTCAGATAGGTCGCCAGGGCGAGGCATCGCGGGCTGACAGGTCCTTCTACGTGGCTGGGGTGGGGTGGCTTTAGCTGGTGAAGTGTGTTGTCATTGGTCCCCGGGATCTGGGAGGCTCCTTCCGTTAGGGACTTCCCCTGCCAGCTGGAGGGAGAAGAGGGATCATCATGGCCCCTGGGGTCCAGCCTTACAAGATCTAGGACTTATCTGTGTGTCTTTTGAACAAAATCACAGACCTGCTCTTAGTTAAGTCCCGGGAGGAGTGCTCTGTTGTACCTCCTTTTCCCTAACACTTTAAACACTACTCTTAACTGAGAATTCTGGTAGTCACTCAGGCTCCATGACCACACTGAGTATTCTAGAAAGGAAAGGATCAGGTCTTTCCAGAATACAAGAATAAACAGGGGACTCCAGCAAAGCTGCCTTCCACTTTAAGATGACAGCAAGCCCTTTGGGCCAATCATCATGGCAGCCAGAATGGGTAATTCCACCCCTTCCTCAACTTCATAGTGTGTGTGTGAGCCTCCAGCTGGACCAGGGACTGACTTTCCAGGCCCAGAGGAATTCTCATCATTTCTCAGGGATCGTTAGCTTGAGTTTGGTCCTTGCGCCAAGGCTCTGACAGCTTTATTAGCACCTATAATTCAATGTAAGCATCAGCGTGTTGGGAAACACTTTGAGGCTATCTTTTAAAGTCAACTTAATTCCCTCTCAAATGCCTCTTTGTTTGCCAAAATGCCAGCCAGAGGACTTCCAGGTAGGCAGGAGATGAGCTCCAGACAGGGGATCAGTGGGAAGTGTCTGCTGGGCGCCCAAGTCACTTTGCTGGTAGCTGATGTCATTTCCAGTTAGTGGGTTTCTGGCAGAGGTGCCTACAGATGCTCAGATGACATTACTGGGGACCAGCCTGTCACCAAGGGAGATAACAAATGGAGACCAGCCCTGAGTCCCCACTGCCCCAGGAAGTCAGAACTCATTCTGTGGCTTTGCTGTAGGCCTAGAGAGTAGTCACCCTATGGTCCCACCCTGACCAACCCAAGGAGAGCTAGTGCACACCCACTTGCTGGCTGTTCTGCTTAAACAAAACATAGTGGGTCATGCTGAGCTTGCCCAAAAGTGCTCATGACTCTGTAACAGTAGAAACTGGACAAGCTAAATATAGCAGACTCTACTGATCATCTGCTCTACGTCCATGTACTCTTCCTCCTGAGCTGGTGGAACCCGATTTTGCTCACATCTGCACCCTCCGCTGGGAGAGACTGGTGCATCCCCATCTTCGACGGGTGGATCCTCATGGGTCTAAGCCATTCAGTCATTCATTATATGTTCATTCAGTGAACATTATGGAGCATCTATGGTTCAGGAGTAAAAAACCCACCTGTCAGTGTAGGAGTTGTGGGTTCAATTCCTGGGTTGGGAAGATTCCCTGGAGAAAGAAATGGCAACCTGCTGCAGTATTCTTGCCTGAAAAATTCCAAGGACAGAAGAACCTGGTGGGCTACAGTCCATGGGGTCACAAAGACTCAGACAGGAGTTAGCAACTAAACAATTTGTTTGGCATTGTTCTAGGCACTGAAGGTAGAGTCATGAAAATATCAGACAAAGTCTTCACCTTCACGTGGCCTTAATTCTAGTTGGGGTGATAGGAAATAGACACATAAATATATGCTATATAATAAATACACAGTGTCAAGCCAAACAATGATAGATTTAATGAAAAAAATAAATGCAGATAAAGAGAGAGAGAGAAACAGTCTTGCTATTTCAGATAAAGGGACAGAGGGCGGTGGTTATTTCAGCAGAGACATGAATACAAGCAGGGCAGCAGCCATGTGACTCTTAGGGGTGGGGACAGGGGTGATGGGAAGCAGTCCAATCAGAGGGAAGAGCAGGCTCAAAAGCCTCAGGTAAGGGGTGAACCTGCATGTTGAGATGAGCTAGAAGGCCAACTAGCTGGAGTGTTGGCTGGAGTAGCTGGAGTGTTGTGACTTTGAATTTTGTTCTAAATGTGATAGGGAATTACTGGGGACTCTTCACTAAGAGAGATAATTGATCTGACTTACATATTCAGAGGATTACCATGGCTGCCATGTGGAAAACTGACTCAAGCAGGGCAAGAGAGAAAGCAGGAGGCCAGTGATCATGGTGAACCAGGGTGGTAGCCAGGGAGGGGGTGATAACTGGTTGGATTTAGGACCTATTTTGAAAGTAGAGGCAAAAGAATTTGCTGATGAGTTTGGTATGGAGAATGAAAGTTTGGGGCCTGCTGTGTGTGCTAAGTCACACTGTCCTGTCTGACTCATTGTGGCCCCATGGACTGTAGCCAACCAGGCTCCTCTGTCCATGGAATTCTCCAGGCAAGAATACTAGAATGGGTTGCCAAGCCATTCTCCAGGGAACCTTCCCAGCCCAGAGATTGAACTCATGTCTCTTGTATCTCCTGCATTACAGGCAGACTCTTTACCACTGAGCCACTGGGGCCTGCACAACTGAATAAATAAGAGTGCCATTTTTAACTGAGATAAAGAACACCAGAGGATGAGCACTTGTGAGTGGGAAGAGATCCAGAACTTGGGTTGATATATGCTGGATTTGGGGGTACCTACTAGACATTCAGGTGCAAATATTAAGTAGGCTGCAGGTGGATACAGGAGTGTGACATTCAGGAGAATAGAGGGTCCTAGTTCCCTGACCAGTGCATTGGTTAGACTTCAGCATGGGGTGCAATTCTAGCCAATGACACATGGCTGAAGGAGGCCTCTGGGCAAGGCTTCCTCATTTCTAACAAGGAGTGAAGGTTGGCAAGTTGGATGGATGAATGAATGAATCTCTAAGTTTCCATTCATCTCTGATGGCCATTCAAAAGTGTTAGATGCACTGGAATTGGAGTTTGGAGACCTGGGTCCTACCCCTGGCTCTTTTATGAACTAATTGTAACCCTGGTCATGGATATACCCTCTCTGAGCCTCAGTTTCTCTATCTGCACAATGATAGGGGCCCACCTGACCCTGCCACTCCACCGAGTTGTAAGAACATGGGCTTTGGAACCAAAAATTTTCCCTACTTGATATGTGACCTCTGGCACCTCAGAGCTCTTCCTTGTCATCATTTCCTCATCTCTGAAATGAAGATTTCTCGTCCTGTCCAACATGAATTTCCATTAAGTCACAGCATAGTTGCCTGGTAACTTGTGTTGATGGAAATTGTAAAAACCTCAAGGCGAGAAATATTTATAAGGACTCCAGCTCCTCCGTGCAAACACACACATACTCACAACCTGGGAGGGGACACCAGGCCTTTCCTTTCAGAGCAGCAGCTCCTTGGCTCCTTCTGAGTACACTGAGTGGGGAGGGACGGGCAGGGCACTAGGCAAGGTCGGGACGGTTGTCCTGGGGGCTTCTGGCTTTTCTCGCCCCTTATCCCCAGGAGCTAAGAGCTAACCTAAGAATGCCAAAGCTTAGCCATGCTGGGACACTCCTGTAGTTCTACTGCAGGGCTTGGGGATGAGTAAAAGGAATTAATACTCTACAGTCCCTGGCCTAGGCCTGGGACACAGTGAGTACGCAGACTGCCTTGTACCTTGGTCCTGTGTCATGCAGGCATTACTGACAGGGTATAAAGTGAACATTAATAGACGAGTAGAATATAAGGCCATTTTAGAGCTCATAGTCTTAAGATGCTAAAGGGTAGTGATTTCTGGACTATTTCATTCATGTAAAAGGTCTACAACAATTTCTCAGTTTTGAAAGCAAATTAAATGTAAAATAAAAGACCTACAGGAAACCCTCCCCTTAACCATTGTTAAACCCACCTAGCCAAACTAAAATTTCTCTGCCCTGAAATTATGTCACTTCCATGTTGTTAGTGTTATTTGATCAGTACTATATGTGAAGGTGGATTAATAGCAAATGAGCAAATAAGTATATTATGACTTAATCAGTGCTTTATGTTTGAAGACTTGATCTTTCAAAACTCAGAGGGAGGGATTACTAAAAGAGGTCTTCAGTATCAGCAAGGTTGGGAGGCAGCAAGCACAATGCTGAATGTTTTGACAGGGGGCTGCTGATAACTATATCCCTCCCTTTGATGTCTGGGCCCTAAGAACCTCTGAGCTGGGCCGGAGTGTCCCCAAGGCACAGAGCCAAGGGAGAAAGGGGAAGAGACACTGTGCTAACAGTGACTAATGTCATTTCCAGTTAACTGGCTCTTGGCAGATATGCTACAGATGTTCAAGTGACCTCATTAGGGACCAGGATGTCAACAACAAGACAGATACAAACAGAGCCCTGCTTAAGATTCCTGCACATTCCACGGCTCTGGAATCCTTTAACTCATTGCCCAAGCTTTCCAAATGATAGGAATTTCAGGCCTTGCTATGTGGCATCATACAGCGATTTAGGGAAGAGGGAGCTTATTAAAAAGCAGAGACATTACTTTGCCAACAAAGGTCCATCTAGCCAAAGCTATGGTTTTTCCAGTGGTCATGTATGGATGTGACGGTTGAACTATAATGAAAGCTGAGCACTGAAGAATTGATGCTTTTGAACTGTGGTGTTGGAGAAGAGTCCCTTGGACAGTGAGAAGATCCAACCAGTCCATCCTAAAGAAAACAGTCCTGAATGTTCATTGGAAGGACTGATGCTGAAGCTGAAGCTCCAATACTTTGTCCACCTGATGCGAAGAACTGAGTCATTTGAAAAGACCCTGATGCTGGGAAAGATTGAGAGCAGGAGGAGAAGGGGATGACAGAAGATGAGAGGGTTGGATGGCATCACTGACTCAATGGACATGAGTTTGAGTGAGCTTCAGGAGTTGTTGATGGACAGGAAAGCCTGGTATGCTGCAGTTCATGGGGTCGCAAAGGGTTGGACACGACTGAGCAACTGAACTGAACTGAGCTTATGTTAGCTGAGTAGACTGGTTTTGCTACCAAAAGACCCCCAGAGCTCTCCCTCACAGCACCCCCATTTCACTTTATGAGTTGTCTTCATCTTTAGCCACCTGCAATTGGCACCCCCCAGGCAACATAGAGAGAGTGAGTATGGCCTCCAAACATGTCCAGGCTTGCATTTAACCAGTCTTTGACCCCAAAGGTAAGAGAGACCTTGCGTCTCTCAGTCACCATATATAAAATCCTGAGGAAAGACTTTGACCAGGGTTGGAACAGGCATTGATTTCTTGCTGTGTCCAGGGGCATAGGATACTCTGTATGGTCAAGCCAGGATTCAAACATCTGCCTCCCTTCTGGACTACAGGACCGAAAACGGATCTCACTCTGCTTCCTGTCTGCAGCCTTGCCCAGCCTGGGAATGCCATGTAAGGGACATTTGGTCAACATCAGTTGAGTCAAAGATATTAGCAAACCTGAAGGTTTTCTCTGGCAAGCCTGCTCAGCACAAACAAGAAATATATATACATATATATACATATATATATGTATATATATATATGTATATATATATATACACACACACACACACACATATGTGCTTGTGATTAGTCATGTCTGACTCTTTGCAACCCTATGGACCATAGCTCTTCGGCTCCTTGGTCCATGGGATTTTTCAGGCAAGAATAGTGGAGTGGGTTCCCATTTCCTCCTCTAGGAGATCTTCCTGATCTAGGGATCGAACCTGAGTCTCCTGATTCTTTACTCACTGACCCAACAAGGAGGATAAAACTAAACACAGAGAATGCTAATAACAGAGGTGACTCATAGACCGAATAGTCGATTGATCGACTTTGTATTATATTCAATGGCAGCAGCTATATATCATATAATAAACTCTTTCCAGAGCTAATAATAAACAATTTTTCCCATGGTGATTCACAAAATATTTATACATCATTTATTTCACTTCGATACAATTCAACAAATAATAATGAGAATCTTCCATGTGCCAGGCACCGTGCTCAGTGGTGGCCTATGGGAGTGGAAGCAGATATGGCCTTTGTTCTCAGAGAACTCTCAGTGTAGTTATAAAGAAAGGTTAAGTTATTGAAGAGAAAGTAATAGCTGATGTACTAATACCTAGCTTTCACTGTATGTCAGGTACTAGGCTAAATGCCCAACACATATTAACTCAATTAATCCTTACAATAGTCCTTTGAGAGAGATACTATTATTAGTCTTGGAAGTTGGGTAACTCATCCAGGGTCACCAGCCAGCAACTAACAAAGCCAGAAATCAAACTTCTGCAGCTTCTACAGGCTCCCAAGTCTGTGCTCTTAGCCATAGCACTGAAACCACCGGCCAACAGCAGTGCTATGAGAGTTAAAATGGAAAGTAGATGGATCAAGAGGCTCTGGTATTTAACCCAGTAAAGAGGTCAGGAAAAGCCTTCTTAACTGAAGCCTGCAGGATGAACAGATGTTAACATCACAAAGACAGGACGCTGAGAGCCCCACAGGGCACACATCGACCAGCTGCATTTTATACTGATGGAAAAATCAGGCTGAACGAGACTATGGGACTTATCCAAGGTCACACAGCAAGTAAGGGATGATTCAGGTCTTCGAGTGAGGCCTGGGGTTGGGGGGCACTTTAGAATCCAGAGTCCTTCCCAACAGGCTAAACCCAAAGACTGGAGTGGGGGCTTCTATAAGCTAAGCTCACGGGTCTCCAGGGAAGTGCAGACGGAACACCCCCTGGCCTTCTTCCAGTTGCCTCAGCATAAATAACCAACAGGTTGACAGATGCACATCTTATAAACCACATCCTATAAAGAACTTAGAAGAAAATTGCCCCCCTGGTAATTGCATTAAGGGAACATATTTGTTTGTTTACCTTAGAAGTTAAAACAGAATGACCTTGTCTTGAAAACTGTGAAATAATCATCAGAAGTTATTTGCTTATGTTTATATTTAGAATTAGGTATTCATATGAACAAATGCAACATAAGGAGGGGGTTGTAATACTGGTTACTGATTAAGAGCCTTCAGAGACGTGGATTATTATTCATTCTGCTGTAATGATTAACAGTCAAAAATTCACTCTTGCTCTATATCTGGGGGAAGAATAGAAGCTTTTGTTTTGGAGAGTTTTTTTTTTTTTTTCCTGAAATAAAAAGCTACATCTTTCTTTCCAGGGAATGCATTAGAATGAGGGGTTTTCACAGAGCTGGAAAAAAGCCAGGATATTTTGGAGTCAAGGTCCCCTGCCCCTCCCCCTCGCCACTACCCTTGCAGGGGAGGGTGAGTTAGGGCTCAGACTGAGTGCTCAGCGGGAGGGAAGGAGGACTGACTCCACCTGGAAGCACAACCGAAGGGGCTCAGGGTAGGTGGCAGGATATGACAAGAACAGGGCTACCAAGCAGTGCTAACAACAGCTGATCATTAACCTTTGTCGGACACTCTATGGCCAGACACAGGTCTGGGTACTGTACATCTATTAGCTCATTTGACTAGGTTGATGTAATTAGTATCCTCAATTTGCAGGTAAGGAAACTGACACAGGGGTTCACCTGTGCAAGACCGTCTTCCTAGAAGATAGAGGAGCCAGAATTCTAGCATGGTGACTCCAGAGTCAGCACCCTTTATCAGTTGCCACAGCAAATCCATCATCCTGGAATCATCACCCTGCTGACGGGGCTTCTGAGACCCTCTCAGGGTCCTCTGGTGAGCACCTCTCTTACGAGTTCTGCTGGCCCTGAACTTGATGCTCTGCAGTCATTTTTGGTTTATAGCCATCTCCATACAAACCATCAGCTTAATTTTGGCCCCAGAGTTTCCTTCCCTGGGGAACCAGGGTAGGATGGCGGGGGAGGAGAGAGAGAGAGAAAGACAGAGAGAGACTAGCTAATGATTTGGAAGAAGTCAGACAGCAGTATAACCGGCCTCTTACCCAAGTGATGAAAAAGCTATTGTTGGGGCGTCTTGGCACCAGAAAGGAAGAGAGAGATTTTCCTGAATCATTTCTCATTTTTTATTTAGCCTTCACACTTTTCCTGGGGCCTCCGGGCAGCCTTCCAGGACCCGCATCCCCAGGACTGACTCTGAGTTCCAGAGGTAAAGGACCTGTTGCTCCCAGGCTGAGGAAGGGGCGGGCCGAGGCCCGGACAGGCCGCGCCTGGCTCGGCCCGCTGACATTGTACATGCTAATGCAATGTGAAGGAGCACGTCTAAATAGCCTGTCCAACTTTTTTGATGTTCTTGAACCCACAGATGGGATTCATTTCCACACTGTTCGCAAAACGTAAACGATACAAGGACATTAAAGAGCATTAAACTACCTGATGACATTTTGGTCACATTAATGAAAAGTGGCATTTTTTAAACTACCAGAAAGAAAGAGAAAGAGGGTGGGGGCAAAGAGGGGAGGGAAGAAGAGGAAGAGAGAGGAAATAAGGAAGGGAAGGAGGAATAGGAGAGCGATTGAATCCATCTAAAAAGTAGAAGGAATGTGGCCGTCCCATCTCTTACCGGCCCAGATGACCGGACTTCGCTGAGTAGGATGTAAGAAGCAGACATTTTCAGTGACTGGACAGATCTGCCGAATATCCCAACACCTACAGAGTAAGCGGCACAGACATACTAACCCACAAAGATTTCCTTCCAGACTGACTCGTGTGGCCAAGTCACCACTGGGACACAAGAGAGGACAGGAGCAAGGTCCAACTCACCTCCTCCAGGCAGCCTTCCCTGAGTGCCTCCTGAGCCTAGATTAGGTATCTCTTCACTGGACTTCCAGAGACCCTAAGCTGACCCTCACTGTAGCCCGTTGCACCTCATCATGTCAACCCTAATCTACTTGCTAGAACCCTGCCTAAACTGTGGGCTTCTTGAAGGCATACAGTAAGGACTGGAAGCATAGGTCTGAACAGATTAATTTACCGGGGCTCAAATCCCAGCTGGTTCATGTATTGACTTTATGACCTGGAAGAAGTTAATTAACCTCTCTGAGCCTCAGTTATGTTATCTGTAAAGTGGAGTAAGAAGAAACCTAGCTTGTAGAAGCGTAGTGATGCCTAAATGAGATAATAAATGGAAATGGAAAATACATAGCACCAGGCTGGGTCCTCACACACTCAACACATGTTGTGGATTAGTACCAGCCTCTTGCCCAGCACCCCAAGTGCTTGGCATATAGAAGGCACTCAGTAAATACTGCTGAAGAAATGAGTCTCAACAGACTCGCTTAGGCAGAAAAAATTCACCGATCAAGAGACTAAGAAATTGGACACAGAGCCACAGAGAGTGAAAATGGGTGACAGAGACATTTTATAACTTATCAAGTCCGGAGCACCTTGTTGTAAAATAAAACCCATTTAGTACCGTGGAACCTCTCAGGAGTGTCTGGGGACATGTTCTGCTCAGCACCCCCAAGCAAGCATGGCTGGTGAACGGGGGTGAGCAGCCCTCTCCCCCAGCAGCCCCTGCCCCCTCCCCACGCCGGCTGCCTTGGCAGGGTTTTCTCCTTCCAGCCGTGGTGGTTACATTAATTGCTAATGACAATGGCAACCTTCACTCTGTGTGGTTTCCTGCCCAGATTCTGGATCCTTTACAAGGCTCCCTTTTCTTTTTTTCCCAGATAGGAAATGCAACCCGAGACGTGTGAAGAAAAAACACTGCGCTTATTGTCACGGCCTCCACTCCTCCTGGGCTCCCAGGCCGGCTCTGTGTGCTCTGGGGTGTCTGCCCCGCCACAGGGAAGAATAAACCCAGACTCAAATCATAGGAAATTCATCAAATGTGCTTCTCAGAGCTCTGTCTTTCAAGGTCTGTTTCCCTGCCATATGATCTCTATAAACCAAATCACTGTGAGCCAGGGCACAGGACCAGAGGCGCCGGAGGCTCATGGATAATGAATGCCAAATGCATGTGACAATAGACTGATCAGGGAGCTGAATGAAAATTTCTGAGTTGTGCTTTTATATAGGTACACATGCGTACATACATGCACACATGCATGCAACTTTGTGCATGAGCATGTACACACGCACACACACACACATCACGCACACAGCACATCCTAACAGTCATCCTTGGTGCCAGACTCAGTTAACTCACCTCTGAGTAACTCAGTTAAATTACCAAGACAAAGAAGAATAAAATGAAAGAGAGAAAAGTAGAGCTGAGGTCCTCAGTTTAGCTGGGGATACTTGACACGAAAGAATCTCAGTTTGACTTAGGGAAGTCTTTTGCTCCAGGACTAGCACGAGGGACTTCAACTGAAAAACGAGAAACATGGACTCATTTTGGGCACCAATGGTGAACGGGAACAATTGTCTCCATTGAATGAAATATTGCATGATCTTTCCCAATAACAGTTTTGACTCCTGGCTCTGACCAAACCCTACCCTGGATAACTGGTTACCCAAGTGGGCAGGGTAAGAGAAGAGAACATGGGGGAGAAACAAGCAGGCTACCAGCTAAAAGTGAAAAGGTAATTAATGTTATAGCCTTTTAGATTCTAGAAAATACTGCACTTAAAACTGCAAGTCAACGAAGCGGCTGTCTGCAACCGATAAATGCTTCCATATTCACAGGCATCAGCAATCTTCCCCTTATGAAAAAAAAGTAATAATACATACATATTAATGGATCACATTTTGTCCTTTGGGGAGCATAATTTTTAAAAGGGCCAAGGCAGCAATAATAGTTCCTTTAAAAATTCTAAATGCTGTAATTGTTTTCTCTGAATTATGGTGCTAGGATTTAATTAGTGATGAATGTTCGGTATGGGGTTTGGGCATTTTTGATGAATTCAGCCAAACAGAAAAGTAGTCTTGTCCTCGCTGCTCTCTCCCCATCTGCTCCCCTCCCACTTTCCCTCTCCAGGACCCTGAAGTGTGCATGTGCACAAAATTGTGTCCATGTAAGAATTTCCTTTTCTGCAGTTGGGCTGTAGGAGATTGTCTTAACTACAGTTCAATGAGAAAGATGAAACATGGTCAGTGAGGTCATGCAATTCAGCACAAGTTTTCAGGTTAAGACAGGAAAATAATAAAAATGCAAATGGTAGACATTTCTTCTTGGCCATGTTCTTATCACTAGAAAGAAGTTGCCCAGGTCTTGGCTGTGGGCTTTGGAGTTTAAGGGGTTCATAGGCAACAGGGCTAAAGGTGTGTCTGTGTGTTGTAGGGGGTGGGGAGGTGATTCTTCATTCATTACCATTAAGCAAAGCCTCCTGAGTCCAGATTCTCCGAGCTGGGCACCGAGCACACAGCCCTGGCAATGGAGCTCTTGCGGGGGAATAAACACAATCCCTTTGTTCTTCTCCAAACCATTTCTTTGTAAAAGCAGCTGGAGGAAAGCCCAGACCAGCGGCCATCCACACAGGCCAACTCAACGTGGCCTCCACAGCAGGGCCCCTGGGGGCCGAGCCACCCCTCTCCTCCACCTTCAGGACTTCTTTCATTTGAGACCTGGAGGCTGTTCCTGGGTTCCCAGTGTCCTCTATTAACATGCAAATGCCCCTGGGAAAGGTCACACCTTGAGACCCCATCAGCTAACCTCTTGCTCACTAGTTACTTCTTAGCAAGGATTAGCAGAAATAGAACACCAAAAAGGCTTATGGGGTGGGGGGAAGGTTAGGGCTTGCGGGGATGGGAGGTAAAAGACCTCTTCCTCTTGCCAAGATTTTTCTGGACGGTCAATTTGCTTTAACTCAACACAACAAATCAATATATTTATTTCATAAAGTTTGATATCTTTTAAACTGTGAGACTAAACAAAATAAATTTACACATCTTTCATTTCTGCCTTATTTCTGCATTTCTGCCTGCTTCACAATTGTGCCCAAATAATAAAAATGCTGCGTCCCAGGATGGTAGGCCACAGTGGTCAATGGTGCTTTTTCCCATTCAATCTAATGTCAGTTCTGTTTCTCCCTGTCATCTCCCACCCTCTCTCTGCCATCATTCTTCCTTCCTATCTCTTTAGCATAACCCACTTCCTCTTCCTCATTTTCCACCACTGTAGGCTTCTCCAGAGCTCTACTGAGGCCCATTGGGCTGGCTGCTACAGGGCCATCAGCATTCTTCTCAATGGAGCCTTTAAAATGTTATCTGGAGAGGGTCATGTTGAAGAACATAGGATCCTAAATCAGCCAGAAAGACTGGGTTCAAATCCTTATTCTGCCATTTCTAGATACTGGAGGCAAATGTTTTATACTCCCTAGTCATCAGTTTCTTCATTGTGTATCTTTTGAAAGTAATAAATGAAATTATATACATATAATGTATACTATGTAAGTAGTATATATATACTATATAAATATTATATATATAGTACCTATTATGTTGCTGGGTACACAGTTAAGTGTTAAATATTTGCAATCACCATTGTCATATCTTATATATCATTACATAATCCCATTTCTTTATGAAATCATAACATAATTAAATTTCTTCATGAAATGATATTCCAAAATAATATTCATGTGTTGTTTAGTCACTAGGTCATGACCAACTCTTTGTGACCCCACGGACCACAGCAAGCCAGGCTTCTCTGTCCTTCACTGTCTCCTGGAGTTTGCTCAAACTTATGTCCATTGAGTTGGTGATATCATCCAACCATCTTATTTTCTGTCACTCCCTTCTCCTCCTGCCCTGAATTTTTCCCAGCATTAGGGTTTTTTCCAGTTTGTCAGCTCTTCACATCAGGTGGCCAAGGTATCAGAGCTTCAGCTTCAGCATCAGTCCTTCCAATGATGATTCAGGGTTGATTTTCTTTAGGACTGACGGGTTTGATCTTCTTGCTGTCCAAAGGACAAGCAACAGTCTTCTCCAGCACTGCAGTTTGAAAACATCAATTCTTTGGTGCTCAACTTTCTTTATGGTCCAACTATCATATCTGTACATGACTACTGGAAAAACCATAGCTTTGACTATATGGACCTTTGGCATCAAAGTAATGTCTCAGCTTTTTTAATATACTATCTAGGTTTGTCAAAGCTTTTTTAAATGCAGCATACCAGTGAGTAAATGTAAGCCTTTAAATCCCCTTAGGGAAATGTATACTTGTTACTTTGCTACCATTGATAATAATTGTTATTCATTTATTTAACAATTATTTCATGTGGCCCTACTGTGTTCCAAGCACTGATCTAAGTACTTAGGACTCAGAAGCAAGCTCACCTCATCTCTGATTTCCAGGAGCTCACATCTAATGGGTCAAAAGACAGTGAAAAATAGTAAGTGCCTATAAAGGGCTATTAAAAACAGTAAAAGAATGAACCGTCTGGGGTAGCTGGTGAAGACACCCAGAGAGGCATTGGAGCTGAGTATTAAAGGAGGGTAATATTTCTTACATTCTATTAAGACTCTTCTATGTACCAGGCACTGAACTGGAAGTTTTATCATTTTAATGTATTCCATATAATAATCTTATAAGGGTAATATTACTCTCATTTTGTGGGTAAGAACACTGAGTCTCAGGGAGGTTAAGAGGTGTGTCTATAATCTTACAACTGGTATGTAATAACTGAGATTTCAACCTAGGTCAGTTGGGTTTCCAAGCTCATGCTCTTCCTTGCAACCCAACAGGCCAATTCCCAAGTCACTTGGGCTAGGAAAAGGGAAAAATGTCTTTTCTTTTATAGACACAGCTTCAGTTTTTGTTTGCTTTGTATCGTGTAATACTTGATACTTACAAAATAACTTGCTAATGTATTTAAATTTATTACATAAAAATATATATTTATTTTAGAAAATATTGGAAAACAGAAATACACAGACAGAACAAATATATTTACTTTTAGGTGAATTGCTTGCCAGGCATTTTTATACTTAGAGAAAGAAGGTTACATCTATACACAAATATGATCATATTTTGATACATATTTGTAACTTCCTTTTCCCCCTTAAGGATATATCAAGAACACATTTTGATGTCAGCAAATATACACATCTATACCATCCTTATTAATCATTGTTAAATGTTCTTTGAATGGAGAGATATTGTCATGTATCTCTTCAGACAGCTAGCTTAATTTCAATTTTTAAATTCTCATGAATAACACTGGGATGAGCATCTTTTGCACAGATGCCTTTGCATATCTGTCCGGCCCTTCTCTTAAGATAAATATCTGGAAGGGGAGTTGCTGGGTCAAATGTCTAAGGTCTGTGATGTGTTTTGTCACACTGTGTTTCATCATGTGTAAATTCATCCTTCCATTAATAATTGATAAAAGTGGCCTGATGTTTTTTATTTGCTATGTTCACCATTTTATCATACTGATTTTATGAGTTGTTTATATACTAATGCTGTGAACGTTTTGTCTTTCATATATTCTATGATATATTTGCTATCCAGAAATACTTGTTTTATGTTGTGAAATCTATAAACTTGCTTATGGTTCCTTCTGTGGATGCAATATTTAGGAAAGTCTCCCTGAATCCCATCCTAAAATTTCCCATAGATATTTTGTGGCCTTAGTTTTTATATTTTATTATTTAACCTATCTATGTGAACTTCCTGATGTTCAAGCTGGTTTTAGAAAAGGCAGAGGAACCAGAGATCAAATTGCCAACATCCGCTGGATCATGGAAAAAGCAAGAGAGTTCCAGAAAAACATCTATTTCTGCTTTATTGACTATGCCAAAGCCTTTGACTGTGTGGATCACAATAAACTGTGGAAAATTCTGAAAGAGATGAGAATACCAGATCACCTGACCTGCCTCTTGAGAAATCTGTATGCAGGTCAGTAAGAAACAGTTAGAACTGGACATGGAACAACAGACTGGTTCCAAATAGGAGAAGGAGTACATCAAGACTGTATACTGTCACCCTGCTTATTTAACTTATATGCAGAGTACATCATGAGAAACGCTGGGCTGGAAGAAGCACAAGCTGGAATCAAGATTGCCAGGAGAAATATCAATAACCTCAGATATGAAGATGACACCACACTTATGGCAGAAAGTGAAGAAGAACTAAAAAGCCTCTTGATGAAAGTGAAAGTGGAGAGTGAAAAAGTTGGCTTAAAGCTCAACATTCAGAAAACGAAGATCATGGCATCTGGTCCCATCACTTTATGGGAAATAGATGGGGAAACAGTGGGAACAGTGTCAGGCTTTATTTTTTGGGGCTCCAAAATCACTGCAGATGGTGACTGCAGACAGGAAATTAAAAGACGCTTACTCCTTGGAAGGAAAGCTATGATCAACCTAGATCAGTGCAGTTCAGTCGCTCAGTTGTGTCCGACTCTTTGCGACCCCATGAATTGCAGCACGCCAGGCCTGCCTGTCCATCACCATCTCCCAGAGTTCACTCAGACTCACATCCATCGAGTCCGTGATGCCATCCAGCCATCTCATCCTCAGTCATCCCCTTCTCCTCCTGCCCCCAATCCCTCCCAGCTTCAGAGTCTTTTCCAATGAGTCAACTCTTCGCATGAGGTGGCCAAAGTACTGGAGCTTCAGCTTCAGCATCATTCCTTCCAAAGAAATCCCAACCTAGATAGCATATTCAAAAGCAGAGATGTTACTTTGCCGACTTAGGTCCGTCTAGTCAAGGCTATGGTTTTTCCAGTAGTCATGTATGGATGTGAGAGTTGGACTGTGAAGAAAGCTGAGTGCCGAAGAATTGATGCTTTTAAACTGTGGTGTTGGAGAAGACTCTTGAGAGTCCCTTGGACTGCAAGGAGATCCAACCAGTCCATTCTGAAGGAGATCAGCCCTGGGATTTCTTTGGAAGGAATGATGCTAAAGCTGAAACTCCAATACTTTGGCCACCTCATGTGAAGAGTTGACTCATTGGAAAAGACTTTGATGCTGGGAGGGATTGGGGGCAGGAGGGGAAGGGGACGACAGAGGATGAGATGGCTGGATGGCATCACTGACTGGATGAACGTGAGTCTGAGTGAACTCCGGGAGTTGGTGATGGACAGGGAGGCCTGGTGTGCTGCGATTCATGGGGTCGCAAAGAGTTGGACACGACTGAGCGACTGAACTGAACTGAACTGAGAATGTAATGTAGTAAAGGGTAGGAGGAAAGAGTCCAAATTAATATGTTTCTATGTACCACATTTTGCCCAGCCTGCCACACATGAAATACTACTTCTGTTACCTACCAAATAATAGTATGGAGGAACTTTCTGTTATTTTGCACTGATCTACTTGTTTATTTCCATTCACAGACAAGGCAGCTTTAATTACTACTGAGCTGTAGTACATTTAATGTCCAACAGTGCTATTCTCTTCATTTTTCTCTTTGAAAGATTTTTATATAGTCTTTTCTGGTTTTCTTTCTTTCAGAAATAAGGGTATGGCATGGAGGATAACTTTTTAGAGTATGATACTAATAGATAGTGAAGGACCGGTAAGCCTGGTGTGCTACAGTCCATGGGGTCACAAAGAATCGGACACGACTGAGTGACTGAACAACGACAACAATAAATGAATTATGAAATGTATTATGTTTTTTAAAACTATCAGTCTCACAGCTTCAAAGCGACACTCAGTTCATTTCCATACTGAATGGTGTTGTTCTAGTACTTAGAGTTGGGCATGCCCCATCTATCACTACATCTATTATATTCTGTTCACCAAGAACCTTGGCAGGAGGTTTTGTTCATTCTGCCCGTATGAAATGGCAGTATAGTATAGTGGTTGAGAGCACTGGCTGTGTGTCCCTGGCCAAGCTATTTAACCTCTCTGAGCCTCCATTTCCACATTTGCAGTGGAGGCAGGTGGACTACACCCTGCCCGGTAACATACACGATACATATGGAAGGCACTTGGAAGAGTGCCTGGCACAGAGAAAATGTTCTGTGAAGGTTAACTAGTATAGTCATGTCCCAATGGCCTTGTCATTCCAGGGCTTTGCTGAGTTATCTTGACTTGGAAGAGAAAGACGGAAGGGAAAACATTAAATTAGGAAGCATTATTTAAGTAAAATGAAATTTCACAACCTTTGCATATGTTTAAAGGGATGAGTAGTTGTCATTAAGTTGTCATCCCTCATGGTGCCCAGGGAGCTGGCATTTAAAGCAAGCCATGGCCTGGATGTGGAGGAGGGCCATGTGGTGTCAGAAGATGGTTTGCCACGTGAGGACCCAGCACAAACCAGCTCATCTGAGCCCACTGCTAATTCTACTGAAGGCCCTCATCTTAAAAGTGCAAGTCTCTCAGTCATGTCCAACTCTTTGCGACCCCATGGGCTATAGAGTCCATGGAATTCTCCAGGCCAGAATGCTGGAGTGGGTAGCCTTTCCCTTCTCCAGGGGATCTTCCCAACTCAGGGATCAGACCCAGGTCTCCCACATTGCAGGCAGATTCTTTACCAACTGAGCTATCAGGGTCTTGGGCTTCGTCAGTCCTGTCATCTCAGACTTGCCCGTACCTTCATCTTTCGCTGCCATCTCTGCTCAGAGCAGGTGTTTTCTGCTGCCAGCTGAGAATCTGAGCCTGGGGGCAGGCCTGAGCTCTACAGTTAGACTGGTGGTTAAAACTCTAGCTCTGCCACAAAACCCTTCAGTATTACAACTGGAATTCTCTTCAGTTGAAAGGGGAGATGTTATGCTTTCTCTGCCAGGTTACCATGGAGATTAGGTGCAACTAATACACATAAAAGCATTTCATGGAGTGTCAGGCATAGAGTAGGTGCTCAATAAATGTTACTATGTAAATAGGGAATGTTTGCTTCTAAGTAATAGAAAACCCAATTCAAAGAAGCTTAAACAATAAAGGAAAATTATTGGTTTATATAACTGGAGATTCAAGAAAAAGCTGGGCTTTAGGAGCAGTTTGATTCAGTGACCTAACCATGTCATCAAGAAGTTGTTCCTTTGTTTATTTGTTTTCTCTCTCTTCACCCTGTCCTTCTTAGGTTCAGCTTTACCCTAAGGCTGTCTCCTTCTCATTGTCCCCCTAATGGTTGTAAGTATCCAAAGAGAACCAAAAAACTCAGTGGCAAAGCATTTGACTGCAAAGAGAACAAAAAAAGGCCCATGCCTAGAAATTTCTCCGTATGTGTGAAGAAAAGCTTTCCTAGGAACTCCTAGCAAATTGCTCTTCTTGTAGCTCCATAGCCAGAATGGATTCAACAGGCCCCTCCCTGAACTAACTGTGACAGGAAGGTGGGATTGTGCATGCTAGCTTAGGTCTGGGCCACGGCCCTTGCATGTAGTCATCTTTGTTGCTAGTGCAAGAACCGTGTAAAGGCTAGAAGATGGAAACTGGACCAACAATCAGGATAACTGCCAAGAAAAGGAGTGGGAGTGAGGGAACATCTGCAATGTCCACCCTTCTCTTTCCCAGTCCCCAGCTTGAAACCTGGGGCCTCAAACTTTTGATTGAGTGCTGGATCAATGAGGAGAGAAAGGCAGTGCTTCCCTGGTAGCTCAGACAGTAAAGAATCTGACTACAATGAGAGAGACCAGGGTTTGATCCTGGATCAGGAAGATCCCCTGGAGAAGGGAATGGCAACCCACTGCAGTATTCTCCCCTGCAGAATTCCATGGACAGAGGAGCCTGGCGGGCTGTAGTCCATGAGGTCGCAAAGAATCAGACATGACTGAGTGATTTACACACACACACACTCCATGCACAGACTGAAAGCATTCTTCTAAACAGCAGGAGAAATAGCCGTAATGATACTGTGCATGGTGTTTTAAAAGTTAACATTAAAAAAGCTTTTGTGAAAGAACAAAACTCTTCTTGTTCCATACCACTTGAGAAGTAGCTGTCTGAATGTGTGCTGTAGACCAACGATCAGGTCGTAAGCACAACTGGTGTTTTTCTTTTAACTCCTTCTTCCCTGGGACTTTGGTCTTTAGGTGGTTCCCTTTCTCCTTGCTTCTCTCCCTGCTTCCTTTTCTTCCTCTGTTTATGTTGTATTAGACTCAAGCACCTGGGAAGAAATCTGGAAGGGGAGGGACAGTGGGCCCAGGGCCTGAGGGAACTTGCCTGCCTTCCCAGCCTATTCCCTAATGCCAGGGGAAGTTTGGTCCCCTGAAAGGTTCAGTGGCCAACCCCAAGTGGGCCCTTCATGCCTCTGGGTTGCTAAGCAACCAACACTTCAAGTTTGAAAATCTTTATCCACACGGGATATGTTATCCTGGCAAATTGGACTTTCAGATCTGGCAGCAATGGAAGAGTAAATTTTTTTACAAATAGAGACAATTTAGATGATTTCAAAGACAGCTGGTCTCTTTTTCCAGCAATGTATGAGTCTTCCCTTTCACTGAGCACATTGGATCCAAACACTTCATGGGTACAAAAGCACAAGGTCCCTGAAGAAAGAAGAGTTTCAGATGCAAAAGTGGACTCACAGAAAGTGCTGCCAGTTGGAAGGACCTGGAACCCGGTAAGGCCGCAGCACCAGGCACAGGTACTCCCCGCTTCCCTCCGTCTGAGCCCTCTTTCAATGTGGTTTCCTCCACATTCTTTCTTCTCTCTGACCCTCTCTGTTACCAACTCCCTTCCTGCCCTCTATCTTGCCCTCCATCCTCTCACTCTCTCTCCCCATTTCACTCATAACCACTTTTCTCTTTTTAAACTTCTATCTCATCTTCTCCCCACCCTTCTTCCCCTTGAGTTGAGACAACACAAGGACAAGAGGCAGCAGAATGGCCCACGGCCAGAATCCTTGGTCTTCTTGCCCATCACCTTAGCAGGGGCACAGCGTTAGTCATTCATGCTTCTTTCCCTCCTAAATTAGAGTTGGGGATAACCCAGGGCAGAATCTCCCTCCTCTAGATCCTTTAAAAAGTTTTTTCTAAGACAAACCCAAACACCAAATACCTTCTCCACCTGCTTGCTAATATCTAGAATTCCTCCAACAGAGAACACTATATTCCACAATTGGAGACCAAATTTCAAATCTAAATAATAAACAACTCACATCTGGGCCGCTCTTAACAGTTTTCCAAACACGTCCAGCTGTTTTCAACCAGTTACCTCATTTGACCCCCACAATAATCTAGAGCTGGAAGCACTAACATACTATCACCTAACATACTCTCACCTGCATTTCAAGCTGAGGAAATTGAGGCTCAGAGACATTAAACACCTTTCCAAAAGTTGTCCTAGCCCAGTTTTGTCTAACATCCATGCTCTCCCTCACCCCCCACTTCTCTGAAAGGAAACCATAATGACCTGACATGAGGGGAAACTTTCCCCTGATTTCTTCAGATCCAAGATTCCCCCTAATTCCTATGTCTCTGAGATCTTTAGGATCCTTATTGCTGTTAAAATCTGTCAGTAGGGTAGGCTGCCACCAGGTGGCAGATGATACTCTGGTTTCATGGTAAGTTCCAGATTTTCACCTTAACCATGGAAGTCAAGTGTTTTTCTGGATTTTATTATTTCATAATCAAAGTTAGAGTTCAATAAAAAAATAGGTAAGCATAGGAGTATCCTTATAGACACAGATGATACAGATAATATGTATATTTAGAAGAATAAATAGGTGGATTGTATGCCTATTTAAAACATTTTTTGCTGTTAACAAGCATACACATGCATGCTTCAGTTGCTCAGTCATGTCTGACTCTTTATGACCCCATGGGTGGGGTTCACCAGGCTCCTCTGTTCATGGAATTTTCCAGGCAAGAATACTGGAGTGGGCTGCCATTTCCTACTCCAGGGGATCTTCCAGAGTCAGGGATGGAACTCGCGTCTCTTGCAGCTCCTGCATTGGCAGGCAGATTTGTTACCACTGCACCACCTGGGAAGCCCATTAACGAGTACAACTTAGTCTAATTCTACGTACAAAGTCACAGCCTACTTCAAATTTCCAAGATGTTGGCCAAGGCGCTCCAGGAGTACTGCCTTCCCATCCTGGCCTCTTAATTCCCCAAACTCCAGCCTAGTAGGAGAAGGGAGAATGCTTTTCAAACTTGACACCAGCATCACTTGCAGAACTTACTCAAGCACAAATTTCCTTATCTCAGTTCCTGAGATTCTGATTCAGTAGGTGTGGAATGGGCCCGAGAAATCTGTGTTTCTAACAGATTTCTAAGTGATGATGTCACTGGTCTGGGGAACACATTTCAAAAACTACTAGACCACGGCAAGTCACTCTATTTGGCTCTCATAGGTGCCCCCTTTTCCCTGACCTCTCACCAGCACAGTGGAGGTGGGAGTTTGAGTTCCCTGTGACTCCCAGTCACAGTCTGGGGTCCTAGGGTGAATGATTAACCAATAGCCTTAAATACTGTGGCTGGCACCAAACTAACTTAGTGTCACTTTTAATACATCTTTCTGCTGCTCAGCACTATCTTCTGATTAGACAGTCTCTGATATCAATGCCTACCAGAACTTTGTATGTTAGTAATTATAATGACAGAAAATGCTAGCGTTTATTAAAGCTGTCAGCTTCTGAGGTAGTTGTTGCTTTCGTTGCCTCATCTAATCCTCACAACAATTCTGTAAGGGAAAGAACATTGTCAACCCCCTTGTACAGATGAGAAAACAGAGGATCAAGATTATAAAACCAGTAAGTTGCAGAGCCTAGACAAAACACCAGATTTTCTGTATCTCTCAGCCACTGTAGATACTAAGTGTTCAGTTTGGATACTACAAATTGAATTCCTGGTTTCCTCAGATCAGTTTCTTTGGGTTTCTGTATTGTAGTCTTGGCATTTTCCCTACTGTCTATGTCTAAGCCTTCCAGCCAATCAGGATGACCCATGGAGTCCCTGATCTAAGTCATTGCCTTGGTTCACCCCACTGGACAAGGAAACAGCCCCTTCCAGAATCTAAGGCAACAGTGTCCCAGATGGTGCTTCCTAAGGCAGGGAAACAGAACCAGACACTTTACAATGAGCTTCTACAAATGTTATGTTGGTGAGTTGAAACAGTATCATAAAAACTCCTCTCTTATTTATGAAAGAGCAGTGCAGATGCACTATGAAAGAAGAGAGAAAGTGAGACAGGAGAGAGAAGGCAGCAAGGAGAGAAAGAGGTAGGAAGGAAGGAAGGAAGGAAGGAAGGGAGAGAGAACCAAAGAACCAACCTAAGGGGAAAAATAGTAAAGAAACAAAAAGAAATTCTTCACACTTCTTTTATGCTACTGGACATCTTAATAAGAATATAAATTTAGGAGCTGTAGGGCTGAAAGACAAGATAATGAGATTAAAAATAAAAAGGGAGATTGAGGATCTAAAAGAAACAAATTGAGGGCCCAAACCACATCATTATAGAGCTAATACAAAAATTAGAGCAAGGAACAGGTATATTCCACTGAAAATAAATTATTTATATGGAGGAGACTTTGGGATAATCACAGCAAGTGCAGATTAAAACAAAGGTATTTGAAACAAGTGCAAAGAAGCTAATAGATTTTTTAAAAGCCTAACAGATAAAAAGAAAAATCCAACCCAAAGGTAACGCTTTTTAAAATTATCCAAATAAAGGGAAAAAATTGAATATGCAAATTGAAAGGCATACCATGTTCCTGGAAAATTTAATACTGACAGCTCAAAATATATCTCTACTAGTTAAATAAGAACACTTCAAACATTCAGTCAGGAAGAGCAAACCATTACGAGAAGCTTAAATGAAGCTTGCCTCAGCCTTCTGCACAGCAGCATTTAATGGCAAAAGACCGTGTTCACGATGATCTAAGAGAAAGAAAGTGCATCCCAGGATGTTGCAGCCACACAAGAACGTTGTTAAATATAAAAGCAACACACTCTTAAACCTGAGAAACCTAGGAATATAGCACCCATGAGCCCTTCTTAAACACAATCGTGTGACAATGACATTCTGCCAATTAAGAAATAAAGAAGTAGGAAAAAAGAACTTAGGAATTGAAATACCATGAGAGAGCACTGCTGCTGCTGCTAAGTCTCTTTGGTCGTGTCCAACTCTGTGCGACCCCACAGATGGCAGCCCACCAGGCTCCCCAGTCCCTGTGATTCTCCAGGCAAGAATACTGGAGTGGGTTGCCATTTCCTTCTCCAAAGAGAGCACTAGTGGTAAGCAATAAATCTATTTAATATGTATACCAATATTAAGCACTATCTCTCAATGGAGGCTGCCCCAACTGCCCTACTCTCGCAGGATATGCCCTAACCCACTTCAGCATTCTGCATTTCCTTCCCCCTGGTTTACTTGTTGTTTTTATTTCATAGCACAGAACTGAACACGGAACAACAGACTGGTTCCAGATAGGGAAAGGAGTACATCAAGGCTGTATATTGTCACCCTGCTTATTTATCTTATATGCAGAGTACATCATTAGAAATGCTGGGCTGGATGAAGAACAAAATGGAATCAAGATTGCTGGGAGAAATATCAATAACCTTAGATATGCAGATGACACCACCGTTATGGCAGAAAGCAAAGAGGAACTAAAGCACCTCTTGATAAAAGTGAAAGAGGAGAGTGGAAAAAGTTTGCTTAAAACTCAACATTCAGAAAACGAAGATCATGGCATCTGGTCCCATCACTTCATGGCAAATAGATGGGGAAACAGTGGAAACAGTGGCTGACTATTTTTCTGGGCTCCAAAATCACTGCAGATGGTGATTGCAGCCATGAAATTAAAAGACAGTTGCTCCTTGGAAGAAAAGTTATGACCAACCTAGGCAGCATATTAAAAAGCAGAGACATTACTTTGGCAACAAAGGTTCATCTAGCCAAAGCTATGGTTTTTCCAGTAGTCATGTATGGATGTGAGAGTTGGACTATAAAGAAAGCTGAGCACTGAGGAACTGATGCTTCTGAACTGTGGTGTTGGAGAGGACTCTTGAGAGTCCCTTGGACTACAAGGAGATCCAACCAGTCCATCCTAAAGGAGATCAGTCCTGGGTGTTTGTTGGAAGGACTGATGCTGAAGCTGAAACTCCAGTACTTTGGCCACCTCATGTAAAGAGTTGATTCATTGGAAAAGACCCTGATGCTGGGAGGGATTGGGGGCAGGAGGAGAAGGGGACAACAGAGGATGAGATGGCTGGATGGCATCATCGACTCGATGGACATGGATTTGGGTGGACTCTGGGAGCTGGTGATGGACAGGAAGGCCTGGTGTGCTTTGGTTCATGGGGTTGCAAAGAGTCGGACGTGACTAAGTAACTGAACTGAACTGAACACTTTCTAACATACCATATGTTTTACTCTTTTATTCTTCATTATCTGCCCCCATCCTGTCCCATAGAAGGTAGCTCAGTCAGCATAGCTGGGATTGAATGAAACATGGGATGAAATATGGAAAATATGCTAGTTACAGAGCAGATAGTCAGAACTATATATCTGAACAATGTAACACAAATTATGTAACTAACAAAACTCAAATTGTGTGGGGAGGGAGCTGGAAGATTTGGAAGGGTACTAATGTCCGCATCTTTCACAGCCAAAACACAACTGATGCTAAAATTGAAACATGTAGTTTAAAAAGAAATAATGGCTGCCACTTCGATATACATCATAATCACTTTGACCAGCCTTAAAAGGATTTGTTTCATAAAATACTGTCCTACAGTGGAGACACATATATTCAGTAACCTATAGTTTGATTCTGGCATATTTTCTTCCATTAAATTCCAGGAAAGTTAAAGGTAGTACTTCCGATTTTCTAAACAGTGTTTAGAATTATCTCATTTTTATTAAAGTGTTTTTAGATATCTATTTTTCTATCTATGTGCACAAATACAAAAATTTAATTATTCTCAATAGGATTATTTCTGAGTAGTAGTATGTGAGATTATTTTACTAATTTATCTTTAAACTTTTATCTATAATGTTTTTTTAAATATGATTTTTCAAATAGTTGGTTTGCTTTGTTTTTAAAAGGGATGATCCTGACAGCATATATGTCATCTAGGAATAGCTATAGCGACAGATACAGATATAGATGTGGATATGTGAGTGTGTGCTAAGTCACTTCAGTCATGCCCAGCTCTTTGTAACCCCATGGACTGTAGCCCATCAGGCTCCTCTGTCCATAGAATTCTCCAGGCAAGAATACTGGAGTGGGTGGCTATGCCCTCCTCCAGGGGATCTTCCCAACACAGAGATCGAAACTTCATCTCTTACGTCTCCGGCACTGGAAGATGGATTCCTTACTACTAGCCACCACCTGAGAAGCCCAGATATGGATGTAATATATCCATATCTCTACCCATATCTATATTTCTCTACCTATCTTCTATGTCCATGTCCATATATCTATATACACACATACACAGATATAAGGATATGGATATATAACAGATAGAGATGTTTAGCACCCATGGTAAGAATAACAGTGCTTGAGCTTTAACCTTCAGCTGACTTGCATTTCTTTCTGCCAACAAGAACTCCCACTTGCCAAATGGAAGGAAGGAAACTGATGCTGACTGGAGAACCCACTGAGTGTTTCTCAACTAACTTATGGTTAGATTTATGTGGTAGGAATAATCTCCCTTAGATGAAAACTTTGAGGTTCAGATAGGCTGTGATTTGTCTGATTTGGTACAAGTAGGAGGGATCATATAATGGTTAATAATTGCTTGCTCACCATGAGTCTGACTCCATGCTAGGCCTATCTATAAAGAATCACTTTTTAAATCTTTACAACAGCCAATGATGTCAGCAATTTTTCCTCTTATTTTTAAAACATTGTTCAGAGAGAGTTGTACAGCCAAGGGTCACACAGCTAGAAAGTGGCCTGTCCCAATCCCAAGCCCATGCCCATGCCAAAGCGTTTCCTTTACGCTATGCTGTCTCTAGTCTGGAAGAGCAGTGGCCTGTGCTGGTCACCCAGGGAGACTGTGCCTGGCCGCCCTAACCCCTTCGAGGTCTCCTAGTGAGTACAAGTCAGTGGCTTGCTACGAGCCCATTGTGTCCTCTGCTGCTGACCACAGTCGTGAATCCTCCTGTCCCCTACTGGGTGCCCTTGTGGAGCTGAACACAAACAGGGGTTCCGGTGATTGCCTGAGATGGATGCTCCAAGGCCAGCCTGGGAACGCGTGCCCTTTCTCAGCAGGTATTTCTTGGCTGGGTCTGAGACAATAAATGCTTAGCCAAGAAAGAGGCCCAGCTGATGGATGGTGGGAGTGTAGACAACGCACCCTTCAGCTGAGTGTCAGGAGATCCAGATCCCAACTCCTCTTGTGCCATTTCTCTGTGCTGTGACTCTGGGGAAGTCGTTTGATGTCTCTGAGCCTCATTTTCCCTATAAATAACATGGAAATGTTTCACTGCTGGACAATTTCCAAAGTTCCCAGCTCAATACTTCTATGACTCAGCCAGAGAATGAGTGAGGTCTTTTTTTTTTTTTTTGGTAGTGTCTGGGTAGTTGGGGGGCAGCCTTCTCTTTGAGAAGGTAAAATGGGGGCCAGGAAGCCAAGCCAGCAATGAAATGGAGGGCCTGGATTATCCTCAGATGGAAAAGGGGTGACTTAAGAGATCAAGCCTTCAAGGCTGTGGGAAGGGGTCTCTGCCACAGGCCTTCACTTTCTCCGACAGGTGGGTCTTGGCAGCGGGACCACAGGACTTTATGAGATTATCTGCTAATCATGGCCTGGGCATGAGCACCTGAGAGGTGTCACGTGCAAAATGAGATGCTTTTTTATGTTGCAGTAAAGAAGAGGAAATCGTCTTGGCCTCTTGCCTCATTTTGCACTCCGTAAGGAAGCAGGCATGCCGAGTCCAGCCTCTCGCTGGAGAGGGCTCTGAGAGCTCACAGTTTCTACCCAGGGGCTACCATTTCATTAGAGGGCTACAGGGAGGAGCTGGAGGTGAGCAGGAGAGACAGGCCTGCTTTCCAGACTCATAGGAGAGGCAAGGGATTGCTCAAACTCAGAGACACTAAAAGTTTAGAAAAGCGAGGGTTACATACACAGCATTAGCAACGATCTCCACTCACAACTGGAGAATAAATCACTGGCCCCACTTGGGGAAGGAATTTCTCTCCAATGCTATTATTGGAACAATCTATTATATTTTCTCTGAAAAGTAGACCATGTCCAGAACCATGGCTCTTCCCAATGAGCGCTCCCTCTCACTGTCAGGGTATCTAGTGATGATTTTCATCCCGAAGATAAAACAGAGGATTTGACCACCATTTACTGCTGCCAGCTATGTGCCAGGAGCTGTGTTGAGTATGTATGCATTCATGAGATTGAAAGCAATGAGTTAATGCTGACCTGGTAGCTTTACATGTATTAATTTATTTAGTCTTTATAACAACACAAATTCAATCCAACAAAAAATGAAATAGATGTTATTATCAAACTCCATTTTACAGATGGGAACATTGAGTCCCAGAGATATTGAGTAACATGCCCAAGGTTACATAGCTAGTAAGTAGCAGGGCCAGGATGATTCCTATGTGTGTGTTTTTAACCCATCCCATGGCTACCTCTCACAACTTACTATTCTAAGTATAGGTCTCTAGTTTTTCCTTCCATCAGGCATCATTTTAGCCCTAATACACATAGGAAACTACTCTCTCTCCTTCAAGGTGTTAGGTGTAAATCTTCTGTCTTCTACTGTACCCTCTCTGAGGTTACCGCCTGGGACAGATGGTTTGTCTGATGTGTGAACTGGCAGGAATATCTTCCGTTGGTCCATTCTTTTGTAACAGAAGGAAGTGATGGGTGGCTTCACTGGTTAGTGCTATGGATCCCTCATATTGTCAGGTGAGGGCGCAGCAACCCTCCAAGCAAGCAGCTCGTAGTGACTTGCAGACCCAGTTCCCCCCTCAGACAATTGACAGCTAGACTAAAGTGTAGAAGACGACTCTCATTCTGGTGCCAGGTGCCTCGTCAGCAGGACTGGTGACCCTGCACCTTGACCCTTGTGTCTATTTTTCAGAATCCAGAGTGGGGAGGAGGTGACCAATTAGCTCTGCATAACAGAAACAACTCCCAACTTCAGAGTTCAAGCTCCATTCCTGGGCGACTCCAGGAAGCCTGTCCTTCCAGGAACCTCCCAAGCTCAGGTATTCCTGCAGGGTCACTGGTGGGGCTGGAGGTCATTCCAGCCATTCCTCTGCTCCTGCCTTAGGCTGCTGCTGCTGCTGCTGCTGCTGCTGCTGCTGCTAAGTCGCTTCAGTCATGTCCGGCTCTGTGTGACCCCATAGACAGCAACCTACCAGGCTCCCCCATCCCTGGGATTCTCCAGGCAAGAACACTGGAGTGGGTTGCCATTTCTTTCTCCAATGCATGAAAGTGAAAAGTGAAAGCGAAGTCAGGTCGCTCAGTCATGTCCGACTCCTAGCGACCCCATGGACTGCAGCCTTCCAGTCTCCTCCATCCATGGGATTTGCCAGGCAAGAGTACTGGAGTGGGGTGCCATTGCCTTAGGCTGCTACAGCCTCATTATCCTCACAGTTCTTTGCCCTGCATTATCCTCACAGTTCTAAACTTTGGCTCTGACATAATTTTCCAACACTAAGACCAAGGAGGACTAAACAATTAGCATAATGTTGGTAAGGATTTGAGAATAATCAGAACAGAAAACATGGAAAAAGGAAAAAGAAAAAAAAAATACCTTAACTGAATTCATCACAGCTCCTGAAGAACCCCAGAGGTCCCTCCATGGGGAGACCCTCTGACCTGCCATCTACAGGTTGCCCCTTCCCCACCTGTCACATAATGCAGGGATCTCCTCCCATGCAGTGCCTTTGCTCATGTGTTTCTGTCCTGTCAAAACTTTTTAGACTAATAAAGAAGGGAGGGAAAATGCCCCACCTACATTCTCCTCATCAGTCTTACCATTACTATTCAAGTCATCTTCTGGGGTGCTGCTCCATCTGGGCACCTCAACTTTCTCCCTGGACTAGTAAGAAGAGAAACAAATAAACTGAGAAATAAACCATTTCTTCTACACCAGTTGGTGGCCATTTGGCACCATCCAGAAAATTATCCACTGAGAAGCATTCCTTGGACAAAGCAGTTTCTCTTCTCATTTTCTCAACTTCACCATTGGCAACAGGAGCTGGGTGCCCCCTTTACATGATCCAAAACTCCATCAAAATGTTTGTCCAATGGATTCCTGCAAAAATGATCCTATTCCCCAGGAGCTGCAGAAAAAGACTGGGGTAGATGGCACAAAAAGAGCTTGTCCCAACTACACGTGGTTCCAGGGCATCTACAGAGAGGCTCTGTGAGGTTATTTGTTTCCTCATTTTGCAGCTGAGGAGTTTGAGGCTCAGAGAATTTTAACACCATATCCATGGTATCTTTGCTGGTAACTGTTAAAAAATAGTGAGTAAACATGTACTTGGTCGGAATTCCTGACACCAGGCTCTGATTGGAAGAGACAAATCACAGCTCCCAGTCTTCATGAGAGCTGGATGAGTTCATCCTTCCCAGCATCCTCATCGGCAGAGGGAGGGGTGGAGGAGGTGAAGATGGCGTCTGCAGGCTGCCTGACGGGGCACCCTTGGGACTCTGATTCTGTGACGGCCGTGGAATGTCCACCTCACTCCCCTGAGAAAAGCCCTTCCAGACCCAGAATTCCCTGGTCTACAATTGGTCAATTGTCTCATGTAAACAAATCTGCCCGTTGGTGTTGAGGACCAAGATCGTAGGATCCCAAGTCAGTCATTTTCTAGCCATGGGTTATATCTTGACCAGAGAATCCTCAACCGCAATTGCTGCCTGAGTTTCCTATCATACTAGCGGTTTTGCTCAATATATTCAGTCTTTTTCCTGGACAAGGGGTGTGGGGAGGTGGCAAGGCCCAGAATTGGATTTTTGAGAGGGTAAATCTAGACTAAGGAAAAGCTTTCAGCTAGCAAATGAAAGGTGGGACAATGGCACTTTCACTTAAGCCCAGCAAGGCGCATTCCTGCAACAGTTATGCCACTAAGGACACTTAACCTACACCTATCCTGGCCTCTATACCTAGCCTCCTCCCTCCCTATAATCCACACCCTTTTCTCCAACCATGAAAAACTCACTTTGGAGACTTTTGTGTGTGTGTGGCTGATTTTTTTTCCTCTTTTTAAAGATTTTATTTTTTATGTATTTACTTATGGCTGTGCTGGGTCTTTGCTGCACACATGCCTTCTCCCGCTGCGGGGAGTGGGAGCTACTCTCTAGATGTGGTGCTCGAGATTCTCATTGCAGTGGTTCTCTCTTGCTGCAGAGCCCGACCCCAGGTGCATGGACTTCAGTAGTTGTGGCTCACGGGCTCTAGACTGCTTGCTCAGTAGTTGTGGCTCAGTAGTTGTGGTGCATGGGCTTACTTGCCCCACAGCATGTGGGATCTTCTCAGACCAGGGATTGAACCTGTGTCCCTGCATTGGAGGCAGATTCTCTACCACTGAGTCACCAGGGGAGCCCTCCGGTCACTTTTCTCGTTGTCTCAAATACCCTTCCTTAGCCTCTTCAGCTGATTAATTCTTTCTTGTCTTTCAAAGATCATTTAGGCTCAGGGATCACCTCCTCCAGGAAGCCTTCCCTGACCCATCCTTTTGTCCGGTCTCCTGTAGCATTCAATGCTCAGGCATGCTTCCACCGCCACGTGCCTATGTTGCACTGTCCTTCTGTCTGTATTGCCTTTGTAAGAAAACCTTAGGATGCATCATTAATAGCAGGAAATCTATCCTCAGGCATGTCTAAGCCAGGTGAAGCAGAGAGGATTTCTTTTTAATATGGGCCCCCATATTACAATAACTTCTCCAATTTCTTTCCAATTCAATTCTTCTCATCACCATAATGACCTACCTCTAAAGAGGAAAAAGGAAGAAACATTATAATGATTCACTACTCCTGCAATTTCCTTTAATATTCTACATAGGTGGGCATCATTACTACCCCCACATACCCATCAAACATCCTGACTTACTCAAATCATATATAAATCTAGCAACAGCAGTGGGCTGGCACTGGCCAATCACAACTGATGCTAACCTATCAGGAAAGGTCCTGGGGCTCCTGGTGTACCAGACAGTCCCACTTTTCTGCTGACTCATGGGGAGGTGCAGGTCCAAGAGGAGGTAAAGTTGTCAGTTGCGGGATGGATGTGTGTATTAACTAGTTTGAAAGCATTCTGATATTTTAACCACAGTTCATCAGAAACAATAGCCTTGCAGATACTAGAGATCAGAAAGCCACCTCAGTACTTATCTGATCTCACCATATTTCATGGAGGTTCCCATAGATCCCAAGTTAAGGTGTCCATCAGTTCAGTTCAGTCGCTCAGTCGTGTCCGACTCTTTGTGACCCCATGAGTCGCAGCACGCCAGGCCTCCCTGTCCATCACCATCTCCCGGAGTTCACTCAGACTCATGTCCATTGAGTCCGTGATGCCATCCAGCCATCTCATCCTCTGTTGTTCCCTTCTCCTCCTGCCCCCAATCCCTCCCAGCATCAGAGTCTCTACCAGTGAGTCAACTCTTCGCATGAGTTGGCCAAAGTACTGGAGCTTCAGCTTTAGCATCATTCCTTCCAAAGAAATCCCAGGGCTGATCTCCTTCAGACTGGACTGGTTGGATCTCCTTGCAGTCCAAGGGACTTGCAAGAGTCTTCTCCAACATCACAGTTCAAAAGCATCAATTCTTCGGTGCTCAGCCTTCTCCACAGTCCAACTCTCACATCCATACATGACCACAGGAAAAACCATAGCCTTGACTAGACGGACCTTAGTCAGCAAAGTAATGTCTCTGCTTTTGAATATGCTATCTAGGTTGGTCATAACTTTTCTTCCAAGGAGTAAGCATCTTTTAATTTCATGGCTGCAATCACCACTGCAGTGATTTTGGAGCCCCAAAAAATAAAGTCTGACACTGTTTCCACTGTTTCCCCATCTATTTCCCATGAAGTGATGGGACCAGATGCCATGATCTTCGTTTTCTGAATGTTGAGCTTTAAGCCAACTTTTTCACTCTCCTCTTTCACTTTCATCATGAGGCTTTTTAGCTCCTCTTCACTTTCTGCCATGAGGGTGGTGTCATCTGCATGTCTGAGGTTATTGATATTTCTCCCGGCAATCTTGATTCCAGCTTGTGTTTCTTCCAGTCCAGCGTTTCTCGTGATGTACTCTGCATATAAGTTAAATAAGCAGGGTGACAATATACAGCCTGGACGTACTCCTTTTCCTATTTGGAACCAGTCTGTTGTTCCATGTCCAGTTCTAACTGTTGCTTTCTGACCTGCATACAGATTTCTCAAGACGCAGGTCAGGTGGTCTGGTATTCCCATCTCTCTCAGAATTTTCCTCAGTTTATTGTGATCCACACAGTCAAAGGCTTTGGCATAGTCAATAAAGCAGAAATAGATGTTTTTCTGGAACTCTCTTGCTTTTTCCATGATCCGGCGGATGTTGGCAATTTGATCTCTGGTTCCTCTGCCTTTTCTAAAACCAGCTTGAACATCAGGGAGTTCACGGTTCACGTATTGCTGAAGCCTGGCTTGGAGAATTTTGAGCATTGCTTTACTAGCATGTGAGATGAGTGCAATTGTGTGGTAGTTTGAGCATTCTTTTGCATTGCCTTTCTTTGGAATTGGAATGAAAACTGACCTTTTCCAGTCCTGCGGCCACTGCTGAGTTTTCCAAATTTGCTGGCCCTGTAGAATATATGGTATTTCTAAACTCTCATATTTTGCCTTGAGGAGATAACCTCAGAGAGTTTGAGGGAGCACCTCCAAAAGCCCCTCCATTTTTAATAATCTGTTAGATTTTCTGCTTTTTACTATGAGACACTCTAGCTTCAGAACTGTGTAATCTAATCTGGTTTATACCCCTCAAGAACATTCAGGATCCAGGCTAAGAACCATGGCTACAGCATACTCTCTTTTCCAAGGAGAATGGATTTATCAATATAATCTCCACCAATGGTAACTGTTTTAAAAAAAAACATTCTTTTCAGTTATTTTTTACTTGAACAAATAATGCATGTATACATTCTAATTTTAAGAGTTAAGACTATAACAGATAAAGGGAAAATTCTCTTTAGCTACCCTTCCTCTCTTCTAACTTCCCCCCAGAGGTAAGTACTAGCAACACTTTGGTCTGTATCCTTCCGTATTCTCCATATGTATCTGCATACCTATATGTACATATAGAAAATTAATAGCTTTGTTTTGTTGTGTGTGCTTGTTTTTTCAATTAACCTTTAAAAAAAAATTGTGTTAGTGTATAGTTACTTTCAGTTCAGCTGTGACCACATGGACTGTAGCACGCCAGGCTTCCCTGTCCATCACCAACTCCCAGAGCTTGCTCAAATTCATGTCCATTGGGTCGGTGATGCCATCCAACCATCCTCTGTCGTGCCCTTCTCCTACTGCCTTCAGTCTTTCCCAGCATCAGGGTCGAGTTATTGCTTTGCATCAGGTGGCCAAAGTATTAGAATTTCAGCTTCAGCATCAGTCCTTCCAGTGAATATGAAGTTGGTTTACAATGCTGTATTAGTTTCAGGTGTACAGAAAAGTGAATCAGTTATATATCTACATATAGCCACTCTTTTGTAGATACTTTTCCCATATAGGCCATTACTGAGTATTGAGAAGAGTTCCCTGTGTTATACAGTAGGTCCTTGTTAGTTATCTATCTTATATTTAGTAGTGTGCATAAGTCAATCCCAGTCTCCCAATTTATCCCTTCCTTGCCCCCTGGTGACCATAAGCTTGTTTTCTGCATCTATAGTTCTATTTCTACTTTGTAGATAAGTTCATTTGTACCCCTTGTTTTTAGATTCCACATATAAGTGATATCATATTTGTCTTTCTCTGTCTGACTTAGCCTTCCTTCAGTGTGACCGTCTCTAGGTTCATCCACATTGCTGCAAGTGGCATCATTTCATTCTTTTTTATGGCTGAGTAATATTCTGTTGTATATATGTACGACATCTTCTTTACATATCATTATGTCAGTTATCCTGCTGTTTGCTTTCTTTATTTAAAAATATGTTTTAAAGATCTTTCCATCTACTTCATTCTTTCAAGCTCTGGCTTAAATTCCGTAGATCAGAGGTCTTATAATTTATTTAACCATGCTTATGGCTGTGGTTTCCAATTTTTCACTGTCAGAGACATTATTTAATGAACATTCTTGAACATGCATTTTTCTGCAGTAGACTCTTTGAAATTCCCTTGCTGGATAAAAAGTTAGCTGTAAAATTTACATTCATTATCAGTTTATTCTTCTGTCAATAGTGTGTGACAATACTTATTTCCCAAAACTCTTGCCCATACTAGAGGTCATCAGTATTTAATTTTCCCCAATGTGGTGGATAAAACATGATTTCTCTTTCTTATTTTATAAATTTGCAATTTTCTCATCTTTAATGAAGCTGAGTATCTTTTCATAAGTTTACAGATCATTTTCTGTGGATTGCCCTTTGGTACCCTGTGGTAGTCAGACCTCTAGCTGGCCTCCAGTGACCCTCATCCCTTGTTATTCATGCCCTTATGTAACCCCTTTGCTGGAGGCTGGGCTGGACCCAGTGGCTTGCTCTCAATGAATAGAACAGGGCAAAGATGACACTTTATGATTTCCAAATTTAGGTTGCAAAAGACTGTGACTTTCATCTTGTTAACACTTTTTTTTTCCTGGCTTGTCTTCGATCTGTTGAAGCAAACTGTCATGTTTGAACCTGTCCTATGGTGACGCCCACCTGGCGAGGACCTGAGCATGGCTTTCAGACAACAGCCAGAGAGGAGCTGAGGCTCCCAATGCAGCAGCCTGTGAGGATCAGAGTCCTGTCAACAGTCATGAGAGTGAGCTTGGAAGCGGGTCTTTCCCCAGTTGAGTCTGACTTGACTGCAGCCCGAGCCAATACCTTGAGTCCAGTTATTCATGAGACCTCCAGCAAAAAGAGCCAGCTAAGCCATGCCTGGATTCCAGAGCTACCCAAACTGAGATCATAAATGTCTTAAGTCACTAAATATGAGAGCAACTTGTTATGTAGTGGTAGATAACTAATACATATCCTTTGCCTATTTTTCTAGTTTTTGATTTGTAGATACTCTGTACAATACAGTTGAATATCTTTTAAAGGTTATATATGTTGCAAATGTTTTCCACCAATCTTTCGCTTATCATTAACTGTTTATGCTGAGTCTTTTATTACACAGAACTTTTAGTTTTTAATGTCTTTAAGTGTATCAATATTTTCTTCTATGGCTTTGAAATTTTTGACCCTTGCTTGTAAGGATGATTGTTACCCCAGAGTTGTAAGCATAATTATTTGTTTACATCTTTCTTCCAACCTCCATTTAAGTCCCATGAGGGTAGCAGCTCTAAGTCCTGCTCATCTCTGGATTCACAGCCTGAGTACAGTGCCTCACAGGGAGCTAGCTGACATTCATGCAGAATGACTTTGCAAGTCTGCATTCCTCCTTCTCAATAAAGTCTCCCTGATGTCTAATCTCCATTCCCAGGCTGAGTGTGTGTACATCTCCACTTGCTCGTTACTAAGAATGAGAACAGACGCCCTTCTAGCCTCTTCTGTAGCTTTCTCCCATCACCCCCATCAAGCCTTCTAATTCACACGCTTTTTACCTACACAGTCTTGGCACTTAAATATTGCTGGCATGCTGAAGATCTCACATTCTAAAAGGAAAGAAATGAAATAAAATAATTTGAATATATCACTTAAAATGCTGGTAGAAGTTCAATGCCAAGATATGTAAAAATTGACAGTC
This sequence comes from Budorcas taxicolor, assembly GCF_023091745.1. Classification (NCBI taxonomy): domain Eukaryota; kingdom Metazoa; phylum Chordata; class Mammalia; order Artiodactyla; family Bovidae; genus Budorcas; species Budorcas taxicolor. Next base: position 36,084,950 of record NC_068924.1, on the reverse strand, counting down.
CAAATTAAATTTGCAGAAGACACAATTTGAGGAGAGGCTGTCTGAACTGCAAACACCATCCCCAAACCCTACCACACCTTAGACATTAACATGAAGTTAGAGGCTCAGAATCCTTCAAGCTAGGCATCAGCAACATCTGAACTAAGAGCTTCCAGATGCACAAGCTGGGTTTAGAAAAGGCAGAGGACATGCCTGACTCTTTATGACCACATGGACTGTAGCTCACCATGCTTCTATGTCCATGGGGATTCTCCAGGCAAGAATACTGAAGTAGGCTGCCGTGCTCTCCTCCAGGGGATCTTCCCAACCCAGGGATCAAGCCCAGATCTCCTGCATTGCAGGCAGATTCTTTACCATCTGAGCCACCAGCAAAGTCCAAGAATCCTGGAGTTTGTAGCTTATCCTTCTCCAGGGGCTCTTCCCAGCCCAGGAATTAAACCGGGGTCTCCTACGTTGTAGGTGGATTCTTTACCAGTTGAGTTACCAGGAGGGCCCAAAAGCAGAGGAACCAGGAATCAAATGGCCAACATACACTGGATCATAGAGAAAGCAAGGGAATTCCAGAAAATCATCTACTTATGCTTCATTGACCATGCGAAAGCCTTTGACTATGTGGATCACAACAAACTTTGGAAAATTCTTAAAGAGATTGGAATACCAGACCACTTTACCTGTCTCCTGAGAAATCTGTATGCAAGTCAGTACTAGACCCTTACATAGAACAACTGCCTGGTCCAAAATTGGGAAAGGAGGAAGACTCACTCAGCAGTGGCCACAGGACTGGAAAAGGTCAGTTTTCATTCCAATCCCAAAGAAAGGCAATGCCAAAGAATGCTCAAACTACCGCACAATTGCACTCATCTCACACGCTCAAAATTCTCCAAGCCAGGCTTCAGCAGTATGTGAACCATGAACTTCCAGATGTTCAAGCTGGTTTTAGAAAAGGCAGAGGAACCAGAGATCAAATTGCCAACATCTGCTGGATCATCAAAAAAGCAAGAGTTCCAGAAAAACATCTATTTCTGCTTTATTGACTATGCCAAAGCCTTTGACTTGAATCACAATAAACTGTGGAAAATTCTGAAAGAGATGAGAATACCAGACCACCTGACCTGCCTCTTAAGAAACCTATATGCAGATCAGGAAGCAACAGTTAGAACTGGATATGGAACAGACTGGTTCCAAATAGGAAAAAGAGTACGTCAATGCTGTATAATGTCACCTTGCTTATTTAACTTACATGCAGAGTCTATCATGAGAAATGTGGAGCTGGATGAAGCACAAGCTGGAATCAAGATTGCCAGGAGAAATATCAATAACCTCAGATATGCAGATGACACTACCCTTATGGCAGAAAGTGAAGAGTAACTAAAAAGCCTCATGATGAAAGTGAAAGAGGAGAGTGAAAAAGTTGGCTTAAAGCTCAACATTCAGAAGACGAATATCATGGCATCTGGTCCCATCACTTTATGGGAAATAGATGGGGAAACAGTGGAAACAGTGTCAGACTTTATTTTTGTGGGCTCCAAAATCACTGCAGATGGCGATTGCAGCCATGAAATTAAAAGATGCTTACTCCTTGGAAGGAAAGTTATGACAAACCTAGGTAGCATATTAAAAAGCAGAGATATTACTTTGGCAACAAAGGTCTGTCTAGTCAATGCTATGGTTTTTCCAGTGGTCATGTATGGATGTGAGAGTTGGACTGTGAAGAAAGCTGAGCACCGAAGAACTGACGCTTTTGAACTGTGGTGTTGGAGAAGACTCTTGCAAGTCCCTTGGACTGCAAGGAGATCCAACCAGTCCATCCTAAAGAAGATCAGTCCTGGGTGTTCTTTGGAAGGACTGATGCTAAAGCTGAAACTCCAATACTTTGGCCACCTAATGTGAAGAGTTGACTCATTGGAAAAGATCCTGATGCTGGGAGGGGTTGGGGGCAGGAGGAGAAGGGGACGACAGAGGATGAGATGGCTGGATGGCATCACTAACTCGATGCACATGAGTTTGGGTGAACTCCGGGAGTTGGTGATGGAGGAGGCCTGGCATGCTGCGGTTCATGGGGTCACAAAGCGTCAGATACGACTGAACGACTGATCTGAAGACAATGGTGTTTATTGTCACCCTGTTTATTTAACTCACATGCAGAGTACATCACGAGAAATGCTGCCCTGGATAAATCACAGGCTGAAATCAAGATTGCTGGGAGAAATATCAATAACCTTGGATATGCAGATGATACCACCCTTATGGCAGAAAGTGAAGAAGAACTAAAGAGCCTCTTGATGAAGGTGAAAAAGAAGAGTGAAAAAGCTGGCTTAAAACTCTGCATTCAAAAAGCTAAGGTCATGGCATCCAGTCCCATCACTTCATGGGAAATGGAAGGGGGAATAGTGGAAGCAGTGACAGATTTTGTTTTCTTGGGCTCCAAAGTCACTGTGGATGGTGACTGCAGATATGAAATTGGAATATGCTTGCTCCTTGGAAGAAAAGTTATGACAAACCTAGAGAGCATGTTAAAAAGTAGAGACACCACTTTGTTGACAAAGTTCTGTCCATCTAGTCAAAGCTATGGTTTTTCCAGTAGTCATGTAGGGATGTTAGAATTGGACCATAAAGAAGGCTGAGCGCCGAAGAATTGATGCTTTTGAACTGTGGTTTTGGAGAAGACTCTTGAGAGTCCCTTGGACAGCAAGGAGATCAAACCAGTCAATCCTAAAGGAAATCAAGCCTGAATATTTGTTGGAAGGACTGATGCTGAAGCTGAAGCTCCAATACTTTGTCTACCTGATGCGAAGAGCTGGCTCATTGGAAAAGACCCTGATGCTGGGGAAGATTGAGGGCAGGAAGAAAAGAGGGTGACTGAGGATGAGACAGTTGGATGACAACACTGCCTCAATTGGACATGAGTTTGAGAAACTCTGGGAGATAGTGAGAGACAGAGAAGCCTAGTGTACTGCAGTCCACGGGGTCACAAAGAGTCAGACATGACTTAGCCACTGACAAACAACAACAGCATAGACAGAAAGTAACGTGTTCAAGTTCAGGTAACTACTAAGAGGCTGAGCTAGAATTTGAACTCATAGCTGGTTCAGTCCCGTGTTTCTCTGACCTGGTTGCACTATCCACCTCAGTGGAAATAGGGCTCAGCCAGGGGGGCTGTGATGTGAGGCTGAATGTTATTGGTGCGTTTGAGCAAAGTCTGGGAGATGGTGAAGGACAGGGAAGACTGACATGCTGCAGTCCATGGGGTTGCAAAGCATCAGATGTGGCTGAGCGACTGCACAACAGCAATGAAAAGCGAATTCTAGCTGAGGGTTCTTGTGGAGCAGACAGGACAGAAGGGCATGAAGTTCAATTTCACAGGTTTTTGCAATGGAAAAAGCCAGCTGAGTCCTATTTCCTTGGTTTTTGAAAGTGGTCTCATGCAGGAAGGATTGCTGAAGGTGAAGCTGGAGAAAAAGAGCCCAAGATTTGGTGAGTCTTTTCAATGACTTACAAGAGCTTGAACCTTGACCCAAGCACAGTCATCGTCTGTCCCCTCCACCCAACTATAAGCTCCCTGAGCGCAGACACCTGATCTGTTTTAGTCACTGACATACACCCTGCACTTAGGGCTTCCCAGGTGGCACAGTGGAAAGAATCTGCCTCTCAAGGCAGAAGACAAGAGATGCAGGTTCGATCCCTGGGTCTGGAAGATCCCTGAGGTAGGCACTAGCATCCCACACCAGGATTATTGTCTAGAGAATCCCATGGGCAGAGAAGCCTGGCGGGCTACGGTCCATGGGGTCGCAAAGAGTTGGACACGACTAAGCGCAACACAGCAGTAACTGCACCCTGCCCCTAGGTAGGCCTGAGCCTGGCTGGTGGCAGGTACTAAACAGAGTTTTGTTGAACTGATTATTTTATGCTGGAGGTGAGATGATGCATTTTCTGAAAAGCCAGCTCTGACTGAGGTATGGAGAATCCATCTGAAGAGATCAGAGTTGGAGGCAGGGAGACACACTGTTCAGAAAACTGATGCAGATTGAGTCAAAAATAGAGGGGGCTTGAGGAGCTCTGGACTGGCCAGCAGTGACCTCACCACAGCTCTGCTTGACCTCAGGCCACTTTTGTCCACTGGCCTCTGTGACCCTGGCTCTCAAATAAGGGATATGTCCAGCTGACCTTACAGTGCTCATATTCTGAGGGTGCTTTTATCGGCCTGGTCAGAAAGATACACTTGCCTTTACAGGAGACAGGGAGTTACTTTCAGCATGGAAATTTAACACCTGCCAGATTTTTGGTTTGGAGTCTCTGACTTCATGTAGTTGAGCTTCATGAAATCAAATTGGAGGACAAAGAATATTAACTGTAATATCTATTCAAGGGTCCTTTATTAGCAGAACTATTAGTGGGCGGGGGGAAATCTACACATTTCTGAAATATCTGTTTTCTTTCCGTAAGACAGGGAACAGAATTCAAGCTTTCAAATTGTTTATAAAGTAATCAGCATTAATTTGTTCTGTTCAGGTTTTAATTATACACTGTAGGCCGTTCTGACAGGACACCACCGTCACGGAGTCTGGCAGGAGATAATTTCCCACCAGGATGACCATGCGCCTCATGAATTATACATGAAACTTTGTTTCCTTGTGACTGTTGCTAAAAGATGCTGTCAGACTCCTGAAATCTCCGAAGATCTGCAATTGTTTTTCAGTAAGTCTAATTAGCAGGAAGTAGGTGGGGAGGTGTTAAGAATGACTTCCCAGGGATGTGAGATGCTGAGAGATGCTGAAAGGGTCCTTCCTCAGCTAGTGACCCAGTGGGCTCCGTATAAAGTCAGCCTCAGCGGGTGGAAGTCAGGTCGGGTTACTAACTCCCACATAACCAACAGGCAACAAGATTTACACTTGTTCCCCCAGAGACTGAGCCCCAGCAAGGCAGCCAGAGACTCCAGACATAATTCTGTTATTCAAATGGAAGAAGAGTTTGATAGCTATGCTAATGACTTTTATCTGTGAAAACATAACTAATAGCTTGGTTTACATTTGCGTACATTTATGAGCATAATTTTAGCACATAATTTTATTGCACAATAAAATATAATGCAGCATTAGTCGGCTTCACCAAAGAAAAAAAAAAGAGGGATACCTTAGAGTGATCTGCATGTAAACCTTCACACCGCATTTATATGACAGTATCATTTAAAATGTTGACCCATTTGAATTAATGAAAAAGTTTCCCAGTTAACAATTAGCTGCATAAGGCCATTTCCTGTAGGCATAATATTTGGGGGTGATGCTTATGCTTTGCTACATAATTCATCACAGCATTGATTGCTAAAGATTGTTTTTCAGTGCTGTTTTTCTTCCAGTTAAATTGGATTGAATGAAGGTGAGCCTTCTCGTGTTGCATGCACAAGCTTTCTCGGAGACTGTGCAGCATGGCTTCCATGTGAGGCTTGCAAAGATACCAGTCAGGCCAAAGGGAATCGCTTTGGACCTGAGGAGGGCCCTGCAGATGGCATGGGGACACCTCTCTGCACAAGAGGTCTAATGGAGCAGAGCTCAGAGATGGGGCACAGAGGGCAGGGAAGGGTGGGGCCTAGGTTGCAAATGACCAGTGTGAAATGAGGAGACAGCCAAGGTTGGGATGTCATAAGGGAAGGAATCTGCAAGATCTTGGCTGAAGGCAGAGTCAGAAAGGAGCATGGAGGTTTGGTGACGGCCAGAGTCGAACACAGTCAGTCCTCCTGGGTGGCCCATAGAGGAGCACTGGCTGGACTGGATGTGTTTGACCAAGACTCTTGCTTGCAAAAGCATCAAACCAAGTCAAACAAGCTCAAGAAAAGGTGGAACTTTAGGCTCATGAGAAGTCCTGGGGTGGGTCAGCATTAAATAGAGCTGAATCCAGATGCTCCAAGAATATCCCCAGAATTCAGTCTCTCATCTCTCTTCATCTCTTCCTCCCCTCACCGCCCTCTTTGTTTTTCTCTCTTTCTCCATTGCTTTTCATTCTGTCTGAGGCATTTTCTATTAGGTTCTTTCCCAGAAATGGGAAAATAGCGTTTGAGCGGCTCAGGCTTACATGATAACAACATCTCATAAACATAAATTAGTCCCTGCAAGAGTCCATCTAACCCCATCCGCTGTGTCCAGGGGTCTGAGGTGCTCTTTCAGGGGTCCCTGTTTTCCCTGGGGTGAGAATGTTGACGCCCTTGATCAGCCTCTTCAGAATCGCAAAGTGTGGGACTCTTCCTAAAGGCAGGGGGGCGAACAAGCAGGAGGACAATTGGTGTCTAGTCCCCTTGCCCAGGGCTGTGGTGCGAGGGGCCAGAGAGTGCTGATCATCCTTGGGAGCCTCCATGAAAGTGCCTGGGCTGGAGGAACAGCTGCAGAGGAGAGCACACTGCATTTGGAGGGAGGCCAGAGAGCACAGCACACCGACTACCTGGAGAAAGCAGGGCCATTCACCTTGACACCAGTAGACCCAGGGATGGTATCAGCTGTCTGCCAATATAGGAAACCTGTGTATCTCATATTACTCCAAAGTGGGTGAAGTTATAGGCAAACAAGCAAATTTGTTTTGGCATCTGGCTACTACAAGGTCTTAACAGGCAGATAGCCTCTAATCAGACAGGCTGCCCTGAGGCTGGTGAGCTCCTTGTCTATGAATAAATGCAAGTAAGTGAGGGGACTTGCCTGGTGGTCCAGTGGTTAAGACTTCAGCTTCCGATTCAGGGGATGCAAGTTTGATCCCTGGTGGAGGAACTAAGATCCCACATGCCTCATAACCAAAACATAAAACAGAAGCAATATTGTAACAAATTCAATAAAGACTTTAAGAACGGTCCATATAAAAATAAATAAATAATTGCAAGCAATAAGCAAGTCCCAGAAAAATCCCCCCTGCCAAGATGCTGTAGAAGAGAAATCAGAGTAAGGAGAGAGAGTGCTCGAGATGACTGTCTATCATGAGCATAGGGATGGGAAGATACCTACTAACTGTAGCCTCAAATCCCTGCTATCTTCAGGTTGAAGATGTGAGGCTGAGATGCCTGTGTCTGAAGACTCTGAATATTAAAAGGTAAAGTAAACTAAATAAAGCTGGAATGTGTGCATATAAATTACCCTCCCCAGGCAATACTGAAGAGAGTTGGGAGAGACCAGTGCCTGGCAGAAAGCAGGCTGGACTGCTATATTAGTTTCGAAGGGCTGCCATAGCCGATTATCACAAGCCAGGTATCATGAAACAACAGAAATTTAGTCTCACAGTTTTGGAGCCTAGAAGTCCAAACTCAAGGTGTCAGCAGGGCTGTGCTTCCTCTGCAGGCTCAGGGAGAGGATCCCTCCTTGCTTCTTCCAGCTCTGATGGTCCTCAGTGTTCCCTGCGGTTACATCACCATCTCCGTCTTCATGTGTCTTCCCGTCTTTTCCAGCCATGCTTGCTGATCTCTGTCTCTTGTAAGAACACTTGTAAGTGGGTTTAGGGTACACTGAGGCAACTCAGGATGAACTCATCTCGAGATTTTTAAATTAATTCCATCTGCAAAGTTTCTTTTTCCAAACAAGTTCCCATTCACAGGTTCTAGGTGGGTGTATCTTTTGGGGTGGCTACCTTTCAACCCTTCCCAGGTGGCTCAGTGGTAAAGAACCAGCCTGCCAATGCAGGAGACACAGGAGATGAGGGTGTGATCGCTGGGTCCAGACGATCCCCTGGAGGAGGAAATGGTAATCCACTCCATTATTCTTGCCTAAAAAATATCATGGACAGAGGAGCCTGGAAGGCTACAATTTACAGGTCTGCAGAGAGTCAGACACAACTTAGCAACTAAACAGGAATACACACAATTCAAACCAGTACAGCAAGCAACTGGCTAGACTTGAGGAAATCACTAGGGGTCACCACAGGCCTGGTGGGTGGTCCTGGCTGAGAGGTGAGAGGCAGACCTCAGGAAGATCTAAGGCATGCTCCCTGGCTCCTTGGAATCTCAGAGCCTGAAAAGGATGCCCAGGATGGAAAAAGGAGTAAAGATGTCTTATGTGCTTGAATGACCTTAAGGAAGGGAAATAAAATGCCATGGTTTACAAACTGAAGTCACATAGGAATTCCCAAGCTTTCTCTCTTGACTATGGTGTAATGTTAAATATCTGTGAATCTCTTAGTCAAATATTAAATCTAATATAATTTCTGGTAAAAGTGTTTATTCATATTTCAGATTTCCCAGAAGTGTCAGTAAGCAGCATATGCCATGAAATTAATGATCTGGCTAATCCAGGAGAAATACCACAAAGACAGACACTCACCTATATAATCAATAATCACTATGACTGTGAACAGTTGCATTCAGTAGACGAGTGAGAAACGTGACTGTAAAACATCCTGGTGTAATAACCGCAGTGTCTGAAGAATGTCTTCATCCTGATTGTCAAGTTCCCTGTTGTTTGATATCCTACCTTGCAGGCTAAATCTAAGCCTGAGGTTGATTTCTTGAGGTTGAGTTATACTTCCATCCTTGTCATCACCATTCCTATTAAGGACACCGTCATTGCCATTTTTAATGAGCTCCCTTAATACAATGAGTCTGATGGGGCCACTAAAAGCAGGTGAAGACAGTTGTGATGCATGAAAAGAGTCCTCAGCTGGGAGCCATTTCATTGTATCATCCCACTGGCCCTTTGGAACACTGTGATATTGTTCCCATTTTACAGAAAGGAAAATGGAGGCTCTGAGAGGTGAAGTGACAACCCAAATTCTCACAGCTAATAAATAGCAAAGCTGAGATTTAAATTCAAGTCTTTACTGATTTCAATATTCATTCTGTCTTAAATTTGCTTGCAGCACATGGGCTGGTGATGATTTTGGGTTGGGTCTGTGTCCACCTCCTTCTGCAGTCCAGACTGCACTCTTTGGTTGGTCTTCTCCCTTCATATAAACGACATAGTTGTCAGTAGAGGCTTCTATCACCAGTGTCACTGTAAGCAAGCCTGGAGAGGCAATGCATCTTATTACTTTCACTGAGTTGGCTGATTTCAGACATGAGAAACTTACAGTATTTCCCCTTAGGTATTTAAAGAAAGGGAGACTAAGGAGCGTATAGAAAGAATGCTGCCTGAAAGTCCGAGAGGACCCCTTTCCTTGCCAGCCTGGGTCTGTTGGACTTAGGAACAGCCATGGTTTGAAGATTCCTATCTTAATGGTATTCTAAAAGCCCCTTTTCCCTCATGCCTCCCACAATTACAGAAACTTCCCACTGTGTTTATTGTTTAGGGAACTGCCATCTGCCCCTAACTTCTCCTGTCTCACTTTTCCGTTTCTTCTACATTTTACAATTTCTTGTCTCTGGTCCTTTGTTCAGCCAGCACCTCTTTGTAGTTAACCCTTTTCTGTATCTCTGGTGGGACGCAGACCAGCCTTTTAGAGGCGTCTAATGACACCCACTTTGGCTCCTGCTGTGGTCCAGGAGATAATGGCCTCAAAAGCTTTCTCAGAAGCATGTGGAGTGGCTCTGGCCCAGCCCTCTGTGCCCCACTGCCAGGCTAGGTTTTGTATTAATAGATGCGCAGTTTACTCTTGCCTGGAAAATCCCATGGACAGAGGAGCCTGGTGGGCTGCAGTCCATAGGGTCGCTAAGAGTCAGACACGACTGAGCGACTTCACTTTCACTTTTCACTTTCATGCATTGGAGAAGGAAATGGCAACCCACTCCAGTGTTCTTGCCTGGAGAATCCCAGGGACGGAGGAGCCTGGTGGGCTACCATTTATGGGGTCGCACAGAGTCGGACACAACTGAAGTGACTTAGCAGCAGCAGCAGCAGCAGTTTAGAAAAAGAGACAAAGAACCATGACTTAGTCCTTTGTGCCTAAAAGACATAATACCAGGTAAATGTCTTTCTGTCCCTGAAGCCAAATGTTCAGTAAGCTCAAGGGCACTTCTCTTAGACCCCCTAGGAATGTGGCTCAACCTTGATTAACCAGAGTGTTCAGGATAGGACAAGGGAGAAGGGAGGAAAGACTAGGGGTAACTGGAAAGTTCTATCTTGCTGAAAGTTAACCAGAAAACTTCTTTTCCTCCGATCTATAGTTCATCTTTTTTCCTGAAACACTTTGGAAGCACATGTGTTTCTATATCAGAGTGAGCTGGTGAACATGGTTATTCCCCCCTTCTTAGCTTCCTCAAGAATTGGGGGACTTCCCTGGTGGTCCACTCATTAAGAATCTGCCTGCCAATGCAGGGGACACAGGCTCAGTCCCTGGCCAGGGAAGATCCTCCATGCCACGGAGCACCTAAGTCTGAGCACCACGATTACTGAAGCCCATGCACTCTACAGAGCATGCTTTGCCACAAGAGGAGCCACCGCAGCGAGAAGCCCATACATCGCAACTGGAGGGCAGCCCCCGCTTGCCACAACTAGCAAAGCAACGAAGACCCAGTGCAATCAGAAACAAGTAAATAAAGAAATCTTTTAAAGACAGAATTTGGGGGCCTTTGGAGATTGCAATTGGCACATATACACTATTAATACTACGTATAAATAGATAACCAATGAGAACCTCCTGTATAGCTCACAGAACTCTTCAGTGCTCTGTGGTGACCTAAATGGGAAGGAAATCCACAAAAGAGATGATATATATATATATATATATGTCACCCTCCTTATTTAACTTATAAGCAGAGTACATCATGTGAAATACCAGGCTGGATGAAGTGCAAGCTGGAATCAAGATTGCTGGGAGAAATATCAATAACCTCAGACATGCAGATGACACCACCCTTATGGAAGAAAGTGAAGAGCCTCTTAAGGAAGATGAAAGAGGAGAGTGGAAAAAGTTGCCTTAAAACTCAACATTCAAAAAACTAAAATCATGGCATCTGGTCCCATCACTTCATGGCAAATAGATGGGGAAACAATGGAAACAGTGACACATTTTGTTTTCTTGGGCTCTGAAATCACTGCAGATGGTGACTGCAGATATGAAATTAAAAGACACTTGCTCCTTGGAAGAAAAGCTATGACAAACCTAGAGAGCATATTAAAAATCAAAAACATTACTTTGCCAACAAAGGTCCACCTAGTCAAAGCTATGGTTTTTCCAGTAGTCATGTGTGGATGTGAGAGTTGGACTATAAAGCAAGCTGAATGCTGAAGAATTGATGCTTTCGAACTGTGGTGTTGGAGAAGACTCTTGAGAGTCCCTTGGATAGCAAGGAGATCCAACCAGTCAATCCTAAAGGAAATCAATCCTAAATATTCATTGGAGGGACTGATGCAGAGCCTGAAGCTCCAATACTTTGGCCACCTGATGTGAAGAACTGACTCATTGGAAAAGACCCTGATGCTGGGAAGGATTAAAGACAGGAGGAGAAGGGGGTGACAGAGGATGAGATGGTTGGAGGGCATCACTGACTCAATGGATGTGAGTTTGAGCAACTCCAAGAGATGGTGCAGGACAGGGAAGCCTGGAGTGCTGTAGTCCATGAAGTTTCCAATAAAAATTAATTTAAAAAAAAGAGAAATGGACTCTTCCTCTCTGCTCTTGGAGCACTGAGTTTGAGTCTGATTATCCTAAGCTCATGAGATTTATTGTTTTCTTTTGTATCCATTTTTATTCCTCTGTACCTTATAAATATAAGACTTCTACATGTCTTATATCCAGGTACCAAAAGCAGGGTGTTTGGGCTCTGCCATGTGTGTCACAAGGATACTTGATCCTGTATCATCCTACTTCATGCCTCAGTTGCCTTTGAATGGGAAACTCCCATATACATTCTGCTTGCAAGAGATTTAATTCTGCCAAGAATAGACAGCTAATTCTGGCTTATTCATGCCACAAAACTGCCTTAAGTGCCAACTATATGCCAAGCACTATTTCAGGAAGAGCCGCTACATCATATTCTACATTACATGCTATGTAAAGGGTGCCCCTTCGAGCTGTGCAATGTCTTTGCCCTGGTTCTAGACAAACAAAACTAAACTCCTTGCTTTTCTGGAGCTTACAGCCCAATGTGGAGAGACAGACAATACAGTTCACAAATATAAGGAAAATATAGAATAAGCCAGATGTTAACAAGTGCTGTAGAGAAAATAAAGCCAGGAAAGGGGATAGGAGCAGCGCTATAGGGAGTACTTTGAAAGAGGGCATTCCTAGAAGGCCTCGCTGAGAAGGCAGTGTCTTTTTTATTTTTTATTTTTTGGATGTGGATCATTTTTAAAGTCTTTATTGAATTTGCTATAATATGGCTTCTGTTTTGTTTTGGTTTTTTGACCTCAAGACATGTGAGATCTTAGCTCCCATCTCTCCCCAACCAGAGACTGAACATGCATCCCCTGCATTGGAAGATGAAATCTCAATCACTAGACCAACCAGGGAAGTCCTGAGAAGGTAGCATGTGAGCAAATATGTGAAGGATGAAGGATCAGGCTCTCCAGGTCTCTGGGGTAAGAGTGACCCAGGAAGAGGGAACAGCCCTGCTGCTGGAGGATGTGCAGTGTGTGAAGGATCCCCAGAGGCCAGTGTGGCGGAAGTAGAGAGCGAAGGAAGAGCAGTCGAAGAGGAAGTCCAGCAGGTCCCGGGGGCCTTGTTCATTAAGTCAGGCCAAGTGAAAGTGGCGGCTGCTGCAGAGAAGCATCAAGACTCTCAGGTCACCAGGGACACAGACAGGTATCAGGTTGACTCAGTCCTTCAAGCACTGAAGGTACGTGTTGAGGAAATCCAAGGGGTGTATCACCTTGCGGTGAGTGTGTAAGACCACCAAGTAGATCCATGTAGCCCATTCTGGAACAAGGCATCCCTTTTATTAGAGCAGAAAGAGAATTTGGAGAGCCATGTTCTTGCTATCTTCAGTTCATGGGTAGGAACTCAGAAAACCACAGAGGAGAACAGATTTGGCTATGGTGCCCCACTGGGATCAGTGGCAAAACCAGGTCTAGAACCCAGGACTCCTGGAGCACAGTGAGCTCTCTTCTATCATGTTCAGCCTCCACCCACTGATTTAGACCACAAAATTACCTGGTTAGCTTCCTCACAGGATCACTGTGAGGAGTCAATGTAACCTACACTGAGATAAAGTCAACGGAACCACTGGGACATCTGTCATGTCCAGAGGTGTGGGGAAGGGAACACAGGCCCCTCTTTCTAGAGAGAGAATGTAAACTCGAGGACATAAGGCACAAGAACATGGAAGAGGTGACAACCTAATACCTCTTGGGGGTCTCAGTCACCCAGCCAAGCTAAAGGCATTTTAGAATAAGCCCTATGGAGAAGGAAGTTGTGGTAGAAGAGGAGGCATGGGTTTCCAGAGGGACTTGATACAATGCAGTCCATGGCCAGCACAGCCTGAGACCCAAGCAACACAGAGGAAGGTGTAGGGAGGCAGGAGGGAAGTCCTCTTACAGAGTCTCTGAAGAGTGGCAGATGGGGGAGCTCTGGGGACCTGGTCATACTCCTTGATATTAGAGCCCTAATGACTCCCATGGGCAAGAGGACAGGCGAGTAAGATCTCCCAAAGGCTGCATATGGTCATCACATACCTGGCCAAGTCAGGAGCCTCTAGGTGACCATTCTGAGTTCCTCCACACAAGATGGGAGAGTCCTGCAGGATGGGGCAGGAGCCGATGAAGCGTGAGATCTGTCCACTACAGAAAGCTGGAGAGACCTTGAAAAGAGCTGGAATATGCTTGTCGGGTGGTTGGCACACAAAAGGTGCTCAATTAATGGTGTTCTTGAATCCAAAGTCTATGGGATTTCCGAAGCAGGGCCCCAGCCAAGAGCCCATTCAGTTGCTATGACTAAGAGTAAATTCCACACAGAAAGATTATCTGAGGGGCTTTGATGAGCAGGAGCATTATACATTTTTGGGTGGCCCTGTCTGGTTGGTCCCCATTATGAATCTTGAGGCAGTTGCCAAAATTGGAAGTGGCGTGTTTGGTGTGTTTGTGTGTGTGCACCTGCCTAGTTAACCTGATTAGTATTGGTGAGGGTGGGAATTAGAAAGCAAAGGAGAAACGGTCAGGAAGAGAGAAAGACAGTGGGTCAGGAGGAGCAGAACAGGGAGGTTATAGTCCCAGACTGAGTCAGAGACCCAGGGCCAGCTACCCATTGGGAAGGCCACAGCTCAGCCTTGGAAACACATCTGGCTTGAGCCAGAAAGGAAGTAAAAGGAAGCTGGGGACCCATTTGGTCTCAGGCCAGGCAGCTAATTGTTTCTGACACAGGCTAGAGTTCTGCCAATAATTGCTAGGCTCATCCTCATATTCAAAGTTAAAAAAAAAAAAAAAGGTTCTCTAACATCTGTTTCAGATTTCTTTTCGATTTCAGGCAGGCCTTGGTCCTATTATCTTGGAGCATTTGACATTAGTGAAGGGAACAGGCTGGGCTTAATAGTGAAGAAGCTCAGAGGGATCCCCTGGAGCCATCCCTGCTCCCTGAGTCTTAAAGGGGGCACTGGTCCCCTCTGGACAGGCCGGCAGAGGAGCTGCCTGCACTCAGGACTCTCACCCGTGCACTAGCACCAGCCTGGAATTCCCAGCCCAGTGCCTCTGCCCACAACATCGCTAGTCACCTTAACATGCACCGCTACTTGTCTTCTAGTCTCCCTTGCTCCTCCAAGAGTCTCAGGGCTTGTTCACAAGCCTTCTTCGTGCCTGGAGATGTGACGGAGTAGAAAGACTCCGGGATGGAGCAGTATCAGCTGTGTCTCTCCCAGGCTGCAGATGGCCATGGAATAGTTATTTACTTCCACTACTCTCAGTTTTCTAATCCCAAAGTCAGAAAGAACAGTAACCACCTGACGATGATACATATGGAGCCCAGCACAGTGCCTGAAACATACCCATGCTTCACTAATTCAGTCCCAGCCCCACCCCACTCCCCACCAGGACAGAGTTTCATCTGGTTCATTCACTGATGCAGTCCCAGCACCTAGACTGGTGCCTGGCACAGGGCAGCAGCTCAGTAAACATTTCTGGAGGGAATGAAGGAACTGGGATCGGGATGGGGCATTGAGATTCTAACCAGCTGAAATAGAAGCCACCCCAACTCAACTTCACTCACCAAACTTATCCTAGCAGTCTCTTCCTGTCCCAAGCTTCTCAGATATCACTGTGTTTTCCTCCTTCCCTTCAGAGCATCCTCCTGCACCCAGCATCCTTGCTCTGCTAGCTCTCCCTGCTCACTTGCCTGCCGTGAGGTACATGGGATTGTCCTCCTTTTATAGATGAGGAAATGGAGCCCTTGAGTAGGAAATCGCATGCTCAGTAAGTAGAGAAGCTGGGATTTGAACCCAGTTCGTGCCGGCTCTGGTGCTTCTGTTTTCCATCACCATCCTGTCTTCCCATCCTGTCGCTCTTCAAGGCACTGCCCAGGATCTGCTGGTCTCCAGCTCAGTGCCCTTGATCCACCACAGGGAGGCAGCTGCCCCTGCCTGCTCACCCTTCTTGAAGTCCTCTCTACTCTCAGCATCTAGGGCTCAGGGTCTCTGTGTAGGGGATTTCAGGGGAAATTCTATCATAGTTAGTCATATCTCTTTTCTCCCTCTGAATTAGAGTCGATGAGGAAATAGGATGCCAGTCAGGTAGCTTGTGTGATAATTTGAAAGTTCAGTAAATTCTTACTCTCTTTGGGTTCCCTGAGCAGATTTCCCTGATCCACTGAGGCTGGGCTGGGCCACATGACTGGCTTTGATGGGTGGAATGTTTGCAAATGTGACTAGCATATCTGCCATCTCTATGGCTCTCGCCCAGGTGGGTCCACTGGCCCTGGAGGAAGGAAGGATACAGGGGGCAGATCTGAAACCAACCCACAGAGCTGGGGTTGACCACGACTAGATCACTCAACACCCAGATACCCCACAGACACAGGAGCAAGAAGAGAATGAGGTTTGAACCACGGAGTTACAGGGTCTGCAGCTTTACTGTAGTAACAAAGAAATAAAAGATCTAGAAACCAGATTCCTAACTGATAAGGCTGACAGGGTAACCTTGCCCCCACAGCCACACCTGTCCTGTGGCCACACCTGTTACCCGTTACTGTGCCCGGGATGGAGGCACAGAGCCAGACATACCCAAACCTACACCCAGGGGCCTTGGCCAGATAGAGAGAGCTGCTGTGCATTTGGGTTGTTGGGTAAGTGCAGGAGGCTCAGACCCCTTCTGTTTCCACATTTGTTACTGAAAATCTCTGAGACGTCACTGTCCTCTTAGGTAGCTGAGAACTGTCCAGGCTGCAGAGGCATAAGGATTGGGGCTGAATATCTAGATGGGAATCAGGCTGTGGTGGGCTGTGGTGGCCCCGGCGCCTCTTTCTAGTTATTGCTCTTTGTGGGGCTGGGGCTCACTTCAACTCACTCCTGGATCTCAACTTGATTTGTGATTCGACTTTCAACTGAGATGTTAACATGAAAGGGAAAAAAAAAAGTAAAGCATACTAAGGTTTTCTTTTCTGTAAAAGCAAGGAAATGCCCCTCTTGTATGTTAGTAGGCTGTGGTGATGTGATCAGGAGCTTCCAGCTTCCTGGGGGTGCCCTCTCTGACCCGGGCAGGTCCCCCAGCCTCATAGCTTTGTTCTCCTCCACAGTGTGGGAGTAGAGATGTCTCCCTGCCCGCCTCCACAGGGCTCTGGTGACAGAAAGCAAATGACAGAAAGTCAAGATATGGACATACTTGGAAAATCAACAGAGCCTGCAGATGCAAAATGGTAAAACAGTTCTCACTTTTTTGGCAACCTTAGTCTCCCCTTAAAAGTCAACCAATTTAAGTACAATGTCACTAAATCATATTTCTGTAACAGAATGTCTATTCTGTTCCTCCATCTTCCTAAAAGAACTGACCTTTCTACTTCTGCCATGTTCAAAAGACCACATGCCTAGGAGACAGAGAAACGTGAGTCCAAATCTTGGTTTCAGTATCAATAAGCTGGGTGTGGGCAAGTCAAGTAATGTCATTGAGCCTGAATTTCCTAATCTGTAAAATGAGTATAATAATAAATGTCCCTGCAGATTGCTGGGAAGGTCAAAATGGACATTGGTATCTAAAGTACTTTATGATTTGGAAGTGACATGTGGGTGTCAGATGCCATTACTATTTTTCAAGCATTTGTTAAGACTTGTGATAATCATGTGTGTATGCTAAGTCATCTCAGTCGTGTCTGACTCTGTGTGACCCTATGGACTTTAGCCGGCCAGGCTCCTCTGTCCATGGGATTCTCTAAGCAAGAATACTGGAGTGGATTGCCATGCCCTCCTCCAGGGGATTTTCCCAACCCAGGGATCAAACCTGCCTCTCCTACATCTCCTGCCTTGCCTGTGGATTCTCTACCACTGAGCCACCAGGGAAGCCCAAGTCTCAGGATATATAAAGGCCCTACACGCCATCCTCATCAGCATCAGGTACTTTGAGAGCAACTTCTGGTATGCAGCCAGGAACCTCCGCTCTTCCTCTTGAAGGACACCTTTTACAGACAAGAAATTCCAGGTCTCTCTTCAGCAGCCAAGACTGAAAGAAGGAAGTGGCCAGAGGAGATAGAGGGATGGGTGGAAGGAACCGAAGCCTTCTGGGGTGCCTGCAATACCACCTCGGTTTCCAGAAACTCCCAAACATGCTGGGTCTCCTCAGGGACCAACAAGACGAGGTGCAGAAATTGCTGCTGGCTAACAGTTATAGTCATAAAAACAACACTGTGAAAAATCCACGTCGTGGATAACAATGAGAAGTTAACACAACTCATTGCCCTTCGTTAGCGATAACTTTGGTAGCGACATTTCCAGGCTCCCGGGAAGCCTTCGGAGAATGCTGCTTCCACCCAGAAGCACTTCATCATTTATATGAATGAAAATGAGTGCAAACAGATTGTCGGGATGTCTGTTAACATCACCTCTTTTTTCTTGCAAGGAATCCCCTCCGTAATTACATTTTGCCTGTCAGTTCATAAATTTTTCTTATTACAAACTGGCCGTTATTGATTGCTTTTTAAAAGTACAAAAACAGCCCAAAGCAGTAGATCTCTCAGTAAATTCAAAACATATTCTCTTTGGTCCCAGTCGCTGGTGAGGAGCAAAGGGGAAAGTCCCTGAGTTTGTCGTGAGCAGAAGCAGGCCTGACATACGTTTCAGTTTAGAGACTTGGCTTTGAGGACTGCATGTTTTAAGCCACAGTGAAAATAATAAATAAAGGATAAACTTATTTGGCAAATGCTGACACCCTGTGAGCCAACATCCTGCCATTGTTCTTTAGCTGGGTCCCACCGCTCAAAGGCTTCTATTTGGGTTCTTGGCATTTATGGCCAAACGTCACAATGAGCAGAGGGAGGCAGGGTGGACACGGGCAGGATAATAAAGACTTGCAGTCAAGAGTTTTTAAGTAACCAGTAGATCGTGTTCCCAAATCCTTTTAAAATGAGATGCTATGATTCTATATTTAGACCTATCTGGTTAAAATGCGAAAGCGCCAAATTTCAAGTGATTACTGCCTGCTGGGGAAAGAATGGGCGTTCCTCATTGTTCTTAATCGGAGGGATGTTTCTAGAACATTTTCTGGTCACAAGTAAGGGAACATATCAGCAGAAGATGCTTACATTCCAAGCCTCCGCTTTGAGTCAGTGGTGGGAGGGAGGTGGGGGCAGGTTGGGGAGAAGGGACAACCAGGGGACATCCCCTGTTACTCCAGCCCAACCCCCTCAACACACAGAAACCGAAGTAGGCTTCCAACCCCAAACCCACTCCTTTAAGCTGCAACTGTGGAAAACACGTGGGGGAGGAAGAGCAAATGCAAACCTGGACATGTGTGATCCATTCCTGATTGGAGCGGGATGGAACCAAGTAATCAAAGCAAGCCACAGTGTGGTCTAGCTTGGGCTGCCAGTCTTGGACCGCTTGCTCGCTAAATGCAGGCAGCAGCTACTGATCTGGCCAGGAAACAATGCCCCATTCAGCTCTCAGTATCTGTTCTTAATATCAAGATGCAGAAGCGGGGTTCCCATCGGTGAGGGAGCAAAGTCCGGGCCAGGAGAGCAATTACACCTTAGCCAATCAAGTGAACAGAATGGGAGACCTAAAAACATTTTTCAAGTGGAAATAATTCAAGAGCCTTCTAAATATCTTAACAGCGCACTTGGCCACACTTGGGATTATGAAGCCGTATTTTATGCTGGGAAGTGGGGCCTTTGTTTTCTGTGCTTGCATTTTTCTCTTTAGCCAGGGATCTGAAGAGGGGACTGCATTCTGTCAGAGTGTGGCATGGACCCCTCCAGCACCCCGGCAGGGTACAGCATCCCCAGCATTTGGTGAGAAGCCAGGGGAGTCAGTGATGAAACAGACCCAGTCCCGTGTTGCATCTGACAGCTTGGAAGCACACCCCACCCATGCTCAGGGGTTCCCCCAGCCTCACCAGGCTTGGTTTATGGGAGAGGGTTACCCTTAGAGCCAAACCCAGGAGACAGGCAAAATGTCCAGATCACAAAGGGCTTGGTCATGCCCCCCAGAGCAGGGTGAGGCTTGAACTGGGTCACCCTCTGTTTTCTGTCAGCTCTCAGATAAGATGAGAAAAGATTGACCCTGCTGAGAGGAGCCTGTAATCCCACCAGAATCCCTCAGTCGGCCCCAACGTTGGCCTCTGGGCCATAAATCTGCATCCTGTGAGCAGCAGTCCTGCTCTGCCTGGCCTCAGGGCACCCCACTTGAGTTCTGAGAAAATTTTCTGCGCTGGGCACTGGGGCCCAGAGAGGAACAAGAGAGGGCTGGAGGGAGGCTGGGAGGAAAGGGATGGTGATGATGGCAAAAATAATGAAGAAGAGGGAACATCTATAACGGGCTCGCTCTGAGAGCTTTACCAGCGATCACTGCTTTAATCCTCTGCTCTGAGATCAGCGTCGCCATCATCTGCAGCTCACCGATGGTGAAACCAAGGCTCAGAGAAGTTAAGCAACTTGCTCAAGTTCACACAGGCAGGGATAAGATTTGAACCCAAAACATCTGGCTCCAGGGTCCATATTTCTAACCACTTTGCACCTAAAGGAGCTGATGGTAGAAGCAGATCAGGGAAGACGTCCTGAAAGAAGCTTTGAGAGGCCAGACGGACATGTCCTTTGGCACAAGTTCATCTATTAACACTCTGGGTCTACACAGGGGAAAAAAATACCTTGACTCTGGTGCTGTCTACACAGTGTGCCTCAGAGTCCAGAGGATGAGAACGGGTTAGTGGTCCTGGGTGACAGCACCAGCCTCTTCTGGGAGCTCTATGAAACAGAATTTAATTTTGAACAAGCCCCCCAGATGACTTTCAGGCACTCTCAAGTTTAGGGGGCCCTGGCAGGGAACATCAGAATTAGACCCGTGGAGGTGGTGTGAGCGGCAGGCACAAGGCCACAGACAAAGTCAGGGGAGAGCGGGTGACAGTGTCTCCCCCCAGCTCCCAGTTTGTCCCATCTGGGCTGCTACAGCCAAACTGGAACTGGGGCTTTTCTCACCACAGCAGAACCAGCACAATGATAGGAGGTGGCCCCTCTGCCACCCCACACACTCTCCCCACAGCTCACTCCCCGGAGGGGTCTCCTTTAAAAGGAACCCAAGCTCTGTCTTCCTTACCACCCTTTACTTAGGGAGGGAGTGGGCAGGAACCATCCCAGACACTCACTCACTGACCTCAATTCTCATTCTCAAGGGGGCTCTCCTGTTCTGTTTCTCAAACTATGACCCTGGGGCAGATGTTCACCCTCTCTCCCTCTCCCCATTACCAGTCTCCTTTAAAACAAGTCTCGATGGAGGGAGCACAGATCTTAAAATCACAAAGTGAAATTGCTAGTCGCTCAGTTGTATCTCTTTGCCACCCCATGGATGGAATCCTCCAGGCAAGAATACTGAAGTGGGTTGCCATTTCCTTCTCCACGGGATCTTCCCAAGCCAGAGATCAAACCTGGGTCTCCTGCATCTTGGGCAGATTCTTTACCATCTGAGCCACCAGGGAAGCCCCCTGTCTCCCTCTCCCCATCACCAGTCTCCTTTAAAACAAGTCTCGATGGATGGAGTACAGACCTTGAAGTCACAGACTCAGGCACAAAAATCAGTTTCATCATTCCCTACCTGCGTCACCTTGGGCAGTTTGCTTAACTTTTCTGAGCTGCATTTTCTTCACCAGTCAAATGGAGATGAGAATAGGTCTGCCATAAAGGATGAGATAATATGAGTGAAACACCAGACACAGAGGTCCCTTTCCTGACCACTTTCAATCACTGATCACTGGGCCTAGGACCCAGGTGATTGTAAATCACGTGGATGGTGCCAAACCAGGATATGTTAACCTGGGGCTGCTGACTCCAACCCCACATGGAATGCCATGGGGGTAGTGCCCATGCAAGAACAGGATGATCCTCAGGGATTTCAAACCTGCAAGACCTGACCTGTCGCATTCCTGTCACTGCTTTAACTGAAACCAAAGCCCATTTCCTCTCTAGGGTCAGTCTCATGCTAACAGCTGCAGGTGGCTCCCAGGAGCACACCTCTCTTAAGATCCCAGTGGCCCCAGGTAGAGCTGCCTCAGCCAGGCTGGTGGTCAAAATCAGACCAAAGGAGACATGGGAAAGACTAAGACCCAGAGTCCTTTGCATCTGGGATTGAAGTCATCAGCCCCCAGGTGATCTTATTCTGGGTTGGCATCATCCAAGTTTTCCTAAACACCCTCCGAGCCACTGCTTCCCACATCCTGGCACAACACAGTGAAAAGGATTCTAGGAAGGCTTTCAGGGACCGCATCTAAGAACAGCCATTGCCTCCCCACCCACAGGACAAACATCACCCACAAGCATCACATGAGCATCACCCTGGCAGAGGCAGAAGGGCAGGGCGAAGAAGCAGAGCTGCCTGAGAAAGCTGCTGCCCACAAAGACCAGGACTCGCCTCCCTGGCCCTGCCCAAAGCTCCCAGGCCATTTAGCACGTTGCCTTTCCAGACAAGAATCCCTTCCAGAATTCTTGTGCTTAATACTTCAAGGATGCCTCCCCTTGTCTCAGAGTAAGCATAATCATACTTATAACTGTTGCTATTTGTTCAGTGCATGCTACATGCTAAACATTTTATGTAATTTTATTCAAATTGACCCTTGAGAAATCTATGAGACAGAACACACAATCATGCTCTTTAACAGATGAGGAAGAAGATGAAGCTCACAGAGAAAGAAGAAAATTTCTGCTCAAGGCCACACAGTCAGCAATATAGAGCCAGGATTCCCACTTAGATCCCTTTAATTCCAAGGTCACGCTCATAGCTACTTGGCTAACAGGTATCCTTGTCACAAAGATTCCGCTACCTTTTTAGTTCTATTGCTTAACCAGTAATGTCTATGTTCCTTATCAGTTTGGGGACCACAGGCAAACACCTTGATATCTTTGGAGATGATCAATATGGAGGATGGCAGGACCATCATCTCCCTGATTCAGCACACTCTACCTACATTGGTAGGACCCCAAGACAGCAGCCCTCCAGGCAGCCTCCCACCACTGCTGACACACAATGAGCTCACACCAGCACAAGAATCTCAACATTTTCAACCTCCACGGATTTCCAGAGGGACTGGGAGTAGGCCTGCCTGCTTCCTAATGGGGTCTCAGAGTGAGGATTCGGCAGTACAGCCCCTGGAATCTTCTCTGCCAGTTCAGGGTGTCCTCATTGCTTCTCGTTTGCCCTGAGCCTGTTAGCTCCACATTCCTCATTAACAGCAAAGTCAATAATTGCACTTCTTCGACAAGCCAGAGTCAGACCCATCCCCAGGCACCCCAGATGCCCCAGACCTGTGTACTTTTTCAGAATTTATGTATTTTTAAAATAACAATTGCTTACTCCAAATGGCAGATGCATCCTCCTGACCTGTAGCTTTCATTTTAGTTCCTGAGGTCAAGTCAGAGGCCTGGAGCCAAAGGGCCTTTCTGCAGATTCAGAAGGTTCTCTCTGGCCCATAATACAGTCCCCTCCCTCAATCTTTCCCTAGTAAATGATATGAAAGTTCTGCCTAATTAGAGTCTCCCTTTAAGTTCTGTAGACTGCTAATGAGTAAGAAAGAGGAAGCACTTGGGAGCCCTGAAGAAATTATTTGAAAGCAGAACCAAGTGGCCTCGGTAAAACATCACTGTTTCAGTCAAAGGCATTTTTTCCCCTTATGCACAACCACCTGATGCAGCCCAGCTGGCAGCATATTGAAAAATTAGAGACACGGGCTTTTCTCAGAGAAAATGGCCTTCACTTTATTATCCCTGGGCTTCTTTTGCTTGGCAAACTGTCTCCTTATCAACTTGACCCTTCCATGACCCCCGATCCCCATCAGCTAAGACAGGAGCAGGTATCCTCTCTTGCCCGGGGTTCCAAGGAAGGTAAGTTAATTGCTTGAGCTTGCACAGTAAGTTGACAGTCAGCAAGAAATGGGTCTTAGGGCTAAACTTTCAAGGTCATTTCACTCCATCGCTAACAATTCTGAGTGCTCACCATGGGGTAGGAATGATGTTTCACAGGCACTAACTCATTCATCTATTCCTTCAAGAAACTGTTATTGAGCAAGGAGTTATTCACTTGCTGGGCCTACAGCAGTGAGCTCAACAAGGTCTCTGCTCTCCTGAAGCTTATATTCTAACAAGGGAGACAACAACAGATAAATGTACATGACAGTGTCAGCCGATGCTCAGTGATTTGGGGAAAATACATCAGGATAAGGGAATTGAGGGGGCCTCCCAGGTGATGCAGTTATAAAGAAACTGCCTGCAACGCAGGAGATGTGAGTTCAGTCCCTGAGTCAGAAAGATCCCCTGAGAAGGGAACAGCAACCCACTCCAATATTCTTGCCTGGGAAATTCCATGGAGAGAGGAGCTTAGTGGGCTACAGTCCATGGGGTCACAAAGACTCGGATGCGGCTGACTGAGTACAAACACACATGCACACACACACAGGGGAACTGAGAAAGCCTCAAAATGCTGCTTAGGAGAGAGAATCAGGAGTTGTCTCTAGAAGGAGGTGACAGAGAGATTTCAGCCAAGTTGAATCAACGGTGGAGACAAGCTTTGCTCTCTCTGTTTTCTGAGGGCCTCCCAGGTGGTGCTAGTGGTAAAGAACCCGCCTGCCAATGCAGGAGGCATAATAGACGTGGACTTGATCCCTGGGTCGGGAAGATCTCCTGGAGGAGGAAATGGGCAACCCATTCCAGTATTCTTGCCTGGAGAATCCCATGGATAGAGGATCGTGGTGGGCTATAGTCCAAAGTGTCGCAAAGAATCGAACACAAAGGATGCAACTTAGCATGCACGCATGGGGGCAAGGCATTCAGGCAGAGGGAACACATGCACAGATTCCCTGGGGCAGGAGCCTGCTCTGTTTAGGGAGAGAAAGGAAAGTTGCTGCTGGCCAAGTGCAGGAGCAGACTAACTAGGGATGAGACGAGGCAGATGGCAGATCACATAGGGCCTGCCAGTCCATGGTGGGGACTTCAGATTTTTTCCTAAACACTCTGAGATGTGTGCTTGAGAAAACAAGTTCCAATTTCAGTTTATAGGGTTTATCTAGCCATTCTGTGGAGAACAGTCTGGAGGTGGTCGAGGGTGGAGGCTGGGAGCTGAGTAAGGGACAGATGAGATCATCAAATCCTTCAGCAACCCCAGAAGATAAGTCGTATTGTTAAGAGGCAACTGGGGCTCAGAGACATTACAGAACTTGCTTCAGGTCTTACGCCAGGATGCAGACAGACTGGGAAAGAACCCATATTTGACCCTGAGCCTGAGCCGCCCCAGGACCATGAAGCTCAAAAACTGAAAGACACCAAGGAAAAGGCAGGCACTGCTGCCTCTTTAAGGAATAAAGCTCATTTCAGGCCTGCCTCTAGCCAGAGCCCTGAGCCCTGGTTCACTTGAGAAGCACCATTTACTGGGGCCTCGCTGTGTCCCAGGCACAGGCCGGGGCTTTGACGTACAGGATCTCATTTAATCCTCACTCTAGCCCAGGGATCTGGGTATTATTATCCCTGTGTTACCAGATGAAAAAGATCTCATTTTCTCAGTGGAGATAGTGAAAACATTCCAAAGCTGCTTTGGGGTTTAATTCACAGAAACCTCAGCATTTAATCTACTAAACCAGAAAGTAATCCCTTCTTTGGCTGGCCCTGGGAGCCTGGGTCTGCTCAGAGCCTGTGGGGGAGAACTGGTTGCTCTCACTTGTACACGTGCTTAGGGGCACACACTCTATACTGCATTAAGGTCCGGACCTATTTGAACAATACCAGCTCATGAGTCCCCAAGGCTCCCCTCCCTTTCCTGCCAGAGGGCACTTGTTCGTCCTA
The DNA here is from genome assembly GCF_023091745.1 of Budorcas taxicolor. Classification (NCBI taxonomy): domain Eukaryota; kingdom Metazoa; phylum Chordata; class Mammalia; order Artiodactyla; family Bovidae; genus Budorcas; species Budorcas taxicolor. The sequence goes on along the minus strand of NC_068924.1, from coordinate 36,059,669 downwards.
AGGCCCCCCTCTCTCCTCTATTCATCTACACTCACACAGTCGATGGCCTCCCTCTGGCCATTTGGCAGCCCCATAAAGCCACCCACGAGGCTCCCCCGGCTGCAGTGACAAGCACCCCTAATCCATCTGGACCCTGGCCTAGCCCTTTTCCCTCCCTGCTCTTTCGAAACTTACTGAGTCATTGGTAAAGATGTGGATGGACCTAGAGACCGTACAGTGTGAAGTCAGTCAGAAAAGCAAATATAGTGTATTACCGCCTGTATGTGGAATCTAGAAAAATGGTGCAGGTGATCTTACTTACAAAACAGAAAGAGAGACACAGATGTAAACAAACATATGGACACCCAGGGGACAGCGGGTGGGGTGGGATGAATTGGAAGATTGGGATTGACACATATACACTGATTGATACTCTGTATTAAATAGATAATGAGAAACGATTGTATAACTCAGAAAACTCCATTCAGTGCTCTGTGGTGACCTAAACAGGAAGGAAATCCAAAAAGAGGGGAGGTATGTATACATATAGCTGATTCACTTTGCTGTACAGCAGAAAATAATACCTCATAAACCAACCATACTTCAATTAAAACAAGCAAACAAAACAATAAAATGACTTATCACATCTGCGTCACTTTTTTTCCAGGACCTGATAAAGCTAATCTGACAAGCTAGGCTGGGCTCAGGGGTGCATGGCTGTCAGGAAGCTATTGATATCAAAATCGAAGGTAATCCTTTTGTCTTTCAAAAGAAACCTTCTGAGACAATCCTTTGGTTCCAGGCAGTGAGGATAATAAGGAAAATTGCTAAGTGTGGCAGACAGGAAGGAAAGAGATTTCCAAGAGGAGTTTACAGATGAGGTTTTAGGGTGGTTCCTAAAATTCTGCTTTTTCAAAACTCCTGTCCTTGGAGATAAATTCGACCTGATAGGAATTTTAGCACCTAGAAGGCAATAGCAACCCACTCCAGTACTCTTGCCTGGAAAATCCCATGGACAGAGGAGCCTAGTAGGCTGCAGTCCATGAGGTTGCGAAGAGTCGGACACTTACTGAGCCACTTCACTTCCACTTTTCACTTTCATGCCCTGGAGAAGGAAATGGCAACCCCCTCCAGTGTTCTTGCCTCGAGAATCCCAGGGATGGTGGAGCCTGGTGGGCTGCCGTGTATGGGGTCACACAGAGTCGGATACGACTGAAGCGACTTAGCAGCAACAGGCTGGGTGCTCTGAGTAGGGAGCTCACAGTCTTGCGAGAGCCAGATAGGTAGACAATTACAATGGCTAGGTAACTTGCACAGCCCTGGAACTCTGTCCATGGTCTAGGAGGGCTGAAGAGGAAAGGGTGAAGTCTACCCTGGGAGGGTTCCTAAGCTTTGGGAGCAGGTTTTGAAGTATAAATGTAAATGTATTTACATGACCTATAAACAGGAAAGGGACTTCCAGGCAGAATAAACTAAGGGGACAGAGGCCAAGAGGAGTGTGGCCTGGAAGACTGGCATTACCAGTGTGGACAAGGAAGTGGGCAGAAACAAGAGGATGGTTTTTGCTGGTATGTGTTTTACACCCTAATTTTTCAAAAAATTCCTCAGCCAATTCCATTTCCCAGCTTCCCTCTGGAGCAAGAGGGTATAGCAAGAACTGCAGGGGCTTCAGCAAGTAGGTTGTTTTCTGATGGGGTCACTACCACGCTCAAAAACCCTCCATGGCTCCCCAGTACCTAGGGAATTGAGTTCATATGAATAAACAAAGATTGAAGCCGTTGCTAAGTTCTCAGAATCTTCTTCAACCTCGGACCCTTCTCCAAAATCTCTTGCCTTCAACATGGAGCTGTTACTGATTTCTTCCCTGCTGGAAGGGGACCTCTCTTATGACACTGTGATGGGCCTCCCTGTATCAGAGACCTCTGTGTAAGCCACTGTCTGGGGCCAGCATGGTCCAGTGGGAAAAAGCAAAAGCTCAGGGGTCCTCATGATGCACAGAGATGGGCACGGCCAGGGCAGGGCCTCACAGTGGTTAAGTCCACAGGCTCTGGGAAAACTGTTTTCAATCCTGGCAGAAGACACGCAGCCTGGGGGTGGAGTTATTAAACATCAATGCCCGATCTCACCCTCAGAGATTCTGATTGTATTGGTTTAGGGAGAGATCTAGAAATGGTTATGTTTTAAAAGCTCTTCAGGTGACACAAAGGGGCCACCAAGACCAAAACCACTGGTCTAGAGCCTGACCGTAGAGGTCAGATCCCAGGTCCATCCTCACCAGCTGGGGACCTCAGGCAGGTCACCTAGTCTCAGCTGATGAAACTGACAGTTTCCAGAATTATCCAAAGGGGATAATACAGCACCGCCTCTGAGGAGTGCCTTGAGATTTAAACTAGGTAATGCACATCCAGCTCGGGGCAGAAGCGCTGCATGTGGTAAACACTCCGAATTAGCTCTCATTAGTATGGCTTTAGGCGGTTGTGCCACTCAGCTCTGTGTCCCCCGCAGAGCCCATCACAAAAGAGGCACCCGGGAGGTAAGTGCTGTATTAGAATCTGTTTAACTGAGCTCCTTGGTCAGCCAAGCGCTGCCAGGCAGAGCCCAGCCCTGGCCACCTCCCTCTGAGGCTTTCTTGAGCACTCAGGCACATTCCTCAACGGGTTGGCAACTTGTGTCTCTCTGGGACCCTTTTAAGACCAGCTCAAGTGCGAACAGGTGAGAGCTCAAGGCAACCCCAGGACCTCTCTGTCTTCTCGCTCTTGGCCAGCTCACAGCAGGGCCTGTCTGTATAACAGGACCCCAGACCCCAAGAGTTATCATTGTATGTTCTCAGGACACAAGCTCATGCACCCCAGCCTCTTAAAGTCAGACCACTCTGGTCAGTGGCAGGGGGAGATCTCCGCCTCCCTCCACCCCACCCCACCCCACCCCCACCCCTGCCCAGGCCTCTCTCTGGTTTCTTGGGTCCCTAGACTTCTGGTCAATTAATAGTAAGGTTCTGATCAGTGAAAGAATTGGTTTAGATTTGTGCATCTCAGCGGGGACCTTGCAAATCCAGAAATCTGTGTCCCACCGCCCTGGAAACAAATCTTCACTTTTTCCAGGAAGGCTGGAATGCCTACAGGCCTTCCGCTGTTATATTTATCAAGAGCTGTAAAAAGTAAGAACATGTAAGTGTGACAGTACGATTGCCAGAAATTCATTTGTTGTTGTTGCTAAGGCTTTATTGCACGAATGAAAGAAATATCTGTGGGGGAAGGGAAAGCCTGCATCCCTCTCTCCAACCCTCCAACCAGCCTTTTCCTCACTCCCTGTCGCCAATAGGACATCTTCTAATCTGCTAGATGGGCTGTGTTTCCTGATCAGCAGGATCACTCCCTGGAGAGGCCTGACACACATGGACCGCCCCCCACCCAGTCTCCGCTTCCTGTGGTTTCTTGGCAGAGTTGGTTGGGGAACACACGACTGCCCCTCTTGACAGCAGGCCCTGCAAATCTTCTCTCTGCGTTTCTCGCATGTGCTACAGCAGGGCCTCTAACATGTGGTCCTTGGACCAGCGTCAGTCTGTGAACTTGTTTTCACTGGTCGGCAAAGAGATTAGGACCTGTGCCTGAATGCAAGCACAGCGTCACTAAGCGCACCGTTTAGCTCAGCTGATGATTTTCTCAGCAAGGCTGTCTTGATGAAGAAAGCAGGGTGTCGATTTACATTCTCCATACGATGCTCACTTCATTGCAGAAGGGTACTATGGAGGACTCCTTGTGGAGGACTCCTCCATGTAGCACTCTGTTGTCAGACTCCCTCACTTGGATAAGGTACCTGGCCAGTGATGAGGTTCAGGTCTGAGTTTAGATGGAGGGAAAGAGGTTGCACCAGTGTCCCACCCCTACCTCACCAGGCCTCTGCAGGGGGGCATTAGGCATGGCCTAGCTCACAATAGAGCAGCGATTGTTCCTTTTCTTTGTGTGTAACAAACCCAATAGGCCAGCTGGAAGGAGGGAGATTCACCAGCCAGAATTCAAACTTAAATACAATCCTTATGCTCCCAATACCGCTAACTAATTACATTTGTATTTTGAAATGTACTGATATGTAGTATATCCAAGGTTATCTTGAAAGAGCCAGGAGGTTTTAGATGAACCATCCACATCAGGCAGAACGCTTCCTTGTGAGTGGACCCAGGAGACCAAACCTCAGGAAATGTTCTGATCAAAATTCCACCCCAAAAGCATGCATCTACAGAGGTGCAGAGAGAAAACCACACACTGGGTAACCTACCTGGTTTTCTAAGGAGCACAGATAAGCCCTGGGTCAGTAGTTACAACAGGGCTTGTTAGTCCACAGTGGGGCTCCTGAGCAGTGTTTGCAGTGACAACCACATACACAGGTCCTGTGCTTGATTCCTCTCACGGCCAAGGCAGGGAGCTGAGATTTCCCAATCTCTCAGAAGACTGGATTTAGCACATACTATACATGTGACCCTGGGTTTCCCTGGTGTCTCAGCTGTAAAGAATCACCTGCAATGCAGGGCACGAGAGTTCCATCCCTGGGTCAGGTAGATCCCCTGGAGAAGGAAATGGCAACCCGCTCCAGTATTCTTGCCTGAAGAACCCCATGGACAGAGGAGCCTGGCGGGCTAGACTCCATAGGGTCGCAAAGAGTTGGATATGACTGAGCGAGTAAACAGCAACAGTGCATGTGACCCTAGGAAGTTGCCAAGACTCAGTTTCTCTATCTGTGAAATGAGAGTGAAAGTGTGTATGAGGGGGAGGCAGGTGTGTATCCCCTGCAGAGAAGCACTTTCGAAGGAGGAACCCCAGGAGGGGGCCTGTCTACTCTGACTCTGAGGCAGCCAGACAGCAACTGGTAAGAATGATGCTGAGGAATGCTGGTGGCTCTGGAAGTCCCCTTAAAAACAGTAATTCTCTGACATTCCCCTGCAGACACCAAGAGATTACAACATGGGGAACTGCACCAGTTACAGAGAAAAGTCACTAGTCTTTAACCAGACACTCCAGCCGCCATGTCTCCATGGTTTGGTCTGAGGGTCTCTGTGTGTTTGGCTGCTCATTTTCTCTCTTTTTTTGTATGATTCAGAACATGGTGTGAACAATGACGTCCAGGTTGCTGAGAGGCTTCCTGCCCCCATGCCTGAGCTTGGGTAGCCAGCACCTCCAGAGAAAAGTGGTTCTGATCTAGGCCCTGATGAGATGGCCAGCTGGCCCCCTTGCATATCAGGAGAGAGGCGAAGGGGCCAAGCCATCTTTCTGTCCCCCAGGGCCAGTGTAGTCATTTCCTAGGGCTGCCTGGATGGCACTCTGTTACCATCATCCAGAGAGCTTAGAACAACAGAAAGTTACCCCCTCGTGGTTCTGGAGACCAGATGTCCAAACTCAAAGTGCCAACTGAGCCCTGCTCCTTCCAAAGTCTCTAAGAGAGGATCGTGACTCGCCTCTTCTGGCCAATAGTGGGTCCAGGTGTTCTTAGCTTGTGGCCACATCACTCCAATCCCTGCCCCTTTTTCATATGCCTTCTCTTTTCCTGCTGCTTCTTCTATTTCTTAGAAGGGCAGTTGTCACTGGATTTAGAGCCCACCCAAGTCATCGTGGACTTCCCTGGTCACTCAGATGGTGAAGATCTGCCTGCAATGCTGGACACCTGGGTTTGATCCCTGGGTCGGGAAGATGCCCTGGAAAAGGGAATGACAACTGACTCCACTGCCTAGAGAATTTCATGGTCAGAGGAGCCTGAAGGGCTATAGTCCATGGGGAAGCCACGTGTCCATGGGGACATGACTGAGTGACTAACAGTTTCACTTTTCAGGTCATCATCAGGTATGATATCATCTCAAGATCCTTACTGACATCTGCAAAAACCCTTTTTCCAAATAAGATCACATTCACAGTTTCCAGAGAGTAGGATGTATCTTTTGGGGCAGGGGACCACCATTCCCCACTCCACCAGCTTAATGCCACCAACAGTAAGATCAGCACCCAGGAGAGACAAAACATGTTGCTGAGTGAAAGGATGAATCTGTTTTGTTCACTTCAAAGACATTGCCTGAAGCTTGCCCTGAGCTGGACCCTGTGCCAGCTCCTAAGGACACTAAATTCATGAGACACAACCCTGAACTTGAGGAGCTCAAAGTCAAGAAGGGAAGATAGAATAGAACCAACAGACCAAGCAGCATGGATCTTAGCCTCACCTCCTACAAACTGGAGAGCTGTGAAGCTCCTTCTTTACCTGTGGAGTGAAAGTCACTCAGTCGTGTCTGACTTTTCGCAATGCCATGGACTATACAGTCCATGGAATTCTCCAGGCCAGAATACTGGAGTGGGCAACCATTCCGTTCTCCAGGGGATCTTCCCAACCCAGGGATCGAACCCAGGTTTCCTGCATTGCAGGCAGATTCTTTATCATCTGAGCCATCAGGGAAGCCCTCTGTACCTACAGAACAAAGAAAATAATCCCAAGGGCCTGGGTGGTGGAGGTGTGATGTTTCCTTGCTTGTAGAGAGGTTCCCAGTTCCCTCTCTCACCTGACCTTAAAAAGTGAGAAGGAATTCTCTGGTGAATTTGGTAGAGCTAATGTGGCCAAGCTCCCTCAGCATGTCTCTTTACTTGAGGAGGCAGCTTGGCGTTTTCTCTCTTCTCTTAACAATTTAGAGATCGGTGCTCCACTCCCCCACCCGCATCCCCCATGCAACCTGTCCCAGCATAGCGTGCCTGTTTATGGGGAAGGAACGAGATAACAGTGAGCTTCAGAATTGCAAACTCGGCTTGCCTGCAAATACCAGGCAGCTTCTGCAATACCAGCTTAAAATATTGGCAGTAAGCAGGATATTTAATATCAGTAGTAGAAGGCAATGGCAACCCACTCCAGTACTCTTGCCTGGAAAATCCCATGGGCAGAGGAGCCTGGTAGGCTGCAGTCCATGGGGTCGCTAAGAGTCGGACAGGGCTGAGCGACTTCACTTTCTCTTTTCACTTTCATGCATTGGAGAAGGAAATGGCAACCCACTCCAGTGTTCTTGCCTGGAGAATCCCAGGGACAGGGGAGACTGGTGGGCTGCCGTCAATGGGGTTGCACAGAGTCGGACACGACTGAAGCGACTTAGCAGTAGCAGCAGTAAGTATGGTATCAGTGGTAAGCTTGATATTGATCTCTCATTTGCATCACTCTTTTGTGTTATTTCTCAATTGGTTCAGAATAAGTGAGGTAAAGAGGAGTATTGTTTCTCAAGCTCTCTTAAACCGTGACAACAATTACACTAGGTGGCCATCAGAAATTTTACATGAGATAATGCATGAAAAGGGTGGCGCTAGTGTTAAAGAACCTGCCCACCAATGCAGGAGATGTAAGAGACACAGGTTTGACCCCTGGGTCAGGAAGATCCCCTGGAGGAGAGCATGGCAACCCACTCCAGTATTCTTGCCTTAAGAATCCTATGGAGAGAGGAGCTTGGCAGCTATGGTCCATAGGGTCACAAAGAGTTGAACACAACTGAAGCAAATTAGCACAGCACAAATGCATGAAAAAGTTCCTAGCAGGCATCTGGGACATCAGTAGGTGCTCAGTCAAGGGCAACTATGCCATTCTCCACCCCTTCTGCCCACAGCAACCCCTCCAAGCCCCTGAACTTGAAGGCTCCGAGCCTGGCATGGAGGCTGCCTGGCACGGAGGCTGCCTGGCTTTTGGGCTCCCCAAGCCAGCTACTCCCACAGCCGGAGCCCCGTTTCAGATGCCGCCTGTTCCCGAGTGGCCCACAGCCTGGGTGGTAATCAGAGATTCCAGCCGAGTCTTTGATGCCACAGCCGGCGCAGAGAGCCGGGCACTGTTTGAAGTGCCTGCCTGTGTAATAAGGATTTCTAATTCACTCGAACCAAAGCAACATTTGCAGTAAAGATCATTTTTGGAATGAAAAATAAATTGTGACTGGAGGGTCTGGGTTTGTTTCAAAAAGGCAGATCACCCACAAGCATCGCGTTCTCTAAGAAGCCACCCGCCCGCCTTTTTTAAGATGGAGAGCACGCCACTCAGAATTTCAAAGTGCTGTTAATTAAGAGCAGTTTATTAAAATGTCAATCTTTTAAACCAAAACAGCTCTCTTCCCCAGCTTGCCGAGTGGTCTTCCCAGTCATTTTTCCCACCCCAGATATGCCAGCAGGCAGCTTCATCAAGGCCCATGGAAAAGGATCTGTCTGCATATTGCTCTTGAAGAACAAGGAAGAATTGGTCCCAAGGATGGTTCCCAACACCTGTCATTCCTTTACAAGGACTGCTCGCGGAGCTCATCTTGCATGAGACAAGATGACACACAGACTCAACATATGACTCGGGGGCCAAACTGCCCAGGTGGAACCCTAGCCCTGCCTTGCCAGCTACATTCACCCCCTTTTTTTTGTACTTTGGTTTCTTTTTCTACAAAATGGAGTGATAATAATAGTAGCTACCTCACAGGTTGCTGTGAGCATTAAAAGAGATAGATAATACTTATAAAGTGTTTAGACTGATGCTTATATACAGTCAGTGCTAAAAGAGCATTAGCCCTATTCTTTCCCAAAGTCTCCAAGTAGCAGACACTAAATCTCACTTATTTCTTTACACATCTGTCTCTTTCAAGGCAGGAAATGAGCCTTATTCAGTTTTGTCACTCCAGCAATCAAGATTTTGCACACAGTAGGTAGGGAGCAAATGTCTGTCAAATGAGTGAGACAATAAATGAATGAAGGCACACAGCATACCACGGGTGCTCATGAATATGATGTCAGCTGCCCTGCAGGAATTCATGATCTGAGAGCAGTCTAAAGAGAACAGGCTGTGTGGCGACAGCTTCTGGTACAGCTCCCAGTGACCCCTGCCCCTGGTGTTTATACCCTCGTGTAATCTCCTCCCCTGGGTGTGGCTGGACCTAGGTACATGCTCCTCATGACAGAGTACAGCAGACTGTGCTGAGACACCATGTCCAGGATTTCTTTATTAAGACCGGCTTCCATTTCTCCAGCACTCTTGCCTCTCTGGTTTGCTTGCTTTGATGAACTGAGCTGCCATATTGGAGAGGGCCCTGCAACAGGGGACCGTCTTTATCCAAGAGGCAGCAATAATGGAATCCTGCCAACAGCCACACTGATGAGCTTGGGGTGGGTCGTTCCCCAGTTGAGCCTTCAGATGACTGCAGTGCCAGGCAGTGGGATGGCAGCTCATGAAAGACCCAGAAGCAAAGGACCCACAGACACAATGAGATAATAATTGCCACTAAGTTTTGGGATAATCTGTTAGGCAGTATCAGAAATCTAATACAGGCTGTAAGAGAAGGGAAGAACCTAGGGGAGACGGGGTATCACCAACCTTGCCTGGAATCTACCTTGCAGCTTACTCTCTCCCAGAGACCCCTGGGAAAAGCTCTCAGTTCAGGAGGTCTGGGTTTGAGTCCCAGCTCTGCTACTCTCAAATAGGTAATCTTGGGGAGTTTCCTTGACCTCTCCAAGCCTCAGTCTCTGGCTATAAAGCAAGATCACAATGCTTCCTTATGAATGTGTTGGAAAGATTGAGATCACATGTATGAAAATTCTTGTCAGGCTTTTCTAGACTTTTCAAGTTAGAAGTTACTGGAAGGGACTTGTGCCCTCACTGATGGTCACCTGAGGGCCCCAGCTGTCCCCTCAATGACTGAACGTATAACCGTGGAGCAGCTATTGTCGTGTGCCAGGCTCGGTGTGAAGCACCAGAGATACCAAAGTAAACAAACCAGCGCAGTCCCTGACCTTGTGGAGTTTGCTCTCTAGTGCTGAGAGACAGTTCACCTAGTAAGGAGCAAGAATGAGGTGCAAGCACAGAAGTCCAGGGCTCTGAGAGAGCAGGCATGCCGGGTGTGAGGGCAGGGCTGGTGTGGCGGGGAAGCTGGAGAAGGCGTTCTGAAGAAGTGGGCTTTGAGCTCAGAACTGAAGTTCACCGGAGTTAAACTGCAGAAAGAAGAAGGCAGGAGGATCAGCGTGTCTGAAGGGCCCACGGTGAGAAATGGCAGAGCAAGTTCTGGTTCAAGAATTATTTGTTTAGCATATCCTGTACACTAGACACTGAAGATACAACACCAACCAAAACACACATTTCCTCCTCTCAAGAGGCTTCTATTCTAGTGGGGGAAGAAAGACACGAAATAAATATAATAAAAAAGATCATTTCAGACAGTGATAAAGTCCAGAAAGAAAATAAACAATCCCTCAGATAAAGGAATGAAAAGGGTCTGAGTGAGGGGAGTCACATGCATTTCAGGAAAGGCCTTGGGAACTGACGTGCCTGACGGAGTGAGATATTCTGAGAAAACAGTACCCCTAAGGGACACAGTAAGTGGAATGGTGCCCAGACCAGAATGACACGGTGTGTTCTAGAACCAGCAAGAAGCCTAGGGGCCTGGAATGAAGAGGTCAAGGAGGAAATGGCCAGAAATAAAGCTGGTGAGGTGGCCACGGAAGGTCACGCAGAGCCTCCAGGCCCAGGGGAGAAAGTTGGACGTTTTATCCTGGTATCAACAGAGCTGCTGAAGGGCAGGAGTAGAGGGCGTGACACGACAATGCTGGAGTTCTGGAAACGGTGTGGAGAGCGCTCGGCGCAAGTGTGGGACAGCAGGCTGGGCGGCCAGGGAGGAGCAACCGCAGACAGGTGTGAGAGAAAGAGAAGGTGGCCGTGGCGATGAAGGTGAGGGCTGGCTTCCAGGACCCCCGTCAGCCCCGCCTCACCTGGCCTCAAGGCGCCGGGCCTGAAGCTGACCCTGGTCTCTGACAAGGCTCCTCCCTTCCCCAGATGGAGAAGGTCTCTCCCCAGACCTTCAGAGGACTGCCACCCTCCCCCAGAACAGGCCTCCCATTAAAGATCTCTGCATTGGGATGGGGAAGGAGTGGGGAGGGGGGTTCAAGATGGGGAACACACGGACACCCGTGGCTGATTCATGTCGATGTATGGCAGAAACCACTATAAAATTGTAAAGTGATTAGCCTCCAATTAAAATAAATTACTTAATTTAAAAAAAGGATAACCAAAATAAATAAATAAATAAAAGGTCTCTGCATAAAGGACGGCAGTGTGGGCTCCAGACACCGATTACCAGGGTTCGAATGCCAACCCCACCATGCGGTAGCTGTGGAAGCTTGGGCTCCGTGCTTCCGTTCCCTCCACAGTCAATTGGGCAGAATAACGACTTCACAGGGCCGTCAGTCACCAAGATTAAGTGAGGTCAAGTGCCGGAGGGAGCTCTGGCACAGGGAGTGCCCCTGGCGTGAGTGATTGTAGGATTAGAGGGCCTGCAGACTGCCCTCCTTGGTGACCTCCTCTTCACCTAGCTTCAAATCCCCAGGGTTTAGAAAAACAAATGACAAATGATGTCTCCCCACACCCAGTGCCTCCACCCAATTGGGCCTGACTTAACAGGTTCCCCAAGGAACCCAAGGATTTCTTACGTGCCCCTTCCTGCACTGGGCCCACTGCACCCTGACCCAGGTAACCAGGCCATGAACTGTGGACAGGGAAGGCATGTGGGGACTCACCCTCTGTGTCCCTCTTTCCAGCAAGCCCCTCCCAGCGGTGGGTTTCAGGGGGCTGGGACTGTCTCTGCACTGCTCTCTGATGGATCCAAACACCCAGCCATGCTCAACAGCTCTGCCTTCTATGAATGAATGAGTAAACACGGGAATGAGGACAATGAGTGAAAGGGTGAGCGTGTCTCCACCAACATGTGGGTTTCTTAAAGGCAGCCATTCATGTATTCTACATGTATTTACTGTGTGCAGACCTGCTCAGGTGCTCTTCCAGGTCCAGGCTCTACCCTACCCAGGGTCCCAGGGGCCTGACCTGGACTGTGTGATCCAGGTACTCTTGTTCTTTGGCTTCCAGAGACTCCTGTCTGACTGGGAGGCACTCGGGCGAGGGCGCTGATCTATCTGGTAGCTGTTTTCCCATGTGGGGCTGGGGAGGACCCTGCTGTGGCTAGCACTGGGCACTCCACACCCTTGTTTGTTCCAGTTAACCATGCACACGGTTGATAAAGGTCTATAAATGGTCCCTTCATTACATTCTCCTCGAAGCCCACTCCCCACTTTTCCCCCTGCATTTGGTGCAGGCCCCCGTGGTTCCTGCCAGGTCACTGATCCATACAGTGTACTCTATCCCAGACTATCTTCTCGCCACTGAAGCAAGGGAGGCGGTGATAATTCCTCCCTTCTGGGAACATCAGTTTTAGTGGGAAGAGACTGACAAAAAGTATACTCGAGAAGTAACATGTATATTATATAGTAGTGAATGCTGAGAGAAGGGGGATAGGAATTCTTGTGGGTGACAGCAACTTGCCATTTGAGACAAGGAGGCAAAGGAGGCCTCGCTGAGAAGGTAACGTTAAAAAATCTCATATAAGTGAAGGGGTAGGGATTCTGAAGGAAAAGAAGCTGAGGACCGAAGTGCAAAGGCGCCGAAGCAGTGGCCGTCCTCCTTGAGGAAGGAATGAAGAGGAGGTGCCACCAGCCTTGTCTCTCCTATAGCGCCTGGGTCCCAGTGGGTTTTGGTGAATGTTGTCCCTTAAAGGGAGAGAGAGGGGCAGAGGGAGATGACAGTGGGCAGAAGGAGCACTGCCTGGGCAAAGTTCCCATTCCTCATCAGTGTGCCAAGCACAGGGCCTTCTGCAGGCCCCTGGACCATCAAGAGCCTGACTCAGCATCTCACTTCATGGGCTCTAGGTCACCCCAGGTTGGGGGCCCATCCGCCCACTGCTAACTAACCCCCACCGTGGAGGCCTCTTATGGGGCTCCTCTTGGGGGAAGCTTCCTTCCTCCCAGATTGTACAGCTTGCCCTCAAGAGAGCTGGTGCCCAAGGTTCCCAGGGGCAGCTCCGGGCTGAGAAGAAGCCCGCTAGGTAGGGGCACCTGGTTCCAGGGGCCTCAGGCCTGCCCACCACCTCAGCCCACTGCCTGGCCAGGGACCCTGAGAGAGGAGGACGCAGGGCAGAAGGGAAGGGGAGCCAGCAGAGGGCGGCCCTGCCCGCACAGGAGAGCCTGTCCCTGGGGAGTCTCTCTCCCTTTGGTGATTGTTTCCCAGGCTCCCTGGAGCCAGAGGAGGATGGAATGTTCTTATCGCTTCCCAGAGGGACGGCTTTCTTCTTCCTTCACAAAAATGTTAAGCTTCATAATCCGATAGGAAACCTGGACAGGCTGCAGCTGGCGGCCTGGGTCCTAGTTCTGGGAACCATGGGGAGGGGAAGAGAGATGGGAGCGAGGAGGAGAGGTAGGGAAAGAACCCTATTGAGAGAGACCAGAGGAGGGGGACCAGGGGTGTGGGCAGGGGACCTGAAGACCCTCCCCCAACAAGTGGGAAATCTTAGGGATCCGCCTCAGACCCCATGACTGTGAGAGATGGCCTTCTCCCTAGCCCACCACGGCCCTGAGTTATGAAGAGGAGGGGTCCCCAGGGCAGGGCCTTGCCACCTCCAGGTCGCTGGCCTGTTCGCACACGTGCACAGAGTAGCCTCCCTCTGCACTGGGCAAGTAGTCACATCCTCGTGGGAAGCGGGGTCTGGAGAAGTCTCTCCTCAGAGGGCTGCAGTCACAGGTCAGAGGCCTTCAGAGGAGGGGACAGAACAGGTGACCTCAGCAGGGCCAACCTCCTCAGAAGGCCCACGTTCTGTGAGGCTAGGATTGTGGTTTCCTAGGAACTGCTCTGCCTCCTGAGATGGGACAGGTTGGGGAGATGCCCTGAGACTCAGAAATACAGTTAGAGCTGATGAAGATTATCCTTCATTCATTCATTCTTCTGCAGATGTTCAGTGACTGCTGAGTGGAAAGCTGGGTGCTACTCAGTGAGCAGTTGCTACTCATCTGCTTCTGTTCTGCCCCAGGGCCCCGTGAAACATCCCAGTCTGACTTCTGGAGCTATGAATGCCCCAGGGGACCACAGGGTCTAGGAGGTCAGCAGGCCCAGCCATTTCCTCTGGATCCCCAGGGAGGAGCAGCTCCCCCCACCCCTAGCAGTCTGGTCAGGGGAGAAGGCGTGCCAGGGGGACCCAGGCCAGACCCCTCAGGGCCTGGGTACCCTCTCCCACTTCACCTCCTTCCATAGGGGGTGGCAGTGGGCATGATCCCTGGGCCCTCTGGCTACCAGATCCCAGGAAAAACTGTGCTAAAAACACAATCACTGCTCAGGCCCAGCTTCAGTACTGTGCCTGACCAGTCAGCCTGAGGCTGAGTATCCAGTAGACAGTCCCCCTAGTTTCTTTGCTTCTGGTATGAAGCAAGGCAGTCTTCTGTCAATTGACTTTTTAAAATCAATACCATATGGGGATCTCTTTCCATTTGTACACTCATTTCAGCCTTAGCTCTACATATAAGTATGTTTATATATGTAGATTAAAAAAAACTTTTAATAATGGTTATCTCTACGTTCTGTATAAGAAGACTCTCCAGTTTCTAGCATACAGATTTATATATGGTTTGAATTTTTAAAAGGTGTGCATTACTTTTACAATAGAAAAACAACAAGGACATTCCTATTCTGAAATTTAAAATACACTAATACATTGTTTTAAAAAACAACACATTAGTTTGTGTGGTGGAACAGTGAAATAACTGAGGGGAAAGATTATGTCACTGGGGGGTTCTGGAGGGGTGTGTGTTCTGATGTGCTCAGTTCCATGCCAGGTCCCCAGACATTTCCCATGCCATACCCCCATTCCCCCCAACCCCAGCCATGCCACCTGACTCAGAGCAACTCATGCTAAGCCAGAACACCAACTCCTTATGTGAAGCCAGTGAGGGAAGTGTCCACCCTGGACACAGGGCACTGCACAGGGGTCAAAGGCAAGCTAACAGGATGCATAGCCCTTCTCCATGGAAGATCAGATTAAGCTATCCTCGGGAGAGATGAATGTTCACCCAGGCCAGGTACGCGTGCTGTAGGTGTCATCTGGGGAGGGAGCCAGCTGCAGCTCAGCTGCTCTGGGGGCACATCAGACGGACCCCGTGGCCATCCCTGAGCTGCCGGGTGGGCACTGGGACCAAACTTCTTCCCCAGGGACAGGAGCAGCTTCTGAGGTAAAGAGGTAGGGACACCACCTGACTGCAGGTTTTGGCAGAGGAGCTGTGTGAAAACGAGGGAATGCTGAAGCATCTGCAGATCCCAGGCTTACTGTCCCCGCTTTTGGGAGGGAGAAAAAGAAAGAGACAAGAAGGAAAAAACCTCCATGCTGCTCTTTTGAGCTGGGTTCCACACACCTCTGCAGTAGTCATTTGCCACCTTTGAACACATCTATGTGTTGGTGGAATTCTCCACTCTGAGTCCAGGTCAGAGACCACCTTCATATGGAAGCCAGATCCTCCCCACCCCACCTCCACTTTCCCATCCTCCTTGCAGCCAGAGTTCAAGCCTGTGACCTCACTCTGTTGACCAGACTCACCCGCAGCAAACTTTAAACCTTTGAATTGAAAGAAAATGATGCAACAAAGCGGACACTGCCTGGAGCCCGATCCAGCAAGGGTGCAGCAGCCACCGCACCCAGCTTCTAGTGGAGCTGGGTGGAGATTCTGGGACACTGAGTACCGGGCGCTGGCGGTGACACAATGCCCGCGGCAGAGGCAGCACCCTGCAGTGACGGCCGTGGGGCTTTCCCGGACCAGTTGGTTCTGAGAAGCCATCTGGGTGTTGTTCCTGCCTTGCGGGAGAGGGGGGCCTCCAGGTCAGCCGCTCTGGCCCAGATTCTGCAAACTTCCCAACACCCTTTAATACATCTCCATTTTACCCAAATAAGCCAGAGCCGGTTCCTGTGTTTGCAAGATGAAAGCCAGGCCTGACTCGGAAGCCTGTGTGTTATTTCACTCTGAACCTGTCTGCAGGGAAGGAATGGAGACGCAGATGTAGAGAGCGGACTTGTGGACATAGCAAGGAAGGAGAGGCTGGGACAAACTGAAGAGCAGCATTGACGTGTATGCACGACCACATGTAAATAGACAGCTAGTGGGAAGCTGCTGCCCAGGGAGCCCGACCCGGCGCTCTGTGATGACCTACAGGGGTGGGGTGCAGGGAGGGGAGGGAGGCTCAAGAGAGATGGGGATATACATATAACTATGATTGATTCACGTTGTTGTAAGGCAGAAACCAACACATTGTAAAGCAATTTGAAAGTGAAAGTGAAAGTCGCTCAGTCGTGTCTGACTCTTTGCGACCCCATGGACTACACAGTCCATGGAATTCTCTAGGCCAGAATACTGGAGTGAGTAGCCTTTTTCTTCTCCAGGGGATCTTCCCAACCCAGGGATTGAACCCAGGTCTCCTGCATTGCGGGCGGATTCTTTACCAGATGAGCCATAAGGGAAGCCCGTAAAGCAATTTACCTCCAATTAAAACATAAATTAAAAAAAAAAAAGTCTATGTGTGTGTGGGCCAAGGAGGGACAGGAAGGCAGGAGGTTCTCAAGAAGGGACAGTAACTGCTCTGAGCCGCTGTGGACCACGTCACCCCACGGAGACCTTGTGGCGCTGACTATCAGCTTCAGCGGAGTAGACGTCTCTCCCCACCCCCACCCTGCCCCCTCCACAAGAAACAATAAAACAGATTTCCGAGTTGCATGTGCAGATGACTCAGAAGCCCCTTTCCACAGGTCCAGAGGAAGCCGACACCCACTTCCCCACAGAGCCTTTCACAGGTCTGAGGGCCTCTCAGTGCTGCCTGCCTTGTCCCACAGCCCCCAGGGGGCGCGCTCACAGTGCACCCCCAAGAACAGCTCCTGAACCCCAGGCACAGGAGTCCCAGAGCGCTCGGTGTGGACGGGGTCCCTGCAGCTGTGCAAGACAAGATGGCTGGCCATCGTGGGGTGGCAGAGAGGAAAGTCCTGAGACCCCAGGGCTATGGGAAGTAGCACTAGCTGGGAGGCAGTATGAAAGGACTTTTCTGTAATCAGAGGGCTCTGCCTGCCAAAACTTCTCGTCTTGCAGCATCCACATCTCTGCGTTCCTCCCCAGATGTCAGAGTCTGAGACACTCACTGCCTCCCTTGGCCAGAACCCCTACTCCCCACACACACCCCTTCCCTTAACACCTTCTTCTGATTTAGAATGTCCACATGTCAGTGTCTGTTTGAAGGGGGCTGATGGACAAATGACACGTACACATGTGTGCGTGTGTGTGCGCACGCGCTTGTGTATGAGTGAGCCCACCCATGCTGGAGAAGTACAAGCCCTATCTCTCTGGAGGCTGCCCAGGCCCTGAGATGCTATCAGCAGCTCCTCACTCTTGCTCCACTGAAGCCAATGTAAATACAGCCACAGAGCCACCCCCAGGCCGGGCCGCCCTAGAAGGCTCACGCCTCCTTCCCACCTTCTTGGGCAGCTACCCATGGAACCAAGAGCCAGGTATCAGGCTTCAGCTGGCTGGACTCCCGGCAGCTCCTGCTAGTCTGTGCTGGGCCTGCAGCCCAGCCTGCCCACAGGCGCTGGCCACCGCCCGGGCCATGGGGCCTTAGCACTCAGCCCATTAGCGCCCACCAGCCAGCCTCCACTCTGGCCCCTGGGTGGGGTCTGGCTTGGCAGAGAAGCAGGGCACGTGGACAGGGGTGGCCTGATTCACTGCACTCCCCAAGACCTCCAAATCTGCCCCAGGACCCTTTCCATGAGGCAATGGGGAAACCTGAGTGCTCAGGCCAGAAACAGAACGTTTTGAACAATTTGAGGGGAAAAAATTATTCAGACCAATTTCATGACATCCGAGAGCACCAAGGGAAAAACGCAGCCACCTCTTCAGGCACTATTGTGTGTTCACGCCAAACCCCAAACAGCTTGGACTGAAGCGGCACAAAGGCTGTGAATCTTCATGTCCCTCCAGAGGGAAACTGGGCTGACACCCGGGCCTCCGGTCCTCTGGGCCACTGGGCTCATCCTCTTCTGCATGACCCCACTTTTCTGGACACCCATGGCACGTGGTTGATGCTCCTGGTCCCACCCACTGGCTGGAACCATCTCCTTGGCCTTTAGAACTCAGCTCAGACATGCTTCCTCCTCAGAGCTCTCCTGGACCTTCAAGACAGTGAGGCCCGACTACCCACCGAACTCCAGGGGCCTGAAGTCTACCTGGCTTGGAGCCCCTTCCAAGTACTGGGCTCCTCCGAGCAATGAGCCTCAAATAGGTCACCCTATTTAAAGGGCACAACCACCTTACCAGCGGGTATCATCATTCAAGTCTCAAGTGGGGCCACTGAGCTTCAGAGTTGAAATCGCTCAGTGTTGCAGTGAGCAGGCAGCGGAGCTGGGGTTTAGAACCGGGCAATGTGGAGCCAGAGGCTTTGCCCAAACCATTTCACACCATCTCTCCAGCAGCCGCTCAGAGAAAGCAGGGCCCAGCTCTGCTAGGGGAGAGAGAAGAGTCAGGAAGGGGTGAGTGGAAACTTCCAGAGGGGTGCCAGGTATCAAAAGATGCATAGACATTCGCCAGGTAAATACAGCAGGGAAGAGCCACCCCTGTGAAAAGCTGGCAGGTACTAAGGTCTAGAAAAGAGAAATGTCAGAGGGTGGTGGTTCTGGGTTCCTGCAAGTGGGGTGTGAGGAGGGGGAGGAGGCTGCAGAGTTAAGCCAGACCCCAGACCCACCATTCCTTACACACACACACATACACACACACACACACACACACCACCCGGCCCAGGGCCTCACCCGGTCTTCCAGGTCAGGAAGTACCACAGCTGTGATACAGGAGGGAGATGCAGGAGTGCTAGGATCTGACTGGAGACCCACCCCTCAGGGACCCACGTGAAGCCACAGCAGGGTCCTTTGCAGCCATCATAGGGCCACATGAGCAGCATTAAGGGTCTGAGTGGACACAAAGGACAACTTTGGGATGCACTTATGAGGCATGCTTTTATTTAAAATATATTGTTCATTCCTGTGATATTTGATCATATTCAATTGGAAGACAGTTGTTTGGTTTTGTTTTAACCTTTTCTCCATTGAAAAATGGTTGAAAGTTAAAGTTGGGCACTCAGTTGTGTCTGACGCTTTCTGACCCCATGGACTGTATCCTGCCAGGCTCCTCTGTCCATGAGACTGTCCAGGCAAGAATACTGGAGTGGGCTGCCATTTCCTTCTCCAAGGGATCTTCCTGACCCAGGGATTGAACCTGGGTCTCTTGCATTGCAGGCAGAGTCTTTACCATTTGGACTACCAAGGAAGCACTTAAAAATGGTTATGTATGCTTTTAACCAAAAATTTAAAACAAAAAGTTTTTTTTTTTTTTTAGTGAGAAATACATGAAGTAAGACAGAGAAGTCATTCTCCCCTCTGTTCCCACTCGGTTCTCTCCCCAGAGGTCACCACTGCAATAAATGTGGTCCTTCCTGAGCTTTTCTATTTTCATAAACATGCACACAGCTGTACCCATGTATAGGACTTCTTTCTTAAGAAACACATATTTGTCTGCATCCTGCTCTTTTTCTCACACAGTAATACATAGTCAAGGCTATGGTTTGTCCAGTGGTCATGCATGGATGTGAGAGTTGGACTGTGAAGAAAGCTGAGCACCAAAGAATTCATGCTTTTGAACTGTGGTGTTGGAGAAGACTCTTGAGAGTCCTTTGGACTGCAAGGAGATTCAACCAGTCCATCCTAAAGGAGATCAGTCCTGGGTGTTCATTGGAAGGACTGATGCTGAAGCTGAAACTCCAATACTGTGGCCACCTCATGTGAAGAGTTGACTCATTGGAAAAGACCCTGATGCTGGGAGGGATTGGGGGAAGGAGGAGCAGGGGATGACAGAGGATGAGATGGCTGGATGGCATCACTAACTCAATGGACATGAGTTTGAGTGAACTCTCGGAGTTGGTGATAGACAGGGAGGCCTGGCGTGCTGCAGTCCATGGAATAGCAAAGAATTGGACACAACTGAGTGACTGACGTGAACTGAATACATGGTAAATTCATTATTCACCAATTCAATAAATATTCACTGGGATCCTAACTGTGTTCATGGCCTGGACTGGAAGGCTGAGTAGAGAGCAGTCGAGACTAGAAGTCAGGCTCCTGCCAACCAGCTTCTGCAGTCCAGCAGGACTGAGAAAGGCAGGTGGTTGCTGGTAGCTGAAAAAGACCAGGAAACTCACCCCAGAAGCTCCAGAAAGTAACACATCCCTGCTGATAATTTGACCCATCCCAGTGAGATCTGTGTCAGACTTCTGAACTACAGAACTGTAGATAACAAAGCCATGAAATTAAAGGACGCTTGCTCTTCAAAAGAAAAGCTAAGACAAACCTAGACAGCATATTAAAAAGCAGAGACATTACTTTTCCAACAAAGGCCTGAACAGTCAAAGCCATGGTTTTCCCAAGAGTCATGTACGGATGTAAGAGTTAGACATACAGAAGGTTGAGCGCCACAGAACTGATGCTTTCATTGTGGTGTTGGAGAAGACTCTTGAGAGTCTCTGGGACAGCAAGCAAATCAAACCAGTCAATCCTTAAGGAAATCAACCCTGAATGTTCATTGGAAGGACTGATGCTGAAGCTGAAGCTTCAATATTTTGGCCACCTGACTTGAAGAACCCTGATGCTGGGAAAGATTTGAAGGCAGGAGAAGAACAGGGATAAGACCGTTGGATGGCATCACTGACTGAGTGGAATGAGTCTGAGCAAACTCTGGGAGGTACTGAAGGACAGGGAAGCATCAGAATTCGATTTGACTTACTGACTGAACAATAACAAGACAAGTTTGTGTTGTTTCAAGGCACCAAGTTTTTGGTAATTTGTTACAGCAATGAGTAGGAGACTAATACAAGTGGGTAATCCAGGAGTTCAAGTGAGAGATGCTGGGGCTTGGTCCCAGGTGGTGAGAGAGAAGCAGACAGATCAATTTTGGTACCTTCCATTACAAAGGGAGGGGCTCACAGGGGGAGACTTGGGGACTGAGCTGAGTGGATGCGGACGCTTCGGAAGAGGAAGGAGCCTCAGGTGACTCTGGGTTTGGGGCAGGCAAATGGAAGATGGTGGTGCTTTACTCTCCACACCTTGTGAGGGCAGGACTCTGTCTCATTCACTGCTGTGTCCCCAGCCCCATTAGAGCATCTGGAACACAGCATGTGCTCAATAGAGATTTGCTGAATGGATTTATTAATTTAATAAATAAGTGGAGAATCTTTGGAGAGAAAGACAGTGATTTCAGTGATCAGCACCACGTATCCCAAGCAGTTCTGTGGGCCCCCTGCAGCCATCAGAAGGATCCATCAGAAGCAATGAACCCATCCCTGGGATGAGAAAGATGCGCCTCAGTGGAGGGGTCCCCAGCTGCCCTGGCCTGCGAGGCTAAGCTCAGAGAGTGTGTGGCCAGCCAGGAGTCCCTGAGGCAGGCAGGCAGACTAGAGGCGGCTCCCTGCTGACATTACCCCCTAATAGGAGGTCCTTATCACCCAGGATGGAGCCAGGTGCTCTACTTAATTCAGGAGAAAGCTACTCTCTGGGAAATAGGTGCCAATTTGCAGCAATCACAATAAGAAACATCCTCTCTCTGGCTGATGCAAGCTAACAAGGTAACAGGGCATTGTGCAGTAGGGAGAGATCAAAAGGGTTTTTTTTCCAAGCCCACGGTGGGCACTTAATCCATCTTTTGCTCTCTCTCTCTCTCCCTCCATTACAGCCGCAGATGCACTATTTACAGGGCCTGCATTAGCTGCCTTTTCAGATATCGCACTTCCTCAAAACCACTTCAGAAGGAAAGTGAATTAGAAATGAGTTTGAGACGCAGGCAGGGGCTTTTGCTGCCTCCTCCCTGCGCTAAGGCCAGCAGCACCTTCCTGCCTGGATGCGGGAACCCAGGTCCATACCATCTCAGCTCCCGGGAGAATGACTCTGCTGTCCTCCAGACCCTGTGGATGCTCTGACTCTGGCCCATGAGGCTCACCTGGAAGCAGCAAGGTGAAGGGCCAGCAGGTGTGGATGAGAAGCAGGTAACGCCTCCTAGGCAAACACAGGAAGCCAGGCTGAGACAAAGAGGCAAATCTGGGATGTGGATCCTGGTGGAGGTGGCAGGGTAGGGGTAGGGGTGCATTTTAGACAGCACTGATCTCTGTAGGACCTTCCCCAGGAGCCTTCCTGCTTTTCTCTGTCTGGGTCCCTCCCTTCCACCTCCAGGGAGTTCAGAGCCACTGCTAAGTTAGGGTGGTTGCCTAGGCAGATACCAAACTGATAAGGCCCAGGCCAGTATCCTGACCTTTCTCTACCAGCTCCCCCCGGCTTTCACCCACTGCCCCTGGAATGCACCACTCCAGGAATGCAACAACCCCTCTCAGATGCACTGGCATCTTCCAGGTGTGAGTCCATGAAGGGTGGAGGGAAGGCAGGAACGTGAGCTTTCTGTCCCCAGAGTGGGAGAAAATTTCAGTTCAGGAGATGTTCCGCCAGAAATCCCCATCCAAGTTTCACCTTTTACAGGTAAGTCCATCTGCGAACTGAGTGACTTGCCTGAAACTCCTTAA
Source organism: Budorcas taxicolor (assembly GCF_023091745.1). NCBI lineage: Eukaryota > Metazoa > Chordata > Mammalia > Artiodactyla > Bovidae > Budorcas > Budorcas taxicolor. The sequence continues at coordinate 36,037,214 of NC_068924.1, read as the reverse complement.
GACCTGGCCACGGACCTGACATTTCTGACCCGCAGCCAAATGCTTTTGCCCCATCAGCTGTTTGCATGCTTAATCGTGTCCAAGTCTATGTAACCCTATGGACTGTCGCCTGTCAGATTCCTCTGTCCATGAGATTTTCCAGGCAAGAAAACTGGAGTGAGTTGTCACTTCCTTCTCCTGGGGATCTTCCTAACCCAGGGAAGCATCTCCCATGTCTCCTGCAACGGCAGGTGGATTCTTTAATGCTTGAGCCATCATGGAAGCCTCCATTGGATAGGTATAAAAATCTAGGCTGTACAACTGCAAAGAAACTTGGGCTTCATCTAGGCTGCGACTCCTGTCTGGAGGTGAGAAGAGGCTCTCATCCCTCCAACTCCATTTAAATTGTATTGGGATTTCCCCTAAGAGTTTGAAAGCAGATGAACTATTGAGTGAGAGGAGAAGCCACAGGCCTCCCTCAGACCTTCTTTGCCGACTGACTATGTGGGAAGCCAACTCTCAAACAGCTCCTGATAATCCCCACCTCCTAGGTCTACACCTGTGATTCCTCACTCTGAGGGTGGACCTTCTGACCTTGTGACTTGAGTCTAATGAATAGAATGTGGTCAGCGTGGTGGGAAGTCACTTCTAAAGGAGGTTACAAAAAGATGCTACTTCTGCCTGCTGGCCCGTCCTGGTCTCTCTCCATCCACCCCCTGAAGGTACCTCCCAGCCAGGCACCACGCTGGAAGCCCTCATCTTGTCAAGGAACTGGTGTCTCTGGCCAGTCGACTGCAAGACCCTGAACTCTGTCAACAGCCACGTGCATGAGCTGGGACACAGATTCTCCCCAGTCGAGCCTCGAGAAGATTGCAGCCCTGGCTGGCACCCTAATCCTCTCCGTACAAGAGACCTTGAGACTTGAATCCCAACTAAGATGCACCCAGTTTCCTGACCCCCAGGAACTTCGCAATAACAAATGTTTGTTGTTTCAAGCTGCCATATTTTGGAGAAACTTGTTACAGTGTAGTTGATGGCTATATACAATGTCCTCGTTGGAAGACTGCTTTTCTTGAGACCGGTGAAGCAAGAGAGAGCAGAGGCATCTGTGAGTTTGCCACATGCCGGTACTGGGTGAGTCAGGAGACCTAGGCTTTGTTTTGGGTCCTGCTGCTGACCCACACTCTGTCCTTGGACAGGACCCTAACCATTTATGGGCCTTACTTCCCCAACCTCTGGGGAGGACTCTGGGTCAGTTCCAACTGCCTGTGACTTGAGACCTAGGAAAGGGAAGCTTCCAGGCCTGAGACGACTGCATATGTCATGAGGAAGGGGAGGAGGAAGACGCCTGACCGCCCTGCACCACCCCTCTGCCCTTTTCCCCAGACCTGAGCACTAAGGCATGAGTCAGTCTTTAGTGACACCCTCTGACCTCAGAGGCTGGGGCATTCCAGATCGGTGGGAGGAAACTCAAGACACTGAGGGTCCCTTGGAAGGAAGAGCTGCCCTCACTGCCCTAGTCCTCTCCATCAAGCACGTCTCCTGCCTTCAGCCCCAGCAAGCTCTGAACAGATCTCCATCAGCCCCTTCCCCTTAAGGACCCAGCTGGGCTCCAGCCCCCACCTCTTTCCCTGGGAGAGCACTCCACAGGGGGCCCAGGGGCCAAGAGGAGGCTCCCGAGGCAAAGACAGGACCCTTGCTTTTTCCCAGGCCCCAGCAGCAGCACAGGCCTCCCACTCTGTACCCCAGGTGGGGGCTGGGTCTCTTCTCTCCACACCAGGCCTGGGACCGTCCCCAAGGTCCCACTTCCCTCCCTGGAGCAGTGGGAAAGCCTGGGAAAAGCCAGGCTGCTTTAACACTCCTGGGGGATAAAAACAAGCCCAAATAAGGGTCCATTTCTACCACATTCCTTCAGGCTGCAAGAGAATGCCAGGCCAGGGCAGTCTCCCCACGGCCGCCTCCCCCCACCAGGGACAGGCCAGGCCTGACGTTTCCAGGCCAGGCAGAGCTGTCTCGAGACCAGACCCTCTGCAGCCAAGCTGGCAGGACTGCTCCCTGCAAACTCTGTCGAATGTGAGTCTGTCATCTCCCTCACAGGCCGGGGATAGGGGCTCCTGCAGGACATTCCTGGAAGGGCCAGGACTGTTGGGGAGCCCCCAGAGGTTCCTGGAACCCTCACAGGCTATTGCCACTCAGTTCTGGATGACTCCGTAAGGTTCTTGCCACATTTTATGCTCTGGCTGATTCTCTTTCTCGTAAGATATTCAATTCTTCTAAATCAGGGTTTCTCAACTCTAGCACTACAAACGTTTGGGGCTGGATAATTCTTTGCTGGTCCTTCCCCAATGGCTCAGCCTTAAAGAGTTCGCTGGCAGTACAGGAGACAGAGGTTCAGTCCCTGGGTCGGGAAGATCCCCTGGAGGAGGAAACGGCAACCCACTCCAGTGTTCTTGCCTGGACAGTCTCATGGACGGAGGAGCCTGGCGGGCTGCAGTCCACAGGGTCACCAAGAATTGGACACAACTGAGCCCCAGAGCACAAGCATAATTCTTTGCTGGGGGTGGGATAGCCAGCTGTCCTGTATGTTATTTAGGAAGCACCCCTGGCTTCTACCCACTAGATGTCAGTAGCACACCCCCGCCCCTATGGGTTATATTAACAAAGCTTGCTCAGATATACACCAAGAATCACCCCCAGTTGAGGATCACTGTTCTAAATGCATTTAATGGCCTCTGACTGGTCTCTGATTAAGTGTCCTGACTGCATGCAGGACTTAGGAGGAAGAAAGTTGGCAGAGAGGGAGGAAACCTCACTGGCCCCATGACCACAAACCCCTAACACACACACACACACACACACCACAGACACACACCCCAGGGTCACAGCTGATAATTGATCCTTCCCCAGTCTTGAGAGGCCAGTATTAACATCCCCGCTTCCTGCTTTGTCAGTGAAGCTCGGGTGGCTACATGGCTTGTCCAAGGCCACACAGCTCAGCAGAGGCAGAGCTGGGCTCCCACCCAGGGAGTGGTCCGCAGACTTATGATCTGGGCCATACCACCCTCCCCGGTCTACGGATGAGAGACCACACTTCCCTCACCGACCTACTTCAGGGTCCCAGGCCCCTGCATTCTCCCGCTCAGGCGGGGTCTCCTGAGCCTCCTGGGTTGACTCCCCCTTCCCCTCAGGACTGCGCTGTCCTGATCCTGGGTGATCGATTTGCATACCATATCGATCTCAAGAGCCATGTAATATGTTTGACTTGTGGCACTTTGCATAATTTTCTGATTAAGTTACTTATTTAACCTATTGACCTTTTCTCTTAATTAGAGTATCTGGGTACCGCAAATGTTGAGTAGTAATCAAGTCGTGCGTTTCCCTGAGTGGGATTCACGTCCTCGCCGCTTCCCTGCTCCTTCAGGACTTCGGCTTCCTCTGCAGGAGCCCCTGTGGAAGCAGCTGTCCCCTCCTGTTCACCCCCACCCCCCATGCTTTCCCCTGAGGGGTGTGAGAGGTGCACGCGTGGGGCCAGGCCTTCTCTAAGCCTCTGCTGTCCAGAAGTCTCCAGAACCAGGAAGGGACCAAGATAAGGGGACAGTATCGCTGGAAATAGTATCCCCAGCTGAGTGGACAAAATAAGGCACATGTGTGGGTCAGAGTAGTGGACCCTGTATCCGTTAGCTATTGTACATAACAAACCACCCCAAAACGTAGCAGCCTGCAACACCACCCATGGATTATTTTCTTAGGGGTCTGTGGGTCAGCTGGATAGTTCTGGAGATCTGCACCAGGCTCCGGTGATTTGGCTAAGCTCACTGACCCATCTGCAGCTAGCCAGTGGTCTGCAGGGGACTGGCTGGGATGAGTGTGGCTTTCTCTGTCAGTCTCCTAGAGTCTCCAGCAGCTGACCTGGACATGTTCTTACCGGTGATGAAGGAACCAAAGGGACAAGAGTGCACGCCCCCAGGCACAAGTGCTTGTGAAACCTCTGCTTGCATTGTACCTATTACCACACCATTGGCCAGAGCAGGGCACCAGCTGACCCCAGCATCAAGGATATGGTGGAAAGCTCTGCCCAGAAAGGAAGGAGAAAAGACCCAGGCCAGGTGAGCCTCTTCTGTCCCCCTCCGAGGAAGAGGTGCTCACTTAAGAGTCTTAACACAAGTGCAAAGCATCTTCTTCCTCCTGCCCTTCCCACCCTGGACACCGATCCCAAGTGTCAAAGCCCAGTGTGGTGAGCCTGGGGCCCTGGGAAGGGAGGTTACAGTTTGCTACAACTTCTTATCCTAGCATCTACTTTTCAGAGGGTCTGGATGATACCCTTTCAAGGGTTCTTAAAGATCTTCCTGTTCTTCTGGTTGCACTGGGACAGTGGGGATACAGAGAGGCTGTCGCAGGTGCTCTGTGCCCCTGACCACCACCCTCTCCCCCATTGTGGCCACATCATCTCCACTCTGCCAGCACTGGCCCAGAAAACTCCAGCAAAGTTCTTGCCTCCCAGGGATCCATGCAGGCAGGGAATAGGTCCTTCTTACTCTCTCCCCAAACCTCTTTTACTCAGCATAATTACTTTGAGATTTTCACCTATGTTGTTACATGTACCAACAGTGCATTCCTTTTTATTGCTAAGCAGTATTCCTTCATGTGGACAGACCACAATCAGCTTATTCATTCACTTCGTGATGGATAACTTGCATTGTTTCCAGTTTGGGGCAATTACAAATAATGTTGCTACATTCACACAAGTCTTTGTACAAACATATGTTTTTATTCTCCTGGGTAAATGTATAGAAGTGTATTGTCTGGACCATGGGGTAGAGGTATGCTTAGCCTTCTGCCTAACTGCCATGCCATTTTTCTAAGTGGTTGTAATTTTACATTCCCACAGGTGGTGTCTGAGAATTCCAGTTGCTCTGCATCCTCATCAGCACCCAGAATGATCAACCCTTTCAGCCATTCTAGTGAGAGTTTAGCAGCATTGCTCCACGGCTTTAATTAGAACTTCTCTACTAATGAGCATATTTTTATGTCCATAGCTCTTCTTTTAAACTGGACATCGGATTGTGCCACAACAGACTATATCTTTCAGCCTCCCTTGCAGCTAACTATAATCATATGATTAATATTAATTTTCTAACCTTCACTCATGCTTACTTAAAAGAAAATTGCTTGCCCTCATTCCACACTTCGTATCAACTTGCTTTTGCTGCAGTAATAATGCATAAAACCACCCCAAAATTCAGTGGTAAGCAAGTGTGAGTATTTATTTTTGACACATCCATGGGTCTCAAAGCAGCGGCTTCATTTCCAGTCCTAGGTCAAGTTCAGGTCTGCCCCACATGTCTTGTTCCCACACAGAGGCTCCCGAGAGAGCAGTCACCTTGGGCAGGTTCTTCTCATGACTGAAGTCAGGAGCTCCCAGAGCATCAGACGGAAACTTATGGTGCCTCTTAAGGCCTAAACTTGGAACTGGGGCAGGGAAGTTTATTCCCTCTTTGAAGTTTATTCCTACTGTTTTTGACAGACCAAAAAAGAAGTGAAAATTTACTGGACCATGAAATCTCCCAGTGTACTTGCCCCCCTCCCACAAGCTGGAACACAGATGTGTCTGTAACCCACATTGTCCATGAAGCTGAGATTATTATTCTAGGGATGATGGAGCCACAGGATGGAGGGCACCTGGATCCCCAAGAATCCTCATGGAGCCGAACTGTGGCCCACCAGATCCCCTCTCACCTGAGGATGGTGAGGCCAAGGTGCAATAACCTCCATCTTCTTTAAGACATCGTATTTTTAACCCTCTTTGTTCCAGCAATCTAGACTTCACTCTCATATATGCTTCAGTTTTTCCTTTTCTGACACAGGGAAAACTTGTTTTTGTTTTACTTTGCTTTAATCTCTTCTCAGGTGGAAAAAAATTACCCAGCCAGCATTCTTTCATGTCTGGTAGCCAGAAGAGGGAAGGTCCTGGGGTCAAAATGCAAAAGTTAATGCTTCACGCTACCATCCAGCCACATGACCTGCCCCGCTGGGTGTCTCCAAGAATTCTGGGAGCCGACTTGCCATGCTCAGAGCACCCTTCCCTGCTTTCCAGCACATTCGTCTTCCTCCCACATGGAGCTCCTGGCTCTGCTGTCCCCAGTCCTGCCTTCCCCAGGCCTGGGGCTCATCCTGCAGAGCGGGGTCCCAGCGCCAGCCCGCTCTCCTTGTCTGACTGGCAGCACCTCCATCCAACCCTGCTCCACTCGACAAATGCTAAATAGCAGGCTCTGGCATCTCCTGAAGTTCTGCTCTCATTAGCACACTGGGAGGTAAGTGCAGGCAACCAGGGAGAATTTACCCTGCAGCAACAGGCTTCTCCCCTCGAAGCCAAACACACCGCAGCAGGTAGTGAGTGCAGAGGCTGGGCTTCCAAATACTTCTGGAATCGCTCCTTTTCCCTCTCCACAGAGCCAACCCTCTCCTCTTCTCTCTCCCTGTATCTTCTGCAGCCTCAACCCCGCTTGCTTTTGTGCCCCTTTTCAGCAGGCTCAGCTATCAGGCTCTTCTCCTGTGGAGTTTCCATGGGAAACAGCCCAGCCTCATCCAGGGCAATTTCTCCTCCAGGCACACTCTCTGGCCATTGGCAACTCCACCCCATTGCAGGAAAAACCCTGGGTCTCACTGCCTGCTCTCCTCCCTGCCCTCAATACCCTTACCTTCTTCTCTGCCTGGGCAAATTCCTTCCCATCTGCCAAGTCATGATGAAATGACACCACCTCCAGGAAGCCTGCCCTCAGCCTCCGATTGCAGCGGTACTTTTTTCCTCCTCTGGCTTCTACTGGCCCATGAGCATCTCTGTTCTAGTTCCAGCCTCTCTGTATCATTGTGAGGTGTTTATCTGTTTTCCACACTTATCAGTCTGTGCCTGCTTCAAGGAAAAGGTCATGGTCTTTTTTTTGTATTCAAGTCTCCAGCACCGGGCCTAGTGCCAAATAAATGACAAATATCGAGCCCTTGTTTATTGATGCCTGAAGCCATGAATGAGCAAAAACAGACACGTGAAGAAATAAACAGCCAGTTAGATGGGAGTCTGCTTGGATGCATTTTCCCTTCCTAGCACTTATTTCTGTTGAAGTACGTCTTATATATTTATTTACTATATCCTCTCCCAGCCACCCTGTGTATGTGAAAACACAGGCTGTGTGTTTCATTCACTGTTGTAGCTTCCATACTCAGCTGGAGGCCTTAAATATCTGTTGGGCAAAAAAAAAAAAAAAAAAATGAACATGGATTGGAGGATAAGAGGATGTAGGGTGGATACCAGGATAAAAGCAGGAAAGGTCCACTCAAGTTTTATAATCTAGAGAAACCTGGCCACTTTTTCTTGAGAAAAAAAAGAGTTTAACTGGTCTCTTGGTTTCATAAAGAGACAAGGCTCAGGCTTAATCTAAAAGTGTGCTGTGCTTAGTTGCTTCAGTTGAGTCTGACTCTTTGTGACCGGGGTTCTCCAGGCAAGAATACTGGAGTGGGTTGCCATGCCTTCCTCCAGGGGATCTTCCTGACTCAGGGATCAAACCTACATCTCCTGCGTTGCAGGTGGATTCTTTACCACTGAGCCACTGGGGAAGCCCCATCTAAAAGTGTAGATTAAGGAAATTCAGGGTCACCTTCTTTACAGAATAATCATCAAGCATCTGCCCTATGGACAAGGGCCCATATATGTACTTTTTTGTGTTTTAATGTTAGAAGAATGGCAATTTTTCCTTTGGTTCTGGTTAGTTACTCCTGATGAGTGAGAGGTACAGGTGTTGTAGTCTTGGACCCAGCGAGAGAAAAGAGATGAGAGAAGCTGCTGAGCTGAGGGGGAGCTGTAACACCCCTCCTGGCCCCTCCCCCCAGGACCAGGGAGACAGGCAGGGACAGGCATCCTTGTGATGGGCCATGAGAACACTGATGCCTGCACGCTATGTCGCTTCAGTTGTGTCATTCTTTGTGACCCCGTGGACTGTAGTCCGCCAGGCTCCTCTGCTCATGGGATTCTCTAGACAAGCATACTGAAGTAGCTTGCCGTTTCCTCCTCCAGGGGATCTTCCTGACCCAGAGGTGCAAACTGTGTCTCTGATATTTCCTGCCTTTGCAGGTAGGTTCTTTACCACTAGCACCGTCTGGGAAGCCTGAGAACACTGATACTGAAGGGTAAATTTTAAGTTTTCTTTCTCTGGGTCACAGTTTCCTTAGAATGTTCTCAATACCCTCCATTACCTGTGACAACTGTATGTCAGGGGAGACTTGGAGAGTAAGACAGGCCCTGTGTCCATGTTGGGCACAAACTGTTAGGGAGGAGAAGTCAGGATAAGCTGGGGAGGATGAGGGGAGAAGCCCACAACGAAACCTCATGGAAGGAAGTGACAGCAACAGCCACCTCAAGGAAACACTCCCCAGAAAGCCTCAGGGAGTTGCAGGTGGGGCTGAGGTTTCCTCCCATCAGGCAGGGTGAGGGCCTCAGGTATGAGACTAGGATGGAAAAGGAAAGAATGTGTGCAAGAGCCTAGAGGCTGGGAAGGCACAGATTATTAAAGGATGGGTAGATGGATGGACCAACAGGTAGATGAAAGGGTAGATGACGGGAAGAAAAGATGGATGGGCTGGAGAATGAGTGGAAAAATACATGAACAAGCGGCCATTAATACTCTCTCTGCTTACGGTATGTGGACCCAAACAGAGTGAATGGCCACTTGGATGTCTGAGTTACAAAGGAAACGGGTAATCGTGTTGCCCATCTGGAACTCACTTCACTGCTTAGAGTCCTAAAAAACAAGCCCGTCTCTTCGGCTTCCTGGCCTTCTGCCCTGGCAAGCCCTGTCCCAGGCTGGTGCGTGGATATGCTACAATCAACTCAGGGGAGGAAATCTCCTAGTTAAAATATTCAACTGCAGCAGCTAAGAATGCACACTGATTAGCCAAGTGCACCCAGGCCCTGCTACTCCACTCCACCGCACGGGCCTGATTAGTACAGGAGGAGGCTCGGTCAGCAGAGTCTGCAGCCCCTAGAAGGGGCCCTGGCACTACCAGCTCTTCGTGGACCTTCCCTCCAGAGGAGGGCAGATGGACGGAGGGGCTTGGCTGACCCCCAGGAAGTCAGTCCTGCTTCAGGCCTCCTGCTGCCTCGTTAAGACCGGGATCCTCACAGTCTGCCAGGCTGCTTCCTGGCTGATCACCTCCCATTCAATCATTTCATCACACAGCACTTTGAGGCTGATCTTATTACTACTCCCATTGTATGGATGAGAAGACTGAGGCTCAGTGAAGTCAAGTAGGCTATAGAACTAGAATTCAAACCCCCATCTTGAGTTCCCATGTAATACTACTGTCTCTGTACAGGCATCTGACGGTGAGGGTGCCCAGTCAGGGACCTGCAGAGACCCGATTTGTCTAAAAGCGCTGACCAGGTAGGATGAGGCTGATCAGGGAGTCCCTCATTTGTGGGTTCGTCTCAGTTTCTTCAAAGGAGATAGCTACACAGGCCTCCATTCCTGGACCTAACTATAGCTCAGGGCTATGCCCTCTGACCCCAAGAACTATTCCTTCACCTTGCCCTACCACCTGGCCTCACAGCCCTCACACCCAGAGCCAGGGACCCAGTCTCCTGGTTGCCCTAAGCCAGCATCACTGGTCCCGGAGGACCTCCACCTATCTCAAGCCCTCTTCCTTGTCAGAGCCTAACGGGGTGCGGCAAAGCCTCTCTCAAGACAAGAGCAAGTGTGGCTTGGTCTTGCTCCCACCACTCCCTGCTCCCCTGCCTCCTGGTGGAGCCCACAGAACTCTCCTCAATCTTCCCAGCTTCCCTTCCCCTCTTGACCTCTTGCCATCACTCCTGTGCCCTAGTCACACCGACAGGCCACACAACTTCCCCAGTCACTCATTCTGCAGCAGGACCATCCGCTTCCCTCCTCCTCCCCACCCACTTAGCAAACCCCAATCCTCTTTCAAGACTCGACTTGAATATTATCTTTGTACTGGAAACATTTCAGTGCCCCACGTCCACCTATCTGAAGACCACTCCTTCCTTTGGATCCTTTTGGGTCTGCACCTCTCATCAGACATAAGCTGCCCTGCCCATGGCTGTGATAGCACCTTAGATAGATGGCACTAGGCAGAGGGAAAGATGAAACAGTGAACCTCTCACTTGGCACCAACTGGGCCCGAGCTCTTTACTTGCAGAACCAATAATCCCAGAGAACACTCTTGGGGCTAGGCTGGGGTGGGGGTTGATCAAGAGAGGCTCCTGATCTGGCCTCCTACTGTATCCCATCAAACTATCCCCAGGGCAGTATCAGCTCCAGTGTGGAGCCGTGATCACAGTCCAGACATCTCCTCCCATGAAACGAGTTTCCTGTCAACCTCCCATTTCCTCCACAGGGACACAACCTCTGTATGTTAGTATCTTGACTAAAGACTACTTTCTCACACTCTGTTGCAGATAGGTAAGTCCTGAGACTAAACTCTGGCCAATGAGATGTAAGCAGAGGGTAACAACTTGCTCAAACCTTTTTTAAAGGAAGCTGGAATGTACCTTTCCCCTTCTTTAGTCATTGCTTGCTCCATCCTGCTGCCTGGGATGTCTTGAACTTTAGCTTCCTTTACAGATCATCTGAATGAGAACCACACTTTAGGGGTGGAGAAGCAAGAGCTTAAGAGTAGCAAAAATGTTTTATCAGCCATGTATTACGTACCTCCAAGTTTGTAAGTGAAAGCAAAATAACAATGTCTCTTCTTCCTCTTCTTTCTTGTACTATTTTTCAAGCTGCTGCTTGCTTATGTCTCTGTCTTGTGCAGCAGAACGTGGCAGAGGGTCCTTTTCCTACCCACTAACAGCAGAGAAGGCAGTGGCACCCCACTCTTGCCTGGAAAATCCCATGGATGGAGGAGCCTGGTGGAGTGACCCCAGTCCATGGGGTCACTAAGAGTCGGACACGACTGAGCGACTTCACTTTCACTTTTCACTTTCATGCGTTGGAGAAGGAAATGGCAACCCCCTCCAGTGTTCTTGCCTGGAGAATCCCAGGGAAGGGGGAGCCTGGTGGGCTGCCGTCTATGGGATCACACAGAGTCGGACACGACTGAAGCGACTTAGCAGCAACCTCCATTGGTATCACCTCCTGAATATCAGGTTGTGTTCACAGTCAGATAGTCCATCCCCTCCTCTCCCAATAAGGCACCTTATTCTTATTCTTAAGATGGTCCTTAATCTCTACAACCACCCCAATAACTCTCACATACGCAAAGAATGTGAGAGGTGTAAGCTTTGTCAAGCAAAAACCTTGTGCTATAAACCATCAAGTATTAAATATGGCAACGGTGATTAACTCTTAACCATAGGACCATGGGTGTTGTTTACTTCTTCCCTTCTTGGCATGGTCTCATTTTCCTCAGTGAACATTTATTACTTGTAATAATAAAAAGTAGGAACTTCCTTGGGGGTCCGGTGGTTAAGAGTCTACATTCCAGTGCAGGGTACATGGGTTCGATCCCTGATCTGGGAACTGGGATCCCACGTGCCACGACCACTGACCCTCATGCTCTGGAGCCTGCTCACCGCAACTAGAGAAGCCCGTGCACCACCACAGAGAACACACATGCCAGAACTAAGACTCAGAACAACCGAAATGAGTAAGTAAACACATAGGATGAAAACAGCGATAAACATAAACAATTTAATTTTAAAAACCTGATACAACTCTAATCAAAAAAATACATCAATGTCTATGAGGACACATCAAAAGTTGGGAGGATGATAGGTATTTCCAGAGCAGGCTTTCCTGATGGCTGCCTGCAATGCAGGAAACCTGGGTTCGATCCCCAGGTTGGGAAGATCCCCTGGAGAAGGGAATGGCTGCCCACTCCAGTATTCTGGCCTGGAGAAAGAGGGCAGACAAAGAAAGGAATGATGCCTCTCTGAAGGTACCATATACAGAAGGTGTATCTGTCCAGTTACCATAATCAGAGATACGTATGGGCTCGCTCTAATCCTCATAACCCCCAAAGGCAGGTACTATCTCCATGTCACAGATGAAAAAAACTGAGGCTCAGAGAAACAAGATATTTTCCTCAAGGTTGTTTATCACATAGCTAGTACCTGGAGGTGGAATTTGAACCCACTATTTTACCATATGAAGCTATTTCATTTTCCATGATACCCATCGGTTCAGTTCAGTCACTCAGTCTTGTCTGACTCTTTGTGACCCCATGGACTGCAGCACACCAGGCCTCCCTGTCCATCACCAATTCCCAGAGTCTGTTCAAACTCATGTCCATTGAGGTAGTGATGCCATCCAACCATCTCATCCTCTGTTGTCCCCTTCTCCTCCTGCCCACAATCTTTCCCAGCATCAGGGTCTTTTCAAATGAGTCAGTTCTTCACATCAGGTGGCCAAAGTATTGGAGCTTCAGCTTCAGCATCAGTCCTTCCAATGAATATTCAGGACTGATTTCCTTTAGGATGGACTGGTTGGATCTCCTTGTAGTCCAAGGGACTCTCAAGAGTCTCCTCCAACACCACAATTAAAAAGCATTAATTCTTTGGCGCTCAGCTTTCTTTATAATCCAACTGTCACATCCACACATGACTACTGGAAAAATCATAGCCTTGACTAGATGGACCTTTGTTGGCAAAGTAATGTCTCTGCTTTTTAATATGCTGTCTAGGTTGGTCATAACATCATCCTTATAACAGTTAAAACTTAATTATTGGTTACTAATGGAAGATATTTCAACCCAAACTAGACTAAGAGGGGAATTAATCAGCTAACAAAACTGAAAAGTCTGAGAGGAATTTCAACTGCAGCTTGACTGGACCTCAAACCATATCACTAGGGCATGTCTTTTGTCTTTTAACTGTCATCTTCTTAAACTCTTCATGGTAGCAACCTGCAGAGAAATAACTCCAACCTGCAGGCACTGGGGCTTCTATCCAAAGGGGGATATCACACATCTTTGTCCCAGAATTCTCAGCTAAAGTGTCTTTTATCTCATTGGCTCTGCGAGTCATGTGCCCATCCGTGAACCAATCCCTGTGACCTCAAGGATGCCTGCGGGCGGTGCTCCTACCCCAAAAGTTCTGAAAGTTGATGTCATGGGATTTCCCAAAGGAAATTCTAAGAGTTATTTAACAAAAGAAAGGTGCAGGGATGTTGTGGGCTGAACAACAGATGTTCCCCTCCGCCCATCTCCCAGTGCCCATCCTCTGCCTCAGGCTTGTCCTCTTGGAATCACTTCTTCATGTAAATGCACAAACCCACCGCTGAACCGTGTGCAGCTCACGGAAAAAATGGCTTCTGTAGGACCACTTATTCCTTTCCCAAACGGACTTTGTTCTTGAAATCCTTTAATGAGGAGCAAGCTGGCAAAACACATCTATCTGGATGTGGACTCAGGGCCAGAGGCATTTGATGATTTATTAATTGACCCACCAAATCTCGTGCCTCCCTGAGGCCCATGCTAACAGGCCATTTCATTCATTACTGGGCAAAGTTTGAGTCCACGAAACAGATTCTTTCAAGTACTTGGTACAGAGGAATTTACTTTGGCCAATTCAAGTCAATGAGCACTTATTAAGCACCAATTATATGTTACGGACACTGAGCTGGGAATGCAGAGACAGAGGTCACCAGATCCTGCTCACAGACCAGTGGAGGGGAACTGGCCTGTGACAATGTTTTCAGAGATCTGCAGACAAGGCTGTGCTAGTTGCCAGGGCCACCATAGGGAATGACCACAGGTGGAGTGGCTGGAAACAATTGACATGCCTTCACTCACAGTTCTGGAAGCCGGAAGAAGGAACTCGAGGTGTCAGCAGGGTTCATTCTTTCCAGAACCTCTGTTCTGGGTCTCTTTCCTGGTTTCTGGTGGCAACTGGCCATTCTTGGCCTCTCTTGGCTCGTGGACAGCCTCTGTCTCCATCTCCGGGTGGTCAGCCCCTCTGTGTCTGTATCAAATCCCCCCTTGACCTTTCATAAGGACAGTTGTCATTGAGTTTACGACCCAGTCTAATCCAGGATGATCTCACCTGGAGATCCTAAACTTCATCTGCAGAGACCCCTTTTTTTCCGGATAAGGTCACATTTACAGGTTCCAGATTGTCATCACATTTGGGGCCCACCTCTCTACCCACAGTCAATTGTTCAGGATACAGAGAGGCTTCAGAGAAGGGAGTGGTTTCTGTCTATAGAAGGCAAGGGCTGTAGAGCCCCACAGAGGAGGGCACAGGGGAGCTCTCCAAGAGGAGATCAGGGATCTCTGTTCTGAAGAGGGAACAAAGGGAGCCAGGGCTTTGCAGGAAGGAGCAGGGGCTGAGACAAAGGAAAGAGAAAGAGTAGTCACCTTCAGGGAGAAGGCAGTGGCAACCCACTCCAGTACTCTTGCCTGGAAAATCCCATGGACAGAGGAGCCTGGTGGGCTGCAGTCCATGGGGTCACAAAGAGTCGGACACGACTGAGCAACTTCACTTTCACTTTTCACTTTCATGCATTGGAGAAGAAAATGGCAACCCACTCCAGTGTTCTTGTCTGGAGAATCCCAGGGATGGGGCAGCCTGGTGGGCTGCCATCTATGGGATCACACAGAGTTGGGCACGACTAAAGCGACTTAGCAGTAACAGTCACCTTCAGGGAACAAGCGGCCAGGGCATGGTGGGAGAGTGACAAAGGATGAGGCTGGAGAGGGAGATGGGGCTGGACCTCGACAGGACTGAGGAGCCTTGCAAGAGAGTCTGGACTTGATCCTGCAGGAGCCACAAAAGAGGGAACTGATTTGCTCTGTGTGGACCAGTTCTCGGCTCTAATCAGAGGCTCTTTTCTTATAGATTTTATGCATTTCCTTTACAATCATGGCAAATAATAGATTGTGAGCTAATTGAGGGTAAGATTCACATTTGATTTACCTCTGAATCTAGCACAATGCCCATGTGTGACACACAGTGTGTGCTCAGAAAACATCCTCTTTAATGAATGAGCCGAAAGGAGTGAAAAGGTGGCTGCGGAGGACGGATGGCCTCCAGCCCTCACCCGTCAGAGGCAGCGTGGGAATAAAGTACAGAACTTGTGTTTACGAGACTGCGTCCAAATTGCAGTTCTGCCACTTAGGAACTCTGTGACCTCAGGCAACCCCTTCACTTTCTGGTTCTCAGCTTGCTCCTCTGAATGATGGAAATAATCATCACTGCCATAAACACCACAGGTTAATGTCTGGACTTCAGGCGTGTGTGGCCTGCCCCGTGTAGCCTCCAATAAACAGGAGTTGTATCTGAAGAGGCTGACAGACTGAAGGAGTGGGGGCCCAGAGCCGGGCTGGCCGTGGGAGCGGCTTCAGCAGCTCAGAAGCCAGAGGCTCGGTGGCCGGCCAATGACGCATCTGGCGTGAGGGCAGGCCCTGGCTGTGGCGGTGTCAGAGGTGATGCTTCCATGACAAGTCCTGGACTGCCTCTGCAGCTGCTCACACGCCTTGTGCGGTTGTCCATCTGATGCAACCAGGAGCTCCTCAGTCCCAAAGCCTGAGGGTGGGCTCCAGGTTGGCCAAGGTGAAACCCCACCCAATTCAAGGAACTGAGAGGCCTTCTGCCTTGACCCGGGTCCACCCGGCCTGTCGCCCAGCTCCTGGGCTCCACAGGCTGCCTGGAAGGAGCAGGGATAGAGCATCCAAGGTGCCTTGTGCTCCAGAGTCCTCTTCAAGAGCCTGGTCCTGGCTCTGATCCTGCTGTCTCTCTGTCAACTAGGGACCCCCCACAGTGGCCTGCTTGGCCACAGCCTCCTCCCACCTCCTGTGACCTTTGACTACCAGGTCAACACCATCCTCTTCCCTGGCATCAGCTCACCAATGCAGAGCCACAGCTCCTAGGGAAGCTGGGACCATCAGAACGTTTCCCTTGAGGATCTGGATTTGGAACCCTGAGTCTATTGGCTGCAGGATCAGTCTTAACAGGCTTCAGCATCTGTTGGCACTTGGAGCTCATACCAGAGACGTACACAAATCCCCAGATGGGGGAATAAATGCTCCTGCAGAGAGAATGAGGCACAAGCAGGAGCTGAAAGTGAGAGGAAATGGCTTCCAAGGGGCTATCGGGTCCTGCAAGCCCAGCTGTCCCTCCTGGTACTGGAAGTGGAGCGAGTGAGTTTCAGTTTCCTACAACTTGGAAATCTCTGCCACAAATAAGCTTGCCCTCCTAGCTAAATGCGACTCTGCCTAAAAGGACAGACTTAAGTTGTTCATTCGCGATGCCAGTGCCTGACGCTGTGCACTTCATGCTGATGCAGGAGGATGACAGATAACACGTACTGTGCCTCCGAAGTGCCTGGCCAGCATTGAGTCTTTAAACCTTTGCATCAGTGCTTTGAAGAGGTACTATTTTAGGTCCAGTTTTCAGACAAGGGACCCAAGGAACACACAGAGGTGTTAAGCAGTAATGCCAAGGGGACCTAGCCTTATGTAATGGAGTTAGCCTCTGGTTGCAGAGTCCACATTCTTAGCCCCAGGCCACGTTGACTGTCTGGGACCAAGATGTCAGTAAGACTGGTTCCTGCCCCAGAGCCCAGTGGTGAGCTGGCAGAGCAGGAGATACTTTGTAACCATTGAGATAAGCAGAAAAGAGAGAGAGATTAAGTGCTGTGGGTCACACAAGAGGCAGCCCCGAACAACCCAGGAAAGCCGGAAGTCTTCACTGAAGGGTGACCATCGGGCTGGGTGTTGAAGAATATATAGGAAGCATCAGGGTAGAAACAGAGGAGAGACCATCCCAGACAAAGGGAACAGGTGATGCACAGGTGAGAAGACAGGCAAGCCCGGTGTGCCTTTTCTAGCCCATGCTGATCCCATTTTCTTCTGAGTCCTATTGCACTGACTGGGATGCTCACAGGCTGATTAAATGCCGAGTAGACAGGTGTTGTGCAAGTCTCTCTGTATCCACAGAGGCACATGTACGTGGCTGGTCTCTACCTCTTTAAACAAAGTGTCCCACTCCAGGACTGTGTGGGAAGCTGATCCCCAGGAGGAACAACAAGAATTGCCTCAAAGCCTTTCTGTCTCCCAGTTCCAGAGATACTAAATCCTCATAGCATGTCCTGCTTTCAGCCTCTCCCTCTCCTTCAGGCCTGCCATCTTGTCCTTCCCTCAGTGCTCATCTCATCCATGAAGAGCCTCAGTCCACTCAGGAAAGACCCATGTCTGAACCACCCAGCACCCAGGAGCCTGCCCTGTCCCCAGGGCTGCTAATGCCCTGGCCCACCTGCCCTGCTTCCACTCAAAGGGCTCAGTTAGCAGAATTTGTGTGCTGCTTCTCTGCCTAGCAGCAAAGCCCCAATAAACTCTGAAAAGCTCTCCCCTTGGATCCTGCACTAATTACAGCAAACAGAATTCTTTAATGTATTTCTGGGCTCCCTAGAAAGTAAGGGAAATTCCCATGGCCAGACATGGACAAAAAAGAGAGCAAGATCAGCAAACTGAAACTCACATGTAAAAGGCAGAATTCGCTGGAGTGCAAACATCAATAATAAGGAGAGGAGACTAGCCCTGTGCAGAAGGCAAGGTCAGAGATCTGACCAAGACTTCAACTTTAATCAGGGGAACTCTGAAGGGGACTAAAGTAGATCCAGATCTCTGGAGCTCCTTGCTTCTCATCAGAATTATTTATCAATTCTCTGAAAAAATAACCTACCAATCAAGGTCTGACAGGATTATTCAGATAAGTTCAATGAAAAATGAGCTCACAATGGAAACTATCAAACATATATGAAATGGGTAAGAATCATCCAAATGATTTTGACCTTTAAATGCTTTAGATGTTGGAATCGTAATACCTAAGATATGATAACCCTGTATTAAATCACCCTATATTAAATAAAGAGCTAGAATAAAGAGCTGAAAATGTTCATGGGGCAAAAAAACATCAAGACTAACCAGGCAAACATGAAAATGAGTAACATAGAACTTGCAGAAGTGAAAAAAAAATTTTTGAAATTTTAAATTCAGTGGCTGAGTTAAACAGTGGATTAGACACAAGTGAATAGAGAATTAGTGATCTGGAAGACAGAGCTGATGAGATTTCTGAGAATGTGGCTCAGAGAGGGAGATGGATGAAAGGCTAAGTGATATGAAGGATGAAATGAGAAGGAGTAATAATAAATGAAAGAGAGCCCATATTCAAAGACGTGATGGCTGAGAAAGTGTCCAGAACTGGTGAAAATTTATAAATCTACAGATGCAGAAATGTAAAACATAAACATAAATATATCAAACAAGACTAAGTAAATAAATTCATGCAATATTGTAGTGAGAGTGTGGAAGAACCAGTGACAGAGAGAAGATCCTAAACCCTGCTTTGCAAAGGAACAAAGCAGATCATCCCCAAAGGAATGGCAATTAGATTGACAGCAAAATTCTCATCAGTAATTGAAGCCAGAATACAGCAGAATAAGACCATCAAAGTGCTAAGAGAAAGTAATTATCCAAAAAACAAAAACCAAAGACAAACAAATGAAAAAAACCACTTTCAGGGTTGAGGGCAAAACACAGTTTACAATCAGTGACCTTCCCTAAAAGAATAACGTCAGAAGAAGGAACACAGTCTCAGAAGTGCAAGAAAGAATGAAAATTTTGGTGAACATGTAGGTAAACATAAACCAGACATTATCTTTAAGGTAAATATAATAATAATAACTGCCTCAATAATAACAACAGAAAATATAGAAATATGAGGTTTAAAAAGGACAGATCTAAATTATCCAATGACAGTACCATGTCACTCAGGAGAAGGGTGACTGTAGTAAAGCATTTGAACATTCTTTTGATGTTTCCTATACTGCTGAAATGGAGAAGGAAATGGCAACCCACTCCAGTATTCTTGCTTGGAGAATCCCCATGGACAGAGGAACTTGGTGGGCTACAGTCCATGGGGTCACAAATGGTTGGACATCACTTAGCAACTAAACCATCACCACCATACTGCTGAGAAGAAATGTTTAGACATTGCTTAACAATGTTAAGGGTACAAGACAAAGAGCAAATGCAGTAAGTAATCGAATATAAATTAAATGTATAACTTACAAAAATGTGGAAGAAAAAAAATTAAAGTTAAACCAGTAATAACCATCAAAAGCAAGAAGAATAAAGCAAGAGAAAGTACAGAAAAGAGCAGGCAAAGAGGAGGTACAGAGTAAGCTGCAAGAAGCAAATACAAATATGTCAACCAAAACGATAAATATAGAGACTTAAGTCACCAGATAAAATATCAGCGCTCACCATACTGGATAGAAAATATAACTATATGCTGTTTCAAAGAAATAAGTCTAAAAGATAAGGACACACAGAAAAAGGTTGAAAGTAAAAGGGTGGAAAAAATATACTAGATCAAGTTTAATAAATCTGGAGTAGCTATACTGATGGGGCTTCCCAGGTGGCCCTAGTGCTGCCTGCCAATGCAGGAGGCACAAGAGATGCAGGTTTGATCCCTGGGTCAGGAAGACCCCCTGGAGAAGGGAATGGCTACCCACTCCAGTATTCTTGCCTGAGAATCCCATGGACAGAGCAGCCTGGCGGGCTATAGTCTGTGGGGTCACAAACAGACACAATTGAAGCAACTTGGCATGCACGCATATTGATATAAAAATATACTTTAAAACAAAGAGCCCAGAATTCATTACATCTTAACAGGGTTAATCTTCAGGAAGTATACAGGCTATTTACTTACATTCACCTTATAAAATAACTTTAAACTTGTTAGACATATAGAGAGGAAATGAAAACTTACCTTCATAGTGAGAGTTCAACACATCTCTCTACTGACAGGTGAAGCAAATAAAAACAGAGGAAAGATATAGACATTTGGACAACACAATCCACTAGCTTAATTAAAACTCTGTACCCCATATGTGTGTGTGTGCTAAGTCGCTTCAGTCATGTCTGGATCTTTCTGTAGCCCACCACCCTTCTCTGTCCATGGGATTCTCCAGGCAAGAATACTGGAGTAGGTTGCCATGCCCTCCTCCAGGGGATCTTCCCAATCCAGGGATCAAACCCTCTCATGTCTCCTGCATTGGCAGGTGGGTTCTCTATGCTGGTGCCACTTGGGAGGCCCATTATATCCAGTATGTGTACGTGTATGTGTCTGTGTGTGTTAAGCCACTTCAGTCGTGTCCAACTCTTTGCAACCCCATGGACCGTAGCCTGCCAGGCTCCTCTGTCCATGGGATTCTCCAGGCAAGAATCCTGGAGTGGGTTGTCATGCGCTCCTCCAGGGGCTCTTCCTGACCCAGGGATCAAACCCTTTTTTGCCTCCTGCATTGGCAGGCAGGTTCTTTACCACTAGCACCACCTGGGAAGCCCCTGTACCCAGTATAGATCATAGCTTTTCAAGCACATAAAGATCATTTATTAAAAAAATCAACCACAGTATTAAACTATAAAGTAGTTCTCAACCAACTGCAAACACATTCCTGTTGAGCAAGTAAGGTGTAAGTCAATAACAGAAAGGTAACCAATCACCACCACCAGCAGCAGCAGCAGCAGTAGGCTGGTTAGGCAGATCCACTTTACCACGTTGTTTAGGGAGTGCAACCTCCTCCACGTTGACGCCTGATCATTCCTTAGGGTATTGTTGTCATCTGCACGGGTGAAGTTTGGTCATGGACACATTTGTCTGCCAGTTTGTGGAAAGAAAAAGCGCCCAGGGCAAGCAATTTTACTTTAAACTCATGTTGCATCACTGCTCATTTAATCACATGGAGGGGCCGCAATCAACTCAGTGAAGGCGGAAAATGTCATCTCTGACTGTGCAATCATGTCCAGGAGAATGTAGAGATCAGAGCTGGAAGACCAAACTGACAGTTTGCCTCATACCAGACTCCTTCTCTAAAGTATAATATTGTCACAAAAACCACAAAAGAATAGTAGGAAAAAAAAAAGAAAGAGAGAAATAGCTGGCCAATCTCACTCATGAAAAGAGATATAAAAACTTTAAACAGGAATAGGGAAAAAAAAATCCTATTCCAACTATTTAGAAAATATATAAACCGAATTAACAGATGTGTGTGGGGGTGTGTGTGTGTGTGTATAAAACAATCATCTCAGAGTGGATCTACAGCCAGCTGATGCTTGCAGAGGAGAAACTGAAGACAATGAGAAGCTGACTCACTCAAGCTCACATGGTAACTGAAGGCTCCAAGTCCCCACCTCCACCCTACCCTCTTGGATGCTGCCCAGACGTGTAAAGCAGCCAGGACGTTTGTAGAGGACACACCCTTTGTAGTTACATCAATTGTTTCCATTTCTCTGAGTCCAGTACAAACCAGACAAGCCCTTGGTTTTCTGGACTTTTCAACTAGCTTCATGAGCCCTGGAACAGCTCTTACTTTACAGAGCACCCTGACGGGCATTATTCCTTCACTTCTCACAGAAACCCAGTGAGGCTGGTGGCATTAGTATTACCGCCAGATCGCAGGTGAGGAGGCCAGAGCTGGCCTCTTGGGTTACTTTGGGCATCTACTCATCCCTGGGGGTCATCTAGAGCTGGGTCCCCAGAAGTGGTCCCTGCAGAACTGTACCACTAGTTCCTCCTGAAGCTGTTTCTGCAGGCAAGAGACAGCTTTGTTCTGAGAAGCCCCAGAGGGCAGAGACTGCAGGCCAGAGGGCGAAGGGCAGCAGCCTGGGTTCAGCAAGTGTGATTCCTCCAGCTGTCTCTGGAAGGAGCCCCCACCCCACCCCGAGCCTGCTGCTTTGATGTCCCTATTTAAAGACTAAAGCAGGATTAAGCTCTCCTTTCCTCCCCCTACACCACACATACACACACTTCACACATTATTTATAGATTTATAGATGGGCAGGAGGCTCTGCTGGAGGTGAAAGAGGCCTGGACTAGAAATCAGACACGCCGAGTTCTGATTTTGGCTCTGTTACTCTCTCACATGTGATCTTGGACAAATCACTTCACCTTTCTGAGCCTCACTGACAGTGCACAACCCGAGGCTTCTGTGAAGCACCTGATGTACAGGGAGGCCTGGGGGTCGCAGTAAGAAGATGTTATTGGCAGCAATAATATTTTTCAATACAGGAGTCAGGTCGGTTCTCTGGCTCAGCAGCCTCTCTTGAGCATCAGCTTTTGGGGGATGGCCAAGGGACCCACAAGTCCTAGCTGTATTAAGTAGGATAGAGGTTCATCTGTTGTAACAAAACCTCAAGATAACAGTAGCTTAAGTAAGATGCAGTATATTTCTCTTTCGTGTAACAAGCAACCCAGGCTTGGAGTCAGGGCTCCATCATGTCAGTGGGCCGGTATTCTTCCACCTGTTGCTCTGCCCACCCTTGGGTGTTGCCCTTGCCATCTGGGTCAGGTGGCTGCCACCCTCTCTGTGTTCCAGGAAGCAAGCTGGAGGAGCCGGGGCTCACCTTCCCCTTTAAGGGCATAATCCAGACATTGTTCACATCACTTCCACTCTGTTCCACCGGACAAAACTTAGTTGTATGACTGTGCCGAGTTACAGTGGAGACAGGATCTCTCGCCTTTAGATGAGAAGCCACACATCCAGCTGAAAATTCTAATCTTAAGAGGGACAGACATCGGAGGGCAGTTTTTAGTCTCTACCACACCATCTCTCTCCTTTCACACTTGAGGGGGATAAGGAACTTCTTGGACTGAAAATGAGCTTTCTAGGGGTGTTCTAGATTGGGATGCATGTTGAATTTGCAATGACATTTACAGGCCCTCTTTGGAGACACTGAGTCAGAGAATTCAGCAAATAAACATGGTCTATTCATGGTCAGCTCTGGAGTCCATCCTTCTTCCAGCTTTCAGAGGAGAAACCTGAACCAGCTGTTAAAAGACAGAGCAGGAATCAACACGTTTGTCAGCAAAGGTGGGGGAGGGGGGGCTTCTTTTTCTTTAAAATAAATGAACTCATTTATTTGGTGGTACTGCGTCTTAGCTGTAGCAGGTCGACTCCTTCCTGGCAGCGCACAGGCTCTTTAGGCTCATCAGCTCCAGAGCAGGTGGGCTCAGTAGTTGTGTTGTTCTAGCTTAGTTGCTCCAGGGCACGTGGACCCTTAGTTCCCCGACCAAGGATGGAACCTGTGTCTTATGCGTTGCTAGGGGGATTGTTAATCACTGGACCACCAGGAAAGTCCCCGGGGCTTCCTTAATAGCTGTGTCCTGTGCTTAATTGCTCAGTCATGTCTGACCCTTTGCAACCCCATGGACTGTAGCCCACTAAGCTCCTCTGTCCATGGGGATTCTGCAGGCAAGAATACTGGAGTGGGTTGCCATGCTTCTCTCCAGGGGATCTTCCCGACCCCAGGGTTGAACTCAGGTCTCCCACATTGCAGGCAGATTCTTTACTGTCTGAGCCACCAAGGAAGCCCTTCTTAATAGCTAGAGGCCTGTTTACCCAGCAGGATGCTGCCAGCCCTCAGCAAGTTGATTCCCCATCTGCAACTGAGAACCAGTTGGGAACAGGGCACACAACTCAGAGCTGGGGCTCAAGGACTCCCTCACCCCTCATGGGAGGCTGTGCCATCAGAGTCATTGGCAAATTCAGGGCCTCTAGGACACCAGGGATGACAAGGTGTGTGTCCAGGGGGATGGAGCCAGGGGCTCAGGGGCCACACACAGAGAGCTGCAGAGCCCTGTGGAGGCCCAACTGACCAAGGACAAGGGCCACACACAGCCTCTGGCACCAGGGATGCTGGGGATGACATTCCACCCTCCCAGGGCCCTCAGGCAAAGGAGAAAATCAGAATGCCCATATTAGCTTAGCCATTTATAAAGGGCTACTTGAGCTAGGCATTAAGTCAAAGGCTTTATGTATATGTTATAGAAGAAATCTCATAGTTATTGCTCCCCAAAACCCAATGGGAATGAGGAAAAACCAAAACCAAAAGAAGTAAAAAAAGTTGCTGAAATCACATGGCTCTGACTCCCAGGTTGGCAGGCTTCACCACCAGCACACCGGAAGCCAGTGATGCAGGGTGGGAGGCCGTGGGCTTTAGAATCAGGTGGGCCTTGGTACAAGTCCCAGCCCTGCTCTCACACCAGCAGCCTCTCTGAGACTCCATTTACTCCTCTGTCTCAAGGGCCCAGTGGCTTCCCAGGTGGCTCAGTGGTAAAGAATCTGCCTGCCAATGCAGGAGACACAGGAGACAAGGGTTTGGCACCTGGGTCGGGAAGATCCCCTGGAGTAGGAAATGGCAACCCACTCCAGTATTCTAGCCTGGAGAATTCCACGGGCAGAGGAGCCTGGTGGGCTACAGTCCATTGTGGTGGCAAAGAGTCAGATATGATTAGCAACTGAGCACACCTGTGGCCCCCACCTTGGCCTCATAGCGTGGTATTAACAAGACATAAGTGCACAGGTCTTCTCTAGCCCGCAGGAAACAGCACCCACTGCAGGAATGGGATGTTCACTGCTCTCCCATCTTAACTATGAATGCCACGCGCTGCAGGGACCTCACCCAAGACCTCACTGCTCTAACCTGGCATCTCCCTGCCTCACCCACATCCTCAGCTGCCCTACTCCACTGTTTTTGCAATTTTTTTTTAACCTGGCTTTTTTTTTCTTTTATGTCTTAGCTCTTCTCATCACCTGTTGTATCACATATCTGCGCATTCATTTATTTCGTCTGTCACCACACACTAGAATGGACAAGGACGAGGCTTCTGGTTTTATTCACTACTGTAGCCTTACTGTCCAGAAAACCCTGGCAAGGAGTGAGCACCAGTAACATTAATGAACAGGTCATCCTTCAGGGCCTAGACGCCCACTCCCTGTCACAGCTCCTAAGCCCCTTTAGATGACAGCTTCTTCAGCTTCCCCAGAGTGGGACCGTCAGACACTTGGCGTCCCCAAACAGCCTCTACCCCTTCCAGAGCACAGTGGGTTCTGGAACGTTCCAAGGAATGGGCTTCTTCGGCCAGCGAGAGCAAACCCCAAGAATCAGATAAACACCAGTGGCCCGCCTCCACCCCTCTCGGGGCTGATTCCTGAGGCCCAGGCGTGCCCATTAGCTGCCAGGCCGGCCCTGAACGCTCAGAAAAATATTGCTGCTGCTCTGGAGGCGGCTGCAGCATTTCTCAGAAGAGCCGCGGCCATAATAACCAGGCGTCCGCCTCCCGCCCGGGAGCCCATCAGTTATTATCTGCAGCACAAACACCTACCACTTTGTACTAACATTTTGGCAGTTTCATACAAACAGAGCACTTAGCGCTGCCCCATAACTCTGCGCTCTTGCTGGGCCCCAGCTCCCAGCTGGCACCGGCAGCCAAGTGGTCTGCAGCAAAAAAGAGCAAAAGCAAATGAAACATTTGGGGTTGTTTTTATGGCCCCCGCGACTCCCCCGGCTCCCGTGGCAGACACACAAGTATGAGTTCAAACCCTGCACGGCAGTTTTTGGACAGGCCTGGGTGACGCCAGCCCTCGGGATTACAACAGGACGGATTGTGCACCCCGAGTGGCATTTTCCGTCCTCGGCCAGGGGCTTCCGCTGCAGGCGCCGGGGATCCGCAAGCTTGGTGTCTGCCCACCGCCTACGCAGTGGCCGGGCCGCTGTCCTCGCAGCTGGGCACCCCTGGCACATGCTGATCCTGCAGGAAGGACAGAAAGCCCTGAACGTGGCCGCAGGCTGCCCAGATGTTTGCCCCCCCAGCCCTAGCTCAGCCAGGATCCCAGGACCTGGGCAGTTCAAAGGCCTAGTAGCTTTTCCTGGCAGAGCTGGGGGACTCTGGAGGCCATAGAAGGTGGCAGAGAGTGACTTCTTGGGCTTGGAGCCTGCTTCTCTGTCCATTACATCGGTTCCTCTGGCCTGGAGACTAGAGAGCTGACCCCATGGCTGGGTGGATGGCCTGGCTGCCTCCTGTCTCCTTTTTGAGCCCCTCCTCTCTGGCCCATTCAACTAGTTCTTGCCTCTTTCTAATGATCCCTGGATCCTTCAAAAGCTAAAAATGTTTAATAGAGCTATTAGGACAGCCCTGCTAGGTGTCAGGTGCTGTACTAAGCACTTTAACGGCCCTTAACTCTCCCTAACAGCCTTGTGAGAAGGCAGCATTGTCTACATCTGAAAGGCAAAAATACTTGTGCTCAGAGAGGTTGAGTGCCTTGTCCAAGGTCACACAGCTTACAAATGGGGATGCTGGGACAGAAACCCAGACCTGCCTCAGTCCAAAGGATCGCCTCTCACTATCTCCTGGGGAGAAATAGGGAACACAAGAGAGCTTCTTGAGGAGCCCAGACACCGTTGGTGACTTGGGGCTGGAAACATATGCTATGTAACACTAGGCAGTTGTCATCGCCTCTCTGGTCTAGAGTATCAGCATCTGTGCAGTATCCCTGTTTCTTACACTTGGCCACAGTGAGCTCTGCCCTTCAGAACACACCCAACCTTCACTCGGGCCTCCCTGTCCATCCCAAAGCTGCTGCATTGGTCCCCAGTGGCCTCCCTGTACCCACTCCCACTGCCCACCCACAGGAGCCCCTGAGGTCTGTGTAACTGGCCACTGTGTAATAGCCACACTCTTTGTCTTGATGTTCGAGGCCTCTCAAAGTCTGTTGCTCATTATCAGGCACAAAGCATTCTGGGACACCAGACCCAGAAGACTGGAGGAAGGGGAAGGAAGCTCGATCCAGAACAGACAAGGAGATGGGGGCTGACCTGCGCCAGGGCTGTGCTGAACTTGGAGGAAAATAAGATCCTGGGACTCTCGGGACTCTCGGATTTGGGTGATACGCACCAAGGCCAGGCTCAGGCACAACTGGAGAGACGACAGAGGCTACTTGCAACTTGGAGATTCAGGCCAGGGCTTGGCTCTGAGGGAACCAAAGGGCTAATCAGAGGAACTGAGGCAGCCACTTGTTCTCATGAGAGACAGCGGGGTTAGAAACTCCCCCTTAGTCCTCAACTAGGCCCATTTTCGGAGAAGGCAATGGCACCCCACTCCAGTACTCTTGCCTGGAAAATCCCATGGGCGGAGAAGCCTGGTAGGCTGCAGTCCATGGGGTTGCTAAGAGTCAGACACGACTGAGCGGCTTCACTTTCACTTTGCACTTTCTTGCATTGGAGAAGGAAATGGCAACCCACTCCAGTGTTCTTGCCTGGAGAATCCCAGGGACGGGGAAGAATCCCAGGGACGGGCTGCCGTCTATGGGGTGGCACAGAGTCAGACACCACTGAAGTGACTTAGCAGCAGCAGCAGCAGGCCCATTTTGCTGCTCGTCTTAACTCCCACCTCCCAGGATGGGCTGGGGGCTGAGGCCTCGCACGTGCAGCCTGTCTTAGCCAGGATGGGCCTAGGAGCTGGTGGAACACATGTATAGGTGTGGCAGACCTTTGTGCTGGAATTCCTGCCGTGTTCTCTGACTTCAGCTACCGCATCTCCTCCTGTCCCGTGACTCATTTCTCAAGACTCGGTCTCTTCTCTGTCATTACCACCTTCTGCTCCTCCACCAAGTCTGCCCCAATTTCCCAGGCCTGGTTGGCAAGTCACTTGTACTGCCTTGCCTTATTTTATACTCTTTTTTTCTCAAAGCAGATCTTAGATTCCTTCAAGAATTCACACTGAGTCTTCTCCTTTGAAATCTGCTCACATATTCACTCACTCACTCATTCAACAGCAAAGACTTGTCTGAGACAGGCCGTATGCTAAGTGGCGGAGAGGACAAAGATGACCTTAATCAAGGACTCATCAGACCTAAAATCAGATTATAGGATTTTTGAGTTTGGGATCCACTGGGGCCGTGGCAAGAGTGAAGAGAACTCAGAGAAAGAGCTCATGAGAAAGCTCTTAAAGGTGGTGACACAGGGCTGGTCCAACTCTGGAATGTCTGAAGAGCCTGGGGGAGAGGGAGGAACAGGAACAGGGGAAGAGCAGGCTGTGAAGGCAGGCCCAGGCCCTCACTGGACAAACTCGACAGTCCCTGAAGGATTTGGGTCCTGAAAGTGACTAGAAGCCATGGAAAGTGAGATGTCTGGTCAGATTCCCCCCTGTAAAAATTTTCTAAAAACTTTGAAGCCCTCACTGTCTATGTAACCTTGGGCAAATATCTTAATGGCTCTGAGTTTCAGTTTTTCCTCATCAGCAAAATGGGGAAAATACCCTTTATGAAGCATTATTGCTCAGCAAAGGTTGTTGACAGTAGTGATGATACTAGTCAAATAGGGGGATAGTAAGAGACGTCCCCTCAGTCTTTCCACATCATTCCGTTCCCAGAAGGGCCTGGGTGCCAGAGGCCCTCAGAGATTAGCCAGGGCCCTAAGTCTCCTTGCCCAGTGAAAACCTCAGCCTCAGGGAGGCCTGCCGGCCCTTTCCCTGCCCAGCTGCCCAGGCCTGGGAATAGAGAGGCCCAGCCCATCCTAATTACTCCCAGCCTGGCATCCGCCTTTGGTTAAATGCACAGCTCCTTTCACAGGCTTGAAAACTCAGCAGTAAACAGAGCATCTGTATGGCGGATGCTGACGTTTAAAAATAGCTTAGCCTTGGGAACCGCATTTCCCTGCCCTGGGGAGTTCCTGGAACGGGAGAAGGACCATCTACTGCGGATTTAGCCCTCCAGCAACACACTCAGTCCCCGGGCCAAAGCAAGAGAGGGGCTGCCATGCTGGTGCAGTTCCACATCCAGCCACCAGGTGGCGTCGCGGGCGCCGCCTGGGGGGCCGGGAGGGGCTCTGGGCCGCCCCCTTTGGCAATGCCCTGTGCTCCCACCACTTGGCCCCGGGAGTTGGCTGCGGGCAGCGGCTTGGCAGCCTGCGGCTGGGGGCGGATGGTGAGGCCGGTGTGGGGTTTCAGCCTCCCCGGAGGGCCCTCTCGGCTGTGTGCTGAGCAAACGTTCGGGCCTGATGTCGGCAACATGCGGAACCAATTTTCGGGGAACTCGGCAGCCAAACCATCCACCTTTGGGCGGGAAGCAGGATCGCTGTCGGGCCTGAGGGCTCCGTGTCTCCCTTTTGGAAAATCAGCGCGGTCTCCTCGTGGTGGGGGGCAAGGCCGGCCTGCCTGTGCAGGGCCTGAAAATACAGAGTCTGGGCAAACACTGAACTCATTAGCCCTGGGCTGCCGAATTACAGTCCGAGCTCAGCTACCACTTCTTAATGAAGCATCTACTATGTGCCCAGCCATGTCCTACATTTTCTAAGCATTTTCTTATCAAATCCTCACCACCAGCAAATCTCAGGGAGTGTCAGCCTGGGCCCCAGTCTTCAAGGGGCACTAAAACATCACTAGAATAAAGAAATGTGAGGCGAATTCAGGTCCCTGCACAAAGAGAGGAGGGTAAGCTGATTCTTCTACTCTCCAAGCACCCCCTCCTCCTAAGCTGCCCCCCGGGTAATACCAGAAGGGCCTGGAAGCCAGCGCCCTCAGAGCACCCAGCCAGGGCTGAGAGTGTCCTCGCCTCTGAAACCTCAGCATCATCTCTTAAACCATCTCCTAAACTACTCTGCACTAAGTGAGCATAAAACAAATATTTAAAGCACGCATCTTTGAAAGACAGAATTGTCAGCTTTTCTGGGTTTTTCATTGTCTGGCCCAGACACAATGTAATCACTCCCATTTTACAGATGAGAAAACAGAGACCCAGGGAGTCCCTACGGGAGGTGGAGGGCTGTAACCAGAAGAGGATTTTAGATGGTCTGACAGACAGACAAAATCAACAGGTGGGTCTCTCTACTTCATGAACTCGTACATGGATCTGAGACTCCATTTCCTCATCCATGTGGTAGGTGGTAGAAATCATAACAGGCTCTCCCTCTGTGAGACTCAAGTGATGTTCAGAAACTCTAAAGTGCTGTACATGTAAATTAGTTCCAGAATTGACTGTGGTACAGACTGTGGTGTAGAGGAGTCAGGGAGTAGACTGAGGGGGCAGAAAAACTCTTGGAAGAGTAAATATTCCCAGGAAGTTATTCCAGGACTAAACAGGAAGAAGCCAAGGGAAGAAGGATAAACAAGATGGTGGCCTTCACCTAAAACCACGACAGAACTTCCCTGAGAAAGGAAAATGACTCCATGAGAAAAACAAGGAGGGGCCTCTCTTTACCTACTCTCCCCACCCTCACCTTCAGCCTTCTGGCTCCTCAGTCACGAATTTTGGGTGCCTCTGAATGTGGGTGGCCCTGAGTGTGGATGGCACTGAGGTGTGGGAGGTCTTGTTGGGTGCCCACGGGAATAAGCAGTCCAGCGCCTGAGTGCACGGTGTCTGGGTGTGCAGAATGACCAGAGACACCCGAGTTGCGTTGAATGAGGGCGCATGTAACGCTCGATGGCTGTGTGCAGCTAGTGGGGTGGACACGTGGGCTCCGGCTGCTCACGATGCCTGTGATGACTTGCTTCAGCTCCCACTGATGTGTCTTGCATTGTCTCCCTTCTCAGAAATGAAGAGGGCGTGGCCCTCTCCCCTTCTGCCACTGTGTGGGCAGGGAGAGCAGGATCATGGAGGGAGGGAGCCCATGGCAGTGGCGTGCCAGCGGTAGATGCTGGGAACAGTCTCGACACTGAGGAGGGCTGAGAAGGAAGCTTAGGGGCAAGAGGGGGAGAGGGGGAGCCCACCTCTCAGTACTCTGCTAGACCGTGACTGTCCTCTGCTCCTACTCCCAGTTGGGTGAACTTGCCCTGCGGCTCCTTATCATGGCTGCCTCATCTTGTATGAGCTTGGATGCAGAGGTCATCTCAGAATCAGGTGGAAGGAGTAATCAGAGTGTGAGGGAATCTTATGTAATTACTCACCAGCATGACCCTTACAGGTTCCAAATTTCATATTCATCATCTCACTTAATTCTCCCAGAAGAGGTTACGATTTCCATCATTTGGCCTTGGAAGCTGAGGCTAAGGCAGTGTGCTCTGGAGAGATCAGTGAACAGTTACTAAAATGCCTCTGGCCAGGTCCTCACTTACTGGACAAAGCTCTAGGTCCTTACCTGGGCTTTTTAGGCCACCTGGATCAGACACATGTAAGCTGCCTCATCCGTCACCAGGCCCTTCCACCCATCCTGGTTCTAGCCATGCACAATGTCTTACTGTTCTTTAAAATTCTTCCAAAAGACCCTTTCCCCTTTTGTGCCCAACAAACTCCTACTGTGCTTTTAAGATCTGCTCAGAAGGCAATGGCACCCCACTCCAGTAGTCTTGCCTGGAAAATCCCCATGGGCAGAGAAGCCTGGTAGGCTGCGTCCATGCTAAGGGTCGGACACGACTGAGCGACTTCACTTTCACTTTTCACTTTCATGCATTGGAGAAGGAAATGGCAACCCACTCCAGTGCTCTTGCCTGGAGAATCCCAGGGACGGGGGAGCCTGGTGTGCTGCCGTCTATGGGGTCACACAGTGTCGGACATGACTGAAGTGACTTAGCAGCAGCAGCAGTTATCTCAAATATCAGCACAACTTTCTCCCCAAGGCAGAATTGGTATTCCTGTCTTGGAGTGCCCACTGCACTGCTCACTGAGCCCTACTGAAATTCTGACAATGACCTTAGGAGCTGTGATTCACTGAGGTCTGCTTGAATCCATACTGTGCTGGGTACTTAATACATACTTTACTGATGCATTCTCTAAGGGCTAGCTCTAGTATGAGGAAGATGAGGCACTCTGTTTGGGTGCAGAATTTAAGGGGGTGCCCCCAAAACCCAATAAGCAAGGTAAATAATGTTTCAATGCATTATCTTAAAAAATAAAAAACAGCACCTGTTTGAAACATGCAGTGTGCTCACGCACATACCAGCCAATATTTTCCTTTCCAACATGCCTGACTTTTTCCCTAAAAAGGGCCCTTTGTGATCAGGGAAATGTTTCTCAGTCCAGAGAGACATTGGGAAGTCACCTTGAAAACAAAAATAAGTTTAAAATGCCTTCCAGGTGATTCCTGGGGATTCTAGAGTTGTTTAATTGTTGACCTAAAATATTCCGCCCCTGGGACTTCTAAAAAACTTAACTCCTTTTTCCCTTTCATGCTAGCAAAATGACAGCCACAGTGCCATAGATTCAGCCAATCCCAACTTTTCTGTTGATGAGGCTGTCAAAGGCTTCCCTTAGTAAGTGCTGATTAAGTCTATCTGAATGAACCAAGAATGAGCCAAAGAAGATTTGGAAAAGAGAGTTCCAGGAAGAGGGAACAGCATGTGCGAAGTTTGAAAAGCTCTTTTAACCGAAAGTAAGTAGAAGGAAGGAAATAATAAAGATGGGAGTGGAAGTCAATGAAATAGAAAACAGACAGGCAATTGAGAAAAATCAATAAAACCAAAAAGCTGTTTCCTTGAAAAGATCAATAAAATTGATGAGCTTGTAGCAAGACTGAGCAAGAAGAGAAAGCAAAAGATGCAAATATCGAGAATGAAAGAGGGAAGGAGAATAAGGAAATATTATGCAAAGACTCTTTTTCACTTTTGATCAATGATATAAATTTGAAAACTTAGAGGAAACAAAATTATTTCAAAAAAGCATTACCAAACTTACTTTAAAAATAGAAAGTAGAAATTATTTCATATCTTTTAAGTAAATTGAGATTGTAATTTAAAGTCTTCCCCTTAAAAAAATTGAAGTTCCAAAGGTGTCATTAGTCAGTTATCTCAATTATTTATGAAAAAACTACTAAGCTTACTTAAGCTTTTTTTTAAGAGTATGGTTATCCTGATATCAATACTAGACAAAGATATTACAAGAGAAGAAAAATCATAGACCAACAGTCTTCATGGATATGGACACAAAAATCCTCCACACAATATTAGCAAATCAAATCTGCAATATAGTAAAAGAAAAACACATCATTATCATGTGAGGTTTATTCTAGGAATGCAAGGTTGGTTTAATATTTGAAAAGTAATCAATATAATTCACTGTTTGTATGTGTACATTCATGACTAACTTGTTTTTATTTTTGCTTATTTTCTCAAAAGCTACTATCATATTCAGGATTCCATGGTGGCTCAGATGGTAAATAATCTGCCTACAATGCAGGAGACACAGTTTCTATCCATGGGTCAGGAAGATCCCCCTGCAGAAAGGAATGGTTATCCACTCCAGTGCTCTTGCCTGGAGAATTCCATGGACAGAAGAGAAATATCAATAACCTCAGATATGCAGATAATGCCACTCTAATTGCAGAAAGTGAAGAGAAATTAAAGAGCCTCTTGATGAGGGTGAAAGAGGAGAGTGAAAAAGTTGGCTTAAAACTCAACATTCAAAAAACAAAGATCATGACATCTGGTCCCATCACTTCATGGCAAATAGATGGGGAAAAAGTGGAAACAGTGACAGACTGTATTTTCTTGGGCTCTAGAATCACTGTGGAAAGTGACTGCAGCCACAAAATTAAAAGACGCTTACTCCTTGGAAGAACAGCTCTGACAAACCTATAAAGAGTATTAAAAAGCAGAGAAATCACTTTGCCAACAAAGGCACGTATAGTCAAAGCTATGATTTTTCCAGTACTTAGGTACAGATGTGGGAGCTGGACCATAAAGAAGGCTGAGCACCAAAGAATTGATGCCTACGAACTATGGTGCTGGAGAAGACTCTTGTTAATCCTCAAGGAAATATTCATTGGAAAGACTGAAGCTGAAGCTCTAATACTTTGGCTACATGATGTGAAGAACCAGCTCATCAGGAGAAGACCCTAATGCTGGGAGAGATTGAAGGCAGGAGAAGGGGGCGACAGAGGATGAGATGGTTGAATGGCATCACCAACTCAATGCACATGAGTCTGAGCACACTCCAGGAGATTGTGAAAGACAAGGAAGCCTGGCGTGCTGCCATCTATGGGATGGCAGAGTCGGACTTGATTTGGCGTCTAACCAACAGTGAACAACAACTGTCATATCCTGTGGCCTACTGGAACTGATATTTGTTCTTTCTGCTCTCTCAGGGCTTCTATCATCATATCACATACAAGCCCATTGCTGGCTCCTGGTTTGATCCTGCTTGACTCCCAGCCTTCTGATTCTAAGCTTGATCCACCTTCAGTCACATCCTCCCCAACCCAGACCTCCATTAGCTTTGCGTTCTCCCTCATGGATCAGTTAGCTGCTCAATCTTGGCTCACACAGCCACTTTCCCATTTAGTTTAACCTCTTGGCTTTCGGGAGGTGAGTCCCATCCCTCCAGTTCCATCTGGGGACCCAAGTTCAGACAAGCCAGGTGCTCCCCATGAAGGATGGGGCGTTCAGACACTGGCCACTTGTTGCATAGATGGCTGAGAGGCTTTGGTGGGAAAGGTTCTTCCCAAAGGACCCTTCTTGCTTTCTCTATGTACCTGCTTTAAGGAGTCCCATCAAGAGACCCAGACCAGATACCTTCCTAACCACCAAGCCCCACGAGCCTAGTGTTAACTTCATGCTTAACAGCACCCTCACACAACCTTTTCCTTTCCCACAGAGCCTATAAAAAGGGGAATAATACCCAATAAAAATGTTTTGAAATTCATAGGCTACCTTAAATTTTCATGGGATGAGGGAACAGAATTTTAAAGGAAAGGTTAGGCATATGAATATCTGCTGGCCTAATTCATCATATTTCAGTTGAGTCCTATAAGACATCTTTAGAATTGATTAATGGAATTCAGCTTCCAAGTAGCTGTTGGCATCTGCTGACTCATTGAAACTGAAAATTTGGCTGCCCCAGGGCTTTGAGGGTAGAAATAGGAGGCAGGCAGCCACTGAGCCTGCTTTGAAGTTAGGAAAGGGTTATTTGAAGTTTTCCAAACATGCTTTTGTATATGCTTCTTCTCGAATATTCTTGCCACTCTCCTTTTCACCAGATTACTCTAAGTCTTCCTTCAGGTTTGCAGTGTTCAATATGGTAGCCACTAGACTCATGTGGCTTTTAAATTAAATCAAATTAAATTAAAATTCAGCTCCTCAGGCTCACTGATCATATTTCAAGTGCTCAAAAGACACGTGGCTAGCGGCCACAACTTGAGCCAGTGCAGACACAGAATGTTTCATCGTTGCAAAAAGTTTTGTTTGACAGCCTTACTCTATCCTAGATAAATCACTAAGCCCCTTCAAAATGACGTTGAGCTAATTTTTGTGAGTGTTTTGTGAGCTCCCTGGAGGCTGTAGGACAGTGTGGGGGCTAACAGCTTGTATCCCCTACTATGGTCCTACACAGTGTTGAACTTTGGATTGGCTTTGTAAAGATACCATTCTGAGAAGAGTCAGTTCAGTTCAATATGATTTGTGGAGCATATGTGCTGTCCTGGGACCTACGCCAGGTGCTAGAGGTTTTGAAATGATGAACCAAGGGCTGTGTCCTTGAGGAGCGCACTTGCTGGTGTGGAAGGCAAATGATATAAGCATGTAATGACCCAGTGGACACCAGGTAGAGGAGAGAATATGTGGAAGGGGCCTTGGAAGCACAAAGGCTGGCTGGGGAGCTGGGGGAAAGCTTTAGAGAGTAGACCATGTCTAAGGAGCTTCTAAAAGGTGAATGGGAGTTCCTCTCATGGCATGAAGAAGGAGGGCAGTTCAGAAAAGATGCCTGGCATGTGCAAAAGCAAAGCGGCAAGGCATGTTACAGGGAAGGTCCTGGGGAACTACAAGGCACTTGATATTGGTGACCAAACACCATGTCTCAACCCCCTCATGATGCTTGGCATGGGTTAGCTGCTCAATAAACATTAAAGTAGTATGAATTTTGATTTTAAAACTCAGGCATGCAGAAACCATAAACTTCAGACCTCAACTGAATTTTCCTCTTGAACCCTTTTTATTCCAGGATGTTGAGAACTCAAAATAAAGGGAGCTTGGGTGACAGTGTTTGAGATGCTGGATGGAGCCACACCAGAAGGTGGTTCTACCTCTCCATTTTGGTCTTGTGAATCATTAAATTCTTTTCCTATTTAAGTGACTTTGATGTGGACTTTCTGCCATAAAGAATCCATTTACAGGGGAAGAAACAGAGAGTTTCCTTCTCTCATTCTTTGTGTGTGTACATCAGAATCACTTGGAAAACTTGTTAAAACACAGATTCCTGGCCTCGCCTTCAGACTCAGTTTCAATAGGCCTGAGATGGTGCTTGGATCTGGAACTTCTAGGAAGCACCCAGATGATGAATGATGCTGGTTCAGGGACCACATTCTGAGAGCACTGGCTTAGTCACTCATCCAAAGTCACTTTGCTAGGAAGTGGCAGTCTGGGATTTGAACCTGGCTCTATCTGATTCCAAACTCAGCACTTTTCCCACTCACCACCTTTAGTAAACTCTCACCACCTTTAGGATGGGAGAGTATATTAGCAGCAGGATAGTGATTGTATTTGTCTTGCTTACACCAGAAGACCAGCTCTAAGGGGAAAAAAATCCATCATGTTTAAGTTGTTTATAGAATAAAGTGCAATAACTTTCAGCCACCCTTGCTTGATTATTCTCCCTTTAAAATGCCAGCCTTGTTTCTGCCCCAGCTATCTTTCACCTACAAAAGGCATCTCCCGCTTTGCACACACAGTACTTCATTATGTGGGCCACTTAATTACATGTGTAAAATGGAATGAAATTTCATATGTCCATATGGAGTCGTGTTAGGTAATATTTTTATAACGTTGCTTCCAGCCATCGTGTGAAAGTTATAACGTCATTGCCACATAATTTCTTGGAAATTCCCACCTAATACTGTATGGGTAATACTAAAAGCAAATAAACTTGTTTTACCCTTCCTTTCCCACTCCCTCCCCCAACAATCTAATCAACTGCTCCTAGGATAGAAGTTAACAACTCTGGAAGGTTCAGGACCTAAAATTGAGCTGAGCCTCCAAGGCCACCCCAAATGATGGGGAGAGGGGATTTCCTGCCTTGGCCAGGGGCAAGGGGCAATGGCTCCTTCCCTTCCCACCCTCTCAGTATCTGGAATATCAGGCTAGATGCTTAGCTTTCTCTGCAGGAATGAAGGAGGAGAAGACGAAGGATATGAGCAGGTGATGGCCTGGAGAGCAGTGGGAAGGACCTCGCAGAGGGCATGTGAGAGTGAGGGAAGGGAAGGCTGCAAGCCAGGGGTGTGCAACAGCTAGGCCATCGAGAGGCCTGGGATCAGATCTAGGTTGGAATCCGGTGGAATCCAATCCACTTAGGAGGTGGAATGTAAGCCTATGATGGCTGGACTGTTATGTTTAGCTCAGTTCAATAAACATTTATGGATGCTGACTAGCATGCTAGTCCCTGCAGTAAGTGCTGAGGACAGTGAGACAAATTAGGTGCTTCCCTGAGTAGAAATCACTGCCAGGCAGCTGTGCCGGACATTGGCAGGCAGTAGTTATGTCCACCACATTTAGGTTTTAAGCAAAGGAGTAATATGATCAGAAATGTAGTTCGGAAAGACCACCTTGGCTGCAGTTGGTGTGGGGGACTTGGAGGCATGAAGTCCAGGTGGTACATTACTACAAGGTCCAGCAAGGAGATCTCAAAGTCCTGAAGCACGGCAGGGCCATCCGGGAAGCAGGGGAGAGTGCAGTCAAGGAACACCGAGGAGGGAAATTCTGTAGGATACGGGAAGGACAATGGAAGAGTCTAGGATACTTCCAAGTTTCAGGTTCAGATGACGGAATTCAACGTTAACTCACTCATCCTCTGCAGCCAGCACAGTTTAAGGCACATAATAGTTCTTTAACCAGTTATTTCCATGATGAGTTAAAAATGATCATCTAATTATTTAATCTCTCTGACCCTTTCATTACATCTCCAAGAACCTCACTCTTATGAGACTTAAGTTCAATACTGTCGGTAGAAGTGCCTCACTTTGTATCTGGCCCACAGTAGGTACAAAAGAACTTTAAGTTCTTCACTCTCTTGAAAAAAAAAAAAATCACTAAGGATTCAGAAAACATCTGAAAATGTCAGATTGAACACATACGTTTTAGCTCTGATTTTTCCTGAAATATTACTAAAATATTCTTTAAGGGATATTTTTAAAGTTGTAAGCCTAGAGGACGAAGGAACAATAGAGAAGACCTGCTCACTAACATTTCAGAAGGTGGAAAGTAGACTGTGAGATGGCACTAGTTTAGCAGGCCCAGGAAAGCCGACGACCAAGCCAGCAGTTGGCAACCGCAAACCACAACATTTTATAGAAGTAAAATGATTGCATGGTAGAACCATCTAAACTTCAGGAATCACTACTGATGTCCTGGAAGTGAAAGTAAAGGGACGCTAAAATAATGGAGCTGGTTGAAAGTCTGTTTAAGAAGTGAGTTGTCTCCCTGACTCTGAACAGACACCCTGACTGCCCTTCCCCTCTCCAGCAAGACTGGAGACTTAGTCTCTATCAGGGTGAAGCAGAGAAGCTCTAGATATCTGCCACATGGGAAAGAGAAAATAATTATAATTTTCCACATGTCTCAGCCATGAGCTCTGACTAAAAATGTAGGTAAACAAAGTTCAAGCCCAGAGTAGGAAATTCATCATTCATTCTTAAAACTAAAAAACCAGGAAGCAGCCATATAAGCCCTCTTTCTGTGGAACGTAAAGTTGAGAGACTCTAAGTCTGGAGCTGCAGAGGAATAGCTCATGGAAAGAGACTCGCTGGGAGCAAGGCCAACCAGAGCAGAGAGGAGAGATAGAGACATCAAGTCTGGATGGCCTTCTTTGAACACCTGTACCTAGCCATGCCTGAAGCCATGCTCTCCTTGCACTTTTTCAGTTATGTAAGCCACTAAATCCCTTTTGGCTGCAGAAGCCATCTAAATTGGGTTTCAGTCACTTATAATTGACAAAATCTAAATAACTCAGTACAGTATCTGATCTCACCAAAGTCTTTTTGGGTTTTGTTTTATTTGGAAAAGGGGATTTCCCAGCTCTCTTCAACTTTCTGAATTATCCTCCCAGATTACCAATCAGAAAATGATGCAATTCATATACCTGAGTAGTCTGATCCTTAGGATTGCAATAGAGAAATTAATGAATATTTAACCTTCTTCAGTGTGTCTTGTATTTCTTTAGCCTATCCTTGTGGAGTTGACTGAAATTTAGGGTTAAGTTGAATTTCCTCCAAATAGCATCTTAAAATTTGTGAAATTAATTTCAATTGCAAATTTTGATTGGATAATTTAACTCTTTTGGTCTTCACTTCTTAGATTTTCTTGGTTAAATTAACTGGACTTTAGCCATTTCTTGCAGTAGAGTTGCAAAAATAGAGAGTCCCAGATATTACACTCTGCTTGGCAAGCATCTGAAATTCAACAGCCTGAAAAATGATCCAGTTTCTTGAGTTGTATTTATAGCGGCAGTATTTATCCCCTGGTATGTCTTATCTGACACAGTTTGAGGTCCAGACACTTGTCTTTTCCATAGCTCTGTCCAGGGCAAGTGTGTTTGGCCAATAGTAGGCAGCACATCCATTCCTGCCTGCCCTCCTGGTACTCACAGAGGATCCAAGTTATCTCTGCAGGTGAAGAAGTAAAGGTGTTCCCAAACCCAGACCTAAGGCTGCTTGGAAAATTACTTCTTGTTTCTCCAGTGGCTCAACCCCATTTATTTAGTGGGTCTTCTTTTCAGCATTAATAAACAAATGTCTTTTTTAAGTGAATTAATTTTTTAATGTGCAAAAGTGCATTTAGATGATGTCATAAAGGTTTTTTTTAAATTCAAATATAGACTATATGACTACTTTTTGCAACTAAATAACCCAAGGGTGAATCAGGGCAGTAGAAGTCATATCAAGGAAGAATGAACAATTGGCTTGTCTCAGGGTCAGAATTCTGATCGTTCTTTGTGGTCATATAATTATTTGTTTTGCCTTAGCTTTCCTGCCTGCTTGTTTTATTCACTAATAATATCAGTGCATCCTTTATTTCCAAAAACATATCTAAACTCTGTACTTTGCATTCAATGATAAGGATCCAGGTCCATTTATTCTTTTCATATAATGATACTTGGAAATACTAGTGGAGTTTTATTAAAATTAGCAGAGAGCAATATTTTAAAATAGAATTATAAATAGGATTCAAATAAAAGAATATGCTAAATATCCTTGCTTCTTTAGATCTGGTTTGGGTATGTATAATAATATCCATTAACTGATTAATATTAATCCAAAGTCAGAAATTTAAAAGATTGTTTTAAGGTTCACATTTTTTTTCTCAATTTAACTTTTTGGGTTTAACTGCTACTATAGGTCATATTAGAGACTGCTAGAACATCAAACTATTATTTCCCAAGTCTGAAAAGTGCTAATTTTGGTATACTTTATGATTCATAATACTGATTATTACCATTTTAAAACACCTTTTGTTGTATTGATGATAGTAGTGTTGACAGAAATATCAATGCAGGTAGAATATTATTGAAAGGAGGTAGATTGTATTTTGCTGATTGGTGACAGTTTCTTTGACAGGCTTCAATAGAAGTGAATATAAGTCAAATCCTACTGCAAATACTTTGGGTGACTCCCTCATTCACTCTATCTGCCTATCTAACTATGTATCTATAAATACATATACTGGAATTTGACTGATTGACTATTTCCAGAAATAACAGATGGCCTCTGATACAAAAAAACAAACAAACAAGAAAAGCAAACTTTAACCAGGATCTTGCTTGTAATACTTGCTACTCACCACTATTTGTTCTAGAGCACTGCGGTGCATCATGGAGCTTCCTGCCCAAAGCTGACCTCTCCAGGGATTTCTGGAGCTGGTAACCACACACTGGTGATGGCAGGAATGGACTACAGCTTGGGGTTTTATTCTCTCAACTCAGAGCATCCAAATAAATTTCAAACACATATACCAACATTGCACCATGTACAAGGCCCTCTGACAGATGAGGTGGTAGTTGGAGGTAGGGCACAGAGTCACAGATAAACAAATACCAGAGTGCAGCATATTGTATTTTCCAAAAACAGCTACAGCCGCCTATCCAGTCCCACATACTATACAGAGGCTTATCACTGTCCCATTGCGAGGTGGAGTTGATTTCCTCTCCCCTTGAATCAGGCATGTCTCTGACTTCATCAGTGGATAGGATGGAGTGGAAGTGATGCTGCTTGACTTCTGGGGTTAGGCCAGAAAAGAGGACTCAACCTGGCCCTCACTCTTTCTGCTCTGGTCTGCTCACCCTTGACACCCAGCCACCATGCTGCTAGGCAGCCCAAGTCACACGAAGAGACCACATGTAGATGTTCTAGCCAACAGCTGGCATCAACTGGGCCAAACATGAGAGCAAACGAGCCCTCATTTTATTCTAGTCCCACTTTGTGAGCGTACTAGCTGAGGTCCCAGACATTGAGGAATAGAGAAAAACCATCTATTGTGCCCTGTTCAAATTTGTGAACTCACAGAATTTATGAGGATAATAAATGATTGTTTCATATCTCCATGTTTTGTGGAAAATTGCTACTAAGCCCTAGTAAACAGAATGCAGTATTCAATGTAGAGTAACAAAACTATTATAAGCTCCATGGGAAGGGCCAGACCTCAAAGTGAACTTGATACAGACCATGTATTCTCAATAAGGGTAATGGGCCACCATAGGGACAAAAATTGGCTCATCAGTTCAGTTCAGTCACTCAGTAGTGTCTGACTCTTTGCGACCTCATGAATCACAGCACGCCAGGCCTCCCTGTCCATCACCAACTCCTGGAGTTCACTCAGACTCACGTCCATCGAGTCAGTGATGCCATCCAGCCATCTCATCCTCTGTCGTCCCCTTCTCCTCCTGCCCCCAATCCCTCCCAGCATCAGAGTCTTTTCCAATGAGTCAACTCTTCGCATGAGGTGGCCAAAGTACTGGAGTTTCAGCTTTAGCATCATTCCTTCCAAAGAATACCCAGGACTGATCTCCTTTAGGATGGACTGGTTGGATCTCCTTGCAGTCCAAGGGACTCTCAAGAGTCTTCTCCAACACCACAGTTCAATTCACCATCAATTCTTCGGCACTCAGCTTTCTTCACAGTCCAACTCTCACATCCATACATGACCACTGGAAAAACCATAGCCTTGACTAGACAGACCTTTGTTAGCAGAGTAAAGTCTCTACTTTTCAATATGCTATCTAGGTTGGTCATAACTTTCCTTCCAAGGAGTAAGTGTCTTTTAATTTCATGGCTGCAGTCACCATCTGCAATGATTTTGGAGCCCCCAAAAATAAAGTTTGACACTGTTTCCACTGTTTCCCCATCTATTTCCCATGAAGTGATGGGACCAGACACCATGATCTTTGTTTTCTGAATGTTGAGTGTTAAGCCAACTTTTTCACTCTCCTCTTTCACTTTCATCAAGAGGCTTTTTAGTTCCTCTTCACTTTCTGCCATAAGGGTGGTGTCATCTGCATATCTGAGGTTATCGATATTTTTCCTAGTGATCTTGATTCCAGCTTGTGCTCCTTCCAGCCCAGCGTTTCTCATGATGTACTCTGCATATAAGTTAAATAAGCAGGGTGACAATGTACAGCATTGACATACTCCTTTTTCTATTTAGAACCAGTCTGTTGTTCCATGTCCAGATTTAATGGTTGCTTCCTGACCTGCATATAGGTTTCTCAAGAGGCAGGTCAGGTGGTCTGGTATTCCCATCTCTTTCAGAATTTTCCACAGTTTATTGTGATCCACACAGTCAAAGGCTTTGGCATAGTCAATAAAGCAGAAATAGATGTTTTTCTGGAACTCTCTTGCTTTTTCCATGATCCAGCAGATGTTGGCAATTTGATCTCTGGTTCCTCTGCCTTTTCTAAAACCAGCTTGAACATCTGGAA
Organism: Budorcas taxicolor; assembly: GCF_023091745.1. Classification (NCBI taxonomy): domain Eukaryota; kingdom Metazoa; phylum Chordata; class Mammalia; order Artiodactyla; family Bovidae; genus Budorcas; species Budorcas taxicolor. The sequence goes on along the minus strand of NC_068924.1, from coordinate 35,994,567 downwards.
CACAGTTCACGTATTGCTGAAGCCTGGCTTGCAGAATTCTGAGCATTACATTACTAGCATGCAAGATGAGTGTAATTGTGCGGTAGTTTGAGCATTCTTTGGCATTGCCTTTCTTTGGGATTGGAATGAAAACTGACCTTTTCCAGTCCTGTGGCCACTGCTGAGTTTTCCAAATTTGCTGGCATATTGAGTGCAGCACTTTCACAGCATCATCTTTCAGGCTTTGAAATAGCTCCACTGGAATTCCATCACTTCCACTAGCTTTGTTCGTAGTGATGCTTTCTAAGGCCCACTTGACTTCACATTCCAGGATGTCTGGCTTTAGGTGAGTGATCACACCATCACGATTATCTGGGTCATGAAGCTCTTTTTTTGTACAGTTCTTCTGTGTATTCTTGCCACCTCTTCTTAATGTTTTCTGCTTCTGTTAGGTCCATACCATTTCTGTCCTTTATCGAGCCCATCCTTGCATGAAATGTTCCCTTGGTATCTCTAATTTTCTTGAAGAGATCTCTAGTCTTTCCCATTCTGTTGTTTTCCTCTATTTCTTTGCATGGATCACTGAGGAAGGCTTTCTTATCTCTCCTTGCTATTCTTTGGAACTCTGCATTCAGATGTGTATATCTTTCCTTTTCTCCTTTGCTTTTTGCTTCTCTTCTTTTCACAGCTATTTGTAAGGCTTCCCCAGACAGCCATTTTGCTTTTTTGCATTTCTTTTCCATGGGGATGGTCTTGATCCCTGTCTCCTGTACAATGTCACGAACCTCTGTCCATTGTTCATCAGGCACTCTGTCTATCTGATCTAGTCCCTTAAATCTATTTCTCACTTCCACGAATAATCACAAGGAATTTGATTTAGGTCATACCTGAATGGTCTAGTGGTTCTCCTCACTTTCTTCAATTTAAGTCTGAATTTGGCAATGAGGAGTTCATGATCTGAGCCACAGTCAGCTCCTGGTCTTGTTTTTGTTGACTGTATAGAGTTTCTCCATCTTTGGCTGCAAAGAATATAATCAGTCTGATTTCGGTGTTGACCATCTGGTGATGTCCATGTGTAGAGTCTTCTGTTGTGTTGTTGGAAGAGGGTGTTTGCTATGACCAGAACATTCTCTTGGCAAAACTCTATTAGCCTTTGCCCTGCTTCATTGCGTATTCCAAGGCCAAATTTGCTTGTTTCTTGTCTTCCTACTTTGCATTCCAGTCCCCTATAATGAAAAGAACATCTTTTCTGGGTGTTAGTTCTAAAAAGGTCTTGTAGGTCTTCATAGAACCGTTCAACTTCAGCTTCTTCAGCATTACTGGTTGGGGCATAGGCTTGGATTACCATGATATTGAATGGTTTGCCTTGGAAATGAACAGAGATCATTCTGTTGTTTTTGAGATTGCATCCAAGTACTACATTTCAGACTCTTTTGTTGACCATGATGGTTACTCCATTTCTTCTAAGGGATTCCTGCCCACAGTAGTAGCAGTGTCCAGCTGCGACAGACCACACAGAAGCGTGGCCGAGAGAAGTTACCACATGCCCAAGGTCAGGGACGGCAACCAAGACGAGCTACCACAAGCCCGAGGCCAGGGGCACTGGACAAGAGGAGCTACCCCATGTCCAAGGAGGGGCAGATGCTCAGGGGCAGGATGGCCTAGAGGAGCTACTCCATGTTCAAGGTCAGGAGGGGCAGTGGTGAGGAGATATCCTTCGTCCAAGGTAAGGAGCAGCAGCTGTGTTTTGCTGGAACAGCCATGAAGAGGGACCCCACGTCCAAGGTAAGAGAAACCCAGGTAAGACAATAGGTGTTGCGAGACGGCATCAGAGGGCAGACACACTGAAACCATAATCACAGAAAACTAGCCAATCTGATCACATGGACCGCAGCCTTGTCTAACTCAATGAAACTAAGCCATGCCCTGTGGGGCCACCCAAGACAGGCAGGTCATGGTGGCGAGATCTGACAGAATGTGGTCCACTGGAGAAGGGAATGGCAAACCACTTCAGTTTTCTTGCCTTGAGAACCCCATGAACAGTATGAAAAGGCAAAATGATAGGATACTGAAAGGGGAACTCCCGGGTTGGTAGGAACCCAATAGGCTACTGGAGATCAGTGGCGAAATAACTCCAGAAAGAATGAAGGGACGGAGCCAAAGCAAAAACAATACTCAGCTGTGGATGTGACTGGTGATAGAATCAAGGTCTGATGCTGTAAAGAGCAATAATGCATGGGAACCTGGAATGTCAAGGCAAATTGGAAATGGTCAAACAGGAGATGGCAAGAGTGAACGTCAACATTGTAGGAATCGTCGAACTAAAACGGGCTGGAATGGGTGAATTTAACTCAAATTGGCTCATAGGGGGCGAAAAATCATTTTTTTTTAATGAATAAAGCATAGATGCAAATAGAGTATGCAAGCAGGTACTTAAATTCCATGCGTGGTAGAGCACTATTGGGGAAGAAAATGTCTAAAAGTCTCCTTGAGTAGTGATAATGAAGGAAAAAATAAAAGGTTAAGAAACTCTGAACCAGAGAGAAAGATATTCATTCTGAGCTGAAGAAATCTGAGAGGCAGCCCATCCAAACTAAAGACATTCTGACTAACTGGGAGACCCTGACCAAGCAAATTGATTTATCCAAGTTATAGTATCTCTTTCTGTGAAACAGGGAAAATGGTACCTACCATTCAGAGCAGTTGTTAAGGCTTAAACGAAACGTTTAATAAAGCTTCTGCTACATCGTAGACTCAGGACTTTTGTAGAGGTTGTTGAAGGAGATGTACTTTAAGTTGGTCCTGGAAGGAAAGATGGTGATTGCAGAAGTAGGGCAAGGGCAATTTAGACAGGGAACATGAATTGACCAAAAGTCCAAAGACATGTGAAAACACACTACAAACAGCCTGATGTGTCTGGAGAGTTATAAGCCATAGAGATAGGCCAAAAAAAAAAAAAAAAAAAAATTACCAGTCACAGAGTATGAAAGATTTGGAATTTAAAGATGAAGAGTTCATTCCTTCGTTTTTAAAACTGTTTTAAGAATGGTGGTGTAGTCATTAAGTCGTGCCCAACTCTTGAGACTCCATGGACTGTAGCCTGCCAAGCTCCTCTGTCCATGGAATTCTCCAGGTAAGAATACTGGAGTGGGTTGCCATTTCCTTTCTTCCTGCCATTTCCAGGGAATCTTCCTGACCCAGAAATTGAACCCAGGTCTCCTGAATCACAGGCAGATTCTTTACCTACTGAGCTACAAGGGAAGCCCTATTCTTAAGTGTCTTAAGAATACATACACGTATGGAGAAACTAGTATGTGCCAAGACTATAGGATTTAAAAAAAGTGAATGAGACAAAGGAATCCATTAGATTCCTGTGACACGATATAGTGTTTGTGACAAGTGCAATCAGATCATTTCAGAGCAACTCACATTTTCTGGAAAAAAGAAGCAATTTTGAAGGACTATAGAACAAGCTCTTAAGAGAGCTGGCGGGTCTCTCTTGGGCCAGGCCGAGCCAGAGCAGGGGTTGGAGCTGTCAAAGACCACTGCCCCTAGATGCCTCAGTGCCCCCTCAGTGACACACCCCAGGATGCCTGCTGATAGCTGGAGTCAACCCAGGGTGGTGGTCTCCACAGACTATTGTGGGGCCCTATGCAACACTGTCAACTGTTTTTAAAATGGAAACATACAAGTGTGCATTCCGACACTGCTAGTTAATCTCTACATGACTTTGTATATGAAGTGAAAGTCACTCAGTCCTGTCCTACTCTTTGCAACCCCATGGACTGTAGCCTTCCAGGCTAGGCTTCTCTGTCCTTGGAATTCTCCAGGCAAGAATACTAAAATGGATAGCCGTTCCCTTCTCCAGGGGATCTTCCCAACCCAGGGGTCAAACCCAGATCTTCCACACTGCAGGCGGATTCTTTACCGTCTGAACCACCAGGGAAGTCTGACTTTGGGTAGGTCACTTCCTGTCTCTAGACCTTCACAGTTCAAATGAGGACAATGATCCTTAACCTCTCCACGCCATGGTGTGTTGTTGACTAGGAAGAGGCAGCTTATAGTCATCAGATGCTCCTGTATATCAGAGCCTGCTACTCAGCCTGGCCCAGGAAGTGCTTTAATGTGTTTCAAGGGATGATGAGGCTGATCCATGAACCATACTTCCAGGAAGCAAGGCTCTAGAGCACTATTAAGGGAAAGAGTCATTATTACCTGGACCATGAGTTTCTTTTGTTGAAGAAGGAGTAGGTACTAAATAAACAGCATGTGTGGTCACTACCTTCTCAGCAGGCAGAGAAGCTAAGAAGGCCCCTGCTTCTGTGGTGGATGTCCATGGGGTGGGCCTGCCAATACCGCTTATCGCTGGGCAGAGTGAAAGGTAATCTTGGGCCCTGGGATGTCAAGCAAGGAGTAGGACAAATCCATAAAGCCTCTTATTTCTGGTTTGTCTTTTCCATGCTTTAGCCAGGATGCCCGGGAAGAAGGACAGAGCAGTGATGCTAGGTTCAGAAACGTGGGCATTCAAAGCATGGGAACTTGATTCCTTCAAGTCTGATCAAGAGAAACCATCACTCTGTCTTGAAATGGTTCCCCCCCCAAAAAAATGACTACAGATGTTTCAAGTAAAAATATTCTCCAAATGAAATAACAACTACTATGGTACCTCTACAGGCTCCCTCACTCCACCGTCTAAGACCCTGATACTCGGAGGCATTTGTAACACGCATAGAGGCCAAGGTGCCACCACTCATACATTCATTCCACAAACAAGTGTTGAGCACTTACTCTGTGCCAAGCACTGTGCTGGGAGCTGGGAGGACCAAGGCACAGTCCTTGGTTTCAGTAGCTTGTTATCTAGCAGAAAAGACAGACACAGAGACAGGTTATTACAATGAGATAACGTGATCATAGTTCTTCCCATGTAACTTGGGAGCCCTGAGGGAGAGCCTGAAACTGCCTGGGGTTCAGGGAGAGGCCTGATAAGGTAGTGATAAGTTGGTAGTATCTGGGGTGGGGTTTGAAAGAGGAACTTCCTTGGTGCCGCAGATGGTAAAACCTCTGCCTACAATGCGGGAGACCCGGGTTTGATCCCTGGGTCAGGAAGATCCCCTGCAGAAGGAAATGGCAACCCATTCTAGTACTCTTGCCTGGAAAATCCCATGGATGGAGGAGTCTCATAGGCTACAGTCCATGGGGTCACAGAGAGTCGGAGACTTCACTTTCACTTTCACTTTGAAAGAGGAGAGGAAATTTTGCAAACAGAAAACAGCACAGATTTACTTCAAACAAAAGGAGAAACGAATGTCCTAGGGTGGTGGTCAGGCCCCAGGGCGAAGTGCCTCTCCTGTCTCTCCTGTGAGCCCTTGGTTTCCCTCTCCAGGCCTTGGTCACTAACCTCTGGATCCACAGCACTGGCTTGGCTGGTTTGGCCAGTCTCCTTTAAGGGCCCGCCTCGCTTCGGTCCACTACCCCACCTCCAGACCCCAGACTGTTAAGAGGCTGATATCATTCACTCTTGAGCCAACTCATGGCTGCACAGCGAGATGGGAACTCTCCTCTGCTGCAGGAGCAGCTGAGAAATCAGCCAACCGCTCCCAACCACAGTGGAGGTGAGGGTTCCAGAAGTGCAGCATTTTCCATTCTCGGCTGCTAGGCCTGTAGAAGTTGATGTCAGATGAAAGCTGGCCCTTGAGATTCGTTCATACCCAGGAATGCTGGGAGTTTTCATAAACCGTTTCACTCTCATGAAGAAGTCAGGCAAATAGGAAGTGACATTCTTTCTCATCTTCTCTTGACAAAAAAATCCGCCCTGGATCCTGTTCCTACTGTCTGAATCCACAAGCATTTCCTGCTGCAGCAGTGTAGCCTCCACAAGGAAAAAAACAGGCAAGTCTCCCAGGCTAAGGGGTTTGAAGGTTTCCTGAGCCTTACCTCCCAGCAAGGCAGAAGCAAGGAGTGGCAGAGAAGTGGGGTAAGGGAGCCCTGCAGGCTCCAGCAGCAAGCACTGGGGGGAGGGGGAGGGGAGAGGGAGGAGGAAGCCTAGGACTGACCGGGCTTCAGGGGAGGGACAGTCTGCAGGGCACAGACAAGGCCGTACACGGAGGTCATAAAACAAAATTTATCTTTAATTTGTAAGTGTCAACAGCAGTACAAAAGATGGAGTGATGACGACTAGATTAAGGGTAGAGAGGACAGTCTTGAGGTAAATGAGCATAAATAGGCAGTTCTTATAGACACTCCCCTGAGGGGCCTAGGCCCCACCATGGCATATACATTATCACCCAAAGATGGCATGTTTAACATATCAGGAAAGCACCTTGTGCAAAAAGGAAAAAAAAAAAAAAAAAAGTAGGTAAGGTGCCAACATACACCAGGATAGATAAAGACAGTGTGTCTTTCAATTTTATCTTTTCCCTTAATTATGAGGCAGAGGAGGGGAAGACTTTGAAAAGTACCACTGAAAGGTTATTCAATATTGAGTTTTATCTCACATCAATACTGCACAACGAAATCCAAGAAGTGTGTGTATGCAACAAAGCTAAGAACAATGATTCATTCCTTGAAATCTGAAGAGATTCTCTCTTTTTTTTCTCATTTCTTTAATCCTTAGCAAACTTCTTTTCCATTATCAGGAGGAGAGCGTGAGAAAGATGTGATGACAACCCTTTTAAGGTCATTTAAAAACTTTACACTGGACTGTACAAGATTTTTTTTGATAAACTATTTACATTTTCAGACTTTCAAACATATTCAAAGCAGCAATAGACACTAGTTTTTATGGTTCTTGTTTTTTTTTTTTTTTTCTAATTGCCCAAATAGTTACCAGCCATGGGCCAAGTAGGTACCTGCATTATACATAGAATTTCTACAAAGAAAATCTGCAGTTAAAATTTGCTCAAGGGTGTATTCAATGCCCTCAGCGTCCCAAGGGCCACACCCGCAGTGTTGCTAGAGGAACCAGCACAGTACCTTGACAACAGAGTAGCAGTTGTCTCAACAGCCCTACACAAACTTTACACTTGGAAACAGCAGCCAGCATGTCAGTCCAGCATGTCAGTGAATTGTGCTGATTAAATTAACATAGAATACAATCTCACAATATACATCACAAACAAATTACAATGTCGGGAAATAAAAGAGTTACAATAAGATAAGTTATGTAGTAACAGCTTATCAGCTTGTCTAAGGTAATAAAAATTTTACATGGCAAATACAATAATGAATGAACATAAATGCTAAGCATTCTAATTTGCTACAAGCTGGAGAAGGGTACAATAAAGACTGCACTTTTTCAAAAAAGCAAAAACACATATGACAAAGGAAGACAAACGGAGAATGCACATGAGCAGGTCTGCAATGTGCAGCATACGAAACAGTTAAATATTTGCACATTCCCCATACTCCAAGAGCACCAGCACTGAGGCCTCACTTTCTGCTTGTGGTTCTTCAGGAATAAGAAACTACTGAGCAAGATCTGTCACTGAGTTGCCTTCAAGCTTTCGTGTTGCCATGGACGACAATCAGAAGAGAATCTGCACTAAGCTTTACCTTTCTGCCTTGCCCCCTCCCACCTCTAGCCCTGCCTCCAAGGTACCAGCATTCCCAATACTTGTTCATGAGCTTTTGGAAAGAAATCTGTCCCCAAAGGAAAAGATGGGGTGGGGATGAAAGGGAAAAGTGTTTGCATATCAGTATTTTCAGTGATATTAGCAGAGGATTACGCTCAATAGTACATGGCATCAGAAACAGAACATAATCGGCAGGAATAACAGACAGAAGTTGTTTATTAAGGAAGAAAACATGTCAGGGGACAGATGACTTAAGGAAATGATGCAAGTGCTTTAGTAAAAGGACAAATGAGGTCATACAATATTATTATACTTTGAGAAATGAGCTTAAGTGCCAACTCAGTCCTTAGACAAACATATACAAAATCAGGCAAGGCTACAGCAACCATTTTTTGTCATATTCTCATTAAAAAGGAAGACCTAGTAATAATTTCAATACATTCCTCTAGCTGCATTCTTTGCAGTTGTTGGCACTTGGTACAGGACTTCTCGTATGGTTTAAAACTACGAAGCGATTCTTTTTCTTTTCCTTAATGAGTAGGTAGAGGTCACCTCTTTGCAGAATGAGTGAATTAAGAGGGGCAGCCTCAGCTGTGGTGTGACCAGGCTGCCTTCCTACTGGGGGTCGATGGGCTTCCTCAAAACAATCCCCGCTTTCACTAGTGCCTGCGCCCCCCTGCTCAGGAGGGTGTGCTCCAGAGAAGCAGCCTGGCTTCACAAGGAAAAGAAAGAAGCCTTTAATTTCAGCCCTAGAGTGATCACACCCTTTTCAAACACCCCAGGCTCCAGTGGGGCTAATGTTCAGGGGAGGCCAGAATTTGACAAGCTCAATAGCACTGTGAGCCCACACCTGAATTTAGAACTTGGCCTGAGAGATGGTGTTGGGACCCTGGCAAATCAAATCAGGCCTGAGGACAAGGTTGGAGAGTATCAAATACCAAGTGGAGCGAACTGATGTGCTCCTAAAAGGGTGAGCTGAATACAGGTGAAAACAACAAAGCTTTCGTACCTTCCTGGAAAAGATACCACCTCACATCTGCCAGCGAAACAGAGAAACTGCTCGACTGGCTGCTCCTGTCCACAGACTGACCTTTTCTTTCTCCTTTTCTTTCTTTCCCTTTCTTCCTCTTTCTTCTTTTCTTCTTTCTTTTTTCGTTCCTTTGCTTCCTTTCTTTTCTTTCTTTCTTCCTTTCCTTCTTTCTTCGCTTCCTTCCTTCCTTCCTTCCTATTCCATATGGTCCATTTTTTTAAGACAGGATTGTCGGTCAGTGTCCCTATTCTAAGTGACAAGGAAAATCCTGTTCCTGCAAATTCTTTAACAAAATGGAGATGTTTACCTTTGATTTGAAGATATTATGAAATAGGGAGCAATGAAAAAAAGTTGATTAACATTCTTTAATCTAATTGGCATGATGAGGCTTTCATTAATGGCCAATCTCAGAGGCAGATTTTGCCTTTATAATGGCATTTCATGCTTCATGCTATTAAATGGTCACGGGACTACCTTATAAGATTCATGTGGATTCACAGAGCAAATTGACTCCCTCCCAGCTGTGCTGGAAATTCACCATGTTCAATTCATCAGCTTTCTATGAGAAAAAAAGTGAAAGTCTGAGTCTGTGGACAGTGGGTTCTAAACTGTACGAGAACCCGAGTGAAGGGTTTTCCTGCTCCAGCTGCAAGTGGGGCTCTGCTCTCTCACTGTGGCTGATAATTCACTACCGCATGAGGTACAGTAACTTGTCAACTTCTAGTCTGGACCAACATACATGGATAGAGAACAAAAAGGAAATACATAACTTATATTTCACTAAATATTCATGAACCAAAAATAAATTCTATTTCTATGTTATATTTACACAATTAGAAAAATCTAAAATGAGATGGTAAAATCATTAAAACTTTGTTTAAGCCCCACTGAAAATAAAATGAAGTGATCCCTATGATTGTCATTCTTAATTTCCATGGATATTTAGAGCCAAACTTGGCTAATAAATAGAATAAACTGCTTATGTGCAGAATTTAGATTCAAATACAGCATCACTGTTTGACCCAATGAAAGAGACGTTTACAATCAGATCATTCCTGAATAGCCTTTCATTTTTAAGAACATGGCTAGGAGTAACTGAACCCCAGTACTGAGGCAGAGCTGGAGCTAAAACAAAGTGTTCATACACACATGTATTTTGCATAAATAAATGAAATAACAAGACATAAAAATGACTCAAATCCGGCAACTGTGAGGCAAGCCCACACGAGTCGAAACAGATGACTTTTGTTCATGTAGTTTTCGTACAACAGCTTCACATTAGTCAGAAGTGATAAAAAATACCATTTATATCCAGTGCTTATAACACTTATGAAACAACATCTGTGAGTGTGTGTGTTTTTTGTTGTTTTTTTGTGTTGTTTTCTTTTTTTTGTTTCTTTTTTTTTTTAACTACAAGCAAAATCAAGTTTCAGTCCTAAAGAACAGTCCTTTGTTCTCCACTAGCCCAGAATATTATTTTGGCATGGCCATAAAAACAAACAAAATTAACCTACTATTCTAAATGTTTGCCTTTGTGCAAAATTAATTACATACAATACAATGCTAGCCATACAGCACTCTACCTATGCAACAAAATCAAAAAGGAGTGGGAGAGGGCAAAAGCAAGACTCAGAGAGAAAGAGGAAAAACAAATGTGAGAATGAACTGAGGAGGAGAGGTATATAATCAAAAGAAACCAGTAAGACAATAATAAATACTCATTTTTTTTTTAGAAAAATGACCTCCTCCTCATTTGAAATAAATGTACAAAAACAAAGTTCCAATCCCCAATCAATATTAAGAACCAAACATTCCTATCAGTACCTAAATCAGCTTATAGAGAGCACTCCTAGCTAATGACATGGACAGTCATGTCTTGGCTAGACGTATTTATCGCTCTTAGGTATGGCCGTGAGCACTCTTAAATAAATACGAAGGTACACTATTTTCTTCCAAGTGACAAAATGGCTCAAGAAATCTGATGGGGCCGTTCCTATGTCCTGGTGATCAGATTCTGGTTGTCCCATGAGGTGAACTGTCCCATTTGCTGACCTTCTCCCATTGAACTACTCAGGGTGAGGCTCCCCCGTAGGCAATCAGTCCTGGATTCAGGAAGGTCAAGATGGCATGGCTGAGCTCCCTGTCATTAGGAGATGAGGAAGGAAGCCTCACTGCCCTCCCAATGCATCAGCACATCTCCAGAAAAATCCTCTCATGACACGGGCAGTTAATCTTGTTCGCACATTGGCATGACCCCCACGTGGCCACAGATGGAGGGAGTGAGCCAGAGGAACTCGTCTGCTGCCCCAGGAGTGATCTGTTCCCCAGAATTAACAGTAGGAACATCCCATTTAGGGAATGTATTTCCCCTCCTTCTCCCTCCCTATTGTCTTCTTTCATTCTCTGGATGTATCATGACAATTTGCCTCTGTCTTTGCTCTGAGGCTGTCATGCAGCTTCTTGCATCCTGGGGATTTTGCAAAGAACTCTCTAGATGTGCCAGATGGGACAGGCAGCTCAGTGAAGAGGTGCCAGCCCATGACAGCATCCCTGTGGACTCCTACATGGCCCGCAGCTTTGGGCTTTAGGATTGGCCGCAGGACTCTCCTGCCTGGCAGTCACCACTGTTGACCCTTGCTGCTAAATGGCATTCAGGGGAAATGCCACCGATGCAGATCCTACCACTTGTTGCTTAACTGAATTAGGCGAAAATTCTGGCAAAAGATTCAAAGTCACGGTGAACCTCAGGGACATTCCTGTTGAAGTGTAAGTCTCTACACCTGTATCCAAATACACAGCTCTACAGCCATATATACACCGATGTTCAAAAACAACTATATAGGTATTTAGTAGTATCTTGTTTCAGAAATGCTTCCAGATGTTCTGGGGACATAAAATCACTATGTACATCTTTTGTATCTAGCAGGAGAAGGAGGTGAAAAGGGTTGAAAAGTTCTTTGGGGAAGGAGGGTGAGAAAAAAGAATTATTAAATTAATGCCACCAACGATTTTTTTTTTTAAATAAATAGTAAGTGGACCCTTGACATTCTGGAATGAATAAATTATTTAAGAGAAAAATGTGTTAAGACTGAATGTCAGGGTTAAAGGCAAAGGGATAATGGATGTAGTGAGAGGTGGTCTCAGGCAGAGAAGACCACCGTGTCGATATCTGGTGTGGTGATCGCTCTAGTGCGTGCACGTCATACCACGTCACACTGATGGCACGTCAAGAGGCAAACACGATTGGGTACATGCACTGTGGCAACCTTGTTCATTCCTTACAATATCTTGTCTCCAGATTCCTGAGTACTTCACCATTTTCTGGAAAAAAAAATGTGTGGTTTGCTATTTTATTTTAAGATGCCAAAGATTGTCTAAGACTTTGCAGTGTCTCCTTTAAGACTTTCAAAATATTAAGATTCAAAAGTTATGAAAAAGTTTGGCACATTCAAAGTTTAACTCTACACGTGGAAAAATGGAATTCCGAGGCCTTTTGAATATGCTCTGCATGCAGCTGCACACGCCGTGGACTTGTTCTGTTTCACAATATGAAATTCTCAGTTGTTTTCTAAAATAATTCAGAATAAAAACACATTCACAACCTGTAGGCCGGCACAGCATACCTGAGTGAGAATGTTTAACCCCATCTAAAACAGTAACTTAAACCTTTATCAACATCCAAAAGAAAAAAGTAAGACAAAAATATAAGACTTGTAAGACAGCTATGGGTTGAGATAAGTTTTCAAGTCCTGGTGTCTCATATTTAATATGTCTTCACCTAAATTAAAAAACAACAACAACAACAATAACGACAAAAAAACTCAAGTTCATGAAAAATCAGGGAAAACTTAATCTGTCTCACGCTTTACGAAACAATTAAGACCATTCTGCTGATGTAATTGTGGAGCCACAAATGCATGCGGGCTCTTTAAGAACTTTTTTTGTTGGGGGAGGGGAAGTGAAATGTCAGAGTATTTTAATTCAGCAAACAAACACTCCTCAGTTGGCACTGACAGCTTCCGGGGCTTCATTTTCACTGCTATAGTCTGATTTGGGGTCGTCTTCATAGTCGTCATACATTTCCATTTCATCCTCTCCATTAATCATTTCATTTCCAGCTAGGCTTCCACCGTCTGTCTTCATACCATAAGAGCTCTGGATGACCGGGAGGCTGGGCTCTGGGCTGGCCGAGGTGCTAGAGCAGTCAGATGTCATCTGAGGTGATGGTGTGGTAGTTGCCATAGTAATAGCACCAGGATACACAACACCTGTTCCTGTGGTGATTGGAATCTGAGGCTGCTGCCTGTATAGATTCAAAAAAATAAAATAAAACAGAGGGAAATATCTATATACACATGTTCTTCTGGGTGGCTTTGGAATTCATCCCTCACACAGTCTCAGAGGGGAGTCTTTTTGAAATTGTAAGCAAATGATGAAATGGGACAAAGGTGTTTCCTGGAGGAGTTCTGCAAACCTCCCTGATGATGTAGTTGCAGTTAAGCAATACAATGGAGCAATTTATTGATGGTCTTGCAACATGGAAGCAAAGCTTTGATAACCCTTGGCATCTGGAACAAATACTGTAGTTAACTCCACAAAGTTACTTGTGAGATCATTTTTTTAGGATCTCCCAGAACATTACAAAAAAAAAAAAAATAGGCTGGTAACATGAGACATACTATAACGACACTGTTAAGCAGGTTTATGTCTTCACCTTGGTTTGAGAGTTGTACAAAGAAAAAATCAAGATGAGGAAGGATCCTATACATCCCAGAGTCAGATTCAGTAAAGCATTATTTGGTATCCATGTAAATGTCTACTTATTTCTGTGGTTAAACCTGTAGGCAAGCTCGTTGAAACTTCTATTTCCTAATTATGGAAGGATCATCTTGGATGTCATTACTCCTGTGGCCCTGGGCTGGAGCCAGGGTTGAAGGAGTCAGGAGTGAAGAACATTGAGAGCTTTGCTACTTAACAGAATGACACACGTTGCCTCATCCTAGACCCTAGCAGGTGCCAAGGCTTGGTCACACCAGATCAGTCCGTCATCATGTCACTCAAGTTCAAATAAACTTACCAGAGCCTTTACAAAGGTCAGTCTCTCCCTCTGCAGGGAGACATGGCTATCTGTCTCTCGTTTCCCTTGAGGCATTGTAACTTGAAATATTGAAAGCATGAAAGACCTACTACCTGGGTTGAAGAATAGGACTGAAACCATGCAATATTAGATGCAATATTCACCAAGTGCTTCTCAGTCTTTAAGGACATTAATATAAACTCACTTCACACTGTCCTTGTAACTCTTTTCTGAGCCTCAGTTTCCATCCATTTACAAAAGCTGGGATCACTGAAGTCCTGGAAGGTCCTTCCACCTTTTAACACTTGACTTCAGGTCAGTCGATCACTTGAACTATTCTTATCGAACCCCCCTACATTGAAACTTTCTATCCACCTCAATCTAAGAAGAAAATACTCTGCATTTGTGAAGAATTAACTAAGTTACCAGCTATTTTTTTAACATCCTGAAGGAGTATAATTTCTCAAGGGTTGTATGCTTTCCAGCCTGGTAGAAGGAGAAATGGCAGAAACGGCCTAAAATCACACTGTGGGGTATCTGATAGTTCTATCTTTAAAAACCTCTCTCAAACACTATGAGGCATAATATTGATGCCTTAACCTTTAACTAACATAAAATATTTTCATATAGATTATCTCATCCAGTTAACATTGTAACTCCATGAGGTATTACTATCCCCAGTTTTCAGATGAAGAAAATGAGACCTTGCTTAAGATCCTATATTTAGTAACCAGCACTGCTGAGATTTGAAGCTAGATCACCTGACTTGAATTCCATCATTCTTTCCTTTAAAGATATTCAGTATACAGATACATTATGCTTACTATACTCCATAAAAATTCCTGAGCTTGCAGAGCCTATAGGCATCCAGCTGATACTAAGCACCTGACATTGATCCATTTTCTATGGATCACAGTGATATTTTGACTGTACCGAAGAAGAGGATAGAGAAATCTGAACCCATGTGTAGAAACATCTGATAAAATATGGGCTTCCCTTTCATAGAACCAAATTCTAACAACAGTATACTTCTTGCTTTCTAAGTTTGGGGCAAATTGACACAAATTAAATTTTATGCTAACCTACCCAAGGTAATAAATGCCTCATTATTATTATTTTTTTTTTTTTACTGAGTTTGGATAATTGCAATAAAAATATTTTTGCCATAATCACATAATGAGTGTAGAGTGAAAACTTTTACTGCAATATTAACCCATTTTACAGATTTCCCAATTTGGTAAATGAATCTGTATTTGTGCTCTTAGTGTTCCATTACCAAACTATAGAACTAGTTTGTTTCATATGCAAACTATCAAATGGTACATTTTCTTTTCATGAAGGACATTTTCTTTTTGCAATGAATAGGTGGCCATTTTTGGCAGTATTTTAAAATCAAAATATCTATATAGCTATTAAATAAATTTGAATTGACCTCTTGTTATGTGCTAGGGATAATGCTTAGATGTTTTTACATTATCTTCTTTAATCCTCAAATAAGTCTGAGCGGGAAATATCACTTCCCCTATTTTACAAATGAAGTAACCAATTAAGTTCCAAAGATTTTTTGTTGTTGTCCAAAGTGACACAGGTACCATATCCAGGAGTTGAATTCTTTCTTATTTCACAAATTCTCTACTAGATATCAATCTTAGAGTGAGTAAGGCAAGCTCAGACTATCAGGAAAGTACTTAATCTGAATCAGAATCCAACTCTTCTACACTGAGTTGCACATATTTAACAGTATTTGGACATTAGCTTGGTAATGGAACACTGAGAATAAACAAACAAAACATCTTTCTGAAAGCGAGACAGGAGATATTCAAAAGCCTACTACTAGATGGTAGAGGGATAGTAGATGGTGTCACCCGCTGCCTACAACCCCCATCGACTTCCTGTCTGGTCAATTCCCCTTCATTCCTTGAAGATAGAAATGCATATAAAACTTCTTATCTGATTTGTATGTTAAAAATATCATCTCAACCTTAAAGGTGCAATACTGAACTGCTGATCATTCTCCCATATACCTGCTCCTCTCATAGCCTTTCAGATCTTGGTTAATGAGTACTTCATCTTCTGACTGTGGGGGCAAATCCTATATCCCTATATCCAAGCCATCAGTAACTCCTATTGGTTTGCTCTCAGGAATATATTCAGAATCCCTCCACTTTTGCCACCTCTAGCTCTACAAACCTGGTTTAAGCCACCATCAACTCTAATTTGTTTTATTGTAAGAGTCTGCCTCCTTAGTTCAGGGCACATTCCCTTCTGACAATATGTCAACACTGTAGATAGAGTGATCTTTTTAAAACCTAAGTCATATCACAATACTCTTTTGCTTATAACTCTTCAATGTCTATCCATCTCACCCAGAATCAAATTCAAAGTCTTCACAATGGCCAACAAGTCCTTTCAGAATTTGGCTCCCTACTACCTCTCACACCTAGTTAGTACTTGTCCCACCTACTCATTATGCTCCTATTGCTCTCACCCCATTATTTCTTGAACAAGCCAGACTCAATCTCATCTCAAGATCTTTGCAGTTCCTGTTCCTTCTGCCTAGCTCTCCCAGATATCTGCATGGCTGGCTCCTTCACCTCCTTAGGTCTTTGCTCAAGTTTATCTTCTCAGTGAGGTATCTATAGCCACTCATTTTAAAATTGCACTCCATCCTCTAAAACTCCCTACTCCTTTCCCTCATTTACTTTGTTCTAAGGCACTTACTACTACTCATTAATTGTCCAGTGTCCCCCACTAGAATGCAAGCTTCATGAAGATAGGATGTTTCACTGATACAGACTGAAGATGTTTCACTGTTTATGCAGAGCCTGAAACATAGGAAAAGACTTTGATGCTAGGAGGGATTGGGGGCAGGAGGAGAAGAGGACAACAGAGGATGAGATGGCTGGATGGCATCCCTGACTCGATGGACGTGAGTCTGAGTGAACTCCGGGAGCTGGTGATGGATAGGGAGGCCTGGCGTGCTGCGATTCATGGGGTCACAAAGAGTCAGACACGACTGAGCGACTGAACTGAACTGAACTGAAACATAGGAACCACTCAACAAAAATCTGTTGAATACATGAAATGAATGAATGAATGAATGAACTAGTGAATAAAGGGAAAACAAGTGAAAGGCTGGGTAGCCCATTCTAGAGAAGAAAAGATGTAATGCTCTTAGGTATATGGGAGAGAAGGCAGTGGAGAAGGAATGTGAACATAACTATCTTTAAATGCTTGAATGATTTTCTTCACACAAAAGGAAGAGATTTGTTCTAGAATGGACCAAAGAAGAGGATCAGAACCAATTTACAAAGTAGCAGAAAGGCAGAGTATGGCCTAGTTAAGAAGAAAGAACTTTCCAGCTTTAGAAGATGTTCCATAAGGAAACTAGCTCCCTTGGAAAGTGGTGAGCTCTCTAGCCCTAGAAGAGTTCAAGCTGAACTTAGAAGGACTCCCACAATGACTACAGAGGCCCCTTCTGGGTTACCATTGATTCTGAAGATACAAAATCATAAGCTGACTGTTATGCTGGCCTTGATACCTCATTGTCATTATCAGCGTAAAAATAGACTAAAAAATTTGAGTATAGCTTTCAAGAGTTTCCAAAATACTGTTTTGCCCGACATATCTTACTTTAATGCCAGAGAAAATTCCTAGCATAGCCTCTTTATGTATTATTGAACATTTTCATATTTCTTCCTTATATTCATGTTCTCCTTCATGCCAAAATAGGAATATCTACCTGTACTTTTGGAGAAGGAAATGGCAGCCCACTCCAGCATTCTTGCCTGGAGAATCCCATGAACAGAGGAACCTGGTGGGCCACAGTCCATGGAGTCTCAAAGAGTCGGTCACAACTGAGTGAACACTCACTCACTCACCTGTACTTTCCACCAGGCTGACCCTACCCAAACCTCAAGTGCCCTTCTTCAGGAATGGACTACAGTTGGCCCTAATGTGTAGTAATCTCCCTTCCTCTGAGCTTTATTGCTCATCTGTAGAATTGAAATTAGCACTTAATTATACATCATATGGAGCACCATGCAATGTATTCTGTGTGTGCATGTGTACATGTGTAGGCATAATAAACTATTATTTGCTAACCTATCCGTGTACGTCTCTGGCTTCTCTGACTATAGCATTCTCTGAGAGCTCATTGTGGATAGAATTAATGTACTATATCAACTTAGTACAGTGTTAGGCCCACAGCTGGTTTCAGATAGGCCCAGTCCCTTACCAACTGACTGACTAATCAATTAACAAAATGGAAAATCCAGCCAGCAGGCTTAAGCTTTGTCTATCGGAAATTACTTTCCTGAAAAGCATTTTTCCTTCCTTTACAGATCAATTGCAAAGTCAAAATTCAAACATTGCAGATTTTACAAACAGGAATAGCTGGCAAGCATTGGGCTTTACAAGTAATGAATGTGCACATCAAAACAAAAGTTGTAGATGTTTGTAAAAGTATACATATGTAGCTGATATGAGTAGAGATGGCTAAGAACCCTCCCTCCTAGCCCAAGTAGAGTTTGAGTTGACCCTGATAAAGTCCATCATTGTGGTTTCCAAATCCCAAGAACATTCCTGGAATATATAATCTAGCTTTGCCAATTGCAATGGAACTATTTATTTGTGTTGTCAAAGGCCCTGTTTGCTGATCCTTCAGACTTTTACAGTATCTATAAATGAAGGCAATGACGTCTGTTCCTCAGGAGATAAACCTAGAAGTTGCATATCTTTTTATATTACCTATTAGAGATTCTAATCCAGCTTTCTCTATAGGAGAACAAGACTAAAAATAGTATGTCTAGTCTATTCTACTCAATTAAATTTGTAAGTATCTTACAGGCTTGATTCAACCTCTTTAAGATCAAGATGGCAAATGTTCAAATCACTTATACCACAATCCAGTAGAACATAATTCTTTACAATATGAAATATATACCTGACACATAGTATCATTTCTCTAGAATAAGAATATTTGCTCTAATTTGGGACTTACTATGTGCTAGACATTGTCCAAGCACTTCAGATATATTAAGTTATTCAGTCTTCAGAAGGGTCTGATGTTGTAGGTATTATTGTCATCCCCATTCTATATATGAGGAAACTGAGGTACACGGAGTTTAAATAAGTTACCCAAGAGCAAGTGGAGAGTTCAGAAGAATGAAAGGCACTATGGGTTTCCCAGGTGGCTCAGTGATAAAGAATCTGCCTGCCAAGCAAGAGACGCAAGTCCAATTCCTGGGTTAGGAAGATCCTTTGGAGAAAGAAATGGCAACCCACTCCAGTATTCCGGCCTGGGAAATCCCATAGACAGAGGAGCCTGGTGGGCTGCCGTCCATAGGATTACAAGAGTCAGGCATGACTTAGTGACTAAACAACAACAAATGCACTAGCTCCTAGAGCCAGGAAGAAGCAGGTCTAGTATTTTAGCCGGAACAGTCTGGCTCCAGAATAGATGTGCTTAACCACTTACACTATACAGTCTCTAAACAATTCGTAGGCTCTAACTGAAAGTTTATGATTGCAATGGTGAAAAGGAAAGATGTTTTACATAAGCCTGGTCTAAATCTTAGCTCTGCACTTTACTAGCTGCGTGACCTTGGACAAATAATTTAACATCTATGAATATTGTGTTTTTCAACATTGTAGTGAGGATGATATTGCTGGTCTTATAAGTTTCTGTGTTTGCAATAATTGGTATAATTAACTCAGCATAATTATTCAATAATTTACTATTATTGTTACTCAAAAAGTAGCTCTAATTTTAATATTTCATAGTATCTGCATAATTCTCTATTAGGTAAATTACTGAATAAAACTTCAACAAATTGGAAATAAATTTCATTTGGCCATAGTTGTTTGGGAAAAGACAATGTTGTAGCTCTATGAACCCTAATTATCATCTTAACATTAATAGTACTCCTATTGGGATTATTACAAAACTCTGATACTTAATCTATCAATTGAAAGGGTTAAATCCAAGGTTAGAGGCATTACTCCATTTCATATATTGATAAATTCATTTCATAAGAGCTAAGTAAAAAAAATCTAACTCACTGACCTTCCAGTTGTATCATCAGTAAAATGCATGGCAATGTTGAGCCATGTATGTAACATTATTGCCTTAAAAGTTATGCACATCTTTTCAAAATCAGCTATAAAAATTGATCTCATCCCCATTCCCTCAAGATGTCAATAGAAATCTTTGAATTTCTTGTTTGTCTTTCCCTCTTGTAATAACCCCACATCTAATGAAGATCAATTTCCAAAGATGAACCCTAGGGAGTTAATAATCTATCAAATACAACTACTTAAAAGAGAATACTAATTCTTAAGTGGAAACAATATCTGGCTTTATGTAGCAAGTATTATTAAAATTGGGCAGAGGAAAATACTCAGCCTTGAAGATTAAAGAATAAAGTATTCTGGCCATTGCTTGCACATCCATAGCCCTATTCCTCAGTTTAAAATGAGCCTTCCACAAAGGACCTCCTACACTATCAGGATCCTGAGTCTCTAAATTTCAAAGTTCTTTTATGCCACTGTATAACACAATAAAATACCTTATTTTCTCTAGATTCCAGGAGCTCTTCCTCAAAGAGCATAGTTATACTCACGACTGTGCAGAATTGGACTGTGAGGCCTCTTTTGAAGCAATGTAGTAAGGCCAGTTTCTCAGTCATTTGGCATGACAGAGACAGAGGCCTGATTTAATCCTTTACTTCATCTCACCTTTCAGTAGCCATGAGTGCGTGCTAAATTGCTTTTCATGTCCGCCTCTGTGTGACCCTATGGGCTTCAGCCTGCCAGGCTCCTCTGTCCATGGGATTTCCCAGGCAAGGATACTGGAGTGGCGTACCATTTTCCACTCCAGGGGATCTTCCCAACCCAAGGATCAAACCCTCATCTCTTACATCTACCTGCACTGGCAGGTAGGTTCTTTCACAAGCGCTGCCTGGAAGCCCTCAGTAGCCATCAGACCTCTTAAAGCCTCAATTTCTTTATTTTAGAAGATTATGTAGTTTGTATACCTAAAATACCTCATGTACAGTAGGCATTCAATAAGTGGTAGATGCTATTGAGTTGCTTTAGAGTTTCATTTTACATACATTGTTATGTGTTGAGGTATTTTGATCCAGAGCTATTGTCAATGTTGCCTTTCGTAAAGGGGACTAAATAGAATTACTGCATCTCATATATTCAAATAAGTATCAGGGAGCTAAAATGGTGCTTTTGCTAATCTTCTAGACTATGGTAAAAGGGACCCACTATGCAACACAGGGGACGTGACAGGCGAGAAAGATCGGAATGAGAAAATATCTCAAATTTAAACTTTCGATTCTCTGTTCAAAAGAGATTATATACATTTTCAGGGATACACTAACAGGATTAAAAGAAGACATTATACGGTCTTAAATTTACATTTTCTTACCTACAACTATACTTCCTAAAGTGTACTATGATTTGGTATATTTCATAAATACTCTAATTAGCATGTGAATTGCCCAATTATAGTGCATTGTACTTTTGGAGTTAAAAGCATTGCTTTTTAAAAAATGTAAACATTTATAACACAGAAGGATTTGATATCCTATTTTGACATATCTTCATCTGCTAATATACAGGGATCCTCAAATAGAAAGGGATTTGAGCCTCAATTTACTTCAAAAAGGTTCTATAATACATAGACTGTGCCATTCCTCACACAGGACTCAGGCATATTCTGAAGGCATAGTCTTTGCTTGTCTAATGTGATATAAAAGATAGTTTTACTGTGATAGCAAATCCATGTTTAATAAGGATACTAATGATAGGAATTCACCATTATTGATATTATACTAAGATTATACAAAGCATTTTTAAAAGCATTGCCTTATTGAGATAGGTACTATTATTTGTTTCACTTCACACATGAGAAAACAGAAGCTTAGAAAAGTTAAATAACTTGCCCAAGCAGATGGCACAGTCAGTGTCTGAAGCAAATGCTGAAGCCCATGCTCCTCCCTAGGACACTCTAGTGTAGTGTATAGTGGCCCAGACTGCTGTCATTGGCCTTTTTTTGTGTGTGTATTCTATTTACCTTTCCAAATTAGTTTTCTGTTTTCACACACATGCTTCTGAAACCAACCTTTTGTTCCATGAGGTTATTATTATTTTTTTAACATCCTTAAAAATAAGAGGTTCTTTACTCCTCCTTTAAGGTATCTCTTTTCTTCACCTCAAGTGAAGCTTTCTTATTTTCCTGACACAGCACAGCTCCTTAGTTCCCCTTCCAGTCAACAGTGAACACGAGTTCCTCTCTGCTTCTTCCACTTCTCTCTCTCAAGCCCTTCCTAAGTGTCTCTCCAGTCCGATTCCAGCTGCCTCAGGCCGGGGCCTCCAGAACAGTCCTCTGGTTTGCCACCCCCCTGGGCTTCTGGGTCTGAGTGTGCTGGAACATATAGGCATCTGTATCCCCACTTAATTCTGACGACTGTGGTTACAAGAGGCCTCTTTTAAATGCAGACAGCCAGTCAGCCAAGTCGAAATTTATACCAGAAATCTATTACCTAATTTTTAAACAAAATGACATGAAATCAGACTTGAAGATATCAAAAACATGCCTAGTTTCTGATTTAAGCAAGAAAAATCCACATTGTTACTGCTTCTACCACAGAATAATTTACTGCAACAGGAGTTCTGGATCTTCTGCCAAAAATGAGGTCCTCTAACCAATGTCAAGGCCAATTATCTTGTGGTAGATCCCACAACAAAAGCAGACTATTGTGATTAGAGTCAGAAGCACCACCCAGAGAAGCTGGAAAGCTTCTGGGGATTTCTTAAGGTTAGTTTTTTTTTTTTTCCTCTCTCTCTCTGTCTACTTAAATAAACTACCAGAAACTTTGTGTGTGGGCACTGAATATCTCAGATGAGTCTGAGAGACAATGAAAGGGGTGATCAGTTGCGAGCAATCTGTTGCATTTCTTTTGATTTGAACGGGAGCCACGCTGCCAGGCTGTGTAGTCCTGATAGGCCCCATCTGTCACAACCTCCTCCTTGCCCTAATCTCCTTCCCAGACACACTGCCAGTAGCCATCCTGTGGTTTCTTACTGGGACAGGAAAGCCCAGGTGGCTGAATGCAGGAACACTTACCCCACAGTAAAGAACTGCCTCATCTCCTGTCTCCGAGACCTCATCAGTTGCTTGTATTCCCCAATCCGGAGCTTCTTGCCATCGACAATGCAGGTGCGTTTCGGTCGAGGTTTGTATTTATAGTTCGGGTACTTCTCTAAGTGGATCTTGCTTAGCCGGGCCTGCTCCTCATAATAAGGTTGCTTTTCTTGGTTGGACATGGATTTCCAACGAGATCCTAGACACAAACATAGCC
This sequence comes from Budorcas taxicolor, assembly GCF_023091745.1. Classification (NCBI taxonomy): domain Eukaryota; kingdom Metazoa; phylum Chordata; class Mammalia; order Artiodactyla; family Bovidae; genus Budorcas; species Budorcas taxicolor. The sequence goes on along the minus strand of NC_068924.1, from coordinate 35,971,536 downwards.
TTTAAGTACCAAGTGGTCAAGGCAACCTACTCCTGGTAAATACTGTGTCTACCTTCCCACCACTTCACCCACCTGGGCTCTGAGTATCTCCTATTACCACATGTCATCCAGCCTCACAACTAGCATTTTAGATGACAGAGCAAAGAGTAATTGGATGTGACCATTTATTACATTATTTTTCTCAATAATTTAAAGTCTGATGCTACAATAAGTATATCGTTTTAAAACATGTCTTTGCTACTTAAAGATCATCTCTACATCAAGGTCATTTCCCCACCTATCTGCACAGGGTTAAAAACCTGAATTTCCTAAGTATACTTTGGACAGAATACTCAGGAACAACTCTCTAGGTTCCAGTAATTGAAACAACTCTAACACTCCAAGCACCTTTGGCGAAGCTATCCTTTGATAAGATGTTAGCAAATGTTGATATTCTTCCATATATAAAAACCTAAGGTGCACACTGTCTCCCCTGGCCTGAGGTAATTAAAAAGCCTAAACTCTACTCAAGAAGTTATAACTTTAGAACCGGAAGGTACAGTTGGAATTATATATACCATTTTCAAGTACTCTAAACAATTCATTCAAAGCCATACCAATAAAAGTAAGAAATTTTTAATACGGTTTATACAGGAAGAAGGAAAAGTATTCACTTCTCTAATATTGTTTATAAAGAATTATCTAAACACTTGACGAAGAAGGGATGTGTTTTTTTACGTGTATCAAATTGCATTTTTGTGTGTCGCTAGTGAATAAAGCGGTAACAGCTGTGCTGACTGGATGCTAGCTGTTCTTCGGTGGAGATTTTTCATATATAAACAAATGGAAAAGTTGTACAAATATTCTCTGTAGCCAGCAATATCCTGGTCTGTTTTAATAGCACATCCATCCCTGTTTTCCTGATTGTTGTGCAAAAGTTGTGTAGAAAGCCTTCACGGACAAGGATCTCTGTGTTCAGCTGGCTCCCAGCAGCTTAAAGCCCCAGTTAATGGAAGAGTTTTGGTGCTCTTAAAAATGCTTGTGCTTAAAAGTTTACACTTTAATGAATACACTTACTATACTCTTAATTTTTTTTCACAGAATGCACATCAATAATATAGATTCCCCTCAGCTGCCAACATGGAAACAGAGAGGTTCTGTGCCCATTGGTGAGCTTACTAATACTGCTAATAAAATGGCCAAAAAAGAGAAAATTTCAAAGTTAGATATCAAAATTTAGGGACAGAAAAATAATAATTTTCTTTGAAATATCTATTAATTAGAAAAAATTTAATATATCCATCATGGTTTGAAAGGTCTTTAAATTCATAAGAATGATGCCCTGATATATATCTCTGAAAGTCTAAAAATAAAACTCCACTTAATTGTAATGATTTTTAGTATCTACCTTGAAATTCAAATATCAAAAAGAAAAAGGGAAAAACTATTTTAACATTTTAACACTACTTGATCTTATGCATGTTCTAAATTTTCATAGGGGTCACTGCCTCAAATGTCTCAGAATCAAGTTAAATTATTTATACAGTGACAAAACATGTGTATTTGTGTATGTCCAGATCACTGATATTTACTCAGGTTAAATATTTATTGCTTTTGAACAAAACATTTTAAAAAAGAAAACCACAGCTTAAGTCTCTAATGTTTTTCAACTTCTTAAACAGCTCCCTTTGAGATTCTGTCACATCATGACAGCTTAAATAGAACAGTGCCTTCTGTGTTTTTTCTTTTTAAAGAGGAAACATGTTGACTGCAATGCTGCATGTTGAATAAAATACATTCAATATGTTGAGTACAATAATTCCACACTGTATAATCTGCACGAGGCAAGCTTTACACTAATAGAAAAAGGATTGAGTTTAATCCAGAGAAACAGGAGAATCACTCTGGCAAGTTAGCCTGTGGTCTATGTGTTCAACTCACTGCTATGAAATCTGAACTAGTCATATCTTATTAAAGTAAATGTAGTTTTATTTTACAAGTTTTAAAGTTATCATTAGAGGCACTGTTCTACACTCCATAAATTTCACACTATTTGGGGGCTCACCCTTAGTCCTTGGTGAGTTCTTTCAGAAGGACATATGAACCCAAGAACACTAAAGCAGAAAACTCTGAGTGTTTCCAGGGTTTCATAGCAACTGAAAGATTTTAAAAGACTAAGGAAAGGAAATAAAGCCTGTCTTTATGATTCTTAATTAGCAGTGACCTCTCAGAGTTGTCCTATTAACACATATAATAAATAGTTTTGTCTCTAAAATAAGTGTTTAGTCAGTCCTGCCCTGGCACCTGGTGGATGTACTAACTCCTAAACCTAAATGCCGCGGTGCAGGGTGAAGAGTGAAGAGACGATGGCAGTCTCCTGGGGCAGCTTGCTGAGTGACACCTAATATCTGCACACCACAGTCTCCCTTAGGTGTCATGTCAGGACCCTTCTTTCCACCCATTGGATACATAACCAGCATCAGTGGCTGCACTCACCTAAGATTTTGCTGATGTTGGAGTTATGCATGTCAGGAAAGGCCTGAAGGATTTTCCTCCTCTCATCCTTTGCCCAAACCATGAATGCATTCATTGGTCGCTTGATGTGTGGCTCGCTGCTGGCCCGGCCTCGGGCATCCCTGTAGACTCGTGCTTCAGCCACAGTGGCACCTCCTGTTGGCCAACAATAATACTGCTGTAGTTTAGCTGCAGAGCCATTCATTGCTTTACTTCCTGTAATGTCAGGGCAGGAAGAACAAGACAGGTGCAAAGCATTATTATCTGGATAATGTAACACAACTTGCCACCTGGTTCAGTTGCTTTCCCTAGCAACTTTTTAATGAACTTCTTTTTAAATGAACTCTTGGAAGCCGGATACAGTTGCAGATGACAATTCTACAGGCTCTTCTGAGGTAGGTCTCAAAGATACACTGGGCAGAATTACTTTTGCATGTTTTTAAATGCCTAGTACATTTTTACTACAATCAATTCCAATTGACAATAAAGCATTATTTTGCCTTCCCAGGTGGCGCTAATGCTAAAGATCCTGCCAGCCAAAGCAGGAGACATAAGACACGGATTCCATCCCTGGACTGGGAAGATTCCCTGGAGGAGGGCACAGCAACCCACTCCAGTATTTTTGCCTGGAGAATCCCATGGACAGAAGAGCCTGGTGGGCTACAGTCCATAGGGTCTCAGAGTCGGACACAACTGAAGTGACTTAGCATGCACACCACATTTCCTGCTGTGATTTCTCCCTTCAAAAGTAGGCTCTTACCTATGATTTTAGCCTCATGTGCTAAACATCGCAGCCATTTCAAACTATCTCTTACCCCAGAAGAATTCTCTTTCACAATACTGTACTTTGGCCAGTGCTCCCCTCACTGGCTGGAAGCTCCTTCTCTTACTTCTTCAAGCTAAATCCCACTCATCCTTTAAGGCCTATTTAAATGTGGTGTGTTTCATGAATTAAATAAATGATTCGATTTAAACAATTAACTGAGCAATTACTATGAGTTTGGCTTTATGCCAAGTACTAGGTTTACAAAAGTGAATAAAACAGCACCTGCTTTTAAAGGAGCTCACAGTTTGGGGAGGAGACAGACCCCAAACAGACAGTCATAACGGAATATATGGTAAGTGCTCTAATATTGAAGTAAACAGGACATCAAGAGGGCACCAGCAGAGGGGACAGTCAACATGCCTCCTATTAAAGGTGACGTCTAATCTGAATCTTGGAAGACAAATAGGAATTAGCATGTGAATAGGGGAGTCTTTACTGCCCAGTAAAGACAGATGGGTAGGGTAATTCAGGCCAAAGGAAGAGCATTTGCAGTGATGCCTCCCAGGCTGCATTCATTCCTCTTTTTTTTAATGTTTTTTTTCCTGTGCCAAAGAAATTCCTTTTCTTTCTTTTTTTTGGTGATCATCTTAATTATTTCCATTCTACCCCCAGGTTTATGAGACCCCTAAAGTTAGTGTTTATGTTGTACTCATTTTTGTATCCCCAGGATTTTCCATAAAATAGATACTTAATAACTACTTATTGGGCTTCCCTGGAGGCTCAGACAATAAAGAATCACACTCGTTTCACAAGCTAGCAAAGTAATGCTCAAAATTCTCTAAGCCAGGCTTTACCAGTATGAGAACTTCCAGATGTACAAGCTGGATTTAGAAAAGGCAGAGGAACCAGAGATCATATTGTCAACTTCCGCTGGATCATAGAAAAAGTAAGAGAATTCCAGAAAAACACCTACTTGTGCTTTACTGAGTATGCCAAAGCCTTTGATTGTGTGGATCACAACAAACTGGAAAATTCTTAAAGAGATGGGAATACCAGATCACCTCACCTGCCTCCAGCGAAATCTGTATGTAGGTCAAGAAGCAACAGTTAGAACTGGACATGGAAAAACAGACTGGTTCCAAATTGGGAAAGGAGTGTGTCAAGGCTTATTTAACTTATATGCAGAGTACATCATGTGAAATGTCGGACTGGATGAAGCACAAACTGGAATCAAGATTGCTGGAGGAAATGTCAATAACCTCAGATATGCAGATGACACCACCCTTATGGCAGAAAGCAAAGAGGAACTAAAGAACCTCTTAATGAAGGTGGAAGAGGAGAGTGAAAAAGCTGGGTTAAAACTCAGCATTCAAAAAACGAAGTGCATGGCATCTGGTCCCATCATTCCATGGCTAATAGATGAAGAAACAATGGAAACAGTGACAGACTTTATTTTCCTGGGCTCCAAAATCACTGCAGATGGTGACTGCAGCCATGAAATTAAAAGATGCTTGCTCCTTGGAAGAAAAGCTATGAAAAACCTAGACAGAGTATTAAAAAGCAGAGACATTACTTTGCCGAGAAAGGTCCATCTAGTCAAAGTTATGGTTTTTCCAGTAGTCATGTATGATTGTGAGAGTTGAACCATAAAGAAGGCTGACTACTGAAGAATTGATGCTTTTGAGCTGTGTTGTTGGAGAAGACTTGAGAGTTCCCTGGACTGCAGGGGATCAAACCAGTCAATCCTAAAGTAAATCAGTCCTGAACATTCATTGGAAAGACTGATGCTGAAGCTAAAACTCCGATACTTTGGCCACCTGATGTGAAGAGCTGACTCATTAAAAAAGACACTGATGCTGGGAAAAATTGAAGGCAGGAGGAGAAGGGGATGACAGAGGACAAGATGGTTGGATGGCATCATGGACAAAATGGACAGGAGTTTGAGCAAGCTCCAGCGATGGTGAAGGACAAGAAAGCCTGGCATACTGCAGTTCATGGGTTCGCAAAGAGTTGGAAATGGCTCTGCAACTAAACAACAATGACAACAACTACTTATCTGGCTTCCTTGGAGACTCAGATGATAAAGAATCCACCTGCAATGCAGGAGATCTGGGTCCAGTCCTTGCATCAGGAAGATTCCCTGGAGAAGTGAATGGCTACCCATTCCAGTATTCTTGCCTGAATTCCAAGGACAAAATTGTTCAGTTTTCAACTCATATACAAAAGTAATAGACTAAAAGGCAGTCATTTCAAGGGTTCTGATATATTTTTCTGCTGCATGAGGGTAATTCTTTAACATCCCTATGAAAGTGAATATCGCTCAGGTGTGTCCAACTCTTTGCAGTCCATGGGATTCTCCAGGCCAGAATACCGCAGTAGGTAGTCTTTCTCTTCTCCAGGGAATCTTCCCAACCCAGGGATTGAACCCAGGTCTCTTGCACTGCAGGCAGATTCTTTACCACCTGAGCCACACACCCCTATGAAACTGTTTCTAAATTCTTGATATTTCATGGTTTCCAAAGGCATCACCATAGAACGTGTTAAGTTGCTTCAGTTGTGTCTGACTTTTTATAACCCTATGTACTGTAGGCCACTAGGCTCCTCTGTCCATTGGATTCTCTAGGCAAGAATACTGGAGTAGGTTTCCATGCCCTTTTCTAGGGGATCTTCCAGGCTCAGGGATCAAACCCACGTATCCTGTGTCTCCTGCAGCGGCAGGTGGGTTCTTCGCCACTAGCGCCACCTGGGAAGCCTAGTGACCACAATATTCCACTAGATAAAAAGTCCTTTGAGAATATGGTGGGAACTGGCTCTCCTTCACTGCTGTATCTCTAGGTTCCAATAACACACATGGCATATAAAGTTTCAGTTAGTGAAGTACATTCAATTAATGAACGAGTGAATGAAAGAACCTACATAGCTCTTGCTTGTTTTCATACCCCCTGCCAGCATGACACACTGATGTACATGCTTTACATGTGGCAACCACTAAATATTTCCTTATAGACTGAGAACCCCTATAGTTAAATGTAAAGTTGGACTGATGGGCTTAGCCAGGTATTCTACTGCGTAAACAGGAGAGCCTACTCCTAAAAGTTTAGAAGCAAAATATACATTAAAACCTACATCTCTACATTTTAGAAAAAGCAAATCCTTTCAGCTCAGTGGAGTGATTACACTGGTAAAATATGATCCGATTCATCTCTGCCCTTCTACTCTATTTCCAGCTACCTGATTAAGTAGAAATTTGCTTGTGTCATAGCTAGTAATAAATTAGAACATTAAAGTACACTATTATTTGGCAAATATGGTCATCATTTATTGCAAACAAAAGACAGGATAAAAGGGCCGAACTGGCTAATATTATCAATTCTTTTCTAAACATGAAGAAGGGGAGAGGGGCCCCTTTCTGAAGACCATGCAAAATAACACATTTTATATACAGCCCTTCTTTGAGGCCTAGTAGACAGAATCATCCCTTACATGAAAAGTCTCAAATCCCAAGATGCATAACTAATATGCTACCTTTTTGCCACCATACCCACAGTACATTAATTTCATTTAAAATGCACTGACCATACAGGATAAATTGATTTCACTTTATATGGGTTTGACAGCCATGTTTATTGTGCAGTGAAATGTAGTGTAGCTTCCAGCTGACAATATCCATCAACGCAGGGCAATATGCTGACTGCTGGGCCAGATGAAGGCATACATTACTCTGGAAGTGAAACACTCATTCAGATACGACAGTGTCTTCTCCTGAGGATCACCATGGTAATTTATGATGCCCTCAGTGCCATTACTTTACAACTGACATGAATTCAGCAATTTATATACTTGCATGCATACACAGGAGACAGGCTTGTGGAGAATGTCAGATACAAAAACATTTCAGTATTATTCTAAGTCAACTACTGTGCTACAGGTGATTAACATCCAGGGTCTGCTTTTACTGTCACGGCTTTTCTTCACCTCTATCAACACCAAACAGCCAGCTTCCATTTATTTACTTACTTACAAGATGTGTTTCATTGTAAATGAGAAGTTTTAATCTCCTGCAGACTGATCATGGTAGATTTTTAGACTCTGGTTTCAGTCGATGTTCGGTATGTGCATGCCAAGTCACTTCAGTCATGTCTGACTCTTTGCGACCTTATTGGCTGCAGCCCACCAGGCTCCTCTGTCCATGGGGTTCTCCAGGAAAGAACACTGGAGTGGGTTGCCATGCCCTCCTCCAGAGCATCTTCCCGACCCAGGGGTCTAGCTGCATCTTTCATGTCTCCTGCGTTGGCAGGTGGGTTCTTTGCCACTAGTGCCACCTCTGCTACATATCAATTGATTCTCCCAAATATGTTCATGCCGATGCTCAATCTCTCTCCCTCTCATTCCATATCGCAGTCTTAGTATATCCTTCCTACTCACTTTTACCTAACTAAATTCTACCTTCTCCAAGGAAGAGAGTTCACTTCTCACCCCACCAACTGTCCTGCAGTGACCTTGTCTGTCCTCCCATAATACATATTTACATGACACCAACTGACACTGAATTACACAGAAGATCTCTAGTCTCACAAGAAATGCTCCCAGATATTGAGAAATTTAAGCACAGCACATAGTATAGAAATGTGAATTAAGAAAGTGGTAATAGGAAACGTCAGGGTGTATATACATCTCTTTTTTCTTGTCTCCTTTTCTCTCTCCCAAGTGCTTGGAGTCAACTGAAAAATGAATGGGATATTTCAAGTTAAAACTAGAAGTGGTGTATTAATAAACCAAGGTTTGGGAAGAGAGGAGACTTATCTAGAGAGACCAAGGTTTGAAACTACTTTTAAATTGAATCTGATATATGATATATGATTAGAGTCAGAATTTTAAGAAAATATAAAAGGGTCATAACTTCTCTAAGCTGCTTCATGAAACAAACTCGTAAGGGAATTATTGTTGTAGTAATAAAAACACATATGACTGCATACATGCATATAAACTCAGAAATTTAAAAGTAGAGACTGTATATTAAGAAAGCTCTTTTAAACAGATAAGGAAAATTCTATATAATACTGTATAGTATTATTTTTAAAAGGTATGCAGTTAGTCTGAAAATTTGAAGCCTAAAATTGACTCTCTGCTATAATTAACTTTAGAATCTACATATCAAATGTGACTTCATACTGCTCATTTACTTTGAAAAATAACATCAAGTTAAAAAAGGGGTGGGGGAAGCATTTCATTCTAAAATAGCCAATGCTCTGTGTCAGAATCCAGAGTTATCCTAGGGAATAGCTCATAATTCTAAGAGGCAGATTTTTTACTTTTAATAGCAGAGGGATCATTTGTGAGTTCAATATTCATAATATGTCTTCTCATGAACAGCAGTTGGAAGATGCCTAGACCTACAGCTATGTACTTGGAGACTACTGCTTTCCAGCTGACCTAAGAGTCTTTAATTATCAGCAACACCATTCCTAAATAACAGGAGGCCAACAGTATCACACCAGGCAACAAGGAAAAGCATTGGTTCCATTTACTCCAGGAATTCCTGTTCTCTCCATTTCCCTGAAGGGGCTCAGACTGGTTAATTCATTCTTGTCTCCCCTATCAGCTTGTATAAAGCCAAACTTTCAGTTAGATGCAAAAAGATAGTCAATGGGGGGAAAAGCAGAAATTGCCAAGGCAAAAACTTCCTTAGGGATCTATGATTTAAACGATTTAAAAAGAATACAGAAAGTTGAGTTTTTCCAGGTGGGTTGGAAAGAAGGCTAGTTTAACCATCATAGCCTATGGCAATGGTCCTGAACTAATCCTAAAGAGGCCCCCTTCCTGGGTAAATTCCAAGGGTTATGTGAGTGAATGAGTAAGCGTTTGGTGTGGATTTGTGCATATATAAAATCCTCCCTAAGGAGGAACTTGGGCAAATTATATAATGTGCTTAGGAATCATTTATGTATGCATTAATTCAGCAAACACTCTGACAAGTTTCAGATGTACCCAGCATTGTGACAGAAGATACAAAGATAAATACATGTGTCTTGTTTTAAAGGAATCTGGTCCACTAAGGGAAACAGATGCAGAAATAGAAAACTACAAAACATTGTAAGTGCTAACATGGGTAATTTCAAAATACTATGAAAGCAGAGAAGAGAGGCTATTAATGTTGTTGGAGTGGACAGAGGTGAATAATATGTAAGCTGCAGAGAGCAAGTACTGCTTAAGTAGCATCTTCAAGGAAGAGTGAGAATTTACCAGCAGGTGTAAGTGTGGTGGCTCAGACAATAAAGAATCTGCCTGCAATGTGGGAGACTCGAGTTTAATCTCTGGATCAGGAAGATCCCCTGGAGAAAAGAATGGCTACCCACTCCAGTATTCTTGCCTGGAGAATTCCATGACAGAGGAGCCTGGTAGGCTATAGTCCATGGGGTTGCAAAGAGTTGGACATGACTAGTGACTAACACTTTCACTTTTCATGAGTGTGAAAGCATTCTAGGCTGCAGAATGTGTGAATATAAAGACAGAGTTATAACAAAGGCATAGAGGGTTTTAAGGAATAGAAAGAATCTGGTTATGGCTTGAGTTTATTTAAATAAAAAAAATAAGGGAATGTCAAGAGATTAAATTCAGAAAGTAAGTAGGGGCAAGATTGCCAAGTACCTTAACTATCAAGTCAAGAAGTCTTTAAGGTTTTTAAAAAAGCAGGGTAGGGACATGAACAAATAGAAGATATCAAAATGGAAGTCAAATTAGAAATTACCACTGAATAGTCTCAGTGATTACTAGTGAATTGGAAATAAAGAATAGAGAAAAGTAAGAGAATAAATACCTTCTCAAAAGCCCATTAAGATTTACATTTTGTCAGACAGAATGAATGTAAGTAAAATATTAGGACAAAAGATTCTCTTCTGGGATCCAGTTCTGGTAATGGCAGTATAACTTATATCATACTAACCTTTAATCAGATAATAATTATAAATTCTGGAGGAAAAAAAAAACATAGAAAAACAACTAATTGAAGGTACTTGAGCTCTACCAAAATTAAGAAGAAACTGGAGAGGATTGACTCTCAGAAAGAAAGAAATATCACTGGGTAAAAACCCTGCTTTTATAGCTTTTCCATGAAGATATTCCCCAGTCTACTTAGCATGGAGTGGCTAGAATGTAACAGATCAGTCTTCATTGGCCTAATGTATCAGGAAAGTTAGTCTGAGGCTTCTGAGTGACTGTCACCTGAGCTTCACAGGTATAGGGATGATTTCAGTGATTCCAGTGGAAATCAGGTCTGTATATCTGAAAAATCTAAGAGGAAATTTCAGCTGATGTCCACTGCAAGTTAAACAGAATTTGGATTTGAATCCTACCATGTAAGAAAGTATCCATGAAAAACTCAGGCTTTCCACTGAAACCCCAGAGGGATCACTCGTGGAATAAAGACTACGTGCCAAGACTAAGGATTCACTCTAGGACTAAAGACAAAATTGAAACAGTCACCATCTAACATGGAAAACTAAGCCTCTACAATTTCAATGAGATCAATTTAACTGCCTCTTAGAACAAAAAATAACATTCTTAACAGAGAAAGATAATAGAAGCCAGAGTCTCTATAATTTGTAATCCACAATGTATAATAATAATAAAGAAATCACTAGTTGTGCAAACAATCAGGAAAATGTGACCCAGAGACCATTCCACCCTCATAAAAAAAAAAATCAATAGAAACTGTGATGGCTCAAATAATGTAATTAGCAAACGAGGACATTAAAGTAGTCATTAAAGCATATGTTCAGGTATATAAAGAAAAAGAATATCATAATTAATGCATAAATGGGGTACTTAGAAGAGAAATGAAACTACACAAAGAAACATGGAAATTCTAGAACTAACAGACATATTTGAGATGAAAATACATTGAATGGACTTCATAGCATTTTCAAGTGCAGAATAAAGGGTCAGTGATCTTGAAAATACATCAAAAGAAATTAGCTAGTCTCAATACAGAAAGAGAAAAAGCTAAAAAAGTAAGCAGAGACTTTGCAGTATGTGAAAATATATTGTCCTAAAATATGTGTAACCGGAATTCTAGAAAGAGGAAAGAGGATTGTCACAGAAAAATATTTGAAGAAACGTGGTCTGAAACTTACCTGAATCTGGTAAAAAAAAAAAACAAAAAACAGCTTATAGGTTCAAGGCATTCAGACAATCACAGGCAGGATACAAAGAAAACCATACCTAAACATTAGTCAAACTGCTGAAAACCAAAGACAAAGGGAAAATGCTAGAGAAAAAGGACACATAATACATAAAATGGGACAGTAATACAACTTATGGCTGATTATTTATTAGAAACAATGAAGACTAGAAGACCATAGAATATCTTTAGGCTGCTAAAAAAAAAAAATTCAGTGTAGTCTTATCTAATGATCATATGCTTAAAAAATGAATATGAAACACATTTTCAGATAAACAAAAGCTGAGAGAACGCATTACCTGCAGATCCATATCAAAAGAGACATTCAAGAAAATCATTCAAGATGAAGAAAAATAACATCTGATGGAAACTTAGATATATAGAAAGAATAGAAGAGACTTGAAAATGAGAAATAGGTGACTAAATTAAAAACTTTTGTCTTTTCTGGATTTCATAATAAACAGCTGATTGTTTAATGTTTTTAAAAGACAAGTGACTAATACAAAATACAACATTATATTCTGGGATTTATAATATAAGAAGAGGTAAAATCATGAGAAAAATAGCACATTGGAACAAAAGACCAAGTTAGTAAAAGTTAAATGTTGCTTTATTTTATGAGAAGTGCTATAATTTTAACTATAGGGATATTCAAATTAAGGATGAATAATGAATCTAGAAAAAAAATTTAAAAATACAAAGAAGTATAGCTAAAACACCAGTAGAGTAATTCTAGTGGAAGACTAAAAAAGGATTCAAAAGGAAACAGTATAAAGATTAGTGGTTGCAAAGGGTGGAGGAAGGAAGGATGAGTAAGTGAACACAGAGGAATTTTAGGGCAATGAAAATATTCTGTATTCCATAATGATGGATACATGTTATACATTTGTCCAAACCCAAGGAATGTATAACATCACAAATGAACCCTAATACAAACTATAGATTTGGGGTGGTTAGGATGTGTCAACATAGGTTCATCAATTATAACAAATGTACCATTCAGGTGGGATGGTGGTAACAGGAGAGGCTATGCATGTGTGAAGACAGGGAGTATGTGTGAAATCTTTATCTTTCCCTCAATTTTACTGTGAACCTCAAACTCCTCTTAAAAAAAACGATCTCTTCATAATAATAGCTTAGAAAAAGGATTCAATTAAGCAAAAGGAAGAAAAATAGTAACAGAAAGCCAAAAACTGAGGGAACAAAGAGAAAAATAGAAAATTGTAAAACTTTATCCCATCAAAATCAATAATTATATTAAATATAAATAAATAAAATAATCCAGTTAAAATTGGAGATTTTCAGGATGGATAAAGAGTCGATATCAATGGAATAGGAAACAATTTACAATGCAAACATTGGTAATTTGAAAATATCAATACAATTGAGAAACCCCTGTGAGACTGATCTACAGAAAGGGGAAACAAAAACACCAATATTTGGATTGAAGGAGGGTATATCACTGTAGCTACAACTCACATGAAAAAGGATAGGAAGCAAATATTGTGACTAACTTAATTCCAATAAATCTGACAATTTATATGAAATGAACAAATTCCTTGGAGGACACAAACTGCTAAAATTCAATTATGAATATATAGAAAGTCTGAATACTCTTATAGCTAATATAGAAAACCAATTTATAGTCAACAACCTTCCCACAAAGGAAACTCCAATCTCAAGTGGGTTCATTGGTAAATTCTTCCAAACATTTAAGGAAAAACTAATAGTAGTCTTACACAAACTAAGAAAGCAGAGAAAGAAAAAACTTCCCACATTCATTTTATGAAGTAACATCACACCCTGACAGAGATTTGAACATAAGTACAAAATTCATAAAAAAATATTTGCAAATTAAATAAAATAATACGTAAAATGGATAATAAAACAAGATCAAGTAGAATTTATTTCAGAATAAATTAATTTAAAATGTAATATTAATTTAATATTTGAAATCAGGCAATGTAATTCTTTACATTAACAAAACAAAGGGGGAAAAACATGATGATCACAACAGATTCAAAAAGTGGTTTAGACGAAATGTAATACCAATTCATGACAAAACCTCTCAGGAAACTAATAATAAAGGGAATTTCCTCAGTTGGATAAAGTACTTTTAGGAAAAATCTGTAGGACATAATAATATAGTATACTACTGAATGCTTTCCTCCAAGATGAAGAACAACGCAAGAGATGCCCACTCTTACCACTGTTAATCAACATTCTACTGTAGGTAAAGAATTAAAAAGCATGCAAAATGGAAAATAATAAGTCATGTTGAGTGTATTCATAGATAATTTTTTACATTAAAAAATCCTGAGAAATTTGCAAAATAATTTCTAAAAAGTGAATTTATGGGCTTCCTGGTGGTCCAGTGGTTAAGAATCTGCCTGCCAGTGCAGGAGACAAGGGTTTGATCCGGGAGGGTCTCCCATGTCATGGGGCAGCTAAGCCCCTGTGAGCCACAACTACTGAACCTGTGCTCTAGAGCCTGTGAGCCACAACCTACTGAGCCCCATGCTGCAACCACTGAAGCCTGTATGCCTAGAGCCCATGCCTGGCAAAGAGAAGCCACCACAATGAGAAGCCTGCACACCACACCTAAAGAGTAGCCACTGCTCTCTGCAACTAGAGAAAGCCTGTGCATAGCAATGAAGACCTAGCACAGCCAAAAATAATAAATAAATAATTTTTTAAAATAAAAACTGAATTTATTATTATTGCAACATACAAAACTATAAAATCAACTGTACTTCTAATAGTAGAGCAGTTTAAAAATAATTTTAAATTTTACATTCATAATAGCATTGGAAAATAAAATTCTTAGGAATAAATTAAGCCAAAAAAGTATGCAAGACCTCTACACTAAAAACAATATTTATGAGTTCAGTAAGTAAACCTAAATAAATGGAGGAATATACCATGTTCATGGATCTGAAGACTTAATATTTGAAGATGTCAACTCCTTCCCAAATTTATCTATAGATTCAACCCAATCCTATTAAAATTGCAAAAGACTTTTTTAGAAATTGACAACTTGGTTTTAAAACTGTATGAAAACATCCAAAACAAACATGAAGAAGGTTGGAGGATTCAAACTACTTAATTTCAAGGCTTACAGTAAAAAACACTTTGTAACACTGTAAAGGCTAGAGTAATAAAGACAGTATGGGATTGTTATAAGAACAGAAAAACCAGTGGGACAGAATAAAGAGTCCAGAATTAAACACTCACATATATGGTCAAATTTCAATAAAGACTTAGGCTATTAAAGTGGGAACTAATAATTGTTTTCAACCAACAGTGCTTGAACAAGGAAAAAAATACGTAGAAGAAAGTAAAACTGACCTCTTACCACACATTGCACTCAACAATTAATTGAGATGAATCAATTTAAAATTAAAGCAAAAACTATAACACTCCTCAAGGAGTATTTTGGAGAATGGTTTAGTGATCTTATAGTAAGCGAAGATTCTTGAATATGGCAGATAAAACACTAATATATAAGGAAAGTAATAAATTGACCTTTATTAAAGGTCAATTTTTGATAAGGCTCAGCTTATCAAAAGTAATTGTTAAGGCGCAGACTGGGAAAAAAACATTCATTCACAATACACGTTTGACAAGAACTTGTATCAAGAATATATAAAGAACTTCCACCAAAAACAAAGAAGTAGACAATATAATTTAAAAATGAGCAAAAGATTCATTAAAAAAAATTTACGAAAGACACGGTCATAGCCAATGAGACATGAAAAGATATTCCATGTCATTAGTCATCAGGAAAGTCAAATTAAACCCATATATCATCTTGCACCCGCTGGAATGGCTTACAAAACTAATTGTTGGCAAGGATGTGGAGCAACTGGAACTCAGATACCAATATATTGGTAGTGGAAGTGAAAAATGGCATAACCATTTTGGAAAACAGTTTGGTATTTTCTTATAAAGTAAAATATAGACTTTCTGATGACATGCAATTCCATTTGTAAACACTTAACCCAAACAAATGAAAACTTTTTAGACTATCACAGCGCTTCTATTCAGAATAACCAAAGACTAAAAATAACTGGAAAATGGGTGAACAGTGGTATATCCAAACAATGAGATACTATCCAAAATAAAACTAATTCAATGCTTAGTTTTAAAAGGTAAAAACAAAAGTACCAACATAAAAGAAAACCAGACAAACAAATGAAAGTGATATTTTTCTGAAATATTTTTTTCTCTATAAACCTGAGTGTGCGGCATATCCAAGCCATTGGGAACTCAAAAAGAAAAAAAAAAAGGTCTCATTATCAAAAAGAATTATTAAAAAGGGCAAAAATGCACAACTGCTTACTAATTAAAAAAGGCAAATGCAATATATACCATTGGGTCCTCGACAATCACACTATTTTAGAGTACTTCAGTCAATCAACAGAATAGTCAATTTTCTCTTGTCAAATTTTGTAAAGAGTTATGTGACACATTTGGGTTAACAGAGAAAACGATCATGAGTGAATCACAAACAAACATGTAGAAGATGAAGGAATATTAGAAGTGGACATGAAAAATGAGGACAGAGGGGAGGTAGCAATCTTACATAGGCTGGGTCTTTTTTCACCGTTCATCTTACCAAATGTGTCTTAATACTCAAGGAGTCTAGTGCACCATGTTGGAGGAATGGCTGACAGTTGTCTATGGTTTTGGAAGTTCTGCTAAGTGCACTCCCACTTACTGCCAGGATGTGAACCCACTTTCATTATAAGAAGGCTACTTGATATTCAAATTTGATTTCTTCTTGGAAAATAAGAGAGAGAGATGATTTGGTTATCCTAGTGGTTCACTTGGCAGGAATATACATTCCATGGCTGAGCACGAACCTTAATCACTAGAGAACTGATGTGCTCCATCTTCAGAGAAGGAGGGATACCAGTGGGGGAAGACTATGGTTTGCACTCTATGTCTTTCATAGAGGATTATCTAGATAGGTTAGAAAGAATGATTGACTGATGGGTATCATAACTTAAAGAAGGCAGATGCAAAATACGAATGTTCTTCTAAGCTAAAGGTTGGTTAAAAAAAAAAAGCAACCAGTGGTATAGGAATGAAAGATGAATTATCTGTGGTACTTTGATTAAAGTACTAACTCTTCCTTTGACCATTAATCTTTATTAATGCACAGGGATGTTATAGGTAAATTTTCATTTTTCTGTTTTCGTTTTAAGATTCATTTATCCCTACTTACCCTAAATACTCTTCTTATGTTAAGTACTGAATTTAACCACACCAAGAAATTCACTGAGTAAATTAGACAGGTAGATGACAGATAGAGGCAGAGATATAAACATATGTAGTGTATACATTAAAAAAGTCCACTGAAAATTTGGAGACAGATGTTTTACTACTTAGTATGGCAAAGTAACACATTTAAAGAACAGTTTACTTTTTTCGCTAGTCTATACCAGAGATCAGTTTCCAGAATAGAAACACCAAGTGTATTAAGGAGTTTTGCCTACAATAACATTTACTAAGTGCTTTCAGTGAACACATTATCTCGATCCTCTTTACAATCCTCTGAAACGGGTAAGAGAGTAAATATATTTGTCTCACTTTACCTTGATAAAGGTGAAAGAGAATGAAAAAGTTGACTTAAAATTCAACATTCAAAAAACTAAGATCATGGTATCTGGTCCCATCACTTTGTGGCAAATAGATGGGGGAAATGGAAACAGTACTTTGTGGCAAATAGATGGGGGAAATGGAAACAGTGACAGACTTTATTTTCTTGGGCTCCAAAATCACTGCAGCCGCAAAATTAAAAGATGCTTGCTCCTTGGAAGAAAAGCTATGAAAAACCTAGACAGTGTATTAAAAAGAAGAGACATCACTTTGCTGACAAACGTCCATATAGTCAAAGCTATGGTTTTTCCAGTAGTCATGTACGAATGTGAGAGTTGGACCATAAAGAAGGCTCAGTGCTGAAGAACTGATGTTTTCAAACCATGGTAACTGGAGAAGACTCTTGAGAATCCCTTGGACAGCAAGGAGAACAATCCAGTCAATCCTAAAGGAAATCAACCCTGAATATTCATTGGAAGGACTGATGCTGAAGCTGAAGCTCCAATACATTAGCCACCTGATGCAAAGGGCCAATTCGCTGGAAAAGACCACGATGCTGGGGAAGATTGAGGGCAGGAGTAGAAGGGGTGACAGAGGATGAGATGGTTGGATGGTATCATCAACTCAAAAGACGCTAGTCTGAGCAAACTCCAGGAGATAATGAAGGACAGGGAAGCCTGGCATGCTGTGGTCCATGGGGCTGCAAAGAGTTGGGTACAACTGCGTGACTAAACAACAACAACCAATGAAGAAACCAAAACCCAGAGAGGTAGGTTGCCTTTCTCTGTAATAACTTGTTGCTAGTATACTGCTAACAAGGAACAGGGCGAGGTCCAGTGCATTCACCCTACATCAAAGCTACCCCAGGAACTACTCAGTGATACGAAATAACTCTGAATCTCAAAACCCAGCATTTCTCAGCTGGAACATTGCTTTCCCCCGTAAGGATACCATTTCTCTGCACTGTTAAGCACATTAAAGGAGCCTATTACCAGTTATGAAGTTCAAGCCACTGTCTAATTGGCTTCGGAAATACTGCCCCACCAAAGATGCAACAGAATGCAAAAGAAAGCACTAAGGACTGAAATTATAATAGAGATTAAAATTATGCTAAATTAATTCACTTCTCGGTTGTAGCATTATGAGCAAGCGTTATTGTGGATAAGGCTTCTATTTTTTCCTATTGGAAACTCCATTCTCTTTAAAAGATCAACAAGAAGAACCAAAAGGGAATTCCCTAAGGTCAGCTCTGAGGAAACATAAACCTCTAATTCAATAACTCTGCTACTGCTCTGAAAAAAAGGCTTTATTATTGCAACATCCATATGGAGCCAATTGGACATTAATGACTAATCAATCCCTCCCCTTTCTATTCTACTTAAAGTGTCACAAGCCATGTTTAGATTAGCCCATTTCCTGCTTAGGGTTGCTCAAGATGTCTTTTGTTCTTTCAGGACCAGCCTGATGGAGGCAGCTTAAACAAACACCATGACCAGAGTGGCGCAGGAGTTATAAAGTGCCATATGTGAGTGAACAAAGGGGCTATACTAAAGCCTTTTGTGGTATTTGTTAATGTTTTTCATCTGAGCTTAAAAAGGCTTAATGACTTTGTGGTGAGCTGATGCATGTGGCTCGTGGCTTTGCAAAATGAAGGAAATTCTAACCAGTGATGTACCAGTCTGTGTTTTCAAGAGTCTCCCGCTTTCAGTTTTGGTGCCCATGTTTACTTTTTCCTTTTAATTCTCAAGTTATATTTGCTTTACACAGACAGCTCAACGGAGCCCTTTATCTCATATCAACTACAGGATCCAAGGGCAACTGAGATAACTTGTGTGATTCTTTATTTTAATGACCTGAAGGTAACAGAGAACGTTCAAATATTCTACTTATTATCTATTTGTTATTTGTGTGCACAGAAGGAAGGCTTACAAGCTGTTGAGCCCAGGCAAAAAGGCATTCTTTAAGTCTGAACCAGAGACCACTGTGCAGGAAGTAAGACAATAAAAGGTTCTGGCTTCCTAAGTTTTCAGGAGAACCAGGCTCAGATTAAAGCAGATTCCCTTGGAGAACACAGAGTCTGGTAAAAGGCTTTACTTAATAATTCATATTGCTCACCAGTTTCTGGCTTCATCCAACTCAATATATTACCGTAGACTCTACATGAAATTAAGAAGCACAAACCAAGATGAAGCAAATCTCAGAGTTAGTTAACAAAGACTATTAAACCCATCCGCTCATTTCCATCCTTATCACTTCATCAATTGCCTTGCCCTCACTGTTTCTGGTGGACTATTTGAAATACTAGTCTTCTAGCTGATATTTTTATTTCCAGTTTCGAGTTACCAGGCCGCACTTAAATACCTCTTCCTAATTTCAGCCAGGGTGATCCATCACAAGTGCAGTTCTGACCAGGGCACTCCTAATATTAAAGTTTTCAATGGCTCCCTAAAGCCCCAAAGGTGAAGTTCAAACTCCTTGGTATGGTACACAAAGCTCTCCATGACCTGGCTTCAGTTCCATCTCTGGCTACTTGAAAATATTTTTGCTTTATAATACCAAACCACTTCTAGTTCTCTATATACCATCTTGTTTTTATACTAGGAACCCATGCTTTCCCTTTTCCTGGAATTTCCTGTCTGTTTTGCAATCAACTCATTCTTTGAGTCATGTCAGGGATCATCTTCCCCAGATAGTCTTATCTGGTTTGTTATGTTGGGCTAAGTATTTTAGGCTCCCACAGTACCCTGTGCCTATCTTACATTTATTATATTTTATCCAAATTGTCAGTTGCATGGGCCCACTGTCTTCACTAGACTGTGCACCTCAAAAGGGCAGGAACTGCACTATGTCTTGCTCATAACTGCTTCCTCAGGGTCTGGGACAAGAGCTGCCATAAGGTAAGCACTCAATTGTCATAACAGAGACCATCAGACATCTTCAACAGTGACAATTTTGGGGTGAGATTCAGATGTTTACACATTACATTAGAACCCAAGAATCTCTGAAATCAGATTTTATATAAACCCCATTTTATTTCTTATATTTTCTTAAGTATTTTGCCTTACTCGAACCCTCTATAAAATAAAAAATGGGTTTAATGGGAAAATGAACCCACAGTTTGGGACTCAGAGATCATTGGTTCGAATCTTCTTTTATTGACTTTCCACACTGTACAATTCTGAAATTCCAGCCTCCCACTTTCAGGGAAATCCTGAAAGGATGATAAGGCAAACCTGAGTTTTTTTGAAATAATAAATCTGAAAGCTATTCTAACGCTATGGGGTTTGTGTAAATACAACTAAAGCATACATTCAAACAGGAACATGACAGGACCTTCCTTAGACAGAGTCAATATGGAATGGATAAAACATGTTCATAGAATTAGAAAATTTCAACATGAGGTGGATATTAAAGACCATCTAATCCACATCTGAGGTTAGAGAAGTTAAACTGCCCAAGTCTCACAGTTAGCAAATGGCAAAATAACAGTGAACTGAAATGTAACTACTCCCAAAGGTTCACACCTGCCATCAAAATAAATTTCTAAAATGGTCAGCTGAATTGTTTCAATAGCATCTAGACTTAGCTTAAAAATTCAACAAAACTAATTTAATTGGCGTCTCCTTTTCATTTCATTTGTTCCTGGAAATCTGCCTTTTACTAGAATGAGAAAGGCAGATCATAGGTATAGTAGAAACCAAATTTTTTTTTTTTTTAAAGGTTGGGGACATGGAAATAGTATTAGAAGGAGATGGCTCAAGGATTTTGGGTAGCCAAATCAATTTTGTAGTCTATCAAAAATTCTTTGCCCTAAGAGCTGGTGAAAGTATCTGAAATGCACTTAATATCTGTGTGGTTTGAAAGACTAAAAAAAATCTTTTCACATGTTTCTATTTCTCATTATATTTTTCTGATTTTTAATGAAAACCAACAGGAACAAAACTACTTCAACAAAGGCGACCGACTGAATCAGCCCATCTCAGAGAAAAATGGGAGTCAGTATAGCTCAGATACTATATAGCTAGACAGATCTGGGTTTGAATTTTAATTTGATCTTTCCTAAATAAGTAACCTTGGGTAAATTATTTCCCACCTCTGAACAACAGTTTCATCTCCTTATAAAAGAGAGCTAATAACTTATACTTTTCTGGGTGATAAGTAGAGCATTTTTGAGCATTAAGTAGGAATGTACATTTCTTAGCAGTGACTGGAACCCAGTACCCACTCATTAAACAGTACATGCCCTTAGAAACAGCAGTAGTAACAATGGTAAGAGAAGTGGTAGAATGTCTATTCTAGTACCAAGAACACAGCAGGGCTTAACTCACAGTTGTTCCCTTTCTAGTCCTTCCTCATACCTGGGTGATATTTCCTATACTGCACAGTTCTGTCCTTCAGGGTAGTTGCAAAATGAAGCCTTAGCTGGAGAGTGCAATTTACTACTTAGTGGAGCCTCTTTTCTGCCCCAGAGCTAAAAATATATTTCAAGAGTATCCTGTGATATAGAACTGAAATACATCGAATATGCATAAGACACAATCAAAAAGAAACTCTCACATCTCCCCAGTTCCCACTTGTGGGACCTGTAGCCAAACTATGCTGCTCAGTTCAAGCCAGGAAAAAAATAGGGGGTGGGGGGGGAGAAGAACAAACCACTATCTTGTGAATTTATAGCTTTTTATAACAGACTCACTGGAATAACAAAGGATTAAGACTACTGCCTGTGTAATAAGTAAAGGGCAGTGGAGCTTCAGGGACAGTGGACAGTCATTTTCCCTTTCTCCTCTATTAGCTGTTCTGTGATTCTGCAGTGTGGAGTAGCTGCTGTTACCCTTTTTCATCTTGTCCTGATGCAGGATCAACCTACTGAGTGAAAAGTGAGCTTATATTGAAGAAGTATGAAATGATTTCTCTACCATGAAAGTAAATATACATATACCAGTAAGTTATATTTTTTACTTTTAGTAAAAATTTTAAATAGTTGAATATATTGCTTATGAAATTCTTCTTTCCAGGGCTGAGACCTGGGATATTAAGTTTTAGTTCAGAATTGCTTTTTACAGCCTATTCTTAAATGTAACAATCTACAGTACAGCACAAATATTGATGAGTTCTTACACAATCTCTTCCCTCTGGTATCATGACCTAATTCGGGACATCATGTCTAAGGGTAAGTATCCACTGAACAAAAACAACTAAAAAAAAAATCAACTCTCCTCTAGTGAGAGGAACAAGTATAAGACTGATTTGTAAAGCACTGTACAGTCACAGCAGACAAAGTGAAATCATATGTAAATGAGTATTATACCCAGGAGAAAAATAGGTATTTTTAATATGACTTGAATAAAAACCTTCCTAACACCTACTCAGCTCTCTCATGATGTAATATGAAAAAATAACCATTGAATATCCCCTCTGAAATGACAAGAACAGAAGAATAAAGATAAAGAGACTAACAGCTCACCAAATCAACCTAACTGCTGCTTTTCCATTATTTTCAACCTCTATACATAATTGAAGTCAATCTTGAACAACTAAAGGTTAATGCCTGTTTAGTTGGTGGCAAAGCCCAAATTCCTCAGCCTTAGCTCTATGGAACTCAAGGCCGTAGTTCTATGGAACCCAGCTATTTTTATAACATATTCAATTCAACAAATATTCACTGGATACAAACATGTGGAAAGTTCTGTATTGGGCTTGGTGAAGAACACAGAGATGAGAATTGACTCTCCCTTTCTGAAACTTCCTTATGAATGTCCGTGTGCTTTACCATTCCTGAGTCTGTTTGGATTATTCATTCCCTCAACTGAAAATTCTTCTCTTTCTCTTTGTTTTTCCAAACCTAGGCTTATCTCCAGCTCTATTTCTATCAGGTCTTCCAGAATAACTGCTATCAACAAAGCACTGTAGCTTCCTCTTCTAAATAGCACTCTTTTCTGTTTCTCTAATGATATATTTAAACACACAGCACTTCAGGTTGTTCTGCTTTCTGTGTATGCTAATATAATCACCCTCACTACATTACTAGCTCTTGAAGAATACAGTATAGTCCATCTTTTAAAAAACCCTTCTCTCCATGTCCTTAACAGTGCTGTGCACATAAGAGATAATCAGTAAATTATAATTTGAACATGTGGGTAACACTAAAGATTGGGGGACTCTCAGTAGGGATAGATCCTGTTCGGAAAGACTGAGCTAGTGGAACTGGTGGCCTAGTCTACAGAGTTGTGTTGTGTCCAGCTCTTTACAACCTCATGTACCATGTACCAGGCTCCCCTATCCATGGAATTTTCCAGGCAAGAACACTGGAGTAAGTTGCCATTTCCTATTCCAGGGGATCTTCCTGATCCAGGAATCGAATCCATGTCTCTTGTATCTCCTGCATTGGCAGGCACATTCTTTACCATTGTGCTACCTAAGAAGTCTACAGAGTATCACTTCTAAAGATTATGAAATGAGAGATCCTATGTGTAAACAAACAGTGATAGGCAAGCAGAGTAAAATGAGACAATGAATCTATAAGAAGGAAATATTCAAAGGTAAGA
Source organism: Budorcas taxicolor (assembly GCF_023091745.1). Classification (NCBI taxonomy): domain Eukaryota; kingdom Metazoa; phylum Chordata; class Mammalia; order Artiodactyla; family Bovidae; genus Budorcas; species Budorcas taxicolor. The sequence goes on along the minus strand of NC_068924.1, from coordinate 35,947,949 downwards.
ATTTTTTAGTTAAAGAAAACAAGATAAGAAGTCAGTATCAGAAAACCAGAGAACTGGGCGGTTATTGGATTTGGGGGATAAGCACAATTATCAGAATTGAAAAGAAGGAAAGGATCAATCAAAAAAAAAAAAGAAAAAGTTTGGTCTCAAATTCAATCCTGATCTTAAGCAGAGATAACTTAAAGAACACACCAATTGCCCTGAGGCTCTTTAAATTCCACCAGCCTAAAGTGAAGTCACTCAGTTGATTCTCTTTGTGATGTCATGGACTACAGTCTGTCAGGCTCCTCCATCCAGTGGGATTTGCCAGGCAAGAATACTGGAGTGGGTTGCCATTTTCTTCTCCAGGGGATTGTCACAGCCCAGGGATCAAACCCTGGTCTCCCGCATTGCAGGCAGACACTTTACCATCTGAAACACCAGGGGAGGCCAAGGAAGCCCAAAGTCCACCAGGCTAAAAGGTTGGGCTGAATTCTGTAGCCCGCAGATGGGAAATTAAACGGCTCTTGCTGCCAAGAGAAGAGGATTCTGGAACAGGGAACATTTCAACAGTCAGTCACTACACAGTCCAGACATGGCAGACAGACCTCTATCAGCCAGTGTTTATTCTAATATGCTGGTTTATGTGAAGCAGATGCACATACTGCTGAGGAAGCATAGACTCACTTTCCCAGTCCCATTGGGAACATATGCTGCTGCTCTTGTCCTGGGTCTAATTTTCATGGTAGATAGCATTAAATCTTTTGCCACCCAGTTGCTATAGCAAGATAGGGGGGCAGGGGTACTTCTGTGTGATTCAGTAATGGCATAGACAAGCATTTCTTCCCCAGAACAGAGGATATTCAGTTAGAAAACTAGATAATTGTGTGTGTGCGCGCGTGTGTGTGTGTGTGAATGACGCCTCTTTAAAGAAGGCAGCCCAAAGAAAAATAATTGGCTCTTTAGTCTAAGATCCTCACTAAGGGGATGCTGTGTCTTTGATTGGGCTTTCCAGCTTAAGCGACTCTGAGAAGTAGGTTGAGTTCTCTTTATGGAGTATCAGGGGATGGAGTTATACAAGAATCTTGACATTTCCCTCTCTTGTCCCATCAGGACGATCCATCACTTCGAGAGTTCAATGGAAATTGTTTTCTACCAACATTAAAAGTTATTTGGGAGCTTTTAAGACATAGCAAATATATTTCTTTAAGAGAAGTTTATTTGCTTGTTTAAGAGAGCTGCACTTTATATATAGTGCTGATATAAACTGGTGCACAGGATCCTCTAAAACCGTTTATATCCACAGTAAAATACATTTTTGTGATACTCATACCACAGACTTAGTCCAGAGCCGAGGGCTTTCTGAACTCTGCTTATGTCCCAGCCTTTGTGGCTGTTACTTAGTCTTCACCATGTCCTAGGTCTCCCTGGCCACACATCCTGGCCTCAGACCTCAGCCTGCTGGCTCCATATAGCCTTCTTTGCCTATTCATTTCTTTAAGATGCCTGGAAACCTCAGAAGGCCAGATCAGGAAGTCCATAGCAAGGTTCTGGCTAGCACTCCCTTCTCATTTACCTGGATTTTTAAAAAATTTTAGTATGTATAGTTCCCCATCTTTTATTCCTGGTATACAGTCTAGTACTTAGATACCTTCTTGGACAATGACATCTCATCTCTGGTACACTTCAATGATAATTTCACTTATATTAAAGATGACGTGGTCCTTATTTTACACTTGTTACATTCTGGCTGACTTAAGGTGAATGATTTCACTTGTATGGTAGTAGGAAAAAGCGTTAAAGCATTGTAGACTGAAAATTACCTACACCAACTTCTTCAACTACAGATGAGAAAATTCAGGAAAAGAACGTGACTGACTTAGAATGGGACAAATGGAAGTTGAGTTTCCTAACCCTTTAGGAAATATCTGAAGGAGTGTCTTGTGGAGAAATTGTAAGCCTCATCTTGTTGGAATCCAAAAGTAAGACTAGAACCAATGAATAGAAGTTGTAAAAAAGCAAAGACAAATAACAAAGAATTAATAATTAAAACTAGATAGAATGAGTTTCCCAAGAAGTAGTCTGTTTTCTGTCATTAGACTATTAGAGACATTTGAACAGAAGTAAGATGACTACTCGTCAGAGATATAGAAAGGGATTTCTTGGATGGAATTGTCACTCGGATTACATGTCTCTCCTTTATTCCAGTTCTGAGAATCTAAGTGTTGTTATGTGAAGCACTATATCTGGTGGGCTTGAACTAATAACAACCCTTACATTCCAAAGTATAAGCAGATGTGGCCTTTAATTCCGTCCCTAGATTATATTCTGGTTTGCCTCTGCTGCCTTGGATGAGCCCTGTATCGTCAAGTCAATCTTCCTTCTCTGCCAGGAGTAAAGATCCAGGGAAGAGAAAGGAAATGAGAAAAGCTTCAGAGATTTCCCAAAGTATCGATCAAAGGGTAAGCAGGATTTTTAAGAGAAGACATTCACATCAAGTGGTGCATTTTTTAAGGAAAAAGGAAAAGTTGCAGTCCCTGTTATTTGTCTATAAACAGAGAGCTTAGGTTGACAAAAATAAAGCTATCTTGAGATTTAAACTTACAAGCAATCAGAAGTTCACACACAAAAAAATGAAGCTTTCAGAAGGTTAAGGCCATTTTGGCTGGGATCCAACTCACAAATTCAGTACAAATCTATAAAACCTTTCTAAGCTAATCTGAGAGCAACTGTTTTCTAAAAGGGGCTATTCTTGGTGCACACATCCATTTCCATTCAAATCAATGCAAGTTTCTAATACGTGGAGGACAGCACATCATTACATTTCCAATCCAGGGTCCAAAAGCCTGCCTAATGATAATCACTCTGAGTTCATCCCTTTTAGAGCTCATATTCTACTATGCTCCACGTCAAAATGAGGTGTGGCCTCCCTCTGCGACTGGGACACGGTAATTAAATTCAAGAATTAAAGGAAGTGTTAGAAGAATGTTTTCTTATCTAAGCTATTTAAAAAAAAAAACAGAAAAAATAAAGGTGTGTGAGAGAGAAGAAACAGAATGGAAAGAATACATTAAAAAGAAAAAAAAAAGAGGGCAAGCTACCACTATTGTTGCTGGGGGAAGAGAAGGAGAAGAGAGGGAAAGAGAAAGGGAGCGTCCACCTGTGAAAGTAACTGGAAATACTACTAGAGAGATCTTCTCATTAATAGAAAAGATCAAGGGACTCAAAAATTCAATTCAGGAAGTGGAGCAAATACACTCCCAAAGGTATGGGTCTCCTCTTTTATTTCGCTGAAAAAAACAAAAAGAAAAACTAAATGAAAGCTACTGTGGACAGATCACCTTTCTTATAAGAAACACGTTCTGTTTCATGAAGGCCCTAATAGCAATCTTGCATTTGGAGAGCACCCTAAAAATAATGGAGGACTTCCCAGGTGGCGCTAGCGGTAGAGAACTGCCCTGCCAATGCAGGAGACATAAGAGACGTGGGTTCGATCCCTGGGTTGGGAAGATCCCTTGGAGGAGGGCATGGCAATTACTCCAGTATTCTTGCCTCTGAGATTCCCATGGACAGAGAAGCCTGGCGGGCTACAGTCCATGGAATTGGAAAAAGTAGGACACAACTGAAGCGGCACCTACAGCAACACCACTAGAGATAATAGAGTCCAACATACGTCCTTCAAAAGATAAAGTTAAGCCCAGAGGCATTAGTCAATTATTTGCCTCTATTTAGCAAAGGACTTTAGTCCAAATTTCCCAATAACCAGACCAGAGCCCTTTCTACTATACTTTGCAACCCTGAAATTAATAGAGTTGGGATAAGAACTGCACTCTTGTCTAAGGAGAACAAGGAGAGGGGAAATGCCAAATGAAAAGTCCATAAAAAATTAAACATCTGTTTGTCATTCTTAATACATGGTGACAGACTCAATTAATTGAGTCCTTTCTTCCTTACATGCCCTACATAGGAGCTAACAAATTTTGTGAGTTCAATACAAACAAAGCCATCAAATGCTCCAAAGTATGCTGCTGCTGCTGCTGCTAAGTCGCTTCAGTCGTGTCCGACTCTGTGCGACCCCATAGACAGCAGCTCACCAGGTTCTGCCGTCCCTGGGATTCTCCAGGCAAGAACACTGGAGTGGGTTGCCATTTCCTTCTCCAATGTGTGAAAGTAAAAGGTGAAAGTGAAGTTGCTCAGTCGTGACCCCATGGACTGCAGCCCACCAGGCTCCTCCGTCCATGGGATTTCCAGGCAAGAGTACTGGAGTGGGGTGCCATTGCCTTCTCCAGCTCCAAAGTATAACAAGACCTTAAACATGTTTCCTAAGCCCCCAGCACTATGAATTTGTAGTTTTATAAATATCATGGTGAACAAGAAATGCTGTCTTGTCATATTCAAGCCAAATAACAGCTGGACTTTAAAAATAAAATTTTGAAGACATTTGCCTTTTATATTTTTAATTTCTGTTTTCTTGGCTTACGGTTTTGTCATTCGATTTTGATGAGTGGTTAATACACACGCACAGCTGCCTCTTTTGGTGACCTTTCCCTGCTGCTTCTATGCTCAAAGCTATGAAGCAGGTCTACAAATTGCTTACTAAGTGATATTGGCATTTTCACAACTGGCAGATATTTTCCTGTGAAGCCAGGCTTACTTTAGTCACTTCAGATGCCACACAGGAGAATGAGGTGAAAGCAGAGAAAGGGATGCTAGTCACTCAGTCATGTCTGACTCTGCAATCCCATGGACTGTAGCCTGCTAGGCTCCTCTGCTCTGTCCATTGGGATTCTCCAGGCAAGAATACTCAAGTCGGTAGCCACTTCCTTCTCCAGGGGATCTTCCCAACCCAGAGATCGAACCTGGGTCTCCTGCACTGCAGGCAGATTCTTTACCATCTGAGCCACCAGTGAAGCCCCAGAGGAAGGGGAGAGCCCCTTAAAACTGCCATTATGCATTATTCACAATAGCCAGGACATACACATGAGCAGATGAAGGATACAGAGATTGCTTTATACATTTATATTTTTGAATGTGATAAAAATATCACATCCATAAAAAACGAAAACCCTGCCACTAGCAGCAAGATGGATGACCTTGAAGGCACATGCTAAATGATGTCAGACAAGAAAGACAAATGTTATATGATCTCACGCATACATGGACTCAAAAGAGGCTACACTCATAAAAACAGAGAATAGAATGGTGATTTCCAGGGACTAGGAGGAAGGGGATATGGAAAGATATTGGTCAAAGAGTATAAACTTCCAGTTATAAGATGAATAAGCTCTGGGGATCTGATATATGGCAGGGTGACTATAGGTAAAAATACTGCCTATACACTTGAAAATTGCTAAGAGAGTAGGTTTTTAATTTTCTCATCAAGTAAAGATAATTTGTGAGGTATAGAGGTGCTACACTAACCTTACTGCGGTAATCATTTCCCAATATATATGTGTTTTCAAATCATCACAGTTTATACCTTAAATTTGCACCAAGGTTATATGTTAATTATATCTCAATAAAGCTGGAAAAATATCTCAGCTGTTCAAAGCCAGATCATGTGTGGACAAAGAAGGGATGACATCCTGAGCTAGACCTTAAAACTCACTTGCCAGTGGAGCTTACCTAAGTAGCTTCCACTCTGAACCTCTGTGGGGAACAAAGAAGTCTTGATCTTCTTAATACTTTTCTCAGTGATAATTATATCTGCCTTATTATCTATGCATTTCCCTTTTAATCTTCCATCTTCCTTCACTATACTTTAAGCTCTAAGAGGTCAGGAACATATTTGTTTTGCTTCCTTTGGTTTATCCACTGTGTAGTTCAGGGACTGGCACACAGAACAGGCACTCAAGAAATGTTTGTTTTTTGACCAAGACTGAATGAAAGAGTGAATACATTTTTTAATATTCTTTCACCTCAGCTCCTTCTTACTAGCAAAGTGGAGAAAGTATTATGTGTACCTGTTATCTACTCTGACTTTAATATGAACTGAAACTCCAGCAGGCTTTGCAATCAGCTTATGCTTGAACAGATGCCAGAAAATATCCTGAAGTCAGCAGAAGGCGGCTCCCCATCCCAGCAGTCCTCACAAAGGCGCTCCACTTCTCTCGGTATTAGAGCAGGTAACTTGACTCCATTCATGAACTCACAGTCCCCCAAAAGCACACGAGGTCTCAATGGCAACTCTGGGCAAGCTTCTGAAGGGAGGTTTTCACACGCTCCTTAAGCTCCTGGGCCACTACAGGCCTTCTACTATTACACTCATCAGGCATTGCTGTTATGTGTGACAGTGTAACACGAGAGCGGGTGCATGGCATGACTTGCTATATTTAGGGGAGAGGAAATGGGCCATACTGAGAAAGGTTGCAAGGAGTTTGTTCAGGAAAATGAAGGCACCACTTATATATCTGTACATACAAGGGCTGCAGGATAGCACAGTACTTAATGTCTTGGGTTCTGGAGTCAGTTTGCCTAGGATCAACTCTCACCTCTGCCCTTACCACCTATATGACCTGTGGCAAGTTACTTAACTATTCTCAGCCTCAATTTTCTCATCTGTAAAATGGGAAAAAACACCTTCTTTACATAGTATATGATTTAAATGAGAAAATATGGGCTAAAAGCTTAGCACGTTCTCTGGAATATTAATGCTTAATAAATGTTTGCTTAAAAAAAGCATAATAATCAGAAAATTAGCTTGAATCCAAACAATCTGTGTTTGAATTGAATGGAAGTTCCAAAGAAGCTTCTATATAATCTGTTTCTCTACAGTTAAGCCTTTTATTTTTTCTTTTCATAATGGTTAATAACTCTGACTATGATTTTTAACTTACCAAGCATATGATATCATCAATTAGATTATTAACATTACTGAGAGGCAAATGACTTTACACTTATTGTACAGTTAAGCAGGGACACCAGGTATGCTGCAGTCCATGGGGTCATAAAGAGTCAGACACAACCGAGCAATTGAACAACACAGGTCAGACACCAAGTGAAGAAAGATGAATGCCTTTAAGAAAACTCAGAACAAGGGTAAGGTGGCAGAATTCTCTAACTCCTAGTCTACCAAAAAATAAAATAAAAAAACCAGACTGAATACTCCAAAGTGATGAAAAGTATTATTTCATTGTGTCTGGTCAAAAATGAGGTACTCTACAGCACCATCTTCTAACAAAATTGAGATGGGCCACACCTGAATAACTGAGTCCCTAAACCACAGAAGCTTAGTCCTCACCAGGGAGGGAAAAAAACCCCTGTATCTCAAAGTGCCTATAAAAATGTCAGCGCCACTCTGCTCTCAGTGCTCATTTTTCGTGAAAGACAGTGAGTGATTTCTGCTTTTGAGTCCTCTTTATTCCTCCTTTCTGCTCCTGCTCCTCCTCCTCTTCCTTTCTCTTTCCTTCCTTCCCTGTTCTCATACAGGCACAAACCAATCAGAGTTTAACACCTTGTCCCCAGGACTTCCATTAAATATTAGTCTCTCCTACTGGTATGAAGAACCTGCCTTCCGAAGACTCTCTGAAGTGCTTCCTAATGTCTGATACTACCCCTCCCTTAGTGCTCATGCCAGGGATTTTCTGAACTGCCCAGGATGGCTCCAACCATCACTAAAAGCCATGCCTAGATCAGATGCTGCTATGCAAAGTCTTTATACATTTTCAAGGGATTAGGGTCCTGGAAGAAATCATACCAGTAAAAGGGATAACAGTAAGATTCTTCCCTTCAAACTAAAGGACTTTAGCTGGGACCTGAGATGGGTGAAGTATTGTGTTACTCTGAAGAGAACAAATTAATCTTCCCTGACTGGTGGGAGGGATTCTGCCAAAGGCACAGCTAAAGGGAAAACCAGTCCCTACTCTGTGATGACACAGTAAATAACCAGGCAACATTACTACTGAAGTGCTGACCTAACTCATAAATTGTACTCAGCCTCTGGGGAGCAATTTCTGCTGATTCGCTGCTTGTGCATTTAAAACAAACAAAAAGGAAAAAGAAGTGGACAGGCATTGATACTGCTGGGGGTAAACACATTGAGAGTAAAGCTGGTCTTTACCATCCAGACTTTCAAAAGACTTTGTAAAGGTTAGTATCCAGACACAGGCTAGGCCTTGCCCAAGCAATTATTAATTTTACACCAGATCTGCTTCATACTATCATTTAGTTTCCAGAAGGGTTTGATTGCACCTGGGAATCACTTATATGGGGGTTAAAAAAAAAAAAAATCCTTCTTTGTAAATTTGTCCCTAAAAAGAAAAATAAATAAGGAAGTCTTGAGGTGGTTGAAACACAGAATTTTGTTGTTCAATGGAATGTAGAAAGTTCTTTTTGCTATGTGTTCAGTAACAGAATCTACATGAATTTCAAATTCCTCAACTGTAACACACAATGAAGACTAACATTTCTTCTGTTTTGCCAAGAAAATTGATCTGGTTACTTCCAAGAAAGACCATAAAGATCCTCTATCTAACTCGGGCGCACCTTTAGAGACACACAGAGCAGCAGAAAAGAGCTACAGAAAAGCCACTCACCCTCTGCATCTTCTGGCCGGGTAAGATCGATGACACCTGGGCCCAGCTTTCCATCTTCACTTGACTTTCCTGTTAACTGGGGCCCCAAATTTTCAAAGCGTGTTCTTTCCTAGAGGAAAGAATAACCAGAGACTTATTCTAGCTTCCAAAGCAGCCACTTTTCCCTTCCAATTTCTACCTTGCTTAATGGATGAAACTTGAATTTACAAACATCATTTCTGACCAACTGGAACTCAGAAAATCTTTCAGGAAGATTCCTGTTTGTGGCACCAACAGTGCTGACAGCACCTAGACCATAGTAGCTCTGAGGAAAGGACATCTGTGGCAGGAAACCTGCCAGGGCTGTACTGCACATCTTCTCTCTGCTGGATTTGTTCCAGTCATCTAAAAGGAATGCAACTGAAAGGTGTGAGCCAAAAGCACAAAATTTGAAAGAGCAGTTTCCATTAGAATATACTGTTATTCAATGGGGAGGGGAGATTTCCCATTTAGAGATCATAGTTTGCATTGGTACTCCTGGAAAAATACAAATCAGAATTTTAGGCAAGAAGATTTCAAAAACAAATATTTCAAAGCAGGCAGACTAGATGACGGCACTGATACTGTATTTTGTTCAGGAGTTTGAACTGTAACTTCCTGGTAAGTGAGAAGCAGCACATCACTCCCGGCCAGCCCTTGAGTCAGGAAAGTTAAACACTTCTGCCATTACACTAGGAAAACCCAAAGGTGTTTTACTTGTTAACCTGTCCTTCTAGGAGCAGTCGTCTGAAGCATCACAATGAACTCTCCTTCTGTCGCTCTCTGGATCAGTAGCAGGGAGCTCATTGACCAGCATTAACATGGTGTTCTTGTCTGCAGAAAAACAGCACGTGTCTCCTTCTCTCCTCCTTGTTTCTCTCCAGACTCAAACTTGGCTTTGTGTTGTGCTTATGAATGAATGAAACCTTGTTGTTCATTACTATGAAACAATATTAAATGTCATGTCAGCTTGAATTTACAGACATGAAATAGCAGCTTCCAGCTCCGGGAATGGTTTCTGCATGTTATACTTAATGCATTATGCAGCAGTAGAGTGCTGATTGCTGTTCAGTCTATTGTTCAATGACCTAGTTCTGTACTGAGCATGTTCGGCATTAGATGGAAACACTCTGAGTGTTCTTTTCTGTAAGATGTTTAGAAACTTGGAAATATTCTTAAAGAGCAAACATACAATTACTTGATAGAGGCTGTGTCTCATTTGTACAGCCTCACTACACTTGTGCTTTCTAATATGATTATTTTTGAATATCATTATATTTCTATAATTAATTCCCATCAGTCAAATTGTGCAGGAAGTCTTCCAGTTCCCCTTCATCATGTAATGTTGAAATCTGTGTTGGAAGAAAATACAGTATAAACCTTGCTTTAATCTAGCACCATTTCTATGAAAGATGGCAACAAAATTATAATCATGAATTTCCCCAACTGGGTAATACTAACTAGTTAACAAAAGTGGTATGTGGGGAAACCTCTGAAACAGGACACTTATTTTTGAAAAAAGTGAAAATAAAAAGCAAATTAAGTATGGTTCCCCAATATCTTCTTATGTGACAACGCTGCTGCACAAGATCAAATTATCCTGATGCAGGCCACAACAAAAAGCAACCACAAGCCATACGGGAGTTACACACATTGTTGCGGGGAGGACAGCTGCTTTTAATCAGCCAGTTTTGATTACTGAGGAGCACTTTTGGTTGTCATGACGTGAAGCAAAAGAAAGTGAAGATGAGGAGTACCAGGGACAGCAAAATATTCAACCTTTGTTTTATCACATTGTTTCGCATTTCAAATATTTGCATGTGAATGCTTTCCCTATGTTAAATGCAAAAGGAGTTTTGATGTGACACCTGCAATCTTCTTGGAAGAACAACCTTTAGCTGTATTTTCACGGGGGGAAAAGCAACTTTCTCTGAAAATCAACAGACCATGCTATCTATCAATATGCATATTTCAAGTATCTTTCTAGTCATTCATTCTCTTTGATTTTACCGGAAAATATTCTCAGTAAAAAAATAAAATAAAATCATAAAGTTCCTGAAAGAATATCAATATTTTGACAAGGAAAGAGAAGAGGGAAAATTACATGCCATGGTTTGTAAAATCCTAAGACAACAAAGCTTACATGATGATAATATCTTTTCTTTTATAAAAAATGAAGTGCACTCACAATTCAGTAGTATCAGCTTGTTTTTAATCATAACAAAAAACATTCAGAACATTCAACAACACATTCTCAGTGTCTTTGAAGTCATACATTTTTCTGACTTCATTGAAAAAAAAATCTACAGCAGAGATAGTTTCCTTATAAAATATCAATATTTTGACAGAATAGAAGTCAAGGAAGAATATCCCATGAAACGCTTGTTAAATAGGCAGAAAATAAATCAATGAGAAAAATTGTTTTGGGCAGTGGGCTGCATTTTATATTTGGTAATATTAAGCATTTGTGTTTGAGATTAAAGAAGGACCCTGCAAAGCCATGCCCTTTCATATAAATTTCTACCTAGTCTCCCAGAAGATTTCCTTCTTTTCTTCAAAGAATAGCTCAGAATATTTATTTGCCAGCCACATAACCATAAGATAAGAGGCTCTATGTCTACAAGTTAGCTCAGGGCAGCTGAGCTAAGCAAAGATTTTACCAGTGAGGTTGAACATGAGCCTAGTAAATACAGGATGTGGACATGGGCACAGAGAGAAGTTTAAAGATTCTTTAGTTCCAAGAGGCCCTCAACTTCTGGCCATTAAGAGCCAATGGGTATGTCCCCTTACGGAAATGCAGACGATGGGTGGCAAGCTCTTAACTCTAAGTTTTCCATGCACTTGAGCAAGTTTTCATGAAGTATGTAGTTCCCAAGTAAATATTTTGGAGATATAAACAAAACACCTCAATGCTAATTTTAATCTCAACCCCCCAGGCAGGAAAAATCCCCAGTCTTCAGGATGACAGTGAAATGTGCATTTTACATGCAGCGATATGATCAGACACTTACTTATGCATTGTCAGTCACAAACATGCAGGCAACATAAAAGTTATTGAAAAAAATTAAAGTCAGCTCTGCTGTGTTGTAGGACTGTTGGCTCTCTAAGTGCTTTGAAATTATGATGTATGAGGTAGATGTTGCATATTAAATAAAGATATTTAAATGATAAAGCCCCCTTTAGTGAGAGCTGATGAATGTTAAATGTTACAAGCCACAAGACGGTAGCATCCATCATCTTCACATATTATCAGAGTCAATGACGGGGTAGCCTCACTGATGACAGATAGACTGCTGCATTATTATCCCTTATTTCTAGAGTCACTGAACAAACCATTCAACTCCTCAGGCATTATTTTTAACTTTGCATTAGATTAGCAACTTTTCCCTTCCTACCGTAGCAAGATTGATCAATTCTGTCTTTGCATCGGTGGAGAGAGAGAATGAATTTGGGGTAGCTAAAAAATAAGAGGTTTGTTTTCATCTAGGGAAAAGAAAAATCAACTTCCTCTTACTGGCAACAAATGTAAAATTGTGATATGGGGAAAGAACAGCAATGAAACAGTAAGCACACAATAATGGCTTTTCTTTGCGCTTAGATAAAAGCTGAATTTTTGATGTGCACAGTATATTTTAATAAAATTTTATATACTATGTTTTATACACTTATTGGCTATTCCATAATAATGTGTGTGCTAACAGTAAAATTGCTCTTAAATTTATGTGTGTTATTTATACGTTCCCACATAACAATGCTTTTTGTTGTAAAAAATATTCTGTTTATTAATGTAACTTTACAACCACTGCATCCAAGATCCGTGGTAAATTAATGACATTTTTATTATTTTATAGTGTCATTAAATTTTTACTGATCACTCCATCAAACAGAGGCAGTAAAGGCCATAATGTAAACTGGGACACTTAGATCAGGCAGCAGGAAGACATTCCATATAGTCTGAAGAAAACTGCTAGCAATAAATGATATTTATACCATCTTTAAGCATGTGAGAATACTTGGATAAGTTTGGCAAAACTGTTTCAGTAGTAGAGTGGATTGTATACTTAAATAACAGTTTGCTTGCCAGCAAGACAAGCCTTTTTCAAACCATATGCGAGATGACTGATTTCAGCCATCTCCTGAAAAACAATGCATGAAAGGTAACGATGTGCTGGGCACCCTCCCACTGGATTTCCGAGACTGACCACCCTGTACCACACCTCAAATGATTTCAACATGGTCTTCCTTTCTACAAACCGAAGTGTAAAACTGCACATGCTGAGAGAGGCTTTTTGTTTGTTGCCTTACAAATATTTCATTTGACAGGCAGACATGGCTGGACAATGATGTGATACATTTTATTCCAATGGTTGAAATGAGAGGTATTTTACCAAGCTGTATTCAAAGCTCTTTTACAAAGAATATCTGAATATGAGCTCATCCATAACAGGCACAGAACATGCACCTAAGAAGCCATTACTTAACATTGCAGTTAAAATGGGTAAAAAATAGTATCATGTTACTTTCATATGTAAGTTACATTACAATTAGTATACTTTACACTAGCCTTTAGATGTTCTGTTCATAGAATATTTGTATATATAGTTTATACAAATATTTTATAATAATACATGCACATTATATATATTATACTTCTGTATTTAGAAGACAGCAAACAGAAAATTCTATGCTCATGTACTCACAAATTTAGAACCACCTACCTCTTACATAGGGATTTTGGTATGAATATTTTTTAAGTAAATAAGAATTTTGCTGACATATCTTAAAATAAATATTTAAATACTAAAGAATCTTTAAAAGCATTCAAATTTGTGATAATAAGGACTTTAGCAGAGAAAATTAATACTACAGTGCTACTAGCCATCTTTCTGTGTACTACTGAAGCAGTTTTCTAAGAGAAGTAACAAATAAATGCATTATGAATAGAAATTCTCTAAGGCCTAATGCTGTGAAAGTGCACTCAACATGCCAGTAAATTTGGAAAACTCAGCAGTGGCCACTGTTTCATTCCAATCCCAAAGAAAGTCAATGCCAAAGAATGCTCAAACTACTGCACAATTGCACTCATCTCACACGCTAGCAAAGTAATGCTCAAAATTCTCCAAGCCAGGCTTCAACAGTATGTGAACTGTGAACTCCCAGATGTTCAAGCTGGATTTAGAAAAGGCAGAAGAACCAGAGATCAAATTGCCAAAATCCGTCAGATCATTGAAAAAGCAAGAGAGTTCCAGAAAAACATCTACTTCTGCTTTATTGACTACGCCAAAGTCTTTGATTGTGTGGATCACAACAAATTGTGGAAAATTCTTAAAGAGATAGGTATACCAGGCAACCAGACCTGCCTCCTGAGAAATCTGTATGCAGGTCAAGAAGCAACAGTTAGAACTGGACATGGAACAACAGACTGGTTCCAAATAGGAAAAGGAGTACGTCAAGGCTGTTTATTGTCCTGCTTATTTAACTTCTATGCAGAGTACATCATGAGAAATGCTGAGTTGGATGAAGCACAAGCTGGAATCAAGATTGCTTGGAGAAATATCAATAACCTCAGATATGCAGATGACACCACCCTTATGGGAGAAAGCTAAGAAGAACTAAAGATCCTCTTGATGAAAGTGAAAGAGGAGAGTGAAAAAGTTGGCTTAAAACTCAGCATTCAGAAAACTAAAAGATCATGGCATCCAGTCCCATTAGTTCATGGCAAATAGATGAGGAATCAATGGAAATAGTGAGAGACTTTATTTTAGGGGGCTCCAAAATCACTGCAGATGGTGACTGCAGCCATGAAATGAAAAGACACTTACTCCTTGGAAGAAAAGCTATGACAAACCTAGACAGCATATTAAAAATCAGAGACATTACTTTGCCAACAAAGGTCCATCTAATCAAAGCTATGGTTTTTCCAGTAGTCATGTATGGATGTGAGAGTTGGACCATAAAGAAAGCTGAGCACCAAAGAACTGATGCTTTTGAAGTGCAGTGTTGCAGAAGACTCTTGAGAGTCTCTTGGACTGCAAGGAGATACAACCAGTCCATCCTAAAGAAATCAATTGAATATTCATTGGAAGGACTGATGCTGAAGCTGAAAGTCCAATACTTTGGCCACCTGATGTGAAGAACTGACTCATTTGAAAAGACCCTGATGCTGGGAAAGATTGAAGGCAGGAGGAGAAGGGGATGACAGAGGATGAGATGGTTGGATGGCATCACTGACTCTATGGACATGAGTTTGAACAAGCTCTGGGAGTTGGTGATGGACAGGGAAGCCTGGCGTGCTGCAGTCCATGGGGTCTCAAAGTCAGACACAACTAAGCGACTGAACTGAACTGAACTGAAGGCCACCACAATATTCTGAGATATTATCTATCCTTAAAGTTTCCACTATGTATAAGTTGCTGAGTACTAGCCCCCCAAAAAGGGTTTGCCCGTTCATCCGAGCTCCAAGCTTTGGTGTCTTTCTGATCCTGGAAAACTCTTTTTCAAAAGTAAAGACTTGCCTGCAAGTGTTTTCCCCTTACATGACTCCCCTTCCCATCCTCTGTTTATATTAATACAAACTGGTCGGTACTATTTGTCTCACTGCTTTCCTTGCCCCTCTCTGCCAGTTAATCTTTCAGGCTTGCTGATTCTCCTTCTGCAGAGCCTCTTGCACTGATCCCTCAGCCTGCAAAGCCCAAGTTCTTCATAAACTCTATAACCTCTCTGATCTGTCTACTCTCTGATACACAAAAATCCCTAGCCTTCCCTATATAATTAGCCCCTAGTTACATGTTATATTAAAGAATTGAGCTTTGGATCATGTGCACCTCCAACTCTTCCCCAACAGCATCAAAAGATTTTTCAAGCCAGGGACTGTCTTGCATCTTACATAACATTTAGTGTTAATATCTGTAAACATTTGCAGGTTTTTGTAAGCCCACAGAATTGATTAATCCACATACATCAAAAATACCTTGTACAAGTGTCTTCAAACAGAACAAGAAGAACCAATTTTATAATAGTTCAAGTTTATGTAAGAGATGTTGACTTAACCCTCCACATTGTATTAATGATGTCTCTGGTCAATAATCATCAAAACCAGGAAATACAGAAAAAGTCCATAAATATTTTGTAAAAAGAGGGAAGTGAGCCATTTTAGAAGAACACAGTAGAAGAATACAATTTAATTATACAACAATATGAAAAAGAGGTTTTTGAGTCTGACTTGGAATTTCTGCAGCTTAACACCCGCATCTTTGCAAAATCTTTACAAAACACTGGCAAAAGAGGATAATATCCACCACAAATGCGTGGCTTAAAAAGCATTATACATTTGAAAATAAAAAAGTCTTCTGTTTGTTTTTAAACAGGACAATGCTAAGTATAATGTTGAGAGAAAGTCTGTGCCTTACTCTGAAAGACTTGCTCTAATTCCCAGCTCTGGACATATCTTGCCATGATGTGATTCTCAAGACATACTACTTAAGCACACAGGTAATTTCCTTTTTATTGACTTGAAAAGCTATCACTTTATTAGTATTTATTTTACATCCTTATTAAAATGTAGTAATTTAAGGAAGGACTGAAAATGAAAGCTTTATTTTAGAAAGTAACCACATGTACTTTCAAAAGGTGATTCTTTTTTGGGAAAGAGTTATTTTGGAGGCAGTGGGATTTACTTTCACAGGGTTATTTTGATGGTCCCAGAGTCAGTTATCACAATAAAAAAAGACTCTGACTGTTAGAAGTGAGGTAATGAACTTCATTGTTAAATACCATTTTGTCAGCTAAAACTATTAATTTCTTTACTTTTTAATACACTCTTAACACCAAAGCTGTGCTAGAAATCATGAATAATTTAAGTCCTAAGTTTTCCAACCATGTTTGCTTCTGTAGGATGTGAATGGGGCGAAAGTAGGAAAGGGTGTCATTTATTGAACATGTACTAAGTGCAAGGCTCTTTGCAATGACTATTTCCTTTTACGTTCCCACCAATACTACAAGGAAAAATATTATTATTGCTGTCAATTTTGCAAGAGAAGAGGCTCAAAAGGAATTTTTTATATTTTAAGTCACTTAACCAAAATTTAGATAGGCATATGGGCTGAGGTGAATTTAGAATAATAACTCTACAACTTAATTACTATGTGATATCTCTGAGCCAGTTTCCTCATTTGTAAAATGGAATAGAAAATGGACATGCTGCAGGGTTGCGATGATTAAATAAGAGATTATGCATGTGAGTGCTTTGCAAATATAAAGCAGCTCATAAAATATCCACTTCTGTTAAACATAGTATTAGTGTTTGCTAAATGTTTCAAAGCTAAACACTAATGAAGATGGTGTCCTGATCTAAAGGCCTATATCCATGCTCCTGGGTCAACAACACAACCACAAAACCAAAGATGCATTCATTTTTGTCTTGGTTGCTAAGCATCTGAGAATTAAATCTAAATTTTAGCCTTAGAAACTATGTGGTACCTGGATCTTCTTTTCCTTTATTTATAAGCCTGCAAATACTCCCCATTATCCACATGCTGTGTTTTTGCTGTGTTAGTCATTCAGTCATGTCTGACTCTGAGACCCCATGGATTGTATCCTCTGTCCATGGAATTCTCCAGGAAAGAAGACTGGAGTGGGTAGCCATTCCCTTCTCCAGGGGAGATTCCCAAACCAGGGGTCAAACCCACATCTCCTGCATTGTAGGCAGATTCTTTACCGTCTGAGCTGCCAGGAAAGCCCCCTATCTACAGGAGGAGAAGCAAGCTTCTCTGCATGGCTCATAGTCCCGTACATGGTCTGGCTGCTGCTCTCCTCACCAGATTTATCTTTCTCATTCTGGTTTACTGCCTCTGTTCCAAGAAGACAGAATTTCTTGGAGTTTCCTAAATAAGCTATGATATTTTTTGCCCTTGTATATTTGCATATACCATTCCCTCCTCTATTAACAGAATGTCCTTCCTTTATGGATGACATCATAATTAGCCTACTCTAGGCTTAATTTAAGCATTTCTTCTGGATAAAATCCTTTGTTGACTGCCTTCCACCAGCCCCATTTTGTTCCATCACCACACCATGTTTATAGACAAATGCATTATAATTATTGGTTTATATGTCTGTTTACAAGTCTCCCCAACATACGTCTCAAGATGTTGTGTCCAAGTCTTATTAACTATAGCATCAGAGCCTCTCATGATGATACTAGGCACTTTGGTTGGTTGCTAAATCCTGATAATGCTAAATTATTTCTTTCTCATTTTTCATTTTTATTTTACTTTAAACTTAAACTATTTTCAGATCTTTTTTGAAAATAGTGAGACAGAGATGATTAAAAGGTACATAAATACAAAGGAAGATATGTAAATCAGTTGAACAATCAAGAGATCTGCTGGTCAGGGTAGGCTTAGTGCTAAAATACAGGAAATCTGCCTAGCTATTACTATTCAAAAGGGCTCTGCAAAAATCTTCCCTAAAATCTCAGTAACAACCATTTCCAAACATTCTTCTTACAGTCTTCCATTTCTGAGCAATCCATCATTAGTAATTCATTCTTGGAATTAATTCATATCATCAATACTCTTATGAAAATACAATAGAATAAACCATTAAGCAAAATCATACTAATTTCAGTTTAAATCCTCTAGAGAAACAAGCAAATCTCTAGGGAAGATAATCCAGATGAAGCTACATAAAGAGAGACATAAAGAATTTGATCAAGGGGGTTCTTTAGGTATCGTCATCATAAAAGAAAATAATTTCACAAGAGTTTGGGAATGGCCAAGCTAAGCAAAGATGGCTGTTAAGGGCTGAACTGTGTTCTCTTAAAATTCATGTGTTGAAGCCTTAACCCCAAGTACCTCAGAATGTGACCCATGTTTAGAGACAGGGGCTTTAAAGAGGTAATTAAATTTAAATGAGGCCATTGGGGTGGACCTAATCCGATTTGATTAGTGTCCCTATAAAAAGGTGTAGATTAGGACATAGAGAAAGACACCAGAGATGTGTGCTTATAGAGGAAAGGCCATGTGAGGACATGGTGAGAAGACGGCCGTCTGCAAGCAAAGGAGAGAGACCTCAGGAGAAAACAATTCTTCCAGAGTCTTGATCTTGCACTCCTAGACTCCAGAATTGTTCGGAAAAAATACCTGTGGTTTAAGCCACCCAATCTGTGGTATTTTGTTATGGAAGCCCCAGCAAACTAGCAATAATACAGTGGCAACTTCTGCCTCTTGTATCAAAGTAATAAGGCAACAAGTTTTAGACAAGAGATCCTACTAGCCTCAGAAACAATTCTCTGAAAGTTTTTGCCATTAGGATCTAGTAGTGATTCTATCTTTTGACAGCTAGAGCTAGCTAGCTAGCTATCTAGCTAGAATTCATCAAAAGTGAAAGTTCTCCCTTTAGCGGAGAAAAGACTTGTAAGGGCTAGGGCAGAAGTTTTCAAAACTCCAGAAACTCATACTTGAGGCAAGACACAGAATCAGTAAAGACTGACAAAGTTCAGGTCACCTGTCAGGAGACTCATACATGCCACTGGACAGTAAGTTCCTTGGGGGAGGGAAAGTGGCTCTTGATTCTATCTCCAGCTAGGATCGTATCCTATAAGCACAGAAGCATGCAGCGCATGCCTGCTGAAATGGGCTAGTGTCTGCAGAACTTCTTGTGGATATGTTTTATGGAGCTTTCAAAAGCATTCTCAAATGATGTATGACAAATTCCCCTCAGGATTCGAAGAGTACACCAAGCTAAGCAAGTTCTCTCTCCACACCCCTGGCAAGGACAGTATCCTGTATATCTCCAGTAACATACATTTAGATTCTTGTCACTGATCATCAGATGATAAATGATAAAGTAGCATTAACTCTGAAGACATGAGATCGTTTTAGGCTTGGGAGCCACTGAGTTAAATTAGTTTCATCAGGATTATAGTGCCCATGCTTTCTGTCTCATTCATATGGTTCTAATATGGTTTTAACCAATTGCAAGGTTATTTATAAGTTTGCAACTCCCAAGTAGAGTTATAAAGTGTTCAGATTTAAGCAAATCCAGTTGTGTGGTAGCCCAACTCCTACTTATATGTGGTTTCAACTTTTTATTCCTATATAGAACATGATACATATTTGTTCCTGAATATTCTCTATTTGTTCAGTAAAAAGTTCACAAAAAGTTCCATTGTAAAATCATACAAACTTCTATTAAAATCAAATACATGATTTAAAAACTGGAGAATTTTACCTCCACTTAAACCACCAGTGAGAATTTATTATATTAAAATTTATCACATAAATAAAGAGTATCACAATAAAATGAATGACTAGCCAAGCAAATGTCTTTGTCCAAAAAATTATCTTGGGAATTTTATTTCTTCAAATCTTAATTTCAGATACCTACTCAATTTACAATGTGTACTTTTTAATATTGTTTGTGGAAACACAGGTGCAGTTTATTCAAGTTAAAGACATCAAAGCTATATAAACCAAGAAAGAATATTTTCTTCAAAAATATACCTTCTATTTCAATTTTAGCTCACAAACTGATAAATTTAAAAAATTTTCCTTCAGAAACATAAACACCAAAAATGGAAAAATATAAGGTATTACCACCATGCATTTGTTTTGATTTATGATATATAAATATATCACATCTCCTAAGAGGTTTCCTATAATTTAAAGAAATATGTGTTCTACAAAAATAACACATATCTTAAAAAGAAAAATAGGGGGTATGGAAAAGCTTTAGTGCTGGAAGGAAATGTAATGTAAAGACCTCTTCATTCAGAGAGCACAGAGCCCAAGAAGCAGAGAATGCTTACCCCAAATCCTGCAGCTGACAGGTAACAGATCCAGGACACACCTCTTAGCCTCACACCACTTAGCCTGCAGACTCCCAGTCTCCTGTTGCTTCCTCTGAACTATTGTGCATTGCAAGTACTCTTTACAAACTATACTGCTGCTGCTGCTGCTGCTAAGACGCTTCAGTCGTGTCTGATTCTGCGCGACCCCATAGATGGCAGCCTACCAGGCTCCCCCGTCCCTGGGATTCTCCAGGCAAGAACACTGGAGTGGGTTGCCACTTCTTTCTCCAATGCATCAAAGTGAAAGTGAAGTCGCTCAGTCGTGTCCGACTCTTCACGACCCCATGGGCTGCAGCCTACCAGGCTCCTCCATCCATGGGATTTTCCAGGCAAGAGTACTGGAGTGGGGTGCCATTGCCTTCTCCGACAAACTATACTAGCTCCTGATTAATTTAACCTGTAAAACGAGGGAGCTGAACCAATTTATCTGTATGGTTTCTTCCAGCTCTGAAATCTTATAATTCTATGATACTCAACTCTTTTACTCCTGAGACCCACACTGGAATACACATTAGTAAAATCACTTTGGATGTCATAAAAAAATTTTGAGCAATTATTCATATTCTCAACAAAATCACTCAAAAGATAATCCATTTGTCAAACAAACCTACCAAACCATGGTCACACTTAGCCAGAAAGCATTTATTTGCTATTTCTGAAATTCCATCTCTACCAGGCAAAGGTGATAAAGGGAAGGGACCTCAAGAAAGGGAAAGGCAAAGGGGAAAGTAAAATCAAAGGAAAATGTTTCACTAAATTTGGCATGAATATGTCCCTAGTTTGATATTCATCACGGTGGCACCAGCACAGAATACATCCATTTCTGTCTGAATGCAAAGTAACATAAATACAAAGATTGCTGGTAAGAAGAGGGCCTCTCTTCAGAAAAAACTAACTCCTTAACATCAAGATTTTGCACATTCTATTAGTATCCCCTTTTAGGAAACAAAAAGTACTAATAAAGTCCCCTGAAGTCACAAACATCTTTTCAAATAAAGAATAAAAATAACCCAAGACAGTCTGATTATTTGTGAAAGAAGCTTTCTTCAAGATTAAGCAAAATTAAAATTTAGAAACTGTTTCATTTCTTGAAAATTAAAATATCTTAAAATTGGAATTTTTAAAATGAGTCTAAAGAAGAAAATATTTAGGATCCTGTTCTAAATAGTACTCCAACATGGCAGCATTACAAAGGACAAAAGATAGTGCCCGACTGTGGCAATATGTGTTAACTGTATGGTTTTCCAAAGATGTGGGAGAACTGATATCAATTACAGTATAATTACCATTACTTCCAACAGAGTTAACATGTAGTTACTACAAAGTAACATACAATTAACTGGTGTCACATTGCACACCAGACTAAATAAGGTACAAATTAAAAATTCCCAAATGTAGCCATAATACTCTTCTATCTCTTTAAAAAAATAAAGTAACAACTTTTCTCTAATAATGTCCCAGCATTTTTCAGGAATTGGTGCAAATATTTCAAAGAGGAAGAAACCAAGACATGTAAGTTAGAAAAAATCATTTTTAGCTATACAATGAAAAACTGCTTAGGGAGAAAGATGTAGTAGAAAAACTTTAATAACCTAAAGCTGTTGTAAATGAAATTAGAATTTTCCTCATTTCTTTCAGTTCTTGAAAATTAGAGAGTTAAGTTTTAAAACCAAGTTCAAGAACTTTCGTAGTTTTTACTGATACCTAATATTTTCCAGTTATTTATCAACACCAGAGAGGAGCCTGGTTTAGCTTAACGGTGCTAGAAAAAGACACGGAAATGAGTGAGGCTCAGTCTAAGAAGGGATTATACACAGATTTCTATTCATTTGCTATGTGAAGTAGCAAATCATGTCTCATATCATGTCTCTTATCAGGAGGTGAACTGAAGAGACAGCGAATGCTGCAGTTCGGTCTGAAGAGGTAGAATTCCTCCCTGGAAAGTCTCAAGTCAGCAACAGTCACACAGGATGCCTCCACATGATGCATTTGAGAGGGGCATGAGTGAGAACACATACATGCCAAATGCTCATCTAGGTTTAATTAGAAGAGAACTGAAAATGGCAGGGTGCGATGCAATGAAGTTGATGAGAGGACAAAAGGAAAGTAGCTGTATTGAAAATACAGTGTAACTGCTATATCCGTTTCAAACATCTGGGCTTCCAATTATTTATTGAACTCATGTGTAAGAGTTATTTGGGAATATTGCACATGACTATAGAACAGGAACACGCAAACTGCTTTGGAAAATACTTGCAGGAATGAACTCTTGCTAAAGGCTTGAACAAATGGGTGAAAACCGCTATGAGATTGTTATCTTTTATTAAATGTGTGAACACCATGAAGAGGTTTACATGCTAAGAATAAATGTTGTAAACAGCATGCTATTGATATAACAGATGATATTTTATTAGAAACGTATGTTTTGCAGATTTTTGAAAATTTAGTTAATTTCCTATATCTGACTTTTGGTTTTCATATGCTTAGTTGAGATTAAATGAGGCCTGACACATTTGTGAAAAACTGCACGTCTTGTTTGAAGATTACATAAGCACATGCGTAGACCACAAAGCTTTCAGGGCAGTTTATCCCCTGTGTAGTCAATATATTCCCCTTTCCTCTGAAAGTGGAGCTCAGAAATAGACATATTATTCTTGCACCCAGTTCCATGTCTTACTCTATTAAATTCATGACCCTTCTGTTAGGCTCTAAAGGAGAGCAAACTGGTTAGGAAGGATGACAACAGAACAGTGATGGGTAGGTACATCATTATGTCACGTTATCTCCTCTAGTTCCCACATCACTGCTGTATTTCTCTGATTATTGCAGCCTCAAGAAATGTGCTGGTCACCATGTGTGTTCGGCGACACTGCCAACCCTGAGAAGCTAATATCCCAGATAGAGTACATTATGCATGTGATGTAAATGAGGTATGTGCTCACCACATATCTGCCGTTTGTCATAAAAGAGCCAACAAACAAGGAGGACGGGTGCAGGAGCTTATTATTCCTTCCACTGTGTCCACAAAACAGCAACAACAACAACAACAATCAGCTGCTCTTCACAGCTGACCTTAATTGTCACAAACAAAATATTTTGGATTTAAAGTATATTTGGAGTAGCACTTTTCATTTGTTGTTATTATATTAGAAAGGAAAAAAAAAGGATTATCATCTTCACATTCAGAAATTAAACACTGAAATATAGTAGTGAATGTAAAGAATGCACCAACTTTATATCTCAGTAACTCAGAAATTGATCTTTAGCTTTTGTTTCAACAATTAAATGTCAAGATAATAATAGCACTAAAGCTGAATTTATGATTTAGTTAGTAAATTAGAATTCAGTCTTATCATTCAAATTTGGGATTTAAATAGGAAGATATTTACTGATTTCCTGGACTAAAAGCAGGAGCTTCAGTGTTATTAAACAGTCTTTCAGCAGAAAGAGGGATGGTGCTTACACCACAGTTAAATTTTTTTTAATGAAATGAAAGTGACACCTCCTAAGGCTCTCTTACTGAACCATTGATAAACAAGCACACAGTTATTCCTAATGCTGGGATGGCTGCCCTCCCTGTTCCTTTCTGCCACCTAGTTAGACAAGGACAAACCTAGAAAATCAACCAGAGTGAGATACAAGGGAGAGAGATTGTTCACTCACTCCCAAAGATTGTCTAACGAGAGTTAACTACAATGGATTTGCAATCTCAAGGAACAAAATGTTATTCACAGAACAAATACCTTCTCCTGTGAACAGTACTTTTAGCAGAGTCTTTAAATCTCTGTAGAATTTTTAATGGCATTTTCAGACCAATTAATGATAAGAGGATCATGAGTTTAACAATTACACAAGGTACAAAGTTTTAAGATTATAGCTCTTATTGAAAACTCTACTGCATATATTTGACACAAAGGACAACACAACCTGAAAAAGACTAAATCTTCTTTTAACTGATAAAGTAAAATATATTCACGTTTATGATTAAAATGTTAGTTTTTCACAGCTGAAGTGAACAAAAGAATAAGAAAATGATTGCTGATAGGGCTGGCCAGCCTTCTTGCCTGCATCAGGACCCACATATTAAATTTATAATTTATATAGGCCTCAAGTTGTAGATTGTGGTCTCCTTTTGGTAATATTACATGAAAAGGCAGATTATTCTAGTTCTCAGACCAAATAAATAAGTCTTAACATAAATATAATCTATTTAGGTACTGTGTGGATTGAAATACTAGTTTTCCCCTGAAGACCAGCTAATACACTGAGCTAATATACTGAAATCACTCATCCTTTGTACTTTTAAATACTCTGTACTTTAAGTTGTTTTAAAATTCTTTGTCCATTGTTTTAAACAATCACATGCTTTTCCTTTTGATAAATCAATTTAACTGCAATTTTCCTCAGTATAATTTCTACTTGAAGATAAATGAATATTAAATATTCCTTTAGACATCACCTCTAGATAATTTTTATCTCAATAAGTTACCTTTTAAAATTAAGTGTATAGAAATGACTCTGGAAAACTAGTTTGTATAAAGCTAGGTGAAATTCACTGACTCATGTGGCACTATAACCTTGCTGTATTGTTCTGGTCAGTAAACTTATTTACATTTAGCTAATTCTTATTTCTCAGCTAAGTTTTCCAGAAAATAAATAAATTCTTCCATAAACTCCAGAGATCTTTGGTACAACAGGCCTGATTTACTTCAAATAGACTTTATGTCGTTTCTACACCCTCTCCTTTCTACCACCACCTACAAAGACAATAAACAAAAATTTGTTTTATTGATGGAATAAAAGTGATGAAATGCTACCTATTTATGCTATCAGACTAAGGCAGCTTTGAGTCCAACCTATTCCAACAAAAGAGGAGGCGGAAGGCACACAGCTTAAAACTCACATTCAAAATGGAAATCACTGACTCAGCTACCCTGCTCTTCACAAAAAATATGTTCCATATTCAGTCTTGGTGACCACCAGGATCTTATAAATTGTAAAGTCCAATCTGGATATCTTCTACTGTTTTACACAGCTTGACTTATGAGACGTGACTCAGTTTTAGGCACAGGTCCTGAAATCAGGAAGATCAGGATCCATGCTGGCTTCTAAAGCGTTGTAAGTCAGTAATTATTTTATAAATTTAATTTTCTGGATCAGTTCAGGTTTATGACTTTATTGCATTGTCATTTTAATAAGTAAAGTCAACTTTAGGTGCTAAATAAATTTGTACAGGTTGTCTCTCAGTCCCCCAATGCTATGCTACCTTCTTAATGCATGGTCAATTCTTAGGCAGATTCTTAAGAGGTCCTATCATTGAAGCTGCATGCTCAGGAACTCTTGTTATACCAGAGTAGTCTAGGGAGATGCAGGTATCACACACCAGAGCCCTGCCATAGAAGGATGCAGAGATAGCGGCTGCCTCTGTCACTATTAGGGCCTGGAGAAAAATCTTCATCAGTGGTCAGACTGCATGTGTGCTAAGTCACTTCAGCCGTGTCTGACTCTTTGTGACCCTGTGGACCATAGCCTGCCAGACTTCTCTGTCCAAAGGAGTCTCCAGGCAAGAATGGGTTGCCATGCCCTCCTCCAGGGGCTCTTCCCGAAGCCCCATTGGTCAGAGACTGCATCTTAACTGCAGTAGACTGCTGTAAGAGTGGGAGATGAGACATGAAAGAGAGAGGGAAGAAGGATGGGAAGGAGGGAAGGGAAATGAGAAAGAAGAGGGTGGGAATCAGGCAAGGGAGAGAGATGGAGAGATGGGATAAGGAGGAGGTTAGGGAAAGAGAAAGGAAGGGACAGAAATAGACTCTCATACATATAAGGAGGCAGAGGCAGACAAGTACAGACTGTGGGAAACTGATAAACCTCCAGAACAGAAGACAGAAGAGGAAGCAGCAATGAGGCAGAGTAAGTAACTGGGGCAGAAAAACCAGACTTCAAAACTCTGCTAACGATGGTCTAGGAAGAAGCAACTCTCCTTCCTACAAGGTGAATTTCCTCTGTCTAAGCAAGACCAGACACACAAAAGCAAGACAGACACAGATGAAAATAAATTTTTATCCCCATAAGAGTAACTATTTCTCCCAAAGTTTGGTCTCTAGCCACAAGCAAGCAATCAATGAATAACAATGACTGAGCATTTCAGGCTCAGTGTTAGGGAGACAATGACAAGTAAGGTATGGGCTCTTCCTTCAAGTTACCAATAATAGTAACTTCAGAGTGTGGTGTGGTGGGAAGGACAGAATTAATATGGAGAAGAGATGGTAAGTTCTTCATGATTCTCAGTAGGTTTAATTTTTTGTTTTTTCACCTGCAATGGAGGATGCCAATAATTTTTATCTCATAAATGAGAACTTCCATATAAAAGTATTTACCATCTATAAAACGCCTATAAACTAATGTTAACTATTTCAGGTTTTAATTTGAATGTACAATCCTATACCACCCTAAGTTTTCTCCCACTGAGAGGAGAATCACTTAGCATTTGCTCCTATAGTATTTTTATGTATGTAGTATATACATAATACTATATACTATACTATTTACTATATACTATACTATGAAAGTATATAGTATTTTTATGAAACAAACAGGTTGACTTTCTGCAAGCTTATTTATACAGAGAAATACACTCAGTTTACCTCAGTTACCACTACCATTGCTGTATTCAGGCCCTATCTTACCTCGTCTCTCATATGCAGACACACACACACACACACACACACACACACACACACTATGCTACATTTCTTAGCCAAGCATTCAAGACTTCAAGCATCTGAACCCTACCTACCTCTAACTCAGAACCTGCTTCTCTCCTGAGTTAACTGTCCAACAGCCATTGTTCCCCTCATGAGGAGGCCCGTGCTCCACCCAGATTCATTCTAGGACCCCACTTGTTGGTCACTCTTCTCTCCACACTCTGCCCATCCTGTCTTTTCTTTAGGCATTTTAAGTCTCTCCCATTCCACAGAACCTCTCTTTCACCTCTGCCATTGATCGGCAGGGCCTCCTTGATTTTCATGAGCTTAATCATCCTTGCAATTCCTTTCACTTATTTGGCACTTGGACCCCACATTGTCAGGTGCCCTCTTATGTGTCTGTCCTAACTCTCGAGTCAGATTGTATTTCCCTTTCAAGGCAGAAAGGACTAGTAAATCTTTGCCTGAATCCCAAGCATCTACCATAAGCTACACACATTGATGGCGAGCATTTCCAATCTAATGTCTTACTCTGTCACATGGTTGCAAACAGCAATAATGAAGCCAGAATAATATTTATCTGCATCAACCATACTTCATATACAGTCTCTTGTTTAACCTTCCCCACAACCTTATATAGTATATTCATCACTTTCATCTTCCAAAGGAGTACACAAAGGCACAGAAAAATAACAGGCCCTAGGTGACCCAACTAGTTATAGATGTGGTTTTGAAGTGAGATGATCACCAATCAGTCTGTGAAGCTGAGTTTTGGACCTGGATATGACTAATTTCAAAGAACCCTGTTCCTTCTTTGATTATCAGTATTCCCCCTAGACCTGGGGAGATAATTTTACAATAATCAAATTAATGGTCTGGAATAAGAAATATTAAACTTGTTGCCAACCTCCCTTTTAGGAGTGTCATTAAATTGGAGAATTCACCATAGAAAGTTTTTGGTAAGCTGACATGATTTTTAAAGGAGTTCACTAAAATGTTTCTTTAGAGAAAATGCTTGCTTTCTTGTCCCCATTTTACCAATGGAAAAACTGACATTAATTTTAATATTAATATTTTAATATCAACATGGACAAAAAGATCCCAAATCTATGGTTTCTTTTTTCATAAAATTTACATTGATCCTCAACATGGGGAGAAGACAGTGTTAGAGTGATCTTCTTCCTTGAAACCTACAGAAGACTCTTGGCAGCCTAGAGAGTACAGAGAACTACAGCTCCTGGATAGTGACTGTATAAGACACCCTTTGTGTTATTTCAGAGCCAATACTGTTGACCTCATTTACAAAAAGATATAATGGGCAAATCAGGGTTGCACCAAAAATAAAAGTATTTCTATCCACAGTGGGAACTGGATCTAAGCTAAAAGTGAACGTCTGCCAGAGTGCTCCCAAGAGTTCATTTTGACCACCAGACTTAGGACAATGCTGAGAGGGAAACAGTGATGGGAAGAATGCATAAAGTACATCTACATGCAGAGTTTTCATACATATTCTCCATACCCAGTTCTACACCTACAAGCTGAGAATGAGAATCATCAATATGTCAATACCTAACTCCATGAAAAAAAGAGAGTAGAACACATATGCAGAGACGTACACAAGGAGACAGACATACACTGATATACAGACGCCTGCACATAACACATACTAACACACAGATTCGAAGAAAGACACAGATATAGACACACAGACATGTTTGCAGACACACAAACTCAGGCAGACACACAGACACAATGAGATATTGCCAAAGCACAGGCATACTTAGGGATGCACACAGTCAAATGGACACATAACAGACAGCCGGCTATTCCCACAAGACAGACTCAAGGACAGAAACACATGTACACACACATGAGTGCACGCACACAGGCAGCAGGCATACCTAACACAGACTTAGAGACAAGAAGCTATACATAAGGATGAGAGACTCACATAGACAGAGAGGCAGACTAATACACAGATTTACACTCACAATGAGAAAGACACACATAACTATTCACAGAGATGCACATGCATATGGCACACATTCACTCACACACACATTCACTCACATGCACACACACTCACGTACAACCATAGCTAATGCGCAGTCTCTGAGCTTGTGGTCAGGACTCATCAGAACAGTTGGGCAGAGGTTGGTGTTGGAGAGGAAGGTGAAGACAGTCTGCTACTGCAGAAGAATGTGAAATTTGAAATCAGCAACTTGGAAGAGCTTCAACTTTGATATTACCTGTGCAAACGTAGGCAAATGATTGGAGCTCTGAACTGCATCCTCATCTGTAGAAGAAGAATGATAAAAAGTCTACCTCTAAGTATGAATGTTGGGATTAAGTGTGATAATAAGGTGAAAAAAATGCTGTTCAAATAATTTAAAAGACTGATATTTCGGTGGTGGATTATTATCATCACCTTCCTAAAACTGCAAACAGCAAAGAAAGCTTCTAGGAAGAGAAACAGGAAAAGCCTTATTCAACTCATCCACTGTATCCACTATTACAAAAGCTTACTGCTACTGCTGCTAAGTCATTTCAGTCATGTCCAACTCTGTGCGACCCCATAGATGGCAGCCCACCAGGCTTCCCTGTCCCTGGGATTCTCCAGGCAAGAACACTGGAGTGGGTTGCTGTTTCTTTCTCCAATGCATGAAAGTGAAAGGTGAAAGTGAAGTTGCTCAGTCGTGTCCGACTCTTAGAGACCCCATGGACTGTAGCCTACCAGGATCCTCTGTCCATGCGATTTTCCAGGCAAGAGTACTGGAGTGGGGGCCATTGCCTTCTCCAACAAAAGCTTAAGCAGGTCTTAAAAATTTTTTAAGATATAAAAACATAAAATATTCTACATCAAATATAGGCACAGAAAATTCTATTACCAGTATCAACTTAAACCAGCTAATATGAATGCCTACTGTGTGCCACTCATGCCTGAAAATTAAAATGTTCTATTTAGTCAAATACTCTGATTAGTCAAGTTATCATACATAACTTAACGTCATATTTGGCACCTCTATTTGCAAGGATTATAGTGTAACAGTATAAGCAGGACTAAGACTGAATTTAGCACTTTGAGCCTTATGGCATTTCAGAGCCACCACCATGAACATTTTAGGAGCATGTAAAGCTCACCCTAGGACCTGGAAAGGACACAGCACCGAGTGCCAGGGACATGAGGTCTGGTCACATTCTCACTCATGCATGCCTTGCTGGTGGATTTGGGCAAATCACTTCTTCCCATTGCAGTTTTCTCGTCTATAAAATACAGGGCTGTGCTAAATGATCTCAAAGGGCTCTTTTGGCTCCAATTCAACTTTCTAATAGTGTGATAGACTGAAGAAATGCTGGCTAATGGGGTTTCTGTTGAGAGAAGGCTGAATATACTAGTTTTTACTATACTTCTATAAAAAGTGAAAATATTTGTAACTTTATATATCTGAGAGGAAAAGGTTCATCACCATTGGACCAGAGAAAATACAGTCAACTCATTGTCATGATGAATATTATGTAAGACTATAAATAGGTTAAAGGATCTTTCTGGGGTCTCCGGAAATCCAAGAACTGAACAGACATTAGATCCCTAATTCCTAGGACAAAGGATGCCTGGATGCCAGGATGCCTGTAGCCAACATCTGTGAAATGGGAAGCCCAAGTCTGGAGAAAGTTCACCTGGTTTTAAACAGAGCCCCTCCCTCCCAGCTCAGGGAAATGCAGATGGATCCAGTTCCCCAAAGGCAAGCAGATAACAAAATACTAAAGGGTGTTTTCAAGCAGTAGCTTAGGTCCCTCCAAGAGTCTAAAACTGTGACTCTAGATAGATTTTTTTTGTTGTTGTTAGACTTAGGAGACAGCTTGTACTATCTTGAGGAGCTTTGTGAAAATTTAGGAAAATAGTTTAGAACCTGTTCAGTCTTTCCAAGGCTATGTTTTAAAATGAATCCACTTTAAATGTTCATGTTTTACTAGGTTTTTAATCATACGATTTGTCATTTAAATGGTCTAAGTCTTACCTTTAAAGACTTCTTGGCAATCAACTGACTTGAAACCCAATATTTTGTTTCAATTGAGAATCATAGTTATATATATTTTTCTTTAATGTGCATTTTTAAAAATAACTGAAACATTTCTGACAACATGTGTTTTGAATTTTCTGCAAGTCAGACATTTTTAAATTGTTTAGTACATTGAATGGATCCTAAAGGCTATCTAGGTGGTGCTGATCTACTTTGGAATCTAAGGATTCTTTAGGAATATTTAATGCATTTTCTGATGCGGGGTGACACATCATGCTAAACTTGTAACATTTCCTTCCTCTGAATATTGGAGGTCTTTTTACTAGAAAAGTCCTGCTTCTATGACACTAGGATGGGCTCTGAGCTCAAGAAGACAAAAGAATCTAAGGCAGATTTAAATAAATTTCAAATGGAAATCTACCTACAGGAATGCTCTTAGAAAACATACAAAAAAGGTGATGGATCTTTTAAAGGCATGGTCCAGGACACTCAGCTTATAGACTTTTGATTAATTTTCCCACAACCAATGAAACTATCAATAATCACATCTGAAGACACTGAGGCTCAGAGAGGCTACGGAGCCAGTAAGCAATAGAATCAGAATCTGAAGTCCAGCTCCAAAACACATATTCTTTATCTTTTCCGCATTTCTCTAAAGGTCTCTCTCATTCTTTCTTTAAGCTACCATGATATTCTTCTAAAAATGTAGCTCAGATTAAATGTGCTGCATCTGCAAGCACTTTTTTTTTCTTTTTTTTTTTCGCAAGCACTTTTAATAGTTCACAATTATCTTTAAAGATAAACCTGAACTAACCATGGCAATGATCTGTTTCAGCCTGCCTTCCGATCATGTCAGACACTGGATGAGGCCTGACACATGGATTATTTTATTGAATCTTCTAAACAACTCCTTGTGCTTAGAAACTATGAATTTTCTCATCTCTTATGTGTAGAAACCAGGGCAGTATAACTGCATATCTTTTGTTCTTATGTACAACCTTAATCAAGTGGATGGGAAAGATAGGAAGGAAGGGAAGATGGTAAGAAGAGACAAGGGGAAGGGGAGGGAGACAGGGAAAGAGGGAGGAAGGGAGGAAATATTTGTTAAATGCCTAACACATATATAACAAAGAAGGCGATGGCACCCCACTCCAGTACTCTTGCCTGGAAAATCCCATGGATGGAGGAGCCTGGTGGGCTGCAGTTCATGGGGTTGCGAAGAGTGGACACGACTGAGGGACTTCACTTTCACTTTTCACTTTCATGCATTGGAGAAGGAAATGGCAACCCATTCCAGTGTTCTTGCCTGGAGAATCCCAGGGACGGAGGAGCCTGGTGGGCTGCTGTCTATGGGGTGGCGCAGAGTTGGACATGACTGAAGCGACTTAACAGCAGCAGCAGCAACACATAGAGAAGGTATTTGCTAGGAGATTGAATATTGTATCATTTAATAATCAAGTCCTAACATTTTTGCAGTTGAGAAAAGTGAGATTCTGAGATATAACAACTTAGTAAGCCAGGGTTGAACCCTGGTTACCTTTCTACTACACAAGTCCAACACTGTGCTTTGTAAATAGTAAGTACATAAAAGGAAATGGAATTGGAAAAAAGTGTGTTCAAAGGATAAAGAAGAACACAGGGTCAGTCACAACATTCAAACCAAGGCAAAGAAAGCTAGGTAAAAATGAATGGATCTAAAAGATAAATGACAAGGTCTGTTAAGAAACAGCCTGCAAAATTACTGTAGTTCTCAAACATGCTTGAGTATGTCTCAAGCTTTTATGAGGACCTATTAGAGAACACCCATGTTTCATCTAAGAAACTGCTGTATTATATAGTAGAAATACTGGGGATCTTGTAACATATTTTTCTATTTTTGTTTGGTTATCAAGATGTTCACAGTCAAGTCTGTGGTGCATCTCTAACAATTATGTAAATATGCATGACAAGAATTTTTGTGCACTTACCTTATCCCAGCTTTATCTATTTACCTTATTTTCCTATACTTCACTTTTCTTTCCCACTATCTCCTCCATATTTAGTTTTTATCTTGTTTTATTATATGTCTTACTGCAAACCACCCAAAATTGTTTTTGCATTAAGATGAGTTATAAATGTAAGTAACAGAATTTTATTAACTTTTTGCTCCTTAATTCAAATAGAATAAAACCAGTAATCATATCTAACTGTATACAATGTTTGATTAGTGAAGGCTATTCTTAAAGTTAAGGGCAATACACTGAAAACATACACTCTACATACATACAGTCCATAATCTAGGATGATATGTATTCAAAGCATTCTCCTGGCAGTCTCAAAGGCCCTTTTAGAGGGGCCACTAGACCAAAACTAGTTTTATAATAATACTAAGACATTATTTGTCATTTTCATTCCTTACCTTTCATGACTGGTCAATGGAATTTCTCTGAAATTACACAGCCTTGTGATAAAGCAACAGATTGAATGTAGAAGCAGAAATAAGAATCAAGCTGTCTACTATTAAGCCAGACATTAGAGACATTTGCAAAAAGCTAAAACAAAGCCATTTTCCAAGTTTTTCTTTCGAAGAATATACGTGGTACTAAAAATGTTGTTTACATTAATATCTAATGGGTTTATTGTGATTTGTAAATGAATAAATATTTTAATTTTTCAGTTTAAACATCATATATGATAAACATGTGTGTGTATGTGTGTAAAGGAATCCTAGGACTGAAAAAGTTGAGAATAGCTTATCCAGAAGGATTAAGAGAGTAGATCTAAAAGAATTAAGGGTTAGAAAGTACATAGGAGAGTGGGAGCCTACATCTATAAAATCGTTACTATTGGTAAATTTGTTCCAAACTTACAAAACTTCCAAACAACTCTTTATGCAAAGTTAACTGTGATGTGTCAAATTTTAACCCTTTCACTGGGAGATCCTTTAACTGGACATGACCTTTTGATTTAAAATATTTGTTGTAAACAAAAGTCTTATATTTATTCCTTTCTCCACTCCAACCCTAAGAAGTATCTTGCACCTTTTAAACCTAGATAAATTCTCACCATCCTTTCCATTTAACCTGCAGAGAAGAAAAGAGCCAAACAAGTTTGTTGTTGTGTTTTATGAATTGGGTCTTAAACTAGTAGCTAGGCAACCAATCAAGTAGCCCTGACAACAGAAATAAAAGGAACTTAATGATAACATTCAGCCAGGAGTCTATATCCAGCACTGCTTAGCTGTTCAGTATTACTGGTTCAAATGTAAAATCTGACACTAATAAAACTTACATTTTTTTTCTAATTTATGGCAATTTTGGTCTGTGTATGCTGTTTTAGAAATATACTATCACAGTTATAAATATAGTTAGTTACTCCTTTCAAAGAAATATGCATGAAGCATATATATCTAGGTAGACTTCTTTATCTCATTAAAATTGATATTTGAAACTCAGATGTATGTCTTGTTTTAGATTTTAACTAAAATTGCCCTGTCAGTCTCACAGAGCTGTGGGGAACAAATGAGACGAGAGAGCGGTAACGAAGAGGCAAAGTGATCCAGAGCTGGTGTTAGGCCCCTAATCTGCAAAACAAGGACAGGATTATCTATATCTCTGAATTTGGAAAGGTTCTAGAGAGATAACATATGTGATAATATTTCTGAAACAGAAACACTACAAAAATGCTTCTTGTCACAATGTTAAAAGTAGTATATAATTTTTTTTAAAACCAACTTTTGCTCTGCTTTGCAAAACAGGGTGTTATAATTAGAATCTGTTCCCTTCCTGTAAAATCTCTAATATGCCCACAACACTCTTAATTCAAATTATCAATATTTTGGGAATGAGTTGACATTGGAAAAAGCACAACTGAAAAAGCACAATGTTAGTCAACTGCTTCGAAAAATTACCATCCTGATTAATCAATGCTATACACTCCTTGAAAACAAGAAAACCTCACTAGTCTGTGTGCTATATAAGAAACTCATTCATTCCAAACACACTTTGCTAAATAATTTGCTCACAGTTCCCTTACACTTATTGTTGTATGGCTACATTGATCATCTGTCTGAACTTATCCTGTCATGCAACAATGACTATCTGAATCAATTGTGTAAATAACAAGGAGCTGTGGCAACTGACAATGTGAAGCAGAAGACATACAGTTTATTTTTCATTTCCAATAAAAGAGGGCAGTATTACATCAGTGTAATACTGATATACTGTTCTGAGGTTTTTGCAAAGTATGGATATGAAGCAAGAATCTACACTTGTGAATAAATGAACAATTGTGTTTTTTAACAAAAAGGAACAGGTTTACAATGTACCTTAGTGATTGGACTGTTTTTCTATTTACTTGACTGAAAATATCATATTGGCATGAGAAATGCATATAGTTATCGGGAATCAGGTTAAGTATTCTCAAAAATCATGGATTGAAATTTTAATTTTCTGGAAATTATTAAAGTATATATTAAATTAATGGGAACAAAAGTCCCTAGCACACTGATATTATAAAATTTGAACATTATCATGTTGGCTATGAGCAGATCCTATAGCAAATAGCTAGAGTATTCAAGTTACTTTAAGAATGAAAAAAAATGTATATCTTGAGTTTGTAAGAAGGTGCCTGTTAGTTCCTAACTACGCTTCTACTCTATCTTAAGAAATTTTGGCTTCACGGAGCAGTAGGTTAATCCATTCACCTTTGGAGAGTCTCAGAGAGTAAAAATTTAATGAAATTAACAATAGGTTGGACAACCTGTCTGAGGTCTTACAGTGAAAAAGGACTAACAGTAACAGAGCATCTCTTGTGTCAGATATGTGCCCTATGTATATTTTCCCTCAAAACAAGCCTTCAAGGAAAGGCCATTTTGTACCATTTTATAGGTATGTTCATTGAGACTCACAGAGGTTAAGTAACTTACTCAAATAACACAGAAAACCACACAGGCTGCTTCCAAGATTAATCCTAGAAACTGAGACTCCAAAGCCCATGCTCTTTCCAATACACCATGCGCTCTAATTCTATCACTGCTGCTGGTTACTAGCCACCTCTTCTGTTTCTCTGTCTATACTAGCATCATTAGATCTTCTGCTTTCTGACTGATATCTTTCCAGGGCCAGAACCAGTGGACATCATTGTGGGGAAGAATGCCTTTTCAAAACAGAAGGTGAAACATATACAGAAACAGGGGGCTCAATGCCTTTCTGCTTCACCATTTTTGTTATTTTTACCCTGTCTTATTCCACCAAAGGTTTTAGATTGCAAATGTAAAAAATACTTTGATAAGCAATAGTTTAAATACCTTATAGAAAATAAGTAAACAAATCTGGTACTTTTCTGAAATTAGAAATATCATTGATGAAGAACTAGGAAAGCTGAGATTTAATTCCTGCTCTGACACAAATTC
Source organism: Budorcas taxicolor (assembly GCF_023091745.1). NCBI lineage: Eukaryota > Metazoa > Chordata > Mammalia > Artiodactyla > Bovidae > Budorcas > Budorcas taxicolor. Next base: position 35,911,449 of record NC_068924.1, on the reverse strand, counting down.
ACTATATGACCAAGCATAAGTCATGTTCTTTCTCTAGGTCTCAGTCTTCCTGTCTGTGAACTGAAGGTGTTGGACCAGATCAAATGTTATGTTCCCTTCAGCTCTTTCACTCTATAGTTTTAATCCCACCAGTATACTTCAAAGGCAGACAGAGTGTGATAATAGTGTTCATGGTAGTTCATTTTGACATGCAATGTGGTCAAGAATTTTTCTTGAGATTCTTGGAAGATCAAGGGAACAGCAGTCCAGGCCACATGTGTATAGATGTGCAATCGGCCTATTTAGGGTAACTCTGATCAACAGGTAATCAATCTACTGGCTCCTCAAGGTTATTAAGATAACCAAAATAACCAGATATCTAAGTTACATCATACCTATGTAGGAATGTACTCTAACCAATCACTGAGTCAGCATTCAAACACTAGGGAAGTCAGAAAACTTACAAAACGCACTTTTTAACACTAAGAAGGCCCACCCTACCTTGCCTCTCTTCTAGCCAGATGTCCTTAGCTTAGCTCTAAGGACCTTTAGAAGCAGCCTATTTAAAATCCTACAGTGTACTGTCATGACTAAAACACTCTCTATCTGAGAAATGTCAAAACAATGAAATTTAGTAAGAAGTTCACCTATAATATGATCAGATTGCCCTGGCACTGTCATAGGTTGTTCTTGCTGCAGAAAGTTAAAACCCAGGGAATAAACTTAGACTTCTGCTGGCAAGACATTCATGATCCATGCACAGCAGCTATTTTGAAATGATGGAGCATGAAAGCTCCTAAGGTGCCGTTACAGTCTATTGTCCCTAAAATCTATATATTTAACAGACCCTAAATATCCTGTGACACAGTCAACCAGAACAACTCCATTGGTGCCGTTCTGGCTGATCAAGTTAACAATGTTTCATTTCAAAGTGTCAAAATAGGAGTTTACCCAGTAAAGTGAAATATATCCTGGGTCAACATGTATTCATATGGATGTATATGTAATTCTGTATGTATTATAAGGGTTTCCCAGATGGCTCAGTGGTAAAGAATCTGCCTGCCAATGCAAGAGACATGCATCCAATCTCTGGGTCAGGAAGATCCCCTGGGGAAGGAAATGGCAACTCATTCCAGTATTTTGCCTGGAAAATTCCATGGACAGAAGAGCCTGATGGTCTACAGTCCATGGAGTCACAAAGAGTCAGACAGGACTGCGCAACTGACACTCACTTTCAGGACTTCCCTTGTGGCTCAGCAGTGAAAGAATCTGCCTGCAATGCAGGAGACCAAGGTTCGATCCCTGGTTGGGAAGATGCCCTGGAGAAGGAAATGGCAACCCACTCCACTATTCTTTCCTGGGAAATCCCATGGACAGAGGACCCTGGTGGGCTACAGTCCACGGGGTCACAGAAGAGTCAGACACGACTTAGCGACTAAACAACAAAAACAGCAAACCCCTGTGTCTGTGAAGGAAATGTTCCCCTCAGTTATGAAATACACAAAACATGTTCTGTATGCATCTAATGTTAGTAGATGTCACAAAAACAACTCTACGGAGGAAATTGTGATGTACTGCTCAGATTCCCCTGCAGGACTGATTTGTTTCCTCACCTGTAGGGAATGTTTTGCTCACCCTCAGCTGTTGGCCCTCTTCAGTATAGCCTCAACTAGAGTCACACCTCACCCAAGATTAAGTCCCTTTCCCAGGGCAGCCCTCATCTAATGACTGGTTCACACAAATGTATGAAAGCTCACTCCTTCCATCCAACTTGAGACAATTCTGAATGGACATGGCAGCCTCAAAGCTTCATATGCGGTTGGCTAAGGCCTTGGATGAGACTGCATCACAGTCCGATTCTGCTTTCATCCTTTCCCTTCCACAGGTGGCAATCAGAAAGAGGACCTGCTACCCCCACAAACCTGCTTGCTAATCTCCATCTCAGGCTTCCCCGGTGGCTCATCAGTAAAGAATCCACCTGTGATGCAGAAGATGCAGGAGACCCGGGTTCAATCCCTGGGTGGGGAAAATCCCCTGGAGCAGGGCCCGGCAACCCACTCCAGTATTCTTGCCTGGAGAGTCCCCAAGGACAGAGAAGCCTGGCAGGTTCCAGCTATAGGGTTGCAAAGAGTCAGACACAACTGAAGTGACTGAGCATGTATCAGCACACAATCTTCATCTCACAGTCTGCTTCTCAGGGAACTCAAATCTGTGACACACTCATTTTTAAACAGTGTCCAGATATGAGTGTGATGAGGTATGCTTTATAAATGACAAGATGTTGTGATAGAAATACTGAAAAATTCTCTAAAACTGCACTATGGTTTACAAGAATAAAGTCATAAATCTAATTTATGAATCTTTACATTTAAGGAAATCAAGATAATTCCAAAGATGGCAATTTTGAAGACAGTTAATGCTCAAAATTCTCCAAGCCAGGCTTCAGCAATACGTGAACCGTGAACTTCCTGATGTTCAAACTGGTTTTAGAAAAGGCAGAGGAACCAGAGATCAAATTGCCAACATCTGCTGGATCATCGAAAAAGCAAGAGAGTTCCAGAAAAATATCTATTTCTGCTTTATTAACTATGCCAAAGCCCTTGACTGTGTGGATCACAATAAACTGTGGAAAATTCTGAGAGAGATGGGAATACCAGACCACCTGACCTGCCTTTTGAGAAATCTGTATGCAGGTCAGGAAGCAACAGTTAGAACTGGACATGGAACAACAGACTGGTTCCATATAGGAGAAGGAGTACGTCAAGGCTGTATATTGTCACCCTGCTTATTTAACTTCTATGCAGAGTACATCATGAGAAATGCTGGGCTGGAAGAAACACAAGCTGGAATCAACACTGCTGGGAGAAATATCAATAACCTCAGATATGCAGATGACACCACTCTTATGGCAGAAAATGAAGAGGAACTAAAAAGCCTCTTGATGAAAGTAAAAGTTGAGAGTGAAAAAGTTGGCTTAAAGCTCAACATTCAGAAAACGAAGATCATGGCATCTGGTCCCATCACTTCATGGGAAATAGATGGGGAAACAGTGGAAACAGTGTCAGACTTTATTTTTTTGGGCTCCAAAATCACTGCAGATGGTGACTGCAGCCATGAAATTAAAGGACGCTTACTCCTTGGAAGAAAAGTTATGACCAACCTAGATAGTATATTTAAAAGCAGAGACATTACTTTGCCGACTAAGGTCCATCTAGTCAAGGCTATGGTTTTTCCTGTGGTCATGTATGGATGTGAGAGTCGGACTGTGAAGAAGGCTGAGTGCCGAAGAATTGATGCTTTTGAACTGTGGTGTTGGAGAAGACTCTTGAGAGTCTCTTGGACTGCAAGGAGATCCAACCAGTCCATTCTGAAGGAGATCAGCCCTGGAATTTCTTTAGAAGGACTGATGCTAAAGCTGAAACTCCAACACTTTGGCCACCTCATGCGAAGAGTTGACTCATTGGAAAAGACTCTGATGCTGGGAGGGATTGGGGGCAGGAGGAGAAGGGGACGACCGAGGATGAGATGGCTGGATGGCATCACTGACTTGATGGACGTGAGTCTGAGTGAACTCCGGGAGTTGGTGATGGACAGGGAGGCCTGGCGTGCTGCAATTCATGGGGTCGCAAAGAGTTGGACACGACTGAGTGACTGAACTGAACTGAAACTGACTTTGTCACAATCTATTTTACTAATCTTATTGTACATCACATATTTATCTTGTTTGATCTCAGAAGAAAGTATGATTCTCAGAAGAAAAAGTAGTGTTGTGTGAAACCTCATAAAATTAAGATGGATATTTTGATTATAAGAGAGCCAAGTCTACCATCATAGGAGTCCTTTAATATCATTCTTAATTTACTCTTCTGCAGGTAATGAACCTAACAAGAATAGATACTGGGTCTAGAAACTAAACAAAGCCTGTGCTTAGTTTCTCAGTCGTGTCCAACTCTTTGAGACCCCATGGACTGTGTAGCCTTCCAGGCTCCTCTGTCTATGGGGCTTCTCCAGGCAAGAATGCTGGAGTGGGTTGCCATACCCTTCTCCAGGGGATCTTCCCAGCCCAGGGATCGAACCCAGGTCTCCTGCATTGCAGGCAGATTCTTTACCGTCTGAGCCACCAGGGAAGCCAAACAAAGCCTACAACAAATATACGTTCAAAGCAGTGACATTATTTGCAACAGAGATAATGTAAAGGAGAGCTTATGGACACAACAGCCTTGAATATAATGGACTTTTCCAGCAACCTGAATTCAACCCCTATGAGATCCTCTACTGAGACAACAACTCTCTTCAACTGAGAAACCAGCGGTTTCTGATTCTGTTGAAGCCATTTTGCCACTTATCTCCAGAAGTTCAATTACATTGTGTGACATATTTTAGGACAAGTTGAGATTTATTAATTTTCAATCTTAACCTAATCTCTCATCTCTCACTGGTGGCTTCCAACACAAATTAAGGTGTTATTATTTCAGAGCCTCAGACTTCTTTCCTCTATATGAATTAAGAAAAGTCAATGAGAAATACTTAAAATTAACCCAGAGTATCTGAAGTTAGTAGAGTCTTAAGCTTGAACTTGAATCGATGATATAAATTCCACAATATAGGGTCACTGTGTCAGACAAACAGAGTCACTGCTGGAAGGAAGGGATGACCAGTGCCAATTTACTATTTAGGTAGTACAAACATTTCAGGATGTCGCTATTCTAAGCCTACTTAATGTGACAGAGGAGCTTCACTGAAAGGCAGAGTTGCTGTAACAATACTGAATTTATTTCTTATTTCCCCCACAACCTAAATGATGTACACACATCTGTTTTAAATATTCTCTATGTTAATACTCCAAACAAAAATTCTAGTTTTTCATTAGAAATATTTTTCAAAGAAATATTTTATTCCTAACATTAATCAAAAGCAAATGATTCTCTATAATTTAAAAACAAATGTGATTATTGAAAGGGCTTCCTATGTGGCTCAGTAGTAAAAGAACCCACCTGCCAATGCAGGAGGCACAGGAGATACAGGTTCAATTCCTGGGGCAGGAAGATCCCCTGGAGGGGGAAATGGTAACCCACTCCAGTATTGTTGCAGGGATAATCCCAGACAGAGGAAGGCTACAGTCCATGGGATCGCAAAGAGTCGGACACGACTGAGCTTGACTAAGCACACTCACATGTGATTATTTAAATAACTTGTTTTTTTGGTGGAATAAAATTTCTGAAATGTATTAATTCTAAACATATTTATTTAGTCCAGTGATATTTCAACTAGGGGTAATTTTGTCCTCCCTACCCCAATAGGAGATATTTAGCGATATCTAGAGACATTTCTGAGGGGTGCTACTGGCATCTAATGAGTAGAGGCCAGATTAGCCACCCATGACAAAGAATTCTCCAGCCAAAAATGTCAATAATGCTGAGGCATCAGCATTATTATGACATTATGAAATTATGACATTATGAAACCACGATCTAACTTAATAAATCTCAAGTTTCCATAGCTTTCTGTATCAACTCAGTTAGAAAGGAGTTAAACTATGTAAGTTGGTCAATATGCCATCATCTGAAACATCTAACTCTGCTTTCTTCTGCTGACCCTTCCTTCCATCATTGTTATGAGGAACTTGTATCTGTGGCAAAATAGCTCATTTGTTCTATATATTCAAAGATCACCCATAATTTAGCCTAAAAGGTATGGGAAACATAAGAAAGTACCCACTCTGTACCTGAGGCTTTGCTAGGTATATTCATATATATTTTATTCTGTTGTAGCCCAGATTACTACCCTCACGTTGCAGATGAAGAACTTGAGATTCAGTGAAGTTATTCAACTTACCAAATATCATACAGCTGGCAAGTGACAACTCAGGGCCTACCACTCCAAGTAAGAATATATACCTTTAAACTCATTAATACTTCCCACATATGCAAAGAAAACTGAATCACCAATGGTAGTTAATGTGGTGAGAAGGGTAATTAGCTTTTGACCATACAACTGTATTATTAGAAATTTTAGTAACCATATATCACTTTCATTTGAAAACCAATACAGTTTAAAAGACTTACATAAATCACTGACATCCTTCTCATACTAATTTTAGGATTCACCCTTGACAAAATTGTAAAGTAGGAGATATTCTCTGCTACATGTATCCATTCTCTTGCTTTTACCCCAATTTTCTACTCAGTAGCCCTATGTCTCCTGAGAAACATGTATGCAGGTCAAGAAGCAACAGTTAGAACCAGACATGGAATAACGGACTGGTTCAAAATTGGGAAAGGAGTATGACAAGGCTCCATATTGTCACACTGTTTATTTAACTTATATACAGAGTACATCATGTAAAACGTCAGGCTGGATGAATCACAGCTGGAATCAAGACTGCTGGGAGAAATTATCAATAGCCTCAGATAGGCAGATGATACCACTCTACTGCCAGAAAGTGAAGAGGAACTAAAGAGCCTCTTGATGAGGGTGAAAGAGAGTGAAAAAGCTGACTTAAAACAACATTCAGAAAGCTAAGATCATGGCATCTAGTCCTATCACTTCATGATAAATAAATGGGGAAAAAGTGGAAGCAGTGACAGATCTTATTTTCTTGGGCTCAAAAATTACTGCAGATGGTGACTGCAGCCATGAAATTAAAAGATGCTTGCTCCTTGGAAGAAAAGCTATGACAAACCTAGATAGTGTATTAAAGAGCAGAGGCAACACTCTGCTGACAATGATCGATATAGTCAAAGCTATGATTTTTCCAGTAGCCATGTACAGATGTGACAGTTAGACCATGAAGAAGGCTGAGCACTGAAGAATTGATGCCTTCAAACTGTGGTGCTGGAGAAGACTCTTGAGAGTCCCCTGGACAACAAGGAGTTCAAACCAGTCAATCCCAAAAGAGGGCTTCCCTTGTAGCTCAGCTGGTAAAGACTCTGCCTGCAATGCAGGAGACCTGGTTTCAATTCCTGGGTCAGGAAGATCCCCTAGAGAAGGAAATGGCAACCCACTCCAGTATTCTTGCCTGGAGAATCCCATAGACAGAGGAGTCTAGCAGGCCACAGTCCATGGGGTCGCAAGAGTCGGACACAACTTAGGGACTAAGCTATGGCAAATCCTAAAGGAAATCAACCCTGAATTTTCATTGAAAGGACTGATGGTGAAGCTGAAGCTCCAATACTTTAGCCACATGACATAAAGGGCTGACTCAGCGGAAAAGACCCTGGTGCTGGGAAAGATTGAGGGCAGGAGGAGAAGGGGGTGACAGAGGATGAGATTGTTGGATGGCATCATTAACACAACGGATATAATATAATGGATATGAGTATAACCAGACATAGAATATAGAGCAAACATGGAGTTTGAGCAACATGGAGGTGGTGCAAACTCCAAAAATAGTATGCTCAAACTCCAGGAGATAGTGAAGGAGAGGGAAGCCTGGCATGTTGCACTCCATGTGTTCGCAAACAGTTGGACACAACTTAGTGACAGAACAACAACAATCCCTATGCATAGCAGGTCCCAAGTGTATAAAAGTTTATGGCTTATCCAGCACCAAAAGGCCCACTATCCCCCCAGATAGTTTCTCCCTTACTTTATGTGAACCTTCTGCTAAAAGGATCAATCAAAGTAGGGGAGGGGGAGTTAAGTCATTATTAATTTAATGTATTAAATTAATATATTTATGTAATCTATTTTTCTATCTGTAGGAAACTGGGTCTTTGCAGATATAATCAAGTTAAAGTCACACTGGATTAGGGCGGACCCAAAGTTCAATAAGTGATGTTCTTCTTAAGAAGAGGAAGATTTGGAGACATGGGGATATACTAAGAGGGAAGACAGCCATGTGAAGAGGGAGGCAGAAACTGGGGTGAGGCAGATACAGGGTAAGCAATGGCTAGGATCACTAATTCATCAAATAATCAGCATTTTCCACCCATTGTTTGACAATAACCTCTCAACTGGTCTGCCTGTTTCCTTTCTTAGCCTTCTGAAGTCTGCTCTTGCACATTTTGCAGAAGGATCCTTTTTATATGTAAATCAGATCATGTCAATGCCCTGGACAAAAAGAATGTAGGAATTCTCATCAGATTCAGAGTGAAACACACATAATCCTTCCAAGGCCTACAGGTCTACCACACTCTGCCCCAGGCTATCACTTCTCTTTAGGTCTCACTGCTCTGCCTTTCCTCAAGTTGCTCTTGCTAAATTGGCCTCCTTGTCCTACACTCTAAGGGCCTCTAAGCCTATTGTTCCCACTGCCTGGATGCTCTTCATGTCGCCTGCACAGGGCTTCCTTCACTCTCTCTATTACATGACACCTCCTTAGAGTCCTTACCAGCCTACCTAAAGGAACAATCCTGTAACTGTATTTCCTTAACTTGCTGCTATTTCTCTCATGGCAATGATTCACCTTCTCCTGTTACCAACATTAGTCATTGTGTATTTGTTTATTTTTTTCTTCATCTGCATTCCCCTATCAGAATGTAAGCTCTATGAGAACAGAGACTTTTGTCTCATTTGTTCACTGTTGTATCTCCAGTGCCTAGAACAGTGTCTATTACACAATAAGCACTTGATAAATAATCTGATGAATCAAAAAGATAAACAAATGCATTTTGTAAGTTTCTCTGTTTTCTGTTTTGCTCAGGCTGATAGGAAACTTAGTAATAAATTCAATGATGAGTCATAATAATGTATTAGCCTTCACTGTGAGTATAGATGCTTTTTTAAAATATTCTGATAGTCTGTAACCTCATATACCCCCTTTATTATAAGATATTTCTAACCTTTTGGAATGGGACAGAAAAACACCAATGGCAGGAGTTTGGGTGTTTGGTTGGGTACCTGAGAGGCAACCCATACTAAGAGGGAAAAGGTTTATTTTTTAATCAGCAGTAATGCTTAAACATAATGCAAGACAGTCCTCAAGCTAGAAGCCCAAATCTTTGGCTGCAGGTTGATGCTTTGGAGCCTGAAAAGAGCCAGATAAAAATGAGTCAATGGGTCTAGCAGAGCCAGTGAAGGAGGGAAGCAAGTTTTACCTTTTCATTCCTACAGTTGTTCAGCCCCATATTATTCAGGGTGGACAGTTTCCCATCAACACCATGTGGCTGCTGCTGTTGTTGCTCCCGCTGGATCTGTTCTCGCATCTTCCGAGCCTCCTGAATAGCTTTCATCACTGTATCCTGATCCCCAAACAGGGCAGGAGAGTTGAGACTGGACAGGATATCTGCATACACAGGATCTATTATTAGAGGGTTGTAAGGTTAGACACAAAAAATACCGCTACTGTCCACCGCCCTGTAGAACGCCGCAGTCTTTGAGCAAGGAAGGGGCTCGTTTGCTATTAGGAAAAATGCAGTAGACCGCAGAAATCCGGGGTAACTGACATGTGCTGGGTTTTTTGTTTTCAGTTCTTGGAGGATACCCTAGCATTTCAGTTTATCTGGGCTCTGTTAACCTGCTTCCTCACAAATGAAGGTTCCTAGATTCCTATATAAGTATACACGCACACACACACACATACCTTTTCTGGTTATGTTTAACCATTAGTGGGAGAGTAGTTGGGATGAAAGTGGTAGGAAGGGGCACAGAGACATCTGTGCAGGCTGTCCATTATATTTAGTATGGTAATGCAGGAAAGCTGTTTCTGGCCCAGCCAAAAAAAGAAAAAAAAAATCTGTGAGGCCACACACATCCTTTAGTGATATCTGTATCTGTGTGTTCATACGTCCACTGCAGGAGAGAGGGGGTGGGAAGGAATACACCACACTCTCTGTTCCCCAGTCACTGGCTGGTTAATGAAGCATTCCACTCATGCTGCCTCCGTTACTTAAGAAGAGAATGACAACCCATTTCCTACCCACAACCTGAACACCCACTGCTCTCAGTTCTCTGTCTTCTTGACAGTGAGGCTGAATGTGTGGGAATGGAATTTATATAAGGATAAAGCTTAAAATAAAGTGAAAATATTTACTTTCATTATATTCCATGCAGCACAGAAGGACAAAATTTAAAATTAAACTAAATTTCCTCTATATCTTACATTTTATTGTAGATTAAAATCGATACTTTAGATTAGCTTTTCCAATTTTAGACAAAAAGAAGGCAACTGACTGACAGATTTCAGCTGCTGTGGTAAAGTTTAATGTGATGAGCTTGTGTGTTTCCTGGTATGAGCATTTTATAGCACACGTATGTGTGTATGTGTATATGTGCGTGTGTATCTGTGTATGTGCACACACCTCACAGAGACAGATGGGACAGAGGAAACCAGACTATGATCAAGCTCACGTCTATGTGTGTGCCGTACATGTGCTTATCACTCGAGTTTAGAAAATATTCCCAACACTATCTATGGAAAAGTTTTAGAAAGTTAAACAGCCACTTTTTAGCAAATAGAAACCCTGTATCTTTAGCTCTGAAGCTTTTCTGATTAAAAAAGAAAATCCATCCAGTATTGTGTGAACAAGGGTGCTGTTACTTCAGCTCATTTCTAGTTCATGATCTAAGGAATACACTCTGCTAAGATGTAAACTCCAAAAGAACAAGGGCCTGTACAGTCATTTTTGTCCCCCACTATGCTAAGTACAGAAAACAAATGCTTTCCAAATAAAATTTAGAAGTGGTTTATAGGAGGGCCATTTCAAGATCAAGCCTATTATTTATCCTCATGTTGGCTTTTTCCCCTCATCTCACAACTTTCAATAATCCAGTGATCATATTCACATGCTGGGAATGATTCATTTCTCTTTGCCACAGTGATCCCACTGACTTGGAGTGAAATCTCTGGGCCCCTAAAAGAGTGTTCTGACTCAAAAAGAGGATAGACTGCTGGGTAGATCCTAATGTCCCCAGTTTCAGTAAGGAAGATTTACATCTCATCATCAGAAGAGCCACTTAAGATTCAGCATTGTTCAGCAAACGTTCCAACTATGAGTTTTCAAAAGGAGCACTGAGTTATACGTGAGAAGACCTGGACTTTAGTTTTAACTCTGCTAATTAATAGCTACATGGCTGTGGGTGAGTCATTTTATCTGTAAGACGACAGTTTATTATACAAGAATAACAATAACATACTACCTGACTCATAAGATGATAGTAAAAAATCAAATGAGATAAGATAGACAAAATGTTTGGTTAAACTGTAAATGGCTACACTTATACATTATTTTATTTATTGCTGTAAGCAATTCAGGCTATAGAATTAAATAAAACATGGAAGGTAATATGGTAAAGAAATGCTGGTTTTAGTCCCAAATCCCTTTGAACTTCTGTGTCTTTATTGGAAAATTAAGAAACTTATAGAGCATGGTAATAATAATGTTCATATTTACTTGCCTCTCTGCCACTGACAAGTGCTTTCACAATTACTGTTTCATTCCACATGTATTTGTAAATGCGTTGGTATTTGGCTGTCTAGTCTATTTGGTTGCATGCCTTCTGGGTTCCAGATACCATGTTAGAGACTTTACATACATACATTTCTGTCTTAATTCTCATACCAACCTATAAGCTAGGAAATAATATTTCCTTTCCAGAGATTAGGAAACTGAGTTAAAAAAAATATTAAATAATTTTCACAGGGTCACACAGCTAGTAAGTAAAGGCTCTTTCTCAGTTCAAGGCTGCCTGATGCCAGATCCCATTTATCCCCTATACTTCTCACACCTGGGTATGACTATCCCTAGAGACAATTGGCAGTGTATCAGAGAATGTAAGAAGACAGAGGATCACTATGACATATCTTACTAGAGATCAACTTTATTTTATATGATGTCACTAAAGTGTCATTCATATTTGCTTCAGTGGAAAACTGATATGGGATAAGGTGTAAAATTCACATTTTACAAAGAAAACAAAGTTTCAAAAAATTCTGGACTTTTGGCAGGCAGCTTTTAGGCCAGGCTCCTTTAGGCCCTTGGAGAGTTCACGGCCACTCTTAATCTGCCTAGAGTCACTTCAGTGGCAAAGCACTGACTCAACACAGAAATTTCTAAGTCTCTGATTGCTGAATCTAACTCATCATCATTGGGAGAATGCACCCAACAGGATTTCTATTCTAACCTTTGCTGAAAGTTCTAGTCACCTAAGATGCCACACTGGGTTATGCTTTAGTAGAAAAGAATTTACTTTTACATTATTTACTTTCAGTATTTAAATTTTTCTTGGACTAAAGAATACTTTGAAAACAAGAATCAGTCATCATTAAATGCAGTTTGCTTTCTTTTACCTAATTCATAAGTCTCTTCCTGGTGTTGACTTTTCCATTTACCTAAAGAGGATCCTCTTCCCAAGCTTCCTCCAATGGGGCTGGGGATGCTGCTTTTGTTAGGCAGATTGACAGGGCTGGTTTTGCTGGCTGGGAAGAGGCTCTGGGTGGGAGAAGTTGGGGACTTTACAGGCTCAGCTGTCTTGGGTCGGGATGAGAGATTCAGCGGTTGCGCTGCTGCTTCATCCTACAAGAGTTTAACATAAATAATTATTAAAAAAAAAGACAAATGAAGCACATTATCACTTAGTAAGCCACAGTTATTTTACACCTCAGAGACAATGCCACATTCTCCACAATAATAACAAAAGAAGCTAATTATCTACCTCCTTGAAGATTCATCGGAAGGAAACCTCATTAATTTCCCTGTGTTATGCTTCTATTTACATTAACTGTGTAGTTGGATCATTCTTTTTGCCAAATTAAAATCTGAATTAGCTCACATTACAGCTTAATTTCCTAATGTGTTTTCAGGGATCCAAATTAACCTAGGGCATTTACAAAGAATTATTTAAAATTTCAGCAGCTCTGTAGTGCTTTTGTGTTATTCTCTCTGAAAAGTTCCTGGAACTATAAATGGGCTCTGCCGCTAATTTTTTAATATATATTTTAAATCAAACAATTGCAAGTACTTTAAAAATGGAAACACTGTAAGCCTTCTTCTGCTCTCCTGGGCCTTTGCCCAGAGAGCCGCATGCCACAGCATGGCTTCTATGTGGCTTTCTGGGTGTGGGCGCTCTTCATGGTCTATATTCTGGTTTCTATTCATGTTTAAAATTAATTTTTCTAAAGAGCAAACACACATTATAATTATGTTTTACATACCATGCTATATGCAATTTATTTTTCATGTCTAAAGTGATGTCTCTTTATATTCTTTGCTACATATATTTACAGAATGTCTATTTTAAGATGCCAGTTCTTCTATACTGAGCACAGTATTCAAATATCTGGCTTGTAACTCTGGTTTTACCAGGAGCTTGAAAGCTAAGCTCTTTACCTTTATTTTGTTTCATTTATTCTGCCATGTAACACCCTTAACACTTCCATCATTCTAGAAATTTAATTGCAATATGAACATACTCATTTAAATGCTAGGTTTTTAAGATCTGCAGTATTGTGTTTAAAATAAAATTTCCAGCAAATGTTAACTCCTCTTTTGCTTCTGAGAAGGCACAGAGAACTTGCTTTTCACGTCATTGTTTAGAACACACAGTAGAGCTTGGAAACTGAACTTTCTCCCCTATGGCAAACATGTCACTTCTCTGGGACTCAATTTCTTCATCTATAGAAAAGAGGGCCTGATTCTAGGTGATCTCTAAGGCCTCTTCCAGCACTAACGGTCATTGTTTGAGTGGGAACAAAAAGGGAGGCCAGAAAATAGTTATCAGGAGGGAGGATTAGAAAGAGAAAATGAAAATAACATGCACAAAAGAGCCATTATGCCTAACATTGTGCTAGATATTTTCAAGTATATTAGCTCATTTAACTACCAATAACTATGAGACTGGGCAGTAGTATTCTACATTTACAAAGAAAGAAGCAGCCAAAGTGATAAAATGACCATACAAAACCATACATGGAAGGACAGAATTTGAATTATAGTTTTTTAGGCTCCAAATCCCAGGCACTTTTTTTCTTTACTGAATTATCAGATAAAATAAGTCATTTGTTTGTTTGTTTGTCTTGGTAGGAAATAAGTAATCTGGGACATCTATGGTGCAATGTGCTTTTATCTCTATCTAGACATACGATAGGTTCTCAGGAAACATAGTTGCATCCCTCACAAACGGTGCTTAATTAAAGTTTACTTGCCTTTGCTCTGAATTCAAAGGATATTTAGACTAGTTAGTTCCTTTACTCATTTCTCAATAACAGTGATTTCTAAGTTAGGTATTTAGTTAGTTTTCTCCACATTTCTTTTACTTCACCAAGTTTCTTATGATCCCTTAGTTCAGCGTCTTCTTCACATTTGGAAAATCTTCAGCCATTACTTTTTAAAACATATTTTCTGTCCCTTCCTTCTCCTTCTGGGGCTCTATTTGTATATATTAGGCCATTTGATGTTCTACAGCACTGATAGTCTTTTTTTCTATGTATTTCATTTTGGACAGTTTCATTGTTATGTCATCAAGCTCACTAGTCTTTTCTTCTGTAATATCTAATCTGTTGCTATTCCAAATCAATACCAATCCAGTGTACTTTTCATCTCAAACACTGTATTTTTCATCTCCAGGCATTCAATATGAATTTTCCATGTCCTGCCTTATAATGTTCATGTTTCTTGAATATATGGAGTTTATAATATCTCATTTTATAATTCATTTTTGAATATAGGCAAACTTCAGAGACATTATGAGTTTGGTTTCAGACCACTGCAATAAATCAAATAACCCAATAAAGTGAATCACATGAATTTTTGGTTTCCCAGTGCATGTAAAGGTTATGTTTATACAATACAGTAGTCTATTAAATGTGCAACAGCATTATATCTAAAAACAATGTATACACCTTAATTAAAAATAATTTATTGCTAAAAAAAATTTCTAACCATCATCTGATTGTGCAGGATTGCCATAAACCTTCAATTTGTAAAAAGTACAATAGCTGTGAAGCACAATAAAGTGAAGCTCAATAAAAAAGTATGACTATATATTCTAATTTATTATTTAGTCTTACAATTCAATAATTTCCATTTCTACCAACAATGCCACTGAGCATGGGAAGCCCTGATTAACTCCCAATCAAGTCAATTCTTTTCCACCATGGCAGGCCTGCTGTTCATCCTCACAGCTTGTCCTGGCCCAACAGATACTTTGTGGGTGAAGAGAAGCAGATATGCTTACTTCTTCACTTGGTCTAGCTGAAAGTCTCTTTTAAGAGCTGTTTTTATTGTCTTATCTAGTAATTTCATCACCTGTGTTATTTTGAGGTTTATCTCTAATAATCGATTTATTCTTCTCATTATTTTTCACATTTTCTTGCAAGCCTGATAATTATTGAACAGATGCTCCACACTGAGATTTTTACAGTGTTGGATTTCAGTTTGTATGTTACCTTAAATATTTGTGGACTTTGTTCTAAGACATGGAGAGCCTTATCAGGTTTGCTTTTAAACTGAGTTAGGGAGGTATAGGGATAATTTGGCCTTACTAGAGAAGGCAATGGCACCCCACTCCAGTACTCTTGCCTGGAAAATCCCATGGACAGAGGAGCCTGGTAGGCTACAGTCCATGGGGTCACGAAGAGTCAGACATGACTGAGTGACTTCACTTTCACTTTTCACTTTCATGCATTGGAGAAGGAAATGGCAACCCACTCCAGTATTCTTGCCTAGAGAATCCCAGGGATGGGGGAGCCTGGTGGGCTGCCGTCTATGGGGTCGCACAGAGTCAGACACGACTGAAGCGACTTAGCAGTTGCAGCAGCAGTGAAGCCCGTGGGGTTGCTAAGAGTCAGATACGACCGAGTGACTTCACTTTAACTTTTCACTGTCATGCATTGGAGAAGGAAACAGCAACCCACTCCAGTATTCTTGCCTAGAGAATCCCAGGGACCGGGGAGCCTGGTGGGCTGCTGTTTCTGGGGTTGCACAGAGTCGGACATGACTGAAGTGACTTAGCAGCAGCAGTGAAGTAATACCCTGCTAGGGATTCTACTTGGTGCCCATGTGCCAAGAGCTCTTTCCAACCTGGCCAACGGGAATACGAATCATTCTCAGTTCTTCACAAACCTTGTAGTGGTTTTGCCTGCTACATCTTGCTTTCCCTCTGGCCTCAGATAGTTTCCTCACGTGCATGTGCTGCTCAATACTCAGCTAAATACAGGGAAACCTTCTGCGGATCTCCTGTGCCCTCTCTCTATACTTTCTCTCACAAATTCCATCTACTTGGCATCTTGAAACTCTGAAGTCTTGTCTCTCTACTCAGGAAGCCTGCCAAGCAGCATGTGGGGAACCCCCACATACACACCGCACTACTGCCTGGAAGCTCTCTCAAGACAGTAAGCTGGAACAACTGTGGTGCTTGCCTCACTTGTTTCTCTTCTATCAGAGGCCACTCTCCTGTACTCCTACTGGAAATGTCAGAAACCACTGTTTTATATTTTGTCTTGAGTTTTACTTCTTTAAGTTTGGAGAGTAAATAGAATCCCTGTTCCTCCATAATGGTTTAAAATGGAAAACTTCTTGGTTTCTTTTAGAATCTCTCTGGGTATACCACCAGATATTTCAATCACAATGACTATTACCACCTACCAGCATCTTTATTATCATCAGATTATCATCAACATCATTGCTATACTAACATTTATGAAATATTTACTATATGCTAGAGGATGTATTATCTCATTGAAGACCCATAATAATATTAACCTTCAGATTGCAGAGGCAAAAACTAACGCTAAAAGAAGTTAAATAACTTGCCCAAGGCGACACACCTAATGAAAGTCATAGAACTGACATTTGAACAGAAACAGCCTAACTACTGATGCTGACCACTGTAACAAATAAAATCCTTCAGGGGAGAAAGGAGCAGAAGACCATCCACTTTTATTTTTATCACCTTCAGCTAACAATGCCCTAGGTTACATAGTCATGTTATATACAGAGGGAAAGATTGACTATAGGCAGAAACACGAGATATTTTAGTGACCATAATTCTTCCAATTAGCAAAACATAAGATTATTTTTAGAACTTCTACAATAATAGGTTGGAGCTATCTTAAAAATTTAAAGCATTTGCTTTATGTCTTAGTCGATATAGTTTTATTCACACATACAACAAACAATCTAATAAGTATGATAAATGTTTCCTTTGTTATTAACATAAAGTAGAGTCAAGTTAAATTATACAGAGAGCTCCCTAAGAATTTGTATGTGGTCAAGTGAGTAATAAAATTCAGTTGGCCCACAAAGCTGGAATGGTAAAAGCAGATATAAACTTGAATCTAACCAGGGAACATTTTACTCATCCAGTAAAGGCTTGGTTTGGTGCAATTCCATTTGGCCAACTCACTTATAAAATGACTTTTTCATGTTAAAATATTTAATACTCAATACCTCAAGTCACTGATGTTTGATATGCTTATACTCTAACAACTATAGTTAAACAAAGTGCTTTGGTTTGAATTGTAGTGTTCTCTTACAAAAAGAAACTCTTGGAACACAAAATAGTCTGTTTCCATAAGTTAATGCTATCTTATTAAATGTAAAGCCCCTATTGTCATATCTCAATATTTCTAACCACAAAGCATGAATGTTCATCTATTTCTTTGGAGAACCTAAAGGCATGGGGGACATTAAATTAATTCCTTTGGACAGGCACAAGCAGAACTATCCCTCTTAATTATGTTTACTCTTTTTTTTAATCTTTGGTATTTGGGATCCATATTTTCAATGGCTTTCCTGAAGTCTCGAAATCCCTAACTACAAGTTTTAGAAAATAAAACAATTTCAGTAATTTTGTGGACTTCAATGCTGTTTCGTTAGCCTTAGATATTTCCCATGTAATGAAGTAATAATGGCAAAATTTCTCCAAAGGCAGTACTTTGGACACATACAATAATACATCTGTGCTTAGTGTATCCTTCAAAGTAAGTAAGTCAATGATATAAAAGAATTGTTTCTTTGAACTTTCTGAATTTTTTAATTCAATATAGGAAGCAAAAACAATCATAAAAACCTTTAAGTACCAGCTGCAGCACAAAGTTAGACTGGATCACCAGTTCCCCTCTGTTACCAAGTACTTCCTGGCTATACCATTTTAAGACACTGAAAATCAGTGAGGAAAGGATCTGTTACTGTTTCAGTCATAACTTGGGTGATCCTATTTATCCTATCACAACTATATGTGGCATCAAAGCATAAATAGATTATGACACCACTCATTCCTCAAAGCCCACATTTATAACTATTGTTTGAGGGAGAGAGACCTTTACCATCAAACCATATAAAGGTCCAGCATCGGATTCTCTTTCTTTCTTGTCAATCTAAAGTTTTGAGATCCTCCTCCTCTAGCACTATAAGTTGGTTCCCCACCTGTTTAAAGTCAGAGAGAAGTGTCACAAGACTATGACAAAGACTGGTAATAAAACCATGGCCATACATGCCAATGGACGTTAAAAAATAAAAGCTAGAATCCAAAGGGGAAAAACTCTTGAGAAGTAAGTTTGCAGATTTAGGTAAAGATCTCACAATATGGCACTATTGTTATCAAAAGGGAAACACCTGTTTCTCAGTGCTCAATCATGAAATTTACCATAAAGAGGAACATTTTGGGGTTCCTTTATGTTGCTTTGCTTCCTGCTGTTTATGCCCAGCACAGCCTGGTTCACTACCTTTCTTGTGAAGCTATTTTCCAAACTGTTTCCATAATCCTGCAAAGCAAATACCTTAACTTGAGTTACAGGGCTGGTCCCTCTCTTTTCATTTTTTATCCCAGTAGGTGAGACTGCCCCTGCTGTGTTTGGTGGCTGTGGAGTTGATGGCATCTTTGCTCCAGGTGACACCTGCATGCTGGCCAGCTGAGCGGCATAGAGCTGCTGCAAAACAGGGAAGACAAAAATCATCTCTTTAAATGCAGCTGAAACAGAGCTTCCAAAAAAACTTACCGTATTGTTAGATAACTATTTCTCTGAACACTTTGAAATTTCTCTTTCACTATTTTTAAAGAAGAATATAAAAAATAATAAATAGTATAACAGAAAGAAAGAGCAGTGCTATGGGAGCCATTATTCTGTTCCTGGTCCTTCTAAAAATAAGTTTAGGACCTTAAACAAAGGACTGACTTGCTCTGGAACTCAGTTTCTTCAATCATACAGAAAGGAATTTGATTAAATGGTCTCAAATATTCTTTCGAGTACTTAAAATCATCATAAAGTGCATTAAATGTTGTTATGTCCATTCATGTAATTTTAATATTCATGAACTAAGAAACTGATCTAAACTTTCCTAGGCACTTCTGGAAGAACATCATTCTAATTCAGTACTGACTAAACTTTTCTAGGGATGCTGACCCCTCTGGGGGTTAAGAGTGCTGCCCTCAAGATCCCTAAGGCCCAGTAGCAGTCCCTCCTTCCTCTATGCTGCATATAGCATAATCCTAAAGAGAATATAGCCAGATTTGTGGAGGAAAAAAGTCAAGCTTATTTTTCCTAGCACAGGATGTGAAATCCTTAACTGTCGATTTATTAGCTTTGGGGTGAAACTGGTGATAAATAAATGTGTTAATCCGTTATGGTTAACCAGAATTCAGATACCTCAATTTTAACATAATTTCATGCTTGAAAATGCCATTCAAATATTTTCTTTTCTTCTTATCATCAAGATTAAGCCATTACCTTGATAGTCATATTTTTATCATAATAAATAGAAAGCTTCCTAGTTCATCAACCACAGAGAAAACAGCTCAAACTTTGCCATATTAGTAGAGCAGAAAAAACAGGTGGTTTGTATGTAATTTCCAGCATTACTATCATTCAGATGGACAAATAAAAAAAATTACAGTAATCAAAAACAGACCTTTCAGCACATGTAATTAAATGAAAGCTTAATAAAGAATAATTTGCAAGAGCCAGATGTGCTTATGTCATGATTGTTGCTTTCTTTGGAACAATTTCTCTAATATAACAAGCCTCTAAAGAAATTAAAGTTTCATAATTCTGTATGTGCAATGACTCAGTGGCAAGAAAAATTCACAAGTAATAGCCAGTCAAACTGCTAGAACTTCAGGGAGAAAAAGGACTGTCTTGTTTTCTTTTTACTCTGTTACACTCTTTTCTTTTAAAATTCAGCCAGGTGTCTTCAAAAGGCATGGGAGTGGGGGTGGGATAGAGTTGGTGCTAAGCCAGTGAGGGAACATTCTATACTGAATGGAGTGGAGATGGTTGAGAGTTGGAAAAGTAATGACTATATGGCGATAAATGGTGGCTGGTATCATCAGTAATATGCCTTACTATTGAGTATTAAAGAATCAGGAAAACTTAGACAGGCAAGAGTCCTTAGAAATCATTTATATCTTCATTTTAGCTCCTGATTCACAAGATCAGAAGAAAGTCAATTTTACTCAATCTCGAGTCCTTGAGGAAACTTCAACCAATGAAGAAAAGCTGAAAAACAAATCGTTGGACACAAATCTATTTTTTTTAAGCTGATTAAATTCAGAAATCCTTCAAAATAATTGAACATTATAGTTGCTTTTTAGAAACAGAGTAGTGTTAACTGCTTCCTCTAAAGTTTTAGCAATCATTTATTTTATATTTCTTTCTTAGGATTGTACTTAAGAAAGACAAGCTTCCTTAAGAATTGTGATTTCTTGGAGTTCCTTGGGTGCTGTGGTTACTGATACATTAGATGTAGGAAGAAGTATAGCCATAGTTTATAAAACTTACAGAGCTGGGTAAACTGGACAGTAAAATATTAGATAAGATTTAGTAGAATGAGCCTTGCAATAGAAGTCAGAAATTAAAGTATATTGTAAAGATAGAAAGTGCTCATGAAAATAAATATTTTCACATTCTAACAAAATGTTTTAGATATAAGTATAGACCTTTTCAGATTGAGGACTTTAGATCTCTCTTGGATAAAAGAATGCCATTTATTAACAGGTATAGGTTTACAGAATAATTTCACAAATAGCTCACCTTCTAAGCAAACATTAATTGAATATATTCTGTATGACAGGCTTTGTATTAGGAGCTGTGAAAGTAATTCAGTCGTGTCTGATTCTTTGTGACCCTATGGACTATACAGTCCATGGAATTCTCTAGGCTAGAATACTGGAGTGGGTAGCCTTTCTTTTCTCCAGGGGATCTTCCCAACCCAAGGATCAAACTCAGGTTTCCTGCATTGCAGGCAGATTCTTTACCAACTGAACTATCAGGGACGCCCAGGCTGGAGAAGAGAAGATCCACTGGAGAAGGGAAAAAGCTACCCATTCCAGGATTCTGGCCTGGAGAACTAGCCCATGCGGCTGCAAAGAGTCAGACGGGGCTGAGTGACTTTCACTTTCATTAGGAGCTAAGGAGGCTTCAAAGTCTTGGAACACACTTATGGCTCTGGAGGGGATGTAAGATAAAGATCCTCAGCATTTCATTTATATCTTTCCTGCAAAGCTTATCATTTTTTAAAAACCTTGTGTATAGAGATGCACTGGTTTCCCTGCTGGCTCAGTGGTAAAGAACTCACCTGCCAATGCAGGAGAAGCGGGTTTGATCCCTGGATTGGGAAGATCACTGGAGAAGGAAATGGCAACCCATTCCACTATTCTTGCCTGGGAAATCCCATTGACAGAGGAGCCTGGTGAGCTACAGTCCACAGGGTTGCAAAAGAGTTGGCATGACTTTAGTGACTAGACAACACAGCTATACACATGCCTTACTATTTTTGATAAACTATAAGCTTATTGAAGTCATGATCAACCTAATTACTTTTGAATGCCTAATATCAAGAATAGTGGATAGCAAATAAGAGATCAATCAGTATTTTCTGAATTAATGTCCTATATAAAATTGCTGGATGTTAGGGAGGAGAGATATTATCTCTATAGATAAGGAAAAAGCAGTGGTATATGACTACATTTATTGTAAAAATGATGAATAATTTTATGGCAATGAGTTTTAAGATATAAAAGGAAAATAAATTCAGTCCAAATTAAATTATTCTATTTTAAGAAACTGTTTTCTTGAAGTCATGTTTAGAATGTTGACTAGATCGGTCCTGAATAACTACTGGCTTCACTAACTCACCTTACATTTTCCTAACACAAATTGTAGTACTAATTTTTTCTTCTTAGCCTAATTACGTATAAATTTAAATTTTCCCTAAATTTTACTGCATTGTTTTCTGAAAAAACATAAAATATTAGTTATTTAAATAAATAGCTTTAAGTTAGAAAACTCCTTTGAAAACTAATGGTTTAGGAAGGAAAATAGGTTCAGTTCACTTCATTCGCTCAGTCGTGTCCGACTCTTTGCGATCCCATGAATTGCAGCACGCTAGGCCTCCCTGTCTATCACCAACTCCCAGAGTTCACTCAAACTCATGCCCATAGAGTCGGTGATGCCATCCAGCCATCTCATCCTCTGTCATCCCCATCTCCTCTTGCCCCTGATCCCTCCCAGCATCAGAGTCTTTTCCAATGAGTCAACTCTTTGCATGAGGTGGCCAAAGTATTGGAGTTTCAGCTTTAGCATCATTCCTTCCAAAGAACAACCAGGACTGATCTGCTTTAGAATGGACTAGTTAGATTTCCTTGCAGTCCAAGGGACCCTCAAGAGTCTTCTCCAACACCACACTTCAAAAGCATCAATTCTTCAGTGCTCAGCTTTCTTCACAGTCTAACTCTCACATCCATACATGACCACTGGAAAAACCATAGCCTTGACTAGACGGACCTTAGTCGGCAAAGTAATGTCTCTGCTTTTGACTATGCTATCTAGATTGGTCATAACTGTTCTTCCAAGGAGTAAGTGTCTTTTAATTTCATGGCTGCAGTTACCATCTGCAGTGATTTTGGAGCCTAGAAAAATAAAGTCTGACACTGTTTCCACTGTTTCTCCATCTATTTCCCATGAAGTGATGGGACCACATGCCATGATCTCAGTTTTCTGAATGTTGAGCTTTAAGCCAACTTTTTCACTCTCCACTTTCACTTTCATCAAGAGGCTTTTTAGTTCCTCTTCACTTTCTGCCATAAGGGTGGTGTCATCTGCATATCTGAGGTTATTGGTATTTCTCCCAGCAATCTTGATTCCAGCTTGTGCTTCTTCCAGCCCAGCGTTTCTCATGATGTACTCTGCATAGAAGTTAAATAAGCAGGGTGACAATATACAGCCTTGACGTACTCCTTTTCCTATTTGGAACCAGTCTGTTGTTCCATGTCCAGTTAAACTCTAGCTAATACCCTCTTCCAACAACACAAGAGAAGACTCTACATATGGACATCACCAGATGGTCGACACTGAAATCAGATTGATTATATTCTTTGCAGCCAAAGATGGAGAAGTTCTATACAGTCAGCAAAAACAAGAGTGGGAGCTGACTGTGGCTCAGATCATGAACTCCTTATAGCCAAATTCAGACTAAAATTGAAGAAAGTGGAGAAAACCACTAGACCATTCAGGTATGACCTAAATCAAATACAGTGGAAGTGAGAAATAGATTTAAGGGACTAGATCTGACAGACAGAGTGCCTGATGAACTATGGATGGAGGTCTGTGACATTATACAGGAGACAGGAATCAAGACCATCCCCAAGAAAAAGAAATGAAAAAAGCAAAATGGCTGTCTGAGGAGGCCTTACAAATAGCTGTGAAAAGACAGGAAGCAAAAGCAAAGGAGAAAAAGAAAGCTATACCCATTTGAATTCAGAGTTCCAAAGAATAGCAAGGAGAGATAAGAAAGTCTTCCTCAGTGATCCATGCAAAGAAATAGAGGAAAACAATAGAATGGGAAAGATTAGAGATCTCTTAAAGAAAATTAGAGATGCCAAGGGAACATTTCATGCAAAGATGGGCTCAATAAAGGACAGAAATGGTATGGACCTAACAGAAGCAGAAGATATTAAGAAGAGGTGGCAAGAGTACACAGAAGATCTGTACAAAAAAGATCTTCACAACCCAGATAATCACGATTGTGTGATCACTCACCTAAAGCCAGACATCCTAGAATGCAAAGTCAAGTGGGCCTTAGAAAGCGTCACTACAAACAAAGCTAGTGGAGGTGATGGAATTCCAGTTGAGCTATTTCAAATCCTGAAAGATGATGCTGTGAAAGTGCTGCACTCAATATGCCAGCAAATTTGGAAAACTCAGCAGTGGCCACAGGACTGGAAAAGGTCAGTTTTCATTCCAATCCCAAAGAAAGGCAATGCCAAAGAATGCTCAAATATAGCACAGTTGCACTCATCTCACAGGCTCGTAAAGTAATGCTCAAAACTCTCCAAGTCAGGCTTCAGCAATATGTGAACCGTGAACTTCCAGATGTTCAAGCTGGTTTTAGAAAAGGCAGAGGAACCAGAGATCAAATTGCCAACATCCGCTGGATCATGGAAAAAGCAAGAGAGTTCCAGAAAAACATCTATTTCTGCTTTATTAACTATGCCAAAGCCCTTGACTGTGTGGATCACAATAAACTGTGGAAAATTTTGAAAGAGATGGGCATACCAGATCACCTGACCTGCCTCTTGAGAAACCTGTATGCAGGTCAGGAAGCAACAGTTAGAACTGGACATGGAACAACAGACTGGTTCCAAATAGGAAAAGGAGTACGTCAAGGCTGTATATTGTCACCCTGCTTATTTAACTTCTATGCAGAGTACATCATGAGAAATGCTGGGCTGGAAGAAGCACAAGCTGGAATCAAGATTGCCAGGAGAAATGTCAATAACCTCAGATATGCAGATGACACCACCTTTAAGGCAGAAAGCGAAGAGGAACTAAAGAGCCTCTTGATGAAAGTGAAAGAGAAGCTTGAAAAAGTTGGCTTAAAGCTCAACATTCAGAAAACTGAGATCATGGCATGTGATCCCATCACTTCATGGGAAATAGATGGAGAAACAGTGGAAACAGTGTCAGACTTTATTTTTCTAGGCTCCAAAATCACTGCAGATGGTTACTGCAGCCATGAAATTAAAAGATGCTTACTCCTTGGAAGGAAAGTTATGACCAACCTAAACAGCATATTCAAAAGCAGAGACTATACTTTGCCAACAATGGTCCATCTAGTCAAGGCTATAGTTTTTCCAGTAGTCATGTATGGATGTGAGAGTTGGACTATAAAGAAAGCTGAGCACCAAAGAATTGATGCTTTTGAACTGTGGTGTTGGAGCAGACTCTTGCGAGTTCCTTGGACAGCAAGGAGATCCAACCAGTCCATCCTAAAGGAGAACATCTTGGGTGTTCATTGGAAGGACTGATGTTGAAGCTGAAACTCCAGTACTTTGGCCAACTGATGCAAAGAGCTTACTCATTGGAAAAGACCCTGATGCTGGGAAAGATTGAGGGCAGGAGGAGAAGGGGACGACAGAGGATGAGATGGCTGGATGGCATCATTGACTCGATGGACATGGATTTGGGTGGACTCTGGGAGTTGGTGATGGACAGGGAGGCCTGGCGTGCCGCAGCGCATGGGATTGGAAAGAGTCGGACATGACTGAGCGACAGAACTGAACTGAACTACTACATAATAGTTTATAAAAATATCATTTCATGTAAGATTCTCAGATCATTGTTCATAGTTATAATGATGATGATAATGAACACTCATTTCCACGCAACACTGAGGTTTAAAAAATCAACAGTGTAGTAAAGCTTACATTAGCCTTAGACTAAGTCCTGTAAACTTTGATGAAAACTGTTTTTGTAAATATAGGTCTTTCCATGTTAATTTTGCAAAAATGTTGAGTGGTCATTTGGGATATTGAATTGTCTCTTTATCTAAAATATATAAAAGACATAGAATACATACATGTAAAAATGAGCCTAGCTATATATTTTTCAAAATTATAAAATCACTCATATTTTATAGGAGCACTGTAAGAAACACTTTCACTATTTTATGGCTAAAAAAATTCTACATTTATTATTAGTTCAGTTTTAATAAAGTAGCCAGTATTAAAATTTTTGTAAGCTGAACAGTAACATACTTAGTACCTACAACTGAAAGGAGCTTAACAGATCATTTAGTCTAGTCTGACCTCTTCATTGTACTGATAAGCCAAGGTCTAGAGAATAAAAGTAGCATGCCCAAGATCATATAGCTAGTACTGGAAGGAGAATAAGAACTCTTTAGTTCTCGTTTCAACATTATTATTTAAGTAGAAATGGATAGATGAATCAATCTTTGTACCTTTCAAGCACATTTCCAGTATTGGTGAATTTTTTCAATGGCAAACCTTTATTTAGTGTACTGTTACCTAAACACTGTTCTAAACAATAGAAGTGCAACAACAAGCAACTCAGAAATGGTCCCTGTTTAACGGCACTATTAAACCCTTTGGAAGTAACTATGAATGATGGCTAGGATAAGTGCTGAGAAAGAAAACTATAGAATGTCAAGAGACTGTCTAACAAGAGTATTTAACATAGTTTGGAGGATAAAAATAGTTTCTCTGAGGAAGTAATGCTTTGAGAACTACCCAGGTGGAAAAGTTGATAGAGTATTCCAGAAAGAAGAAACATCAATTACCGTGGCTCTGAGCCAATAAAAGGAAAGAAAATAACGTTTTCAAGGAACGTAAAGAAGGCCAACAAGGCAGGACTATTGAGGGGACACAGAGTGGCATGGGAAGAGGCAAAAGAGGGAGAATCAAGACACAAAGACTCTTTTCTATGTTTCACTACCAGCTTATTGGCCAAACCTGTAAGTAAATTGGATTAAGAAAGTCCTATGACAATCTCACAAACCCACAAATATATACCTCTAGTTGTGTTTCAGGAGTCCTGTGTCCTGAGACTAGCCTTAAAGAAAAACCTATTTTATATTTGTATTCTAGTGACACTTTTATAACTAAGTCCACTTAGATTTAACACAAAACAGTAGGTCCTACCAACCAAACTCAGCCTTACCGTGAAATTCTTGAGTGTCTTTGAGCACACACACCGGCCTTAGGTCTCATCAGTTCAGTTCAGTCACTCAGGCGTGTCTGACTCTTCGCGACCCCATGAATCACAGCACCCCAGGCCTCCCTGTCCATCACCAACTCCCAGAGTTCACTCAGACTCACGTCCATCGAGTCAGTGATGCCATCCAGCCATCTCATCCTCTGTTGTCCCCTTCTCCTCCTGCCCCCTTCTCCTCCTGCCCCCAATTCCTCCCAGCATCAGAGTCTTTTCCAGTGAGTCAACTCTTCACATAAGGTGGCCAAAGTACTGGGGTTTCAGCTTCAGCATCATTCCTTCCAAAGAAATCCCAGGGCTGACCTTCTTCAGAATGGACTGGTTGGATCTCCTTGCAGTCCAAGAGACTCTCAAGAGTCTTCTCCAACACCACAGTTCAAAAGCATCAATGCTTCGGCACTCAGCCTTCTTCACAGTCCAACTCTCACATCCATACATGACTACTGGAACAACCATAGCCTTGACTAGATGGACCTTAGTCGGCAAAGTAATGTCTCTGCTTTTGAATATGCTATCTAGGTTGGTCATAACTTTCCTTCCAAGGAGTAAGA
The DNA here is from genome assembly GCF_023091745.1 of Budorcas taxicolor. NCBI lineage: Eukaryota > Metazoa > Chordata > Mammalia > Artiodactyla > Bovidae > Budorcas > Budorcas taxicolor. The sequence continues at coordinate 35,884,035 of NC_068924.1, read as the reverse complement.
GTCTTTTAATTTCATGGCTGCAGTCAGCATCTGCAGTGATTTTGGAGCCCCCAAAAATAAAGTCTGACACTGTTTCCACTGTTTCCCCATCTATTTCCCATGAAGATCAAGACCTAAGAAATATATTGTATCAGGGTCATTTTACAACACTACTGTATTGGGGAAGAAAGGCATGCTTTACCTCCCAAGGAGTCAAATTTATGTCAAATTATAATGGATGGTGTCACAGTGTATCTAATACTTACCATAATGTGAAATACACATTCTTTTATACCTGCTTTCTGTGATAAATCACATAAGATCTCCAAAGGAGAGCACCATAGAAAAAAAGGTGAAAGGACTTTTATTCTCATAATCACATGATTTTCACATCACCACTCATCCAGTCATTCAGTTATCACCCCTATTCATTCATGCGCTAATTCAACGAACATATATTGAGCACCATCTCAGTCAGGTACTATGCTAGGTATTTTACCCTTATTTTATTTCATCTTGAAAATAGTTATGTGTAATAGGAATTATTTTCCATCTTTGAATCAGTCTCACTTTAAAGACCATATGCATTCTGCTACTACATGTTAAAATTATTTAAAGTAAGCTATACAGTGAATCACAATGAAACCCATTTCCTGTTCCTAACTACGAGACAAGAATCGTTTTCCAAGAAGAGATTCTGATATTGCTGCTCTTCTGAGCTGTTCTGACATCTTCCAGATGTCTCACAGCTACTTTTTCTAAAATAGTGCCTCACAGTTCTCAAATGGAGAAAGGAGAGTTAAGGGTACTACCAGCCACTTTGAAGGAGTAAGGGGCACAATTTTTAGCTAAACTTCCTTCTCCAACCAAGCTGTGAGCCATAATAGAAGACTCCTGAAATACCCTAGTGACATATGTTTAATAGACTGATAAAGTAAAAAAGAACTATGCAGACTATGGGTAGAAATAGAGAACTTGATAAAAAGGGAAGCTGACAGGGGCTTTAAATTGGCACCAGTAGGCTCTAGTATATGGAAACCAACAGTAAAGAAAAAGCAGACACGACTTCACACGCTGGATTCTCTTTGGAGTAAATTCTCCTGTGTTTTGTCATTTCAATTAGAAAGGGCATTTTAAAGTGGCCTGTCGGAATCTAACCCTGAGAGGGAAAAAAAAAAATTTCTCCTTCAAATACAACTCGCCTATTGGTAGATAATGAAGAAAGGAGGAAAAGAGAAAATGCTATTCTATAAAAACATTCAATAGGCACTGACTTGAAGACTTCAACTCTCTCCTTTATATCCACCTGATTTACTGTGGTTCCATGTAAAGTCTGAGAATCCCAGGCTTCTAACCCAGGTTAACTCAGATTCTGTTCTCATATACTAGACACAACTTGGGGTGTCATAAGGAGATGTTGGAGAAACAAGCAGGTTGGGTAGGGTGGCATTCTTCAGGAAATGTCATTACTTACGTGACTGATGCTGCCTAACACTAGGGCCCAAGCCTGGCTCAGTTCACCAGGGATATCCTGGATTTTGTTACCCTCTCAAAACAATGCTGATGACCATTCTACCAACCAAGGAATGCTATAAAGCTGGGTAAGTTCAGCCGTGAGGCTGTAAGAAGGTGAAAAGGAGACAGGGGTAATTAAGCAGCTTGATTTAGTGCTTGTTCAGCACAGGGAAGAAAGTGTGTCAGTAATAAGTCATTACAGACTGAAGGAGGGGTGGGGGAGAGAGTTTAAAAATAATTTGAAAGAGATCACAAATACTTTTACTTCTCATAAACCTTCAATGTCAACAAAATGATCCAGGAAATATAGCTGTGGTTTTATGGAAGGAAAGAACTGAAGTCCTTGTTTTCAGCATAGAAGGCACTTGTTTAGCTATACCCCTCATATTTGACACCATCGAAAACTCGAGAGAGGAGCAACAGGGAAAGAGCAACTCCTCCCACTCATCACAGTCACATACTGGCTTAATTCCAAGTCAGCCCCCCTGCCCCTCCTGCATAATTTTTATTGCCATATTTTCCTTTCCTATTAACTGCTCCTATTTTTCATAATTCTACTCATCACTTTCTCCTTAAAGACTTTCCTGTCCACTGCCTCCTTTGTGTTCCCACTATATCTCTTTCTCTATCTCTGTGTACTTTCTCCAAACTGTGAGCTCCCTAATTAAGGGAAGAATTAAGTCGTATTTGTTTTTATGTCCCTAGAACCTAACTTAATGTCTCACAATTAATACATGCTCTGTTAATATGAACCACTAAAACCCCTTCATTTTGCTTTCTTGTCTCTGTCTCCTTAAAATTGCTATAATTTCTGCCCACGCTCTTTTCTTAGTATACTTTTCCTCACACCTTCTCCAAAAGGAACCCCAGAGATGGAGGTAATTTCTCTTCACTTATGTCTTCTTGAACCAATAAGCATGTGAATTCACCATGTAATGTATTGATTTTCTTGCAAAGAAACATCAGACAACACAATGTTAACAGAAGAAAGAATTGTATACATGATTTAATCTGAGCCCTTTTCTTTACAGATGAAGAAAATGCAAGCCTAGAAAAGGAAGTTATTTGTATAAGCATACCAAGTGGTGAGCTGGGGGCTGAATGAAATCTAGAACCTAGGTTCCTTAATTTTCCCATTTAGTGTTCACAGGGACTCATTTCTCCTTGTGTTCCATTTTCCTGGGGGACTGACTGCAAATAGAATTTGTACATTCTATCAGAGCTTTTAGTTTGGACTCCATTCACCATTTCCCTGAGATTTAAAGAGAAATTCATCCTACATGTACTTAGAAAGTAATCATTGGGCACCTGAGAATTATTTATGCTGTAGAATTTTATTTTAATATTTGTCATAAGATGTAATATTTTTAAATGTAACCACAGTATTCAGGTTAATTATAATGATATTAAGGTTTCTACAGATTTTTTAAATTAAAGTTTATGCAAATACACAGAAAGGGCAAAATTTGTCTCAGGTGAGAACAGACGTATTTCACCCCCTTTGAGACTTCTGCCATTTGTCTTCCCACGAAAAATCAAGGGAAAAATGGGACAAGCATTGAGTGTAAGCCACTGAAGAGCCAGGACCTGTTTAATTCATTTCATTATCCCCTGCAGCCGGCTCAAGAATGTCAAGTAAAGAAAAATGAATTGAAAAAGAGAGTTTTCCTGGCTAGATCATCTTGCCTATTTTCCCAAGCACTGAGTAGCTTGCTCCTCTGACATAACTCATTGTGTTAATGGGATGGGGAACAGGGGGGATATGCTGCGTGTGAAAGAGAGGAGAAGCTGTGAAAAAAGGAAAAAAGAATAGAAAAGAGGTCCAGGTCAAAGGCCTTACCCTTACACAAAGAGAATTATTTTAAAAAATTTGGAATCCATCAAATAACAGAGCATCCAGTGGTCTGCTATGAAAAAAAAAATCATTCTCTAATAGCACCAATTCTATTTGAATGCACTTAGGAGAGCAATTTCCTTATGGAACACAGTTGCACAGAGCAAATACTAAAAACAAACAAATCCACCTCCAATAGTTTTAGCAAGAAAACTCAATCTCTCACTGCTTCTTCCAAGTATCTTTTCTGTCAGGGTGCTAAATAAAATATGTAAACACATAAGGCTTTACTTACAGAAATAAAAGTTCAGTCATTGAAACAATTAGTAATTTGGTTCTTAAAGCAAGATATTCGAAGAGGTGATTAATGAGGGCAATTGGAAATCGGCATTATGGGAATGAATCTGTTTTCCTCTGTTTCCAAGAGATGGGCAGGCAATGCTGGAGAGATCCAGCTCTCTCAATGTGTTCCAAGTGCTACAGCTTGCATTTGTAAGGCTACTTTAACTCTCTAGTCACAAAGTCTTAGCTCATCAGAGAAGTCTTAAACAAATGCATCTTGACTCTACCAATAGGCTATAAAACTTATCAATGAGTCCAGAAGTTGAGTTTGAAATCCAAGCATTATTTCCCTAAAACTAAGTCACAAGGAATTTTTCAAAAGATATATCTGGGTGTGTGTTTAATAAAATACTTTTAGTTTAATAAAATCCCTTTTAATAAAAGTAAACAGTTCAATAAAATGCTTTTCATATTTTCCGATATTCAAAAGCATTGTTTCTTTGTAACTGAAAGGTAAAGTTCATTCAAAACTTATTTAATGAGTAGCTACTCCTGGTCAGATGCTATGCAAGAAATACAGAGGAGGTCAGGAAAACTAAAAGAAGGAAACATTTGAGTAGAGACCTGAAAGAAGTGAGGAAGCAAAGCAGGTCATTATCTGGGTAAGCACTTCAGGCAGAGGCAAAGAAAAGGTGAAAGTCCTAAGACCAAGGGTGTGCTTATGTGTAGGTTTGAGAAACAGCAAGGCCAGTGAGGCTGTAGCTGAGTGAGCTGGGCAAAGAGTAATAGGTCAGGTGTCAAAAAGAGAGCAGGGAGGTCAGATCATGCAGACCTTGAGTACTATCAGACCGACTTTGGATTTCACTCCGAGTGTCTGAGTTTCTAGGAAACACTATTACAACAACATGGCAGACCCGGAAATCCCTCAGCAATACCCACAGAAAAATCTGGAGATGTGCCACTGCTGCCTTGCCTTGGCCTGTGATGACTGCCAAGAAACCAGATGCTATTGCTTGAAAAATATTCTACAACTGTCTAACTTCTATGCCCTTCGATTTCCAGCCATAATGAAGCCTCCAAAACAACACACAATGAAGACAAATATGGGTAAGTATGCAATGAAAAAAGTTTTTAACTTGTTAAAAATATATCTTTGGGGAAAAATGCATGAAAAGACGGTATAATATTTTCTAAATGCTATTTTTTCCCTCTAATGAATGGATAGAACAAATATTGCTAGTTGGCAATAAACGTGTTTATTACATGGAAATATTTTACTTTTTTAAACTGTAAACTCTTTTAAGCTGGTTTTTAAAATCTCAGGAGATTTTGGAAGATTGAACACAAGAATTATGCTAATGAACAAAATTTCATATCTATGATGAAATGTACAAACTTACTTTTTTAAAATCTCATATTAATAATAACATGAAATGTGCATTTGCAATCAATATTAAGAGATAAGGATGCATTTTGAATTCACTTTTAAGTGATCCAGTAAACTGGCAAGAAATAATGTAAAATATCCTCTTCTTCCCTTACTCTTATATTTTCTTCTGTATTTTTAAAATTCAAATAAATATTTTACACTGTTTAAGAGCCACATCTACTAACTTTCATTTTTAAACTGCAAATTATTAGTATTGCCAATTGGAGAACTTCAGCATATTTTGTAGTATGTAAATATGCCATCTGTATCCTACAGTAATACCCATGGCTTACTCACTAATTAGCAGAAAGGAATGATACCTTATACATAGCAGCCATAGTAAAAATTATTTAAATAGTCTATCATAAACATACACTGTGCTCTATTGTCACTAGACATGATACTGATACATATCTCAATAATCCACCTTGAGAAATCATTACAGAAGATGAAGCAGGCAATGGTTAATATAAAGGAATGAAGAAGAAGCTTAGAAAAATAAGGTTTACATGTTGCTATGAGCAGGATAATACAGTGATTAAGAATGCACACTCTTCAGTCAGAACCTACTAATTATGCGATCTCGGGAAAGTTATGTAATCTCTCAGTGCCTTAAATTTCCACATCTTTAAAATGGGAAGCTAATAGCACTTACTCCAAAAGATTTGTTGTATGGAATAAATGAATTAATGCACATAAATACTTAAAACAGGGGCTCACTATAAAGACTACTACTACACCATAAAGACTCAAAATCTGTAAGCTCTTAAATCTTTATTGTTATATCCTCTTAAACAGATGTCGCTCCAAAGACCTTATTCAGAAAATACTTGGCATTTTTACTTAATTTAACAAAAAAAATATTAGGAATACAAAGATTAAGAAGACAGGATGCCTTTCAGGTACTCACACCAAGAATAGGAAGGCGAAGGGAAGAAAGACACAATATGGTACATTTACAAATTGCTACTGAGACACATCACTGGGAACAATCTTTTTTGTCCTCCCAGATTTATTGAGGCACAATTGGTAAATAAAGTTGGGTAACTTTAATGTGGACACGTGATAATTTGATATGTGAATCTGTTGTGAAATGACTACTACAATGTAGGTAACACATCCATCAGAAATATTTTGACTGAGGACAGTTAGGTAGGTTTTACTTAGAGTAGAGCCAAAAAAAAAAAAAAAAAACCCACCAGATCTTATGTTAGCTAAAAGTTTAAAAATAATCCTGTGAAATTATTTAACAACTACAAAAATCCTGAGCAGAATGGGCACCAATCCCAACAACAAGGGAGTGTTCAGGCTACTAGAATTTCTGTTCTGCCTTAGAAAGGTCTCCTCCTCCCAGCCCATTTCTTCAGGCTAGTACCCAAAGACTGCTCTATAGAACTAAAATATTCACGCTAAAGGCCAAAGTAACTCTGAGGAAGCCTTAAGATTTATAAAATGTATCACTTCTCTGAAAAAAGGGAAGCTACCCTTGGCTATTCATTGAGGGAACAGGAACTTTGCTTTGTTCTTGTTTTCATTGTTGGACAGAGAAAAGGCTTGAAGAATTCAAAGTCCTCATTTGCGGGTGGGGGGGATGGAGTTTCAGAATCGCAATATCTCCTCTAAGTCTACTGTAGCACCTCTAGAAAACTCTGGTTCCATGATGCAAAATCACAACTTTTCTTTGTAAAGAGGGCATAATTTCAAGAAGATCATGGAATATTTATGTCTCTGTGCAGCTCTTTGAAGGAATAATCTTATGTTTTTGTGCCCATCGTGGGTCAGAGGTTCAAATCAGCACTTCTTTCTGTCACTTCTTATATGTTTTACTATAATTTACAGCTCAGTGAGAGGACACATAAAACAAAAGTGTCTATTTTATTTCAGCAACTAATTCTAGTTAATCAAAGATTTCCAGCCAAACAACCCAGCATGAAACTCTGCACGGAAAATTCGAGGAGAACAAAGCGTTTTGTCAAATAACACATCTCATGATGTAAACACATATGTCTCTTAAAGGAAATTTTATCGTCTCCACATTATCGGCATACAAAAGAAGCATTCTTGTCACAGACCTGGTGCGGCTGAGGAGTCATCGTCATTGGAAACAAGAGCCTGATTAGGTTCCCACACAGATATGAATAGACTTTCCTTTTTTAGTGAAATAGCTGCTTTTATTCCTTTTTAAAACAGACTGGTAATTGTCACCCTAAAAACACTGAATTGTACTAGGGGCAACATTTGTTTCTGCTTTTTTTTCCCCCATCTTTTTAGAATCAGCCAATAACATTACTATCCCTTCTGGTTGGTCCTCTTCTGGAAAGTCTGAGTTAATCCACAGCTGTGTGAATGTGAAAAAGGGACACAGCAGGCTAAGTCTGTTGGGTCTCTTGTCTGCTAATAAAGTGCACAGTCTGCAGGACAGATGTTAAGAGGATCTGTTAAATAAGTCAGTGGCAGAGATCCTGACCTCTGCCAGGGAACATTTTATTATTCCAGAAAGGGGCATAATTGCAAGGCATTAACAATTAGAAGAACCATAGCTTTTCTTTATAGATTTTACTCCTTGTTTCATCATTTGGTTGAAATATAGTATGAAGGCCCATTCGCTGAGAAGCAATGTGCTAAATATGATTGGATTTAGTACAAACTGCAGATTACAAGATTTCCCCAAATCCCAGGGAAATGGTTGGACCTTGGCTTTGCTTCAACCTTAAACAGTTTTGTTTATTCTGCGTGTATCGTTACACTGTTTGTACAGTTTCACTTGCCACAGGGTACCATTGTACTAAAGGGACCATGAATCTTACCAAATGTAGTTTCCTAACTATTAAATCTAGTGTAATGGGAAATGTAAACTAGAGATCAAATTAATAGAGGAATATCACACCATAAAGTTGTTCTCTATACCTTATACCACTTTACCATTTACGGTGTGAATAAAATCATGTCTACCACAAGCATTGCAAATTCCCAAGTGTGGTGTAAAAGGCACTTTGTGATCTGACCCCTTGCTTACCTTTCCAGCCTCACCTCCTATTGCTCTCATACACTCAGCCTGTGCCAGACCATTTGTTGTTTTCTGAGTGTGCCATGCTATCTAGTGCTTCTACACTGACAGGCAGACTGCTTTTTGTCTGGGGTGCTTTTTCTCTCCTCTGTATCTCTACCACTCTGAATGCCTCTCCCATAATCCTAGTGAATTTCTACTTTCCCCTCAAGATTCATTTTAACATCATCTCATCCATAAAGATTGCCCATACTTCTCCAGGTAGAGCTTAACACTTTCTCCTCCCATAGCATTTTTATTCTGGAAGCACATACTCTTTAACAGTTCTCACATTGTTTACCAGATGGTAGGCCCTCTGAGGGCAAGGATCAAGTTCTATCCATTTTAATATCCCCCAAATAGAAAAGAGTGCTTACTACACAGTAGGCACTTAATAAGCATGTGGGAAATAGGCTTCCCAGGTGGTGCTGGTGGTAAAGAACCCACCTGCCAAGCAGGAGACAGAAAAGATGTGGGTTTGACCCCTGGCTGGGAAGATCCCCTGGAGAAGGAAATGGCAAGCCCACTCCAATATTCTTGCCTGGAGAATCCCATGAACAGAGAAGCCTGGTGGGCTATATATAGTCCATAGGGTCACAAAGAGTCAGACAAGACTGAAAGGGACTTAGCATTCATGCATGGGGAATTAATGTATGAGTGAATTAATTACAATTAATCCTTTTTCATGTTTTTATAAGTTTTATCCTGGCCTTGTCACTACTACCTGTACCGTTAGAGGGTCTTATATTTAATATACCTTATTTTGATTTTCCAAAGAATTGTTGTTGTTGTTTAGTCATTAAGTTATGTCTGACTCTTTTGTGACCCCATGGACTATAGCCCACCAGGCTCCTCTGTCCTCCATTATCTCCCAGAGTTTGCTCAAATTTATGTCCATTGAGTGATGCTACCTAACCATCTCATCCTCTGCCCCTTCTGAGAACAAATGGAAGCATGAGCTGTATTATCCTCTTGGCCATATGTTTAAATTCAGTTATTCATCCAAAATTTATCTGGAAGTCACAAAATTTAGCTCTTCATACTCTTGCCTTACACTTCTACACACTGTAACTCAGGCCACTTACAAGCTATGTAGCTTTGGCCAGGTTAATCTATCTCTCTAGGCCTCAATCTCTGCAAAAACCAAAAGATTCACATGATACTTGACAGTGTGTTGCTGTTCAGTTGGTAAGTCATGTCCAACTCTTCTGTGACCCTAGGAACTGTAGCCCTCCAGGCTCTTCTGTCCATGGGATTTTCCCAGGCAAGAATACTGCCATTTCCTTCTCCAGGGGATCTTCCTGACCCTGGGATCAAACCTATATCTCCTGCACTGGCAGACGGATTCTTTACCACTGAGCCACCAGGAAAGACCACTTGACAGTGTGTGAAGCATTTTTGACAAACATTTTCTTATTTATTTCTCACAACTGCCCAATGAGTATAGATATCATTCCTAATCCACTTAATAGAATCTGGTATGAAAGTGTTAGTCACTCAGTCATGTCTGACTCTTTGTAACCCCATGGACTGTAGCTGGCCATGCTTCTCCATCCATGGGATTTTTCCAGGCAACAATACTGGTGTGGGTTGCCACTTCCTTCTCCAAGGGAACTTCCTGACCCAGGGATTGAACCTGGGTCTCCTGCATTGCAGGCAGACTCTCCACTGTCTGAGCCACTGGGGAAACCCAGAATCTGGGTATAGAAAGATTGATTTGCTCAAGCTCATGGAACCAGTGGTAGAGTTGGGATCTGGTCTTCAAGGCCTCTGAAGGACTTTCTAGCTCTGAAAATTATGCCATTTTTCAATCTCTTTGTCTACTTATGAAGGCTTTTCTTTCAATATTGTGGCACTTTTTTCAAATAGTGGCAAGTCCAGTTTAAAATACCTTACTTGCTTCTTGACCACTTTAATTGGTTTCTTGCTAAAAGAGCACTGCACTATGCCTTGTGCTTTTTGAAGTCTGTTGTGCTCATCAGGCATAGGCATTAGGACAAAAATATTTCAAAGAATCTATACACAACCAGCTTGATTAACCAATAAATGAGTATATTTGTATACACACATACCAAATGATCAGCTATATCTTACCTGTTTGTATCACTTTTAAGTGTTGCTCATTTAATTGCTTTCATCCCCAGGCTATAAGAGGGCAGGAACTTGTTTAGCTTGTTTGCCTAATAGAGTACCTAAAGTACACAGTACATGCTTTAAAAATATGTTGAATTAATGAATTAATAAGAGAGATACAAGTATAAGGATGTGGAGAGAAACGGTGTTTATTGAGTCTTTTCCATGTAGTAGACACTGACCTAGCTGATTGACTTGTGTTACTTCATTTAATCCTTGCGATATGGGAGGTATCATTATCCCCATTTCATAGCTGAGGAGACTGAGTTTCAGAGGACATTAGCTCATGTTCACATCATTCTTTCAACTGAAGAGGTCTTATGGAACTGATTTTTTGAAACCTTCAAGCCATTTACTATCGTATAGACAGACAGCATGTCACAGAACAAGCTAGCTACTAAATAGTGAGCATGCTGTTCAAACACAGTGGCATATCATCACCTGATGATATATGCCATTTTCCTTTTTCACAGTGAGGTATAATGGTATTTGCTGCTGAGAGTTTCATAGTCAGGAAATGTGGCAGAGGTGGATCTAAAATCAGGAATAATATGGGTGGATATAGATGAATTATATATGAATACTTTATTCTGCAAATCAGCAATGCCTCTATTAAAACCATTGATAAATGGATGGAAAAGTATGGGAAAGTGGAGGATTTCAACCCAAATTGGTCAGATTTAGGCCTCTACTTTCTCGGCAAATTCCTCATTCTTGCTCTTACTCTGCTGTACCATGTCTAAGCCAATGACATAGCTATGCATTCATTATTCAGGGACTACCCCTTGGGCCCTGGAACAAACACTTCCTAGGATGTGAGGAAGATGTTCTGAGCAGATGAGCACTTCATAGAGGTGTATCTTTTTCTATGTGGTTTAAGGATCCCCTAAACTCTGGAGGGCAATCTCAGCACACTGAGGACTAGTTGGGGCACATGCTCCACTCCATTTAGTGACAGCGACTGTTTCTCTTTCTTCTTAAAAAAATGACTCACAGCAGATGAATGGATAAGAAAGCTGTGGTACATATACACAATGGAGTATTACTCAGCCATTAAAAACAATACACTTGAATCAGTTCTAATGAGATGGATGAAACTCGAGCCGATTATACAGAGTGAAGTAAGCCAGAAAGAAAAACACCAATACAGTATACTGACACATATATACGGAATTTAGAAAGATGGTAATGATGACCCTGTATGCGAGACAGCTAAAGAGACACAGATGTATAGAACGGACTTTTGGACTCTGAGGGAGAGGGAGAGGGTGGGATGCTTTGGGAGAATGGCATTGAAACATGTATACTATCATGTAAAAAATGAAGTGCCAGTCTATGTTCAATACAGGATACAGGATGCTTGGGGCTGGTGCATGGGGATGATCCAGAGAGATGATATGGGATGGGAGGTGGGAGGGGGATTCAGGATTGGGAGCTTGTATATACCCGTGGTGGATTCATGTCAATGTATGGCAAAACCAATACAGTATTGTAAAGTAAAATAAAGTAAAAATAAAATTAAAAAAAATAAATCGAAAAAAAAAAGATTTGCTTTTTTATTTTTAAGCAGATCAAGCAATAATCCATTGAGAATGTGATGCTAAACCACTTTTCCTATAGAGTGTTTAAACTGGACCTCAGAGAAAGAGCTTGATACAATTCAATGACTGAAGTAATACCTTTGTCCATTTGAGCATTAAATGGCCCGTTGAAATACAGCTTAGTTAGAAGGAATTTCAGAAAATAGTACTTTCTAATTTTTTTTTTCTTTCCCAGCTGACTAGAGCAGAGCTTGGAAAATGCAGTTCAATCACTTTCTACAGCCTCTCAGGTCAGCCTCTCACCAGTGTTAATTAAATATAACCCCCTTAGAATACGAGAGGTTAAGTGAGAGCAACATAGCATTCTTCTCCAATATATTACTGTGAACACAAATGGCCATAATCTGTTTATAAGAAGGCTTCTTTGAGCACAGAGGTCTCACTAATGAAAAATTATAAGAGGAAAAGCAACATAATGTGACAACTGTTCATCGCAAAATACATTTTAAACTACCCATTTCCACATCCATTGTGCTTAAATAACACATATCATAAAGGAAATTGGTGTAACAGATGGTTTCAGCTCTGGGTAGCAAATGCAGACCAGTTTTCAGTGTGATAAAGTGAAACTGGAAAAGCCAGTGCATAATTCAGTCAATCTCTAACCCGAAGTCTCTCTTCCCCTCAAGCCAGAGAACTTTTCCCCAGCAGCTAAAGGCATTAGTGTGCTTTCTCTTTTTAGCCGATGTTGTATCTTCAGTGGCACAGCTTGCCCTGATTTTCTAAAACTAGAAAATTGCTGAAAGAATGGTTTTATACTAGCCATTTGAAATTAGAAAAGTCTCTTTAAAACTACAGGGTTTATGGTTCTAAAAAAGTTGCATACACTGTCCAAAGCTATTTGTAAATTACATCATTTTAAAATAAAGCTCTTTAATACTCTATAATTAGTCTTGTCTCTCTGAACATGACTTTACTGTAAATGCTCCTTCCTGACTCTTCTATTGTCCCAAGATTCCTGAGAAGAAAGCAGCCAAGCGATAATTCAACATTATTGCTGCTTCAGTGCACTAATCGCTTAAAGAGCAGCAAAGACTCTGTGCTCTCTGCCCCACAGCTCCCGCAGCCTCCTGGCCTGAGGCTGGCATCCCGACCCAACAATGTCCAGATGTCAAGAGGAATCCCCAGCTCCTGATGCAGCAGGCGCTCCATTCCAGTATGGTCAAACATCTGCTTCATCTGCTGGCATGCAACCTGCTGAACACGCTCAGAGGGCAGCACAGGCGACGGATGGGCAAGGACACACTCCCCAGCTACTCCGGGAGACTCATCAAAACTTTGAAATTATAAGACAGGCCTAGAAACTCTCAAAAGAAAAGAATTCCACACTCAGCAAAAAACATAAGCATTTTCCTCCAAAGAAAGCTATGGAAGAAAATATATTTCATGATAGCTGTCTTTCTTTGTTAATTCTAGTAGGCTTGAAATTTCTTCTGGACAGTTAACTACAAATTTGGAAAATACCTGAACTCTTTGAGATCCCCAAAATGTGATGTTGGCTTTGAAAATTTTCCTTTTACAATTTAATTATATTACTTTTAATTCACTTAGATATTATAATAATAGGAGAATAAGTTGTGCAGGAAAACTTCTAAATGACTGTGCTTCCTGCATACCTACATACCGCAGAGTTTTAAGCAAAGAATCTTGGTCAGGAAATAAATTTTAAAATGCACTTAAACAATACATTATAGTCCTATTTTGTTTAATAGGTAAGTAATCTGGTCCAAGTCACTTAACCCATCTGAGCCTCAATTTTTCTTTTAAAATATTGGGTAATATCAAAGTATAATTTATTATACAGTCTAAATATAAATTGCTTATTCAGTACTATGCATTATGTATAACTGTACATATATATACATATATATAATATTCATACTATTCTTGAGTCTGTTTTGTCTAGTTTTGTTTTTACAAAGTTAGGCTTCTTTATAATATCCAATCCACACATCAAATACAGGTTCTCTGCCAAGAGTGATTCCACTCATCCTGTGGGACCTCAACAAATAGCATCCTATAAAAACTAATGAACAGCTTCCATGTCCTCACCAAATTTAATATTTACTTCATTCTAAAAGACAGATTTATATACTATTATAGTCATAAATAATATTCCTTTACCAAAAACCAGAGTATATTGTGTGCTTAAACAACTGAAATAATAAGGTTGAGAATTGTGACTGCTCTAGGCAGAACTGACTGATCAGAATAAAAGTCTTAGTTCTGAAGATCCAAGTGAAGCGAAGAACTAAGACCCACATACTGGTCTCAGTCTTTTAAATCTGCTCATATATGTCCAGGTGGATAGGTAGACAGGTAGGTGGGATATTTCTGTTAAGACGAGTAAGATTTGCAATCCCAGTTCAGTTCAGTTCAGTCACTCAGTCGTGTCTGATTCTTTGTGACCCCATGGACTGCAGCAGGCCAGGCTTCCCTGTCCATCACCAACTCCCAGAGCCTACTCAAACTCATGTCCATCGAGCTGGTGTGCCATCCAACCATCTCATCCTCCGTTGTCCCCTTCTCCTTCCACCCTCAATCTTTCCCAGCATCAGGGACTTTTCCAGTGAGTCAGTTCGTCACATCAGGTGGCCAAAGTATTGGAGTTTCAGCTTTAGCATCAGTTCTTCCAATGAATATTTAGGACTGATTTCCTATAGGATTGACTCGTTGATCTCCTTGCAGTCCAAGGGACTCTCGAGAGTCTTCTTCAACACCACAGTTCAAAAGCATTAATTCTTCGGCATTCAGCTTTCCTTATAGCCCAACTCTCACATTCGTACATGACTACTGGAAAAACCATAGCTTTGACTAGACGGACCTTTGTTGGCAAAGTAACATCTCTGCTTTTTAATATGTTGTCTAGGTGGGTCATAGCTTTTCTTCTAAGGAACAAGAGTCTTTTAATTTCATGGCTGCAGTCACCATCTGCAGTGATTTTGGAGCCCAAGAAAATAAAGTCTGCCACTGTTTCCATTGTTTCCCCATCTTTTGCTATGAGTGATGGGACCAGATGCCATGATCTTAGTTTTCTGAATGTTGAGTTTTAAGCCAACTTTTCACTCTCCTCTTTCATTTTCATCAAGAGACTCTTTAGTTCTTTGCTTTCTTCCATAAGGATGGTGTCATCTGCTTATCTGAGGTTATTGATGTTTCTCCCAGCAATCTTGATTCCAGCTTGTGCTTCATCCAGCCCAGCATCCCAACTCTTTATTGAATATTCTTCCCCTATTTTCTCTTTCTGCAACTAGCATGTAAACTACATCAGACAAGGGCTTCATTTTATATAAGTTTTCTCAGCCTCAGCTCTACTGATAGTTTGGACTGGATATTTATTTGATGAGGGTGCTGACCTGTGTACTGTAAGGTATTCAGCAGGATCCCTGGCCTCTACCCACTAGAGGCCAATAGCATCTCCACACCCATCCTAAGTTATAACAATCAAAAATGTCTCCAGGTATTATCAACTGAACTCTAGGGGGCAACATAGCCTCCAGTTGAGGACCTCTGGTCTAGAATAGTACCTGGCATGTTATAGCCGCTAAATAAATATTGTTAAATAACTGAACAAGTAAATTTGTTGTTTTAATTTTCACACAAACTTTTTCAAATTTCCTGAGCACAATCATTTATAAGCTTCCTTTTTAAAAAATATTTTGATACAATTCCAAGAGACAGTAAGATTTATGTCACTGTCAGTTATTCAAAGCTAACAGGTGTAATTTCAAGTAATAAGGATTTTAAAAGAAAAGATGTAATAATACTTCACTAGTTATTTAATTCAAGTGAATAAGTGAACTAGTGAAAACCTGATAAATATCCCCCAAATTGATTTTCTAGGTTAAAAGCAACTATTTCAAACTGGCTTCAAATGAGCACTGTATGTTTGTACTTTGGAGAGTTTGAGATGGTTAACACAAGTATATATTTTAAGCAATAAAATCTGTATACATATCTATCATCTATTATTTTTAGTTCATTCTACTCCAGACTAAATAGCATTAGGAAAATTCCTGATAATGTACCAAGGATCATAGTCTAGGTTAATCTGTATTATGACATCAAAGGTTGTTTATAGGTATCATGCTGCTACTGCTAAGTCGCTTCAGTTGTGTCCAGAGGGGGCTATAAGAGGAACACACAGTAAGAAATGAACTCATTCAACTCTGGTTTCCTCGGTGTGTATGCCCAGCAGTGGGATTGCTGGGTCATAAGGTAGTTTTATTACAGCAAAACCAATACAGTATTGTAAAGTAAAATAAAGTAAAATTTAAAAAATTAAAAAAAGAAATGAACTCAGTGTACTGGAAATTAAGATTTTTTTCATTTAAGGTTTTGCTTCACCAAATGGCCAAGAGTGTAGAGGCCTGGGGAAATAAATTTGGCTCTATTTTTCCTCCATTTTTGTCTATTAAAAAGCAATGCAAGCACTTAGCCAAACCAGGATTAAATGACTATATATATAAAGGAATTGGTATTTATAAAGCTAGAGAAAGTAATGTTACATTAATTTTTCTCAATGTGACTCAAGATGGCTGTACTGATGTCACCAATTATGAGAGGAAAGAAAGAAGAAAGTTTATGACTTTTTATCCATACAGCAACTGGCACAGTGGATATTTAGTACATAGCAGGTGTTGAGTGCTTGTTTGTTTATATTTAATGGAGAGAAGAATCTATTAATAGTGCCATCTGGGCTTGGAAGATCTAAACTGTGATTATTAACCTAACCCTAATAATCTAGAACAGTCAAATTAAAGCAAGATGGTTTCAAGTCAGTAAGGAGAGACTTTAAATCACTACAAATATTCCTTGAATTTTCATTTGATATGCATTTGCACTACATACATACCTGTAGCGTATGAACATTTCTACAAGTAAAACAGAAAGGAAGAATTGGCAGGGCAGTAGTGAATATGCCCTAGATGTACTGATCAGAAGTTTTATTCCTCCACTGGGGCACGTCTATGATGGGAATCCATCCAACTATATGTAGCTTCTCAGTTCCTTTTCATTAAAATATCACTTAAAAACACTTTTGGATTAGAAAAACTAAAATTGTAAAAATCTATAGATGCGATGCAATTCCTAACAAAGTCTCAATGAAATTGTTCACAGAAAGAAAAAAAAATTCTAAAATCACACGCATCCACAAAAGACCCCAAATATCCAAAGCAAACTTGAACAAGAACAAAGCTCCTAATTTCAAAATATATCTCAAAGCTATAATAATAAAAAAATGATAGTGGCATACAATGGATATATAGATATGGGTGTGCAATGGATATATAGATATGGGCATACAATGGAGCAGAATAAAGAGCCCAGAGATAAACCTGCACAAATTACAGTCAAATGATTTTCAACAATGGCAACAAGAATACCCAATGGGGAAAGGATAGTCTCTTCAATAAATGTCATTGGGAAAACTCAATATCCATGAGAAAAATAATGAAATTGAACTTTTATCTTAAACCATACAAAAAAAAAAAAAAAAACCTTGAAAAGGAAGTCTTAAATGTAAAAAAAAGTCTGAAACTTTTAGATATATCTCCAAAGGAATTGAAATCATGAGTTTATAGAGGTATTTGCTTTCTCATGTTCATTGCAGTGTTATTCACAATAGTGAAGG
The DNA here is from genome assembly GCF_023091745.1 of Budorcas taxicolor. NCBI lineage: Eukaryota > Metazoa > Chordata > Mammalia > Artiodactyla > Bovidae > Budorcas > Budorcas taxicolor. The sequence goes on along the minus strand of NC_068924.1, from coordinate 35,866,581 downwards.
CATGAAAGCAACCTAAATGTCTACTGATGGATGAATGGATAAAGAAAATGTAATATGTACATAAAATATAATATTATTTAGCCTTAAAAAAGGAGGAAGACATCCTGCCACTTGCAACATTATGGATAAACTTGGAAGACATGCTAATTTAAATAACTCAGACACAGAAGACAATTACTCTGTGATGCCAATTATATGAGGAATCTAAAACAGTCAAATTCATAGAATCAGAGAGTAGAATAGTGATTGCCAGGGGATGAGATAGGGGAAACAGGAAGTATTAGTTAAAGAGCACAAAGTTTCAGTTATGCAAAATAAATAAGTCCTAGATATCTACTGTATAACTTGAAGCCCATAGTTAATAATACTGTATTGTACACTTAAAAACTTGCTAAGAGGGTAGATCTTATGTTAAATGCTCTTATCACTTATCTAATAATGTTCTTATCATATAATAATAATACTAATGGTGAGAGGAAACTTTTGGAGATAAATGGATATATTTATGGCATAGGTTGTGTTACGTATTCATGGATATATACTTATCTCCAAACTCATCCAGTTGTATATATTAAATATGTTCAGTTTTTTGTATGTCAATCATGCTTGAATAAAGTGGTTTAAAAATATTTCCATTCTGCTCAGTCTGTTCTGTTACCCACCATATCTTTTTCTGATTTAAATTTCATAAATGTTGCATATCCTGACTTACTCTATGGTTGGAAACTGGAGTGAAGCATTTTTTAAAATACCAGAATACTTTGCTTTCAAACTTTCCCCTATGTTCTTAATCACATCATCTCTCTTAATTCCAAGGTAATTCATTATAACTTATAAACATACAGATACATGATGCCAACCAAACAATACTTCAAAACTTCAGTTCGGTAAAAACAGGAATAGAAATACTTGTCACTATTTTAGAAACCACTGCATGTTACAAGCAGTCTATTTAAATACAAGTATTCACATACTAGGAGTTCCTTGTTGTGTGGATTAATTAGTAAGGCTGGAGCTAAACGAATGTTGGTGGAAATGCTACACTAAGAAAGATAGAGAACTGAATTGGTTTTGTAATTCCAAGGTCCTGGGCTCCTACTAAACTATCTCTGTGAGTTCAGCCAAATATCCTATCAAATAAATGACTTAAAACACAGTAATTAACAGAGCTTAGTGAGAGAGGCATGCTCTCAACTTTTAGATATTATTTGAAAATCAACTGAAAATCAAATTTCTAAGAGAAAATCCAGTTTACCTAATGTTTTAATTTGTGGGTAGGAATAATCGTATTCTTGAATACAATGACAAGTCATATTTCCAAACACTAGAAAATGTCTTCATATTTTGCATCCTTCTCTGATCTACCTATATGTCTTTAACCTTCACCAAGACTCACTTAACACCTGCCATTATTTGTAAGAAACCTACCTAGAAATGAAAAGTTGTTTATATGAGAATATGCCTCTAAAGACAGACCACTTGGCTGAACATATCCTCTCTCCCCTGCAAAAAGAAAAAAAAAAAAAATCCAAAGATTGAGTTGCAGATGACCACCAAAAAGGAAATTCACTAATTCAATCTATTTACCAACTATGGTCATAGGCAACACTGAGGATTCAACAGTAAACGAAAGAAACAAAAATCCCTGAATTCAGTGACACATTCTGGTAGATCAGAGCCACCCATCAGAAACACTTAGGCAGCAAAGCTAGAGTAGAACTGACTGCTTATTTGGGATGTTGGAAAGTTTTTTTCCTATCTTGATAATGATTTTTTGTGGAAATTTATACACGCCTTGTAATCCATTTACTACTCACAGTAAAAAAATATTATCCCCTTTTTACAAGGAACAAACTGAAAAAAGGAGGCAATTTGAGAACAGTGCAGGACAACATAGTAATAGCAGAAACTCTCATTCAAGATTCTGCTTCCAAAATGGAGTTTATTCTGTTAGTCCATAGCTCATCTAATCACAGCTATAATGGTCCTTCCAGATTCCTTCACACTTTTAAAGTCAAAGTGGGTGAGAGAAGGCTGATTATGAGAAAAGCAAGCATTTCTCCTCAAAGCACAACCCCCTGGTTGGTATCCTCAGAACAAGCTTTGAATCAGTGCATTACTTTTTTTCCATCAGGTAGCTAGTAATAGGTCACTCTAATCAACTCTTTATTCATCTCTCTATTAGAAATCACAACCTCCAAAGCCCACCCAGTCCAGCTAACTCACTCTCTCATTCCTCCACAGAACTGAGGCATGTTTATGATTTCAAACAAGAAGGCAGGGTATGAGCCAGAGAAGAGCATCTAAATATAATATCATAAAGACTCAGGCTGGAGCTAAAATAGAAATGGAACATTCTCAATGTTGATAGGCACTTCTTCACTTTCCATTTGTAGCCTGAAAATTGACAATATCATTTAAATAAAATATGTGTTTCTATTCACTTTTGCAAAAATTCAATTGTTCTCCTCCATCTTTGCAAACTTTGCAAGACTTTAATAGTTTCATTTAAGAATAACTTATGGTTGATGGGTTTTTCTAGTGTTTTAAGGCTCTAATTATACTGCTTTCCTCAAATCTTTCCAGAACTACACATAATGTCCATCAAGTAAAAGTGAAAATATATTTACATTGATTTTTAAAAATTTTCATATTTACTTCCTTTCATTCAGGCTACCACCCATACATACTATCATTATAAGAACTTGGTGGTTAAAATATGTTCCAACTACAGCTTGGTAGGCTTTGAATGTTAGATAAAAATCATTCTCTGAGGCTAATGAAGACAGAAACTCTGCCTGTAACAATATTAAGTTTGTTTTCTCTGGTGATTCAGAGAAGTGAGCAATCTGTCAGTAATACACTGAGTGAAATTACTTGTCTTGTAGGAATAACTGCTGACAGTCACTTTATTTCAGGGCTGACCCAAACGTCTCCCTGCTGACAAACAAATTACTATGTCTAACTTTGAAAAGGTAACTAGCTTGTTTTTAATTTTGATTGGTCTCTCAGAATCCCTTATACATAACTCAGTTCCATTCTTCATTGTTTTGTTTTGTTTTTAAAGCAACAGAAAGTGTTTTGGGGGGCCAGGTTTGAATTAATGAACTTTTTTTTAAAGTAGAGGAAGAAAACCCTATTGTTTGGAACTAAGAAAAAGAACTATTATTGCTTCTTTCTGAGATTGTTTTGCAGATAAAACTGGTAAGTGTGTCTACCCTACATTAAGACTGGCAGTGCCGCCAGTGACTGACTGGGTGAGTGAACACATTACTGAGACAGTATTGTAGGAATTAATTTTCTTCAATAAAGTGATTTTTAAGGCTCATATATTTCACAATCTAAACATATGTCACTGTTTCATAAACAAAATAAATGGATTAAAATAATACATTACCAATATGCTGACATGTGGAGATATTTTAATTAGAAATTCTTAAACTGTGTGATATTTAACTGCTGTATTTACTAAAGAGAAGCATGCATCATTTAATAAGAAGGTATGAGACAGGTGTACCACTTTGCATGATATGGCACTAAATTGTATTTAATATAAACTACAACTATGAGGCAACATTATGTCTAATTAAAAAACAAAACAAAATTACCTTAGGTATCATATTGAAAGTAACCAGAAAAAATGAATCAATACACTAAAATCACTTTTTCATCAAAAAAAAAAAAGGGTCATTCTGAGCTTATTTCTGAGACAATGTTTCTTCAAAAATAATCTAACACCTTAGCTATTGAAAGGCCATATTTACATGACTGCCTCATTATACTGGTTCCCCACCCACCCCCCACCCTCCACACTACCTTTTGACTTACTTGAAGGACCAATGCTAACATAGCTGAGGAAAGCAAATGGCAACTGGTCCTGAAATTTATACCAGTACAGACTCAGAATAAGTAGCAATATAATATATTGTTTACTGTAGCAAGTACCCTCTGTTCTCTAAAGGTCAAAAGCACTGTAACCTTAGAGTTACAGTTTCTGATTGTTCCCAGGGTTAAATACATTATCAAAATTAATGGTTCAAGCCCCTCAACCTTCAGATATATGAGCATTCATGACTCCATCTGCTGAACTGTTCAACTAAAAATAGCATTCTTCTCTCTCCTAATATTGTGCCCCTGAGGCAGAGAAAACCAGCAAACGAGCCTTAGATCAGCATGGAGTTAAAAAAATAAAAAGAAAACTTTCCTGTGTCTTTCTTATTTTAAAGAAAGTAAGTATTAGAATATGCTAATGTAAGAAGGATCTTTTCAAATATCTTTTCTCTCAGTTTAGTCACTCAGTCGTGTCTGATTCTGTGACCCCATGGACTGCAGCAGGCCAGGCTTCCCTGTCCATCACCAACTCCCAGAACCTACTTAAACTCACCCATCGTGTCAGTGATGTCATCTAACCATCTCCTCCTCTGTCATCCCCTTCTCCTCCCACCCTCAATCTTTCCCAGCATCAGGGACTTTTCCAACAAGTCACTTCTTCGCATCAGGTGGGCAAAGTATCAGCTTCAGCATCAGTCCTTCCAATGAATATTCAGGACTGATTTCCTTTAGGATTAACTTGTTGGATCTCCTTGCAGTCCAAGGGACTCTCAAGAGTCTTCTCCAACACAATTCAAAAGCATCAATTATTCAGCATTCAGCTTTCTTTATAGTCCAACTCTCACATCCATACATGACTACTGGAAAAACCACAGCTTTGACTAGATGGACCTTTGTTGGTAAAGTAATGTCTCAGCTTTTTAATATGTTGTCTAGGTTGGTCACAGCTTTTCTTCCAAGGAGCAAGCGTCTTTTAAATTTCATGGCTGCAGTCACCATCTGCACTGATTTTGGAGCCCCCCAAAATAGTCTCTCACTGTTTCCATTGTTTCCCCAACTATTTGCCATGATCTTCGTTTTCTGAATGTTGAATTTTAAGTCAACTCTTTCACTCTCCTCTTTCACTTTCATCAAGAGACTCTTTAGTTCTTCTTTGCTTTCTGCCTTAAAGGTGGTGTCATCTGTGTATCTAGGGTTATTGATCTTTCTCCTGGCAATCTTGATTCCAACCTGTGATTCATCCAGCCCAGCATTTTGCATGATGTACTCTGCATATAAGCTAAATAAGCAGGGTGACAATATACAGCCTTGAGGTACTCCTTTCCCAATTTGGAACCAGTCTGTTGTTCCATGTCTGGTTCTAACTGTTGCTTCTTGACCTGCATACAGATTTCTCATGAGGCAGGTCAGGTGACCTAGTATTCCCATCTCTTGAAGAATTTTCCACAGTTTGTTGTGATCCACACAGACAAAGGCTTTGGCGTAGTCAATAAAACAAAAGTAGATTTTTTTCTGGAACTCTCTTGTTTTTTTGATGATCCAGAGGATGTTGGCAATTTGATCTCTGGTTCCTCTGCCTTTAGAAATCCAGCTTGAACATCTGGAAGTTCACGATTCACATACTGTTGAAGCCTGGCTTGAAGAATTTTGAGCATTATTTTGCTAGCGTGTGAGATGGCTGCAATTATGCAGTAGTTTGAACATTCTTTGGCATTGCCTTTCTTTGGGATTGGAATGAAAACTGACCTTTTCCAGTCCTGTGGCCACTGCTGAGTTTTCCAAATTTGCTGGCATACTGGGTGCAACACTTTCACAGCATCATCTTTTAGGATTTGAAATGGCTCAGCTGGAATTCCATCACCTTCACTAGCTTTGTTCGTAGTGATCCTTCCTAAGGCCCACTTCACTTCGCATTCCAGGATGTCTGGCTCTAGGTGAGTGATCACACAATCGTGGTTATCTGGGTCATGAAAATCTTTCTTATATAGTTCTTCTGTGTATTCTTGCCATCTCTTCTTAGTATCTTCTGTCCTTTATTGTGCTCATCTTTGCATGAAATGTTCCCTTGGTATCTCTAATTTTCTTGAAGAAAATTCCCATTCTACTGTTTTCCTCTATTTCTTTGCATTCATCACTGAGGAAGGCTTTCTTATCTCTCCTTGCCGTTCTTTGGGATTTTGCATTCAAATGGGTATCTTTCCTTTTCTCCTATGCCTTTACCTTCTCTTCCTTTCTCAGCTATTTGTAAGGCCTCCTCAGACAACCATTTTGCCTTTTTTGCATTTCTTTTTCTTGGGGATGGTCTTGATCACTGCTCTACAATGTCATAAACCTCCATCCATGGTTTTTCAGGCACTCTGTCAATCAGATCTAATCCCTTGAATCTGCTTGTCACTTCCACTGTATAATTGTAAGGGCTTTGATTTAGGTAATACCTGAGTGGTCTAGTGGTTTTCCCTGCTTTCTTCAGTTTAAGTCTGAATTTGGCAATAAGGAGTTCATGATCTGAGCCACAGTCAGCTCCCATCTTTTCTTGGGTGATAACAAAACTTCAGGCTTCCAGACTATGACTTTACTGTTAAGATAACCCCAGGTCACAATGCTAGAAGTGAAAAACCTTTGAAGGACAAATTAACTATATATCAGGTAGCGACGACTACTTCTTTTCAACTCAGCAGAGTGTATGTGGAGGTTGTAGTGGTATACATGCATTGCGGCTTTTCTTCCTAAGACTCTCTAAATAGAAATAAAACTCATTAACATATTGTAATGCTTAGTATCCCCAGTTTATTGTTATCATAATTGTTGACAGAGCTGTGACATTTTAGCTTGTTAAAGGAATGGAGAAAACCTGAGCTAGAAAAGAAAGTAGACTAAAATCAATAAAGCAAAATATTATTGTTTTCTCTCTACTTTTAGTCAAGATTTAAAATGTTAGTGTCTGTAACAACTTAGATATTGCTGTCCTCTGTGCTGCTCATGGGACACTCAATAAACCTGTTACACTCACAGTAAGAAAGTTTGAGAAATCTGCCTTTCAAATAAGATCCATCTTTTCTAAATAGTGTACCATACAAGCAAACAGCAATGGTTTCCTGACATGCAAGGAAAAGCGCAAAAAGTGGAAGCAAGAGAACAGAGCCAGAAGAAAACAACAACAACAGGAAACTCTCCAACCAACCCAAGCTTACCCTCCAAAGCTGAGGGCCTCCACCTTACCAGGCTCTGTGTTCAGCCTAATTAAAGTGACAGACACGTGCTCCTAGATCAGCACTGCTACAGCTCTACACAGTCTGGCACTCACATATATGACATCGTGATTTCCAGAAACCCAGGAGAAGCCAGATTTGACAGCATCAGAGGTCTGTGATGGTGCGGGGAAGAGATGTCAACTCAAGTGAAAAACTAAGAGGAGAAACTGGGTAGAAAACTGGCTCAGGGAAGGCCGATGGAATAGAACTCAACACCTCAAAAGAAAAAAAGGTCAAGAGGAGAGGACGTTTTGAATGTGAGCCAAGGTCCTCTGCTTTCACATTCTTCCAAGTACTTAAAATTTGAACTAGCTGTCCTGAATAGGTAAGCCTTGCTAATTGAAAGAATTGTTCCTAGTGTCCCGTTATCTCTCCGTTTAGCAATCCTAAGCAGAGTCAGAACGTCCAGAAATGTGGCACCTTCTCTACAGCCAAAAGGAACCCTTAGAAAAGAAATCCCTTTTGGCTGCATAGAAGATAGCAGATACTCTAACAGTATGCCTTGTCATTTCTGGGTGGAACCCCCTGTATACTTCTTATAATCAAAGGGAAAGGGAAAGGAAGAAGGCGAGTGACAAGCTCTGAACTCAAACTCTTCCTTAGGCTACTTCCAAGGTGTCCTTTGATCTTGTTCTCTTCTTTCTTCTTGTGAGCTTTCTCACTTCTAAGAAGGAGGGATAGCTAGCAACACTCCAATATCTGATAGTTCTAAAGAATGAAGTGAGAAGTTGAGCTTTCTCACTTCTAAGGAAGGATAGCTAGCAACCCTCTAGAATCTGATAGCCCTAAAGAGGTTTTCCAATGATATAATAGAGGAATTAAGCACGATATTGGAGAGAGGAGGACTGGGTCCCTATAGTAGAAAGGGGTTTGCTTTTTAAAAGAGCTATATGAGGCATCTTCTCCCATGCAGTAAGAACATCCCACAAAAACAACAAAGAGCTTTATTGAAAGTTCAATATGAAAGAGCTACTATATAAGTTTACGGGGCAAAAAACAACCAGTCAGGCCCAGGCACCCAACCTCAAATTCAGTCAGAGAAAACTAAATTAGAAAACCTGAAATAGATAGAATTAGAAATCCTGGATAATAACTGACTCCAAGAAAATTTTGTAGCCTTGGTTAAATAACTTGACTTCTCTGAACCTCTGTTGTTTTGTCTATAAAAACAGAATGATATTTTATCAACTCTACAGGGTTGATACATGGTGAACTGAAGTTCTTATTTTTTTCTTAATGTGTAAGTGTTTTTTTTTTTTAAACTACTATGCAGCACTATACATAAAGAAAAAAGGGTAAGGGAAATGAAGATGGTTTTGAAAGTATGTAAAGAATTTGCCTAAATATATAGCAATAAACAGTCTACTTCAGAGGCACTGGTTTGGGGTTTGACTTTTTCTCTGAAAGAAAAGGAGTGAAAATGAGCCTCCTTAGGAATGAGAAAAGGCGAAACATTATATTTTAGTGTTTGAGTGTTTGGCACTTGTCAAAAAAGCCTAGAATATGACTGAACAATCCAGTCCCCCACCCAATGAAGCACCAATGTAAGCATTCATACCTCAATCTGTTTGTGGTTGTAAGAGTGGCCACCACCATGTTCAAAGGTGTCCAAACTCCTGCCCAAACGGTCACTTAGGCCCTTTAGCCTTGGGTTAATTTGTGGGTGGGAGACATGACCTTTCTGTTTAGTAGCATATTCAGAAAAAAAAAAAAAAAAAGACAAAACATACTGTCAGAACTCATGAAACAGAACACATATTTCTAAATCCAGGGTACTGACCACACCAAAGAACAGAAAGTAGGGTTTAGGACCCAGATACTGTCTTTCACAGAAACTTGATTATAGGATCAAACAGTGGTACTGGTTTCTTATTTTTGCCTCTAACTCAAGAAGACACTCAATGGCACAGCTATGGAAAACGGAGAAATAGATTAGACTGACTGTGAGTTAGGTTTCTTTTTATATTTTTTCCAGCTGCAATAAGTTCCCTGTTAGTAGTGGAGAAGGTGAAGGCTTAGAAGAGATAGGGCTGCTGCTTTCATGAGGCAAAATCTCTAGCTCTGCTAGGCATCCATAATGGATCCATAATGCTAGGCATCTTCAAGACTTGCTGGATGAGGCTTATGACAAGAACTGCTTAAAGTACTGTAAAAATTCTTTATTTGTAGACTCAACTGAGAATGTTCTTTCACATAAAATGAAATGTACATTCTCAACTGAGAATGTATATTTTTCACATAAAAATCTGTACATTTTTTACATTCAAGTCATATAAGGAATAGCAAAGAAGAAATAAAAATGCCCAGTTAGTTGCTATTCCCTAGATTATTTAAGAAAATTGAAAAATCATCACAGTACATTATAAGAGTAAAAAACTATCTTTGTTCAATGCATTGGAATTCAAATTATCATCCTATATTTTCTAAATGCTCATATATTGCTTGCCTAACCATTAATTTTAATGATACTTTCTTTCTGTTTTTGTTAAAATATACACTCATATTTAATATCAATTTCCCATAAGACGGCATTGCAAAAAGGGTGCAAAGATCACTTAGTCCTCCGCTTCCTATTTTACTATGAAGAAGATAAGGTGCAAGGGATTTTTTAAAATTAGCTTCCAAAGTGCTTTCTCGCCAATTTTAGCTTTATAAAGAACACCAATCTAGAATCTGATCAGACACCATGCCCAGTCTTTTGACCTGGTATGAGGATGAGGCTGATGATACACATATTCAGGGACAATGTGTTTGCATTTTACCAAATAGTTCAAGTAATTTGGTAATAACAACTCCCTTTTCTATGAGTTGCAAGAAGGGAAATATCCAGTGTTGTTGTCTGTTTTGATACTTGGATGTAAAAGCTAATTTGGACATGAATGGAGACATGGATGAAGAAGTTATAAGGACAAAGCTAACATACCCAATATCAACTAGCCATAAACAATTGTAAAACCATTAACTTACCTGATAGAGAATATATAGTACTAAGCCATGACATCATTTTTTTCCTTTAAAAATATTGACACTGACAGTTTTTTCTTCTATTTGCAGTATGGTAAGTACATAAGGTGTTAATCCTTCCAGGCTATGCTTAAAAAATTATTTAACATTCAGGTCATTATTTAGCATACAGCTGGTTAGCAGTTTTCCACTAAAGTACTGGCTCATATCCCACATTTTTTCTTCTGGCACTTACCTGGAGCTGTAAAGGGCTGAGTCCAGAAGCAGCAGCAGCTGCCATTGTTGATGGAATGAACTGTACGGGGTAGTTATCACCTGTCAGAAAGAACAATGCATACAGGTTTAGACAATGCACTGGGAATCACAGCAGACAAGTACAAACATGGTCCTTGGATTGCCTGAGCTTTACAACATTGCTCTAAGCCCAAACATCTGCAGAAACAAAAGGCTTAGTTGGGCACAGACTTGCAGGGCTGCCTTGGAACTTTTTGTTAACAGATAGCTGGTAGGCAAACTGGCAAAACATGAATGTGATGTTAAAAAAATTAAATGTGCAATTCAAGCATGTTCACTCCATTACAAATCTTGTAATACATCATTTTTTTAAGAGTAAAAAAATATCTTAAAGCCAGGCTGACATTCAGTTCACCGAGAAAGCATTAAGGTTTTTATATTAAAACAACAAAACGTTTTGGCTTGGTAGACAAGGCAGAGTATCAGAGTCCAAAAAAGATTAAGAGTTATTGACTGTCCATAACCCTAACCTTTATTTTATTTATAAAAAAAAAGTAGAGAAAAAAATTTAAATGCAACCTCTTTAATTTGAGAGGGGTAAGAGAGAAGCTAATCTTTGCCAACATTCTGTGAAATGCCTGGTATCCCAAAAAGATAGGAGACTGTTTTCTGCACTAACTTTCGGTGGAAACTACTACAGAATCATGACACACACTAGGCACTTATCACATATTCTTTGATGATGATTTCATTAAATAACCACACGATTTACATGTGACATCTATATTAAAAGTCTGGTCGAGATTGAGCATGGTTCAGCAGAGATCAGTGCAACATCTTATTAATGTGTTTCTGGCTCCAGACCACTCCTAAACAGCGGGGCTAAAGTACCTTCTATGACCTAAGAGCACAGGCTGTGTGAAGCAAGCAACCTGAAGAACCAATAGAAAGTAATGAGGAATGTATTGTGATAGTGCTAACTGAAATCAAAATTAATACATATGGATAAATTACACACTATCAGTGATTTAATGGAGTATCACTTTGGCTTCAGCTACTTATTTTAAAGGCAGTGCTATGTACTATCTGTAGGCTATATTTTAATAGGCTATTCCTCCACACATTTTGGACATTTCTAATAATCATGCTGTTTTGCAAGAACTTTTCCACACTAAAAGCTGAATGTAATAATGAAAAGTATAGAAAGAATCACCGTAATAAAGGTAGTCAACTAGAAAGCAATGAAATCTCTCTTTTTCTGCATGGACACTAATACCCAGAGCCTTCCTGGTGCCCCTGGTTCCTTGGAACTCATCCTGTTTGCTACATGAAGTGCTACTCAGCTGACCCAATGTAAATGTTAAGTTGCTTTCACTTTTAACAAATTGTTAGCTTCTAATCTACACAGTCTCTTTGCATCATATCCATAATACCTCATCAGACCATTGAGCACAGTGTGTGCTTGTACACAGTCCAGTAACAATTGGCTTCTGATTGCATATGGAGCACTGCTACAATGCATTCACTAACACTATATTGTGCTGGTCTCCTATGGAGTAATGTTCAAAATATCTGATCTTGTTTTTCCCCTTCCATGAGGTTGATTTTGGTTTGCAGGGCTACATGAGCTTTTTAAAAAAGATAACTAGGCCAAATTATTTTTTATAGTAAATGACTGTCGCTTTACACTTAAATAATTCTACTGATCCTCTCAATATTTAAACTAAATTATCTGAAGAAAGAATATCCTAATCTAAGTCAAATAGTATTTCCTTGGTTGATATCTTATCAGGTTAAAAAATCACAAAATGATGCTGAACTAATGATGCTTCAAAAATAGGGGAAAAAAATCACCATTCCAACTATCAACATGGGTTGCCTCTCAGAACATTTTAGAGCTGTTCTTTCTTTAAATATCATGCATTATTCATACTAACTCTAAACCATAACCCCCTCCCTGTAAGTTTAATACCAGTTGCTTTATTTGTACTAAAACATTTTTCATGTCAAACATATTTTAAAAAAATCAAACTCTGAAAGAATTCCCTGGGGCACTCCTTTTTTCATAGCTGTCATGCTTCTATGCTATGAAATAGCTGATTTTTTTAAATATAGTTTTTGGCTTGCCAGTTAATTTATTACTATCTCTACCACACCCTGTAGTACTCTCCAGCTCACCTGCTGGCTACAAACAGCTTTCTTTCCACTGCTGACAAGCAAATTTTAAAATGTTTTTAACCTTTCTGCTGGTTTGAATCTGTATATCTGAATATAATCTTTGGAAAGCTATTTCTCCAGAACATATCATTGTATTAGTACTAAAAGTAAAAATGAATACATTAAAGCAACAGAGAATATTACAGGGACTGATAAGAAGAGAGAAAAAAAGGAAAAGGGAGAGGATAAGGGTGAAGAAGAGGTGGGGGGCGGTTAAAAGTAGAAGAGAAGATTTAATAGGTAGAGAGATTTAACTCCTCTTTTAAAAAGTTACATGCTTCCTCTCCCTGCCCCCTCACCTTTAACTGTGTGTATGAGTCCATCAAGAAAAAGTTCTTAGCGGCTGACTTGGCAAGAAATCAGTCAACATGTTGTAGCAATTTTTTTCAAATTTGTCTCTGGATTTGAAATGCTTGCGTGAGGACCCATTCTCTTTAAATTTGTACAAAAGAAGATGAAGCCTGTTGAAACAGGTTGGTTTTAGGCACTGCTGTAATCTGGCCCTTGCTACCTCTAGTATAAGAAGACAACTTCTAAATGCTAATTTGGGAAATAATGTCCATTACATAAATCCATCTCTCCAGGCTTCCAGGTTTTACAACCAATTATTTTTATCTGAAGATTACAGAACAAATATGAAACAGGATTTAAAACCTATGGAAAATTAGACTGACATTAGTTTCACTTGCCACAAGTCTAGAATCAAAGTGGCTCCATAGCAAGAGCCCCTGAATGAGAGAAAGTATGTTTTTTAATTTTCAAGGAAAGTGAAATGAAGCCAAAACTTAATAAGATGTAAACACTGGAGAAGGAGGCACTTGTATCATGAATGTAGGACCCATTAGACACAGGCTACCTCCTACAAGAATACTAGTTTCTGTGATTCAAATATAAACTTTATTTTTATTAAAAAGCAAAAACTCCCATGGATAAAAATCTGTCCATTTTCTTTGATTCTTTAGGAAGACAAGGGACTGGGATGGCTACAGTCTTCTAAGATGCTAACTTCAGATATTAACTTATTTACAGAGTTTGGGAGGAGCAGAGAAGAAAGATAAATTAAAATAGGAGACAGGACTCAAAGATTCTTTGGTTACTGGCTTAAAGTCTCATGCTTCATTTTCCATCCTCCAAAAAAAAAGGAAAAAGTACTACACATCCCTACTCTCACAGATTTTTTGGTATGATGGTATCACAGGATGATGGTAAGTTATTTGACTTGCCAAATAACTCATAGATAGACCCCATTTCTTTAAGTTATCATCATTTTTGCTACAACATGTAAATATTTCCATCACAATCACCAATATAGACTTGACACGCCACACACTGCATCTTGCTTGGATGAATGTATTCAGAATAGCAAAATATAACTCCTCTGTATTCCGAGGGAATGCAATAATCAATCTGAATTTATCTTTGTGAGACATCACACCACATTGCAGCAAAAGTTAGCAGGCAATGAATGACATATTTAGAATCCTAAAAATAAAACAAAACCTTTAATTTGTTCTGAGAACAATTGGACAAAAAAAAAATTGGCATAGATTACAGTATATATTGCTGAGATCATGATGTTCTTATTTCTCCTGCTAAATTTCTCCTCTATTCATCAAAGAATAGACCAATGATGAGGAGAGTCTTGATCTTAAGACTTTTTCTAAGAGCATCTGCATTCTTTTTCATACCTTTAAAGGAGCTAAAAATCAAGGATCATCTTAATTTCTTCACTTATTTCATAAATGCATCCAGGCTCTTAGATAATCATATAAAAACCATGGAATTTGTCACAATAGCAATTAAATAAGTGAGTATGGATGAAATAACATAAATGCATCCACATTATAAGAAATTAACTTAAAATAACAACTTAAAGTTTATGACTTAATGAGAGCTCACCAATGATATAGCCTCCATATATGAAGAAGGGCACATTTAAAATAATCTCAATCTCCATAAAACTAGGTTATTTTATACAGGTGAACATATATATTTTCTTCTTGGACCTAAGTACTCATTTAAAAGAGAGTACTAATCTGAAGAACCTCAGAAATGCGTTGATTCCAAGAGTGAAAGTGAAAGTGGCTCAGTTGTGTCTGACTCTTTGTGACATTCTCCAGGCCAGAATATTGAAGTGGGTAGTCTTTCCCTTCTCCAGGGGATCTTCTCAACCCAGGGACTGAACCTAGGTCTCCCACATTGCAGGTGGATTCTTTACCAGCTGAGCCACCAGGGAAGCCCAAGAATACTGGAGTGGGTAGCCTATCCCTTCTCCAAGGCATCTTCCCAACCCAGGAATCCAACTGGGGTCTCCTGCACTGCAGGTGGATTCTCTACCAGCTGAGCTTGATTTCAAGTAGATGACTTTAATTAATGAAGTATTCCAGCAGTAGTGGTTACATGCCTCCACTTTAAATATTCAAGAAAAGATAGAAATGGCAAGCTTCACAAGATATCATTTTCATAACCCCATACATATAAATCACATCTTTTACACATACATACACAGAAGTTAGACTTTTTTTATATTCTTTATGCTTAGATCATGCCTGCAAGAGTATAAAATTCAGAACTTCAGTCCAAAATCTATCTATACTAATTTCTGGGGTGAAGGTGTAGAAAGTTAATTATCTTCTTTGACTTTTAGTTTCTTTTTTAAACAAAATGTAGATAATGTCACTTATGGTTTAGAGTTGTTATAAAAATTTAATGAGAATATATATATTTATATATATATGCATACATATATTAATATATATAGATACAGATATCAGAAAATAAATGGTGGCCAATAAATGCTAACTGAAGCAAAGGAATTAAAAAGAAGTATTAAGTAGCAACTATACACCAACAAATTAGACAATCTGGAAGAAATGAAAAATTCCTTTAAACACATTAATTACCTAAACTGACTTAAGGAGAAATGGATAATATAAACAAACCTGTAACAAATAAAGAGATTAAATCAGCAATCAAAAACCTCCTAAAACAGAAAATTCTTGGACCAGTTAGATGGCCTCACCAATCTACTGAACATTTAAGAAAAATTAACATTAATCCTTATAAAATCTTCAAAAAATTGAAGAGGAAACATATCCTAACTGAGGCAATGAGGCCAATATAACTTTGATAACAAGATAAAGACAGATAAAGACATCACAAAACACAAAAAATATAGATTAATATCTTGCGTGAATATTAAAATACTCAAAAAATATTAGGATATTAAATCCAAAAGCATATCAAGAGGATTATTCACCATGACAAAGTAGGATTTATCCCAGGAATGCAAGGGTGGTTCAACATGAAAAAAATCAATGCAATACATAACATTAATAGAACAATGGGGAAAAAATCCACATGATCATCTCAATTGAGGCAGAAAAGGCATTTGCCAAAATCCAACATTTCATGATAAAAATTCTCAGAAAACTAGGAATAGAGAGAAAGTTCATCAGCATGATAAAGGGTATTTCTGAAAAACCCACAGCTAACATCACAGTGGAAAAAATTGAAAAGTTTTTTGACTAAGATTGGGGACAATTATACCCACTTTCACTGCTGCTATACAACACTGTGCTAGAAATTCTAGCTAGTACTTTTAGACAGAAAAAGAAAAAAGAAAGGCATCCAAATTGATAAAAATAGGTAAAACCATGTCTATTTGCATATGAAGTGGCCCTATATATAGAAAATCCCAAATAATTCATGACTAGGGCCAATAAATAAATTCAGCAGCAGTTTCAGGGTATAAGATTAATACACAAAAACCAAATGTGTTTCTATATTCCTGCAATGAACAATCCAAAAGGAAATTAAGAAGCAATTCTATTTACAATAGTATCTAAAAGAATCAAACACTTAGCAATAAATTTAACAAATAAGGCAAAGATTTGTACACTGGGAAACTATAAAACATTTTTGAAATAAATTTTTAAAGCTCTAAATAAACAGAAAGGCATTCAGGTTCATAGACAGGAAGACTTAACATTGTTAAGATCAACAAAGCAATCTACAGATTCAGTGAAATTTTTATCAAAATTCAACAATCCAGAAATGGAAAAGTCAATCCTCAAATTTATTTGGAACTGCATGGAGCCCCAACAGCTAAAACAAATCTTGAGAAAGAAAAGTAGAGTTGGAAGGCTCATATTTTCTGACTTCAAAATTTACTTCAAAGCTAGAGTAATTAAAAGAGTATAATACTTACATAAAAACAAGTATATAGACTCATGAAGCAGAATAGATAGCCCAGACATAAACCTTTACATATACAGTTTATTGACTTTTTTTAAAATCAGGGCACCAAGACCATTTACTGGGGAAAAGACATATTTTCAACAAATGGTGCTGGAAAAACTGATATCCACATGCAAAAATGTGAAGTTGGATCCTTAACTAACACCATATACAAAAATTAATGGAATGGATCAAAGACCTAAACTTAAGTACTAAAACTATAAAACTCTTAGAGGAAAGCACAGGAGTAAATCTTTGAATTTGGCAGTAATTTCATGGATATGACAGCAATAGTACAGACAACAAAAGAAAAATAGAAAAATCAGACCATCAGAATTAAACTTTGGTGTATCAAAAGATACTATCAAGTAAATGAAAAGACAACCCACAAAATGAGAAAAAAAAAACTTGCAAATCATAAGTTTGACAAAGGATTAATATCTAGAATATAGAAGAAATCCCAAAACTCAGTAAGGGTAAACAAACAACTAAATTTAAAACTAGGCAACGTACTTAAACATATATTTCCAAGAAGCTATACAAATTTCCAGTAAGCACATGAAAGATGCTCAAAATCACTAATCATTAGGGAAATGAAAACCAAGAGCACAATGAGATACCACTTCACATCTATTAGGATGTCTATATTTTTTTTCCAAAATAGGAAAGTAACAAGTATTGGTGAGGATATAAAGAAACTGGAACACTGTTGCATTGCTGGTTGGAAATGTGAAAGGTACAACCCCTATGGAAAACAGTTTGATGGTATCTCAAAAGATTAAACATAGAACTACCCATATTATTCAACAATCCCGTTCCTACGTATATATCCAAAAGAACTGAAAACAGGGATACAAACAAGTATTCGCATATCAATGCTCACAGAAGCATTATTGACAATAGCCAGAATGTGGGGAAAGAATGGACTTTTGATATATGCTACAATATGGAGGGACCTTGAAAACACTATGCTTAGTAAATAAGCCAGACACAGAGGGACTAATATTGTATGATTCTATTCATATAAAGTATCTAGAACAGGCAAATTCACATACAGAAATAGCAGAACAGAAGCTTCCAGGGGTTTGGGGTAAGGGGATAAGGAGAGTTACTGTTTACGGCCACAGTTTTTCTGTTGTTGACGATTAAAAATTTTGGGGTATAGATCATGATTATGGTTACTAAAAACTGCAGATGTATTAATACTATTGAGTTGTACATTGAAAAATGGTTAATATAAAAAGTATTATTTTATGTATATTTTCCAAAATTTTTTTTTCTTAAAGAAGCATTAGGTATATTAGAGTAAAATTGCTTTTGGCCATCAGACAGAGAGGCAGTATATCTAGGTCAAATGCTCAGTTCTTGAACCACATTTCTAGTGGATAAGAATGCAGTTTCATGTAGTTAAATTTACTCAGGTTTCATGGTCAGACTTTATCCCCAAACGTAGTTCTTTAGATTTTTTTCAAAAAGCTTTCATATACTTTAAGAAACTTAATCTTCACACCCACACTGAGCAGTGGACAAATCATGACATATTTTTTTTAGATGATAAAGAAGTGAGGCTCAGCAAGGCTAAGTGACATGTTCAAGTAAGAATTAAATAAATATAATCCATGTGGAACATTTAACACACTGTTTGGCACAAAGTAATTATTCAATAAACTTTAACTGTTATCACAATATTTAATATAACTAAGTAAGGAGTCATGAGCAGGCAGACATCCTGTTCCTTGGATCTCCTGGGAAACGTTAAGGGTGCTGCTTTAGCAGCATTCATTTTTAAAAATCCCAGCTACATGAAGTCCATGGTCGGCTGAACCATCCCTGGCACACAAGGAGTCTACCCAGTATCTTCATTTTACAGTCAGTTCAATCGCTCTGATATACACATTGGCAGCTACAAAAGCTTTTTGTTGTTGTTTGTTTTCACAAACACAGGTGCTCAACCGTGTTTATCTTACCCTGGACTGCTCTATCTCTCAGTCTTTGCTTTATCGTGATGTGATAAAGCAAAGCAACCAGTATTCTGTGGTGTATGTTCTAGGCCCTGATAAGTTACTTTCTAGAAAGATGTCTCTAATTAGAGAATCAGTTTTAAAAGGGGGGAAGTAAACTAAGGATTAAAACTCAATAGGGGAAATTCTTCACAAGTTATTTTGATACATGTTCCCCTGAAACTGGTACAATCTCTGTAGTCAGTCTGCCCCCTCAGCAACCTACCAAGGTGGGAGAGCTTGGCTGGTGTTCACATGGGGACCCTGAAATGCCCAGAACAATGGGTCAAATTATCAGAAGGGGAGAAAGCTGATAGCTCGAAATATATTTGTTTAGAATGTACTATATGGATTCAGAAATAGTCCGCTTTAACAGTGAACATAATCCCAAGGTGGTCTTTGCTTTCTGGAAATGATGAGTATTCAATCAGTCGGAGGCAAAAACAATACAGAATTTGAATCTAGAGAGAATAGTATAGATAATCTTATTTGCAAAGCAAAAGCAGAGACACAGATATAGAGAACAAATACAGGGGTATCAAGAGGGCAGTAGAAGTGGGAGCAATTGGGAGACTGAGATTGACTCACATACACTATTGATATTACATATACAATAGATAACTATTGAGAACATATTGTATAGCATAGGGAACTCTACTTAATGCACTTTGGTGACCTGAATGGGAAGGAAATCCAAAAGGGAGAGGATATATGTACATTTATGGGTGATTCATTTTGCTGTACAGTAGAAATTAAGACAACATTGAAAAGAATCACACTCCAATAAAAATTAATTTTAAAAACCAGTATGGAATTGATGCTTTTGAACTGTGGTGTTGGAGGAGACTCTTGAGAGTCCCTTGGACTGCAAGGAGATCCAACCAGTCCATTCTGAAGGAGATCAACCCTGGGATTTCTTTGGAAGGAATGATGCTAAAGCTGAAGCTCCAGTACTTTGGCCACCTCATGTGAAGAGTTGACTCATTGGAAAAGACTCTGATGCTGGGAGGGATTGGGGGCAGGAGGAGAAGGGGACGACAGAGGATGGGATGGCTGGAAGGCATCACTGACTCAACGGACATGAGTCTGAGTGAACTCCAGGAGTTCGTGATGGACAGGGAGGCCTGGCGTGCTGCGATTCATGGGGTTGCAAAGAGTCGGACACGACTGAGCGACTGAACTGAACTGAACTGAACTGATGGAATTATTTCAGTTTATAGGAAGATGAAAAAAGAGCAAAAAGAGAGACAATGTAGCACTTATTCTTCTTGCTGTTTAGGGGATCAGTTCACCACCACTTCAAGACTTTTACATGTGATGCTACTCCTCTACTTATCTTGCTGTCACACAAGTGAAGTTACTATGGTTCAGTTTGGGGCAGAAATGTTTTCCTTGTCCAGGGTCCAGTCAAATAGTATTCTCCTCTCCCAATTCATGTGAATGACAAGAACACTGCATACACCAAGTCTCCTAAATATGGTCTGTACCAATAGCATCTGAACATATAGATTTAATTCTTTCAAAGTATAATTTTTATAAACAGTAAAACCTGCATTAGCCAAAGTATTTAATAATTTAGCATATGCGCATTGCGCTCATGCTCAGTCATGTCTGACTCTTTGCAACCGTATGGACTGTAGCCTTCCTGGCTCCTCTGCCCATAGGATTCTCCAGGCAAGAACACTGGAGTGGGTTGCCATCCTCCAGAGGATCTTCCTGACCCAGGGATTGAACCCACATCTCCTGCATTGCAGGCAGATTCTTTACTCTCTGAACCACCTGGGAAGCTACCTGGGAATTTAGAGTTCTGGTTAACTCAACTCTCTGACATAACTTAGGGGTCACCAGATAACACCTTTTTTACCAGTCTTGCTTGTGATGAAAAATCATCCTACATGTCCAAATCCATGGTCCTGGCCTAACTAGCAGGTTTTAGCCAACATAATCAAATCCAGCTTTGCTACCCCAAGGCACTGCTCTATGCTGCACAGTATTGCCCCAGTCTCTAGATTCTTACTTATCTACTGCAATCTCATTGATACTGCGTGAGAAGATTCTTTATAAAATGGTCCAAATTCATTGACTATATAAAAGTAGCTTCCCCCATAAAAAACAATATTATTGTCTTAACAAAATTACATAATATGCTAATTATGTTGGTATCTATGTCTAGTAGAAATTAATGCTCATAACCTGATTTTGAAATGTGGAAAATTTTAAATTTAAAAACATGAAAATTAGAGTTTCCATGTATAGTTCATCTAAAAGGTTTCTAAGACTTGTGTAGGGATGACAACCCAGATTCAGAATAAACAAGTAAACTTAGTGTACACCAACACTCTGAAGGAAGTCAAAATGAAGAGAGTTCAAAACTATTTATAGAGATCAGAGAAGAACTGAACCACTGCACTGACAGAAAGATATTCTCTGGCAAAATATAATTCTGTCCTTAATACAGACACTAATTTCACAGAATATAACTTGCTCTAAAAATTCTGCTCTAGCAAAATCAACTTTTAACAATTTGAATAACACAATTTTCTTTTACCCAGGTATCCTTTTACTCAGGTTTGTATCTGAGGAATTTTTAAGTCAGTCCTTAAATTAGCCAATCCCTCAAAATCTCTATTTTTTTTATAATCATTTGGGTTTTGACACAGACATCTTATCTTTCTTCACTGGAAAGGGGTTCTCTATCAAATGCATAAGAGTAACTGATGGCAAAAAATAGATGTTAAAACCCACTAGGTTTGGTCTTATGCTATTCAGTAAGTTTCCTCACAGAGAATTTTGTAAAGTGACTTATATTTTATTGTTGCTTTAAGCATATTAAAATAGCTTTATAAATCCATACACACACACACAAAAATCTGCTGCACTCAGATTTGTTGCACTCAGATTGGGAGGTTAATATAATCAGGTTAATACGTTAAAAAGAACTTGACACAGAAATTATTAATGAGTAGAACAAGGTCACTACTTCTGAGGTGAGGTCACTTACAAAGAATGCACAAATGAAATTAAGGTTGACTTTTATTTACTTGACTATCTTCTTACATTGGATTCCTTTGGCAACATATCTTTAAACATTTAAAGCCCTGTTTACAAGGATGCTCTGAAAGAAGCTTCAAACCATTATGCCCCTAATTGAATTCCCCAGGAGTCCAGTAAACCCAGAGGAATAAAGAAAATCATAACATTTGCTAAATCATCTCAAAACATATTTCACTGCAAGGTTATGTGACCTCGTCTTTGAGGTTCAAAGATGAATGAGAAAATACTACTGAATGCTTCATTATTTAGACTGAAATCAAAAAAGAATTTTACCTATTAGTGGCAAGCTAATTAAATCAGTTCAGTTTGAACTTTTCTTCCAAGAGAAATCAGACAACAAACAATAATAGCATTTTATACTGTATGTGACCACTTTCCTAGAGTATAAAAGCTCTCAGGAAGAGAAATGTATCTTTAACCAAAGACAATTATTCACAGTAAAGATATGAGAGAGAGCTGACAAAATTTGTAGTCCCGAGGGAAAGTAGCATTTTATCTGTGAATACAGAACAAATTCAAGTGGAAGAAGAGAAAGTAAAGTTTCAAGCAATCAATTAGTTATTAACATGCCCCCTTCACAATTCTAATTTTACTTTAAAATACCTTTTATGATCTTTTTACTCATAGTTCCTTCATATGCTTCTGTGTTTGTTTTGACTGCTAAGCAAAAACATACGGATCTTAGCATTCACAAAAGAATGTTAAATCCCTGTCTACTTACCTGGTTTGTATGTTATTCCAGGGGGGAAGAGGAATCCCTGTTGGGCAGCAGCAGCTGCTGCCAGGGTCCGCTGGTCATGTGGAAAAATTGGGATCATGAGCGGAGGCATGTGACCCTGAACCTGCTAAACAGAAGAGAGCCTATGATCAGACACAGAGCAAATGCACGCCAAGAAGTATTTGTTTTTCACTCCTGGTGGTGTGCTGGTCCCCGAACAGCCACCCATTTCTAACCTCATTCCAAATCTGCTCCCAGAGAAAATTCATGCTAACTTTACCAAATCCCTTTCAGATTCCACTGGTATACCAACTATCTAACCTCCTTGTGAATTGGCCTCATCCCTGCTTCCACTAAATTATAGTGAATGGTTTTCTTTCATCTTGACTATTTTCTTTTCCTTCTTTTTTGAAAAACAAAAAGCCAGAAGAAATGTTTTATTCCCTCACCGTACAGTGTTGAAAGGTTTTGCCCTTTCATCAGCTTTGCATTCTGTGCTTTATTTTGAAAACTGTTACTAGTATCCTTGGTCAGAAAGTAATGTCTAATTGTTATATATTCCAAAAGCTGTAGCTCCCCAGTTTAGATATCTTATTTCAAAGCCTTGCTGCATTATGTCAAACATATAGCCCTTCAGATTTAAGGCTACTACCTTGGCTCCCAATTAAACTAATATTCTTTGCCATACACACCTCGATGTAACATATAAATTGCTTGTCTGGCTAAGCAGTTTTACAGCTTTATGCACTACCATGTAGCTGAGTAATTATGGAGTTGTATTCAGAGAGCATTTCATAATAAATCCTACTATATCAAATCTCATTTGACCTCAATAAATGTATCAAAGAGCACAAAAATGCAAAACAGAAAATCTTCACTCTATATCAGTATTTGTATTCCATATAAAGAAAATAAGAACTATGACAGAATCATGTCTGTGAAAATTACATTTTAATTTCCCAGCTCCCTCCTTTACTCTATGCATGCTGTCCTGATTCCAGAATAGCATCACAGGAAGGTTTTGTACTGGCTTTCAAGGCATGATTTTATAAATTAAACTATAGGACTTTTGTTACTTAAAGATCAAAACTAGGATGTACTAACAGCAATGATCTTTAAGTTCAAACAGGATCTTTACTCTCCTTACTAGTATAAAAAAGCTGCATTATATCCTGTTTAAGATACAAACCTTGACTAGTAGTCTACCAACCCCAAACCCTTCCCCCGTTTAAATTCCTAAATATTCTCTTTAGGCAAAATTCCATATACTGGCTGATGACCCTGTTTAAATACCACCAACTTGCCTTATCCTGTCCCTGTTCCCTTCACAGCCAGGGACAGACTGCAAAAATGCTCCTGTGCAGGTCTAAGAGGTTTCATTTACCAACAGTTTCTCTCTAGGGAAAGCCCTAAGATGTGGGTTAATAAAGGGCAAGAAAAAATAAACCCTTTACAGTATTTCTCTGAATTCATTTCTCAGGAAAATCAACTTATAATAAAAAGGTCTTTGTGCAATTACTACCTTGCCAGTGGGGCGTGAAAGAAACTAGCTTTGGGCAGCTTTTTCTTCCATTTTAGCTGAGGTAAGCCCAAGTTTTGTATGTTTGAGTACAAACTTAGCCTGCTTAAACAGGAGCTGATCCCCTGGTGCCTAGGTCTTGCCTTTAGCCCTGAAGAAAAGCACTAGGTTTGCTGTTCAATTCCAGCTTGCAAACATGAGATGTCAAAGATGACAGCACTGTTCTATGTCAGAAAATAAGACATGATATTTTTGTGGGTGACTGTTGTTTAGTATAAGAGTATATCAAAGGAAATCACTTCATTTAGCTTTATTTTTTTTAATAGTTTTTTATTTTTTTAATTTTAAAATCTTTAATTCTTTCATTTAGCTTTAGAAATGCTAAGACCATATACCCAGAACACAGCACAGATGCTTCACCTTCTAAAGGAAGGAAACAAAAAGTGTAGGAAACAAAAAGTCTAGGTATCAAATAAATTTTTTCTGTGTGTGCGCTCAGATGATTCAATGGACTGTAGCCCACCAGGCTCCTCTGTCCATGGGATTCTCCAGGCAAGAATACTGGAATGGGTTGCCATACCCTCCTCCAGGGAAGTGGTCAAGTAACGGCTGTATACTCATATGTCACAGATACTTTAAAGAACAGACATAACTTAAACTCTAACTAGATAATGACCTATGGTGCATTTTCAACTTTATAATTCTACGTTTGTTTAAAAGTCAACATTAGGAAGATAATGTAATATAGTCATTCCTCCATTCATTCAACACATTTATTCAGAATCTACTATGTCTACAAAGGCTTTATTGTCAAATGAATCTAAAGCTTAAATCTATAGTGTCATTTCCTTGGCAGTGTGATCTTGAACAGTTGCTCAGCCTTCCTGAGTCTATTTTCTCATGTAAAAACCAAAGCTAATGTGTACTAACTTAGCTGGTAGTTAGCAGTGTGGTTGTTGTGAGGATTAAATAAACAAGAAAAGTAATGCTTGTGGCATGGTGACTAGCCTTTAATAGGCACTCAGTAAATATTAGATTCTTAGTTTTTCTTATCCAATTTGCTATTCAGTACTAGAAATTTATCAGACTACTAAAGAACTAATACAAAAAACAGTGGATCTTAACCCATAACTCTACTTCAAATAAGAAAACAAGAGTCAAATAAATAATTCAGTTTGGCAGGAAGAGGCTTGTTTGTTTTTAGCAGACCCATGTCTCACAGAGCATTATCTTATCCTAAATATCCAGAACACGAAGGAAAAAAAAAAAAAAAAGGTGGGATTAAAAGGCTCATTTGAAGATGTAAATTGGGATCCTTAGTGTTATTCATTAAACAGCATCTGAAAAATAATTTTATTTTTACATTGGAGCCCAAGCTCTTCAGCTCTTAAACATAAGGGCATCAATGGCAATCAGGTATCAGACTTTAATTATTAAATCTTGATGTCTGAAGATATTTCCTTTGTAGCTAGCTATGTAACTGAGAGACTAAAGTTAACTAATTAAGGTCATTTTTAACATTAAAGAGCTGTAGGTTTTTCATACTAACATAAGCTGTAAGAACTTAGGGAAGTTCTTTTCTGTCCATCATCCTCTACATAACAGGATATTTTAGAAAGTTTCAATGCTGTGAGATAAGAAGCAGTTTCAATAAACTGAGAAATAAAGTAAATAAGGAGGGGGACAGAAGGTATTGTGAAAACAATGATAATGATGGAACCAAAGAGTTGAAGTGAAGCTTAGAGTTTATCTAACCTAGTAGTTCTCGAAGTGTGGTACCCAACCAGCAGCATCAGCAATACCTGAGAGCCTTTAAAAAAAGCAAATTATCAGACTCCAGCCCAGACCTATGAAACAGAAACTCTGGGGGTTGGGGCCAACAGTCTAGAATGTAGACTAAAATTAATCCAGAGAGGAGATTCTCAAACTTTTGTGGACTTTGGAATCATCTGGAGGGCTTGTTCAAACAAAAATTATTTGACCCCATTCTCAGAAATAAGTAGATCTGAGGTGGGAACCTGAGTATACTTGTTCTAACAAGTTCCTAAGTGAAGCTAGTTAGTGCCCTTGGTTCAAGGACCATTCTTTGAGAGTCACTAATCCAATTCAAATCTCACAATTTACACCTAGGGAACCAGGTGGCTTGAGAAGGTTAAACTGAGGTCACACTGCCTGCAACAGACCTGGATCTGGAGTCCAGAACTTCTGCACCCTGTTCAGCGCTTTTTCCATTACATCGCATGGACTTCAGGAAAAGAAAAGTGAGAAATCATACATGTACGTTCTCTGCACAGAGAAAATCTGAAGGGCTGCAACTGAAAATAATTTCATGTTTCAGAGATATGTCTCTGAAATATTCATACTATGGAGTATAGATACTATGTTGTTCAGTTTCAGTCTGTTTCTTCTCTCTCATTTTGTACCTACACATTGATCTCAAATTTGTCATCAATTCCATTTAATTCGTTAGCAATAATCATTTAGATCCAAATGATAAAATTGAGCTTATTTTAAGTAAAATAATGATGTGCAAATTCAAAATGCCTTCATTAAATATCAGCCAAAATACCCAGGAGCCAGTTAGAACACAGGCTGAGAAACGATGAAAAGCTCCCTCTTATATCTCTAATCATAGAAACCATCAGCATCATCACAGCAACTAATATTTTCCAGTTTTTCCTATATGTCAAGCATATGGGAAAGTGATTTAAATGCTCCATCTCATTTAATTCTCAAAGTTTTATCAGGTACCTACTGTTACTGTCCTCATTTATTTAAGGAGAAAGACAAAACAATGAGAAATTAGGTAACATGGTCACTTAAAAAGTGATGGAGCCAAGATTCAAGGCCAGGGGTGTAAGGCTCAAAGCCTATACTTTCAAGTACTATTTTAAGCATAAAGTCACCTTTTGCTAAATATAATTGTGAATTTACATGCAGTTATAATAAATAATACAAAAGATCCCATGTATACTTTACTCAGTTTCTCCCAGTGAAGAAATTTGAAAAATTATAGAACAATATCACAACCAGGACACTGACATTGACACAATCCAACAGCCTTACTCAGATTTCACCAATGGGATACCATTTTTTAAAAATTATGTGTCATAAAAGGTAGCACAGGTAATTAAAGTTCTATGAATACTTCCAACTACCACCTTTCATACAAAGTTCACCAGTATGACCTAGTGCAAATAAAGTGAGTGGAAATCATGAATTAAAGCAATAATTTCCTCTTTCAGAACTCTCCATTTATTTTACTTACTAGAAGATTATTGGTTGGAGGTGGGACAAAAATGGAAAGCAAGAACAAGGTGGGTGGAGGGGGGTAAGGAAAGAGGATTTGGTGGCCATACAAGCGCATCACATAAACATCTAAACTATTTTTCTTCTATGGAAGTTGTGAATTAAGTTTACTGCACTGCATATCAGTGCCTAAGGAAGATAAAGAATTTTGATAAAAGAGAAAAGTCCCATCCTGCTCTGAAGAACGTAAGCCTGCCTTTCCTTTATCTTCCCATCATCTTATTTTCCCATTTGGTAACATGCCAGGAAAGGCAGTCACATTGTAAACAGCAAGTTCCAAAAATATTTTACTAAAGAATAAGAAATAATAGAATTCCATCAAAGAGTGACCAGTCTCCACATGTCTTTCTCAAGAAGTTATCAAAATTTCAAATAGCATCTTTTTTTCTTGAAAGTGTAGTTTTCCCTTAGCCCAAATTCAGATTCTTTAATTATCCCATGTGTTGTGCTATGCTTAGTTGCTCAGTCATGTCCAACTCCTTGTGATCCCGAGAACTGTAGCCAATCAGGCTCCTCTGTCCATGGGATTTTTCAGGCAAGAATAGTGGAGAGGTTGCCATTTCCTTCTTCAGGGGATCTTCCTGACCCAGGGATCGAACTTGGGTTTCCTGTGTATCCTGCACTGCAGGTGGATTCTTTACCTGCTGAGCCATAATTATCCCATGTGTATATGTTAGTTGCTCAGTCATGTCCGATGCTTTGAGACACAGTGGGCTGTAGCCTGCCAGGCTCCTTTGTCAGTGGAATTCTCCAGGCAAGAATACTGGAGTGGGTTGCCATTGCCTTCCCCAGGGGACCTTCCAGACTCAGGGATTAAACTCAAGTCTCCCGCATTGTAGGCAGATTCTTTACCATCCGAGCTACTAGGGAAGACCCTCAATCATCCCATAAATTCAGTTCATTTCAGTCGCTCAGTCGTGTCCGCCTCTTTGCGACCCCATGAATCGCAGCACGCCAGGCCTCCCTGTCCATCACCAATTCCCGGAGTTCACCCAAACTCACGTCCATCGAGTCAGTGATGCCATCCAGCCATCTCATCCTCTGTTGTCCCCTTCTCCTCCTGCCCCCAATCCCTCCCAGCATCAGAGTCTTTTCCAATGAGTCAACTCTTCGCGTGAGGTAGCCAAAGTACTGGAGTTTCAGCTTTAGCATCATTCCTTCCAAAGAACACTCAGGACTGATCACCTTTAGAATGCACTGGTTGGATCTCCTTGCAGTCCAAGGGACTCTCAAGAGTCTTCTCCAACACCACAGTTCAAAAGCATCAATTCTTTGGTGTTCAGCTTTCTTCACAGTCCAACTCTCACATCCATACATGACCAGTGGAAAAACCATAACCTTGACTAGACGGACCTTTGTTGGCAAAGTAATGTCTCTGCTTTTCAATATGCTGTCTAGGTTGGTCATAACTTTTCTTCCAAGGAGTAAGCGTCTTTTAGTTTCATGGCTGCAGTCACCATCTGCAGTGATTTTGGAGCCCAAAAATATAAAGTCTGACACTGTTTCCACTGTTTTTCCATCTATTTCCCATGAAGTGACGGGACCAGACGCCATGCTCTTCGTTTTCTGAATGTTGAGCGTTAAACCAACTTTTTCACTCTCCTCTTTCACTTTCATCAAGAGGCTTTTGAGTTCCTCTTCACTTTCTGCCATAAGGGTGGTGTCATCTGCATATCTGAGGTTACTGACATTTCTCCCGGCAATCTTGATTCCAGCTTGTGCTTCTTCCAGTCCAGTGTTTGTCATGATGTACTCTGCATAGAAGTTAAATAAGCAGGGTGACAATATACAGCCTTGACGTACTCCTTTTCCTATTTGGAACCAGTCTGTTGTTCCATGTCCAGTTCTAACTGTTGCATATAGGTTTCTCAAGAGGCAGGGTCAGGTGGTCTGGTATTCCCATCTCTTTCAGAATTTTCCACAGTTTATTGTGATCCACACAGTCAAAGGCTTTGGCATAGTCAATAAAGCAGAAATAGATGTGTTTTTTTTGGAACGCTCTTGCTTTTTCCATGATCCAGTGGATGTTGGCAATTTGATCTCTGGTTCCTTTGCCTTTTCTAAAACCAGCTTGAACATCTGGAAGTTCATGGTTCACGTATTGCTGAAGCCTGGCTTGGAGAATTTTGAGCATTACTTTACTAGCGTGTGAGATGAGTTCAGAAGAACTGTACAAAAAAGATCTTCATGACCAAGATAATCACAATGGTATGATCACTCAACTAGAGCCAGACATCCTGTAATGTGAAGTCAAGTGGGCCTTAGAAAGCATCAGTACGAACAAAGCTAGTGGAGGTGATGGAATTCCAGTTGAGCTGTTTCAAATCCTGAAAGATGATGCTGTGAAAGTGTTGCACTCAATATGCCAGCAAATTTGGAAAACTCAGCAGTGGCCACAGGACTGGAAAAGGTCAGTTTTCATTCTAATCCCAAAGAAAGGCAATGTCCAAGAATGTTCAATTATCCCGTAAGTAGGAGTAAAACTGATTTTGTTAATACAAAGAGTAAAACTTAATGTAACCAAAAATAATCTCTGAGCATAAAAGTGCATTATTTTTTATTGCTTTGGAAGGCAGCACTAACTGGGTACGTAACTGGAATGACTAATGAGAATCCAGGAACCCTGTCATAGGTGGAAGCTAGTCAGTGCATCAGGAAAGAAGCAAACTGTATCCCTTAAAGCATAACTGCCCATTAATTCTAAACTTCCACAATCCCAGACCAAAGCGTTTCCCTTTTGCAGAGGGTGAAGAACACATTCTTGATCAAATAGGCTACATGCCCAGAAATTTTAATTGCTAGGGTGTAACTCACATCTTTTAGACAATCGAGACAGCAGCAGATGCACGTGAAACACTTAGGTTCTGTCTCTTTCTATTCGTAAAACAGCATTGTTGCATCAACACTTATGCCCTTTGTTTTCTCTGTGCTAAGTTGATGATGCCATTTTTTGCCATCTGCCCCAGAGCTTCATTAAAGATACATGAATGGGCTAACTGGCCTGATATCTTGTGAGGAACAGGTGCTATTGTTTGTCCCTGAAGACTTGCACTAAAGATATGACTCAGAATACTTGAGAAAGAGCATCTGCAGCAGTCAGTCAGAAAGCAACTTGGCAGAGACCTGGCTACGTGCTAATATGCAAACAGAGTGACACTCAGGGGGGCTCATTTTCTTTCATGAGGATTATTTAACTTTTCTTAGTGACAGGAAATAAGTATTTGTATTGAAAATCATAAACAATATTAATGTCTATTACCTAGTTAAAGACAGTGAGCAAGTGAAGATCTTTTTAATGTCTTATTTCTAGAAATTCATTCCTCCTATGATTTAATTGGAGAAGGCTTCCTTAATCTGTTGGAAGGAATGTTTCCAATGTTTGTAAATCATGAAGGAGGGAGGGGAAGACAGAGACAAAAAATACAAGAGAGAAAGAGCAATCAGAGGGAGAGGCAGGGCATAAAGAAAGACAGAAAGGGGTGGGGCTAGGGGTGGGGGTGAGGTGGGGGTGGAACTTCCTTAAAGGCCATATTCTTTATTGCAAAGAGTAGCTGAGTTATTTGCATAAAGTGTTACCATTATAAAAGCTGTACAGTCTAGAGTGAAAGAAATAAAGTCCCCAGAACCTTACATGAAAAGCCTTCAAGGCATGGAGGTATCTTCTTACTGCCAAAAAATGCATGCCAAATCTCAGCTATTTCTGGAGAGTTAGGAGGGAAAGGGTCTCATTTGATAGGATAAATAATGCTTTAAAACAAACGCTTTAGTTGCAAAACATTTTTTTTGGTCTAAATTTTTAAGATTCTGTTTTTCCCTGACTTGAAAAGCATAAAGCAGTGAAAAGCATAAAGCGGTAGTCAACATATTGACTACAGTTTGAAGTATCCAGAGGAGCCTTGTATACAGCCTACCTGCCTATTCTCTAATTGTTTCAATTCATTAATCATCTCTCGCCAAGTAAATTGAGGGTCTTGAATAGCCTGTGACACTTATATTGCTCTATGCTCCATTGACTTATCACAGGGCTAAGGACATACATAGTAGGCATTTTGTGCCAACTAATAAACAGGAGAATCATCGAGGACCCAAGAACTTGTTTTCTGAGCACTAATTTCCATAGGGTAATATTATTGTTAATATAACTGCAAAAAAGTATAGAGCTGTAGCTGTTCTCATTGTAGAAGAAGATTTAAGAATGATGTTTAAATAAATTTTGATATCATTTTGTCTGCTTTTCATTTGTCTTATTTAGCAAATCTCTGGCTGGTACCACTAATGGTGGATTGCAAATCCTTGCTTATAGAGAATCCAACTAGCTCTAGCAGGAGAATAATCAAACTGATATTTTATCAGGAGCAATTACGAGACACAAATTTTCTGAATCTTTAAGAACACAGAGTCCAATCTTCCTAGATGTTTCCCACCAACATCCAATGGATAATAACTGTACAAATAATATAAGAAAAAGATTCTGCTTTGTTTATTTGTTTGTTGAAGGCAAGACATTTTATCTCTCTCAAACTCCCACAAGGATAACATGCAAAACACTTTGTTACCATTCATCTTTCATACAATGCAATTTATTTTCCTGGAATTTTGATGACTACTGTCACCAATCTTTTCAAAATCTTCACTAAAGGGCCAGGAAAATTCCTAGAAAGGTAGAATAAACTAAAGATATTGCAGTTTATGGGCATCCTTTTCAAAAACAGCTTTAGTCTTTCAAAGTCGTGTCTTTGAAGATTAATGAATAGCTAACCTTTTCTTTATGTATATTATATTTAAAAAGTTAATTTCAAGGAAAAGAACAGAAAATAGCTTCACTAATTTACTTGTCTTTACTAATTTACACTAGTAAATATATCTAATAAAACATCTGAAATATTCATAGGAAAAATGGAGATGATACATATCATCCCCATCTTCACTACCAAGAATAAGGCATGCAAACAAAGCAACTCTTTTTATAGGTGGGTCTTTAAAGACAGCTATTTCAAATCCACTCCACGGTTTAGTACTTTCCAGCTCCCTTTCTTGATTACAAAGGAGGAGAATGATCTTTGAGAGTAACAGTACAATGGCTCCATTTATCAGATCAATAGCACATATTTTAAAAATCTTCTTTAGGTGTATATTCAGAGAAATGTTAATAGCCCTGAAAGGGCCAATTCTTTGCATGTCCTTTGTGTTAACATCTTTTTATATTTTCAGCATACTGTATACAGTTTGCTCTATTTGTATTTTTGAAAATGGGCAAGTATCTCATTAATCTACCAGGATCATCAGTAGTCAAACATCATTACTTTATTTCTTATTCATTTGTACATGTTCTGTTTAAATAATGAATTTTCAATGAAAACAACATGGATGTGGTACTGATGTAATCATGATTTTTAGCATTTCTTACTTATATGTCCCTTTACTTCCTGAAATAAAGAGTTCCACGTGTATAAAATGAACTCTTGGGCCCCTAAGAGACATGTTACTCTGTAAAGTCAGTAGTGCCTGTCTTCATTGAACTATTCCACAGCTTTTACTGAGCACCTAGCACTGTCAATCCTAAAGGAAATCAGTCCTGAATATTCATTGGAAGGACTGATGCGGAAGCTGAAGCTCCAATACTTTGGCCACCTGATGCAAAGAACTGACTCATTGGAAAAGACCCTGATGCTCGGAAAGACTGAAGACGGGAGGAGAAGGGGACAACAGAGGATGAGATGGTTGGACGGCATCACTGATGCGATGGACATGAGTGTGAGCAGGTTCCGGGAATTGGTGATGGACAGGAAAGCCTGGCGTGCTGCAGTCCATGGGGTCACAAAGTCGGACACGACTGAGCGACTGAACTGAACTGAGCACTATCTGCCTAGTACTGTGCTGAGGACTAGGAATAAAAAGATGCCTTAGAGAAGCCCATAGCTTTATCAGGTAGAAATGTTAAGTTTGCTTTCACTTATGCAGTAGTATACATCATCCAATTTGTCAGCTTACTTTGGAAAGTGGTCAACAGAGAAAGATTTGTTTAAAAAGAAAAATAAATTACAACAAAAATTCCATCACATATCTTTCCATAGTCTTCCTATAGTTTCAAACCAAAAAAAATTTTGAGAGTATTTATGAGGACAAAAGTCAGATTACTTTATAAAATGGATGACAAATGTTAATTAAATGTGTTTAAATTATCTTACTATGTTTTAAGAAACTCTCACCAGGAGGGAAGTAGAATGTCCTGGCCATAAAGAAATTAATAAAACATGTTATGCAAAAGTAAAATTTATGATTCATTTGGAATTAGATATGTACCACCTTTTCAATCCATACAAATGCATAATCTTGTCAATTAAATATTATTGTTAAGGTCTAGTAGTATGTTAAAATCACTTTAAAGTGCAACTAAGGAAAATTCATGTGTGTTTATTACTCCTTAAGGATCTATTAGTGGGTATTTTATTCAGATTCGTGCTGTAAAATCTGCATAAACTCAGCATATTGTTATCCCCATGTGTGCATTTGTTTGGTTAAAGCAGAACAGCAAATCTCAATT
This sequence comes from Budorcas taxicolor, assembly GCF_023091745.1. NCBI lineage: Eukaryota > Metazoa > Chordata > Mammalia > Artiodactyla > Bovidae > Budorcas > Budorcas taxicolor. The sequence goes on along the minus strand of NC_068924.1, from coordinate 35,832,701 downwards.
TTTGCAACTTCTGGAAAAGTCAAGAGAACTAAAACAGTCTTAATTTTAATCAGATACAAACAGTTATCACTACAGAAGTGAAGAGTTGACTATTATGCAAACAGTCACAGTTAGTGGTCACCAGGCCATCACAGAAGACTGAGCTAGTCAATTACTTTAGATATTTCCAAAGACTAGTGAAGACGAATGTTTCTTATTCCACCCTGTCTATTTCCACAGAAATATGAAACGTATTAGAGACTAATGATTGTTGTTCTCAAATGGAAACCCCATTAAATATACAATGATCAAAGTGTTTTGCCAAGATGGAAATTAATTTTTTAATTTTGTATAAGTGCCACATAAATATAGTAACATTGTGAAGAATGTGGCATTCCTTTGTTTGTAACAACCAAATTCAGACATAAACATTTCATAAACTTTTGACCTGTAATGAAGGCAATCTGGCTTTTACCCCTGAAGTATTTTATGCAGCCTTACTCTGTTAGCAATGACCAGAGTTCAATTATTAAATTCCTCCTCCAGAAATGCAGGTTTACATCTTAAACTACAGTTTTTGTTAAAATATGCACAAGTAACCTAAAGGAAGGGACTTTGCATCTTAGTAAAACTCCTTGTCTTGTACAGAGTAAGGATTCAACAAATGTTTATAATACAAATGCATTAAAAAAAACTTTCATTCTGTTATTTAAAAAATAAGCTACAATACTTTTGATAATTTTTAAATCTTCTGAACCAATTTAAAGTCCTTTTATCCTTTGCAGTCCTCAAATCAAGGCAATAGGAATATACCTCTGCTTCAAACATACTTCATTGCAGTGATCTTTTCTTTTGGTATGCCACAGTCTGACTTTGAAGTCCACTTGTTGGTAAGAAAAATATAAAAATTGATTTGGTTCATTTATTTGAACATATTTTTAATGGCTGAGCTCTCCTAATAGATCTGTTGAAATTCTTCTATAGTATAATTTAGAGATGCCTCTAAACTTCTCTAATAATTTCATCATCATCAATTTTCTGACAAATGATAAACTGTTCTCATCAGAAGAGCCAGGGATACAGTTTTTCAAAATATTAAAAAAGTTTGTTTTATCACAGTAGACTGGTTACGCAATACAGAACAAATGACAGAAAAACATTTAAGCAACACCTAACAAGGAGAGCAGAAACAGTTTCATCTTAAGCTAGGAGGACTGAGAAACATAAACTCTGAACAGAACATAAATAAGATGTCTAAGCTATTGACAGCTGGGTCCCAGTCACGGCAAGATAATCCTCCCTGGACATACCAGTGAAAGACCATGTGTTCATGGAGGCCTGTAGAGGTTCATAGACCAAGGAGGCCTATATGTGTTCAGGGGTGCAGAGAGGTAAAGTAAAGGGAACTTTATAAGAAATAAACACTGAGTAAAGGCATAAACAGGATTCCTTAGTGGCTCAGGCAATAAGGAATCTTCCTACAACGCTAGAGACGCGGGTTTGATCCCTGGGTCTGGAAGATCTCCTGGAGAAGAGAATGGCTACACACTCCAATATTCTTGCCTGGAGAATTCCATGGACAGAGGAGCCTGGCAGGCTAAATGGGGTGGCAAAGAGTTGGACATGACTGAGCAACTAACACATTTTTTTCAAAGGCATAAATAGTGACCATAGCCACAAATCAAACAGCCTTCAGGTTTTGGTGGCTCACATGGTTAAGTATCTGCCTACAATGCAGGAGACCCGGGTTCAATCCCTGGGTTGGGAAGATCTCCCGGAGAAGGAAATGGCAACCCACTCCAGTATTCTTGCCTGGAAAATCCCATGGACAGAAGAGCCTGGTAAGCTATAGTCCATGGGGTCGCAAAGAGTCAGATATGGCTGAGCAACTTCACTTTCACTTTCAGGCCTTTTTAAAGCAAAAAGTTAAAGACATGCAACTGTAATTCATTTTGTAATGTAACCTACAACTCCTGTCCCACTCTCAGCATGTACACTTACACACATACACACACTCATCCACATACACTCACACACACTTCTACACCTGCTACCCCAACTAGATGTACAAGTACACAACACTGAAGCCAATATAAGGACAAGCTAACAAGCTGTTTCAAAAGGAGCAGTTTTCTTTATTTTTGTATTTTATTTAGTACTATGTTTATATTCGGAGAAGGCAATGGCACCCCACTCCAATACTCTTGCCTGGAAAATCCCACGGACCCACGGACGGAGGAGCCTGGTGGGCTGCAGTCCATGGGGTCACTAAGAGTCGGAGGTGACTGAGCAACTTCACTTTCACTTTTCACTTGCATGCATTGGAGAAGGAAATGGCAACCCACTCAAGGATTCTTGTCTGGCGAATCCCAGGGACTGGGGATAACTTATATATTAAATAACTTATTAAATAACTTATATACAATAAAGAAATGTTCCTATTAAAGAAAATAACATCCAAGTTCCTTAGCCTGAGCTGGCATTGAAATCACCACAGAACATATTCTTAACATACCTTTCAAATCTCTTTCTTACTATCATTTCCCCTTTCCCCTCTTGCTTTCAGTAGCTTCTAAGTTTCTGTGCATGACGTTTTTTTTTTCACTTATGTAGAATGACCTTTCCTTTCCCCTTTGTTGTCCCAAATCTGACCTACCCTTTGAAGTTCAGCTCAAACTCCTCTATGAAAATTCCCTAAGTATAAATTTATTTTCCTCTGTCAACGTTACATTGCATACATTGTGCTGAATTACTTAGTGGTTTTCAGTTATTTTACACCATTTTAGGCACTGGGGACCCACAGGTAGACAAAATTCCTTCCCTACCACTATCTCCTAGGAAAGACAGACAATATACAAATGGATGTAATATGTATATATGTGTGTGTATACACACACCCATGACAAAATATATATTAAATACAACAAATGCCAGTTGAAAATAGATGCTATGAAGAAAATAGAGTAAGATAATGCGATAGAGTTTGAGGGGCAGAGGGTGAGTAGCAGGAGGTAGTCAGTAGGCAGTAGTGAGGACTGTTTTGGATAGGGGCGGTCAAGAAATGTTTCTCTGAGGAAACGGTATAGCATAGGGTTAAATGACCTAAAGTTGCATGAGGCCTGATTTAGGTTTATAAAAATGACTCCGGTTGCTGTGAGAAAAATTGACTCAGAATGAAAGCAGAGAGACCAACAGTCCAAAAACGGGGATAACAGTAAGCTTTTCCCATCTTATATATCCTCTCTGCTCAAGCAGAAGGAAGATATCTTGCAGATAAATTTGTAGCATGCTACTAGCACACCGCCTCCAAATATGAAAGGCAAAGAGTCATTATCTAACTGACTGATTAACTGATTGGCTAAAACAGACCTTTCCTGTGATTTCATGGGACAAGAAGCATTATCACTTACCAACACTTGCACCTTTTTATGCTGGTAGGAGAGAAGAGTATAAGGAATTAAAATCTAAGTGGCTACTGCTGAATCTGTAATTACGATTGCAATTCTTTTCCCCAAATATTATGTCTGAATAAAGTTTTTAAGCAGTCAAGAAATTTACTGACAAAACTAAAAATATAAATTCTTAATTCAGTCTCTGTGTGGGAGAAGTAGGAATATTTAAAATGAGATTTAAGCTACCTGTCAACTTTCCTATGAGAAAAAAAAATCAATTGTTAGTAAAGATCAGAAGAGTAGAAAATTTAATATATGCAAACTGGCTCAAAACACAGGTTAAATTAAACTTCTTTTGCTTTTTTTATTGGTAGTTGAGATTAATGTGATATTTGCCAAATGAAATGGAATTTACAATACAGAGTCAGATGCTGCAGCAATTCACCTCAAATCATATTCCTTGCTGTTATAAAGAACAATAGGCCAATAGCATAATTTAAGAGTGATTAATAATAACTCATGCAATCACAGCTGAAAAGGAATAGAAAAATTCACACCCAAAATGAAACAAAATAGTCCACTCAGGTCAATAAAAAAACAAACAAAAATAACCAGAATTCAAAATGGAAAATGAACATACCAAATTTTCCACACATTCTTAAAGAAATACTACTAAGAAATTCTCATACTTCTTTGTCTTTGATTTTATATATAAAATTTTTATTTCACTCCATCTGAGACACAGTATTATATGGCCCTTGACAACAATTTTTAATGTTGGGCAAAAAAATAGATACAGGAGCATTGTATACATTAGATTTAAAGATAGATACAGTATAAAATCTTGGGCTTCCCAGCTGTGGCTAATGGTAAAGAATCCACTTGCCAGTGCAGGAGACATAAGAGACACAGGTTCAATTGCTCCTCCTCCAGGAGTTCAGGCCATGGCAACCCACTCTAGCATTCTTGCCTGGAGAATCCCATGGACAGAGGAGCCTGGAGGGCTACGGTCCATGGGGTTGCTAAGAGTCGGACTTGACTGAAGCAACTTAGCACACATGCACAATATAAAATCTTAGCCAGTCTTCTGTACCATGAAAAACACCAAAGTAGTATTAAGACAGGTTTGCCCTAACCACAAGATATTAAGAAAAGAAAAAGGGGGAAGAGAAAAGGAAAGCAAAGGGAAGGGAAAGAAATGAGAGGAAAGAAAAGGAATGAGAGGAAAGAAAAGAAAAATAAGAAAGAAAGCAAAGAAGGAAGAGAAGAAGGGAAGAATCAAGCAAACAACAACCAAGCAAGAATCCTGTGGGCTTTAAAAAAATTAGTACTGTCTTTTATATCCACAATTTTGACCTGATTACTCTGTTCCTTGCATATCACAAATGAAAACTTCCAACCCCCATGTTATAGGTACCTTACAAAAACTTGGTGAAGATCAAATGTTGTAAATAAAAAACTCTTCAAAGTGAAAGCTGCTATAAAATTTTTAATTGAAATGTAATTATAAAAATTAATTAAACTAAGACATATATATTCATCTTTAAACCTGAGAACTCATTAACTAAATTGAAGTTTAAGCTGCAAATTGAGAAACTGTGCATTTAGGTTGCTGGCCAAGTTCTTATATATACAAGGACCAATCCATGAATCCCTACTATCAGTCATTCATGACTTGGGAGACATGGGACTCAGAATAATATTATAATTTAATTGAATGTAGAGATAGACATTTTCTTCACATCAACTTGACTAGTTTTAAGATAGTTCAACTTAACTTTATAAATTTCTATGAGTAAGAAAGTGAAACAAAGAGAGAAACGGAACCCCGGGCATTCCCCTCTGACAAAAAAAGAAAAACAAACATGCCTTATGATATATGAGTCACATGATAAAGTATCTATCCATAGATTTAATTTTTGACTTTACTTCATTTCCATGGACAGAGAAGCCTGGCAGTCTATACAGTCCATGGAATCGCAAAGAGTCGGACAAGACTGGGCAACTAACACACACACAGAGCTTGCATTAAAATTTGAATTCCTAAAAATGTCATTAGAAATTGTAAGCAGGCATTATCATGTCCACAACAATCTAGAATAATGGTGATCAAAGCTACAGACACTTATTTTTAGCTCCACTTGACAATTTCCAAATATTAATGACACAAAGCTCAGCTTTGAGTCTCTAATTCTTCTTAATTTACCAATATAAAAGGTCAGGTTAGCTCCTTTAAAACTGTACTATGATTGTAGTTTCCATGGTAGAACATGGAGTTGAATCTACATAGAAATGATCAGCCAGTAACAATAGATCTTTGTCCAGCTGTGACTACTTCCCTTCTCTACAACCAGTCCTTATCTGGCTCAGGAAATGCCTGTTTTAACTGACAGGTAGGAGATTAAATCTACAGCTGCTGAAACACAATCTCAGCTCTGTTAGATAGGCTTTCATTGAAAAGCACTACAAACACATAATTTGTTTATGTTGTACCAGCAATCTCTGACAAAGCAGACTGTCTAGCTGAGACAAATGTGGTTAAACCCATTTATTGTATTATTTCTGCTACACAGAACAAGCTCTTAAAACACAGAAACTAGACGAGCCACAAAGCTCTAGCTGTCTAAAGAAATCAAGAATAGATGACTTCTTGTTACACTAGCCCTTTTTACACAGAAACCATGTTCTCCCCTGGAAAACATCTATTCCAATTTCTCTTTTAAGTGGGTGGTTCAATTATGTTTATGTTTTCAGTTTTTAAAGTTTCTTTTGTTGCTTCCAGCATAAACAGGCATAAAATCACCTACCCACTGAACGTCGCTAGATTTAAGAACATGATGAATATTTACAGCAAGTGCTATCACCCTTCAAACAAACCCATACTGATAAATTCTAATGACAATTGACCCTTTTTCCATATTTATTGCAAATTCTGACAATGTTATTTGATGTCTTTATTTCACTTGATGTAAAAATAGTTCTGCAACTTATAAAGATATAAATAAGTTTCTTTAAAATTAAGTAGTTATACATAGAAATACCTAATTTTATAAAATAAATGTCAAGGTGGTAGGTTTTAACAAAAACAGCAACAATAATATCTGATAGCTATGTGACTATAAATTATTTTTTCCAAATTCATAAGAAGTAGAAATCATTTTTTTAAATTTTATATCTAAAATTTATTCTTTAGGTATACTCACTCAACTTTAGCTAGCACTCTGAGTATATAACATGAAGTGCAAAATAGTACAACTAATGATTAAAGCCTATATCTACCTTCACTAAATCCTAAAAATTATAATCAATGATAATGATACAACAGATGGTATACAATATGGTTTAAAAATAAGAAAACAGATGCTATAACTCAAACTTGTCAAAAAATTTTAGAAAGAATTGCATAATAAACATAAAAATTGTAAAACTATATTTGAAACATGGCCAAAAGGATTATGGCTAGTCACTCTCAAACATGTCACCATTCTCTAAAATCTTATTTTATTTTTCTTTAATCATCCTCATAAAACAGGGAAGTGAGAAAATAATCTTTCAAGTTGGAACATATGGACCACTTGGAAGTCTGTTAGTCTTAAAATACAGAAAGTATGCAATAAACTAGCTGAATCCATGGGGTCTCCCTCAAACAGCATGGATAATGAGGGGAATCCATAACAGACATAAACAAACCCAGAAAGATGTCTAGACCCCACATCATTATGTATGATATATGCTCAAGATATATGGGCATACATTTGAATGTTCAAGTTCAAACTTGGCTTCTATTAGACTGATTCAGTCACAGCATGGGGTTTCTTTAATAAACAAACCTTACTGTTAGAAAATATTGGGGACTCAAATCATGTATTATGCCCCAGATAGTTAAATATGTGGCACTCTAAAGCCCTATAACCCTTGAAGCTTTCTTAAAATAGATTGTAAATAATAAAGAAAAACTACATCTAGACAAAATATAGAAATCACAGATTTTTGCATGACAAGAGGGGAGCAGATACTACACGAAACTAGCATTTCAACTAATTTTTAATTTCCCATTAAAAATTAGAAATGAGTTTAACAATGTAGGTCTTAGTGTTTTATTTTCCATGATTCTAAATACTGCTGAATGATTTCAGATAAAAGATGTAACCAGGGTTATTTATTTCATTATAATAAATTCTTTGCCATATTTTACATATACACACATGCATAATATAAATAGATTTAATTCACTTTAGGATCACAGACCTTAGAAATAGAATGGTCTTAGAAACCCATTTTTCAAATACTTTCATTTTAAACATAAATGTAATAAGGCCCATTAAGGAGAACTGATTTGTCAAGCTCAGGAAATTAGAGAATGACTAAGCCAAAATTAAAAACAAAATCCTTACTCCAAGTTTGATGATTTCATAAAATTATAAAATAGGAGATTTTTAGAAATAGAAATAGATTTAGAGACTATGTAATCCAACAATTCCTATCTGGACAAGTAGTTCTGGTGAGCTTTTTCAGAAATGTATATTGTCTTTCCTTCCTTGTCAAGAACTACTGATCAGGACTAACCACACATTTTATAGAGGAGAAAATTGAGGCACGTAAGGATAATGTGATTTCCCCATGGCAACATAACTAGTTAAAATCAGCTAAGATTTAGAACTAGATCTAATTCCCAGTTTAGGAATTTTCATTTTTCTTTCCTAATTTTCTTTCTGTCTTCTTTAAGGTAAAACCTTACTACAAGTATATCCTTTCGGTTCTCAACTTAGGTCTAAATAGTTCTCTTTTGTGACAGAGGATGAAAGCAAATCTCAGTCTTCTACAAAGACATTCCGGCAACACCGATACACAGTAACCCTGATCATTGTCTCTCTTCTTTTTCCTCTACTGCACAAACCCTTAAGTTTGTATGCCTGTAACAGACATTAAAATCAATCATGTAGTATTCTTTCTTTTAAGGTAGTGAGACCATAAACTCCTCTGAGAAGAGAATCATAACTTCTCTCATATTTCTCACAATATACAGAACACAAAGACAGCTTTTTGCAATATATAAATTGAGTTACTTTTCTGAAGGTCGGGGTATTAGCTTTAAAAAGCATGTAAGTAGATTGACTAAATGGAATGCAACAGTATACAAAAAGGATAATAAATCTGACCAAGTAAAGTTTATTCTGGGAATGCAAAGTTGGTTTAACATTTGAAAATCAATCATTATAATCTATCATAGAAACAGAACAAAGTCGGAAAAACATGATCATTTCAACAGTTACAAAAAAATAATTTTAGAAATTACTACTAATTCATGATAAAAACTTTCAGCAATTTTGAATCAAAGGGAACTTCTTCAATCTGATTAAAGGAATATTTGAAAAACCAACAGCTAACAATGTGATCAATGGTGAAATTTTCCATGCTTTCTACCTAAGCAAAAATGTCTGTTCTCACCATTTCTATTCAATATCGTACTGGATTTCCTAGCCAGTGCAACAAGCAAAGGAAAAGAAGTCAAATGAACACAGACTGGAAATAAATAAGTGAAAGCAAAATTATTTCTAGCTACAGAAAACATTCTGTTCTAGCCACAGAAAATCTTGAGGAATCTAAAAGAATAACCTACCAGAACTAATAAGTTAATTTAAGCAAAGTCACGACATAAAAGGTAGGCAACAAAAATCAGTTGTCTTTCTTGGTTTTAGCAATATCTTTCTGAATATATCACCTTCGGCAAGGGAAACAACAGCAAAAATAAACAAATGGGACTACACCAAACTAAAAATCTCTGCATGGAAGAGGAAACTGTCAATAAAACAAAATGACAATTTAACAAATGGGAGAAGATATTTGCAAATCATATATCTGATCAGGTGTTAACATCCAAAATAATGAAATATACAACTCCACAACAACAACAAAAACAAACAGCCTGACTAAAAAATGGGCATAGGATATGAATAGGATTTTTCCAAAGAAGACATACAGATGGTTAACAGGCACATGAAAAGATGTTCAAATCACTAATTACTAGGGAAATGCAAATCAAAACCATAATGAGATATCATCTCATATCTATCAGAATGGCTTTACCAAAAAGATGACAAATAACAAGCGTTATAGAGAAAAGGGAACATGCATACACTACTGGTGGGAATGTAAATCTGTGTATCCACTATGAAAAACATATGAAGATTCCACAAAAAAATTAAAAGTAGAACTATAATATGATCCAACTATTCTACCTCTGGATGTTTATCTGAAGAATGAAAACACAGTAATTCAAAAATATTCATGCACCCTAAGGTTCATTGCAGCATCATTTATAATAGCCAAGATATGGAAGCAAACTCAGCGCCTATTGATGGATGAATAGATTAAAAGATGCAGTACAAATATAAGATGGAATATTACACAGCCATAAAAAGATGAAATATTGCCATTTGCAACACCATGGGCCATGAGGGTAATATGTCAAGTGAAATAAGTCAGACAAAGAAAGAAAATACTATATGATTTCACTCACTTATGGCATATCTTTTTAAAAATGAACAAACAGATACAGAGCATACAGCAGTGGTTACCAGAGCAGAAGTGGAAGTAGGGAGAGGGCAAAACACGTAAAGGGTGTTAATTATGGTGATAGATGGGGGTGAAATTTTGGGGGGTGAGCAAGATGTACTGTACCCAGAAGTTGAAATATAATGTTGTACACATGAAATGAATATAATGTTATAAGCCAATATTGCATGCATGGTAAATCACTTCAGTTGTGTCCAACTCTTTGCGACCCCGTGGACAGTAGTCCGCCAGGCTCCTCTGTCCATGGGATCTTCCAGGCAAGAATACTGAAGTGGTTGCCATGCCCTCCTTCAGCAGATCTTTCTGACCCAGGATCGAACCTGTGTCTCTTATGTCTCCTGCATTGGTAGATGGGTTCTTTACCACTAGTGCTACCAGGGAAGCCCATAAGCCAATGTTACCTCAATTTAAAAAAGAAAGAAAAAAGATTTGTGGGGGTTGAAGGGTGAGCAAAATGGGTGAAGGGAGTCAAAAGGTACAAACTTCAAGTTATAAAATAAAGAAGTCCTGAAAGTGAAGTCGTTCAGTCGTGTCCAACACTTTGCAATTCTCCAGGCAAGAATACTGGAGTGGATTGCCATTTCCTTCTCCAGGGGATCTTCCCAACCCAGGGATCGAACCCAGCTTTCCTGAATTGCAGGCAGACGCTTTAACCTCTGAGCTACCAAGGAATGTTGCTCAAGCAAGAGTACTGGAGTGGCGTGTCATTGCCTTCTCATCTGAAACTAATATATGTGAATTATACGTCAATTTTTTTAAAAGATTTAAAAATCACTTGTGTGTCCATATACTAGATAAACTAAGAATAAGCAATTAGAAAAGCCAATTTTTATAGATAGCTAGTAGACAGTTGGTGTATAATGCAGAGGGTTCAATCCACTGCTCTGTGAATACCCGGTGCTCTAGAGGGGTGAGATGGGTATGGGGTGAGAGGGAGGTTCAAGAAGAAGGGAACATATGTATACTTATGGCTGATTCATGTTGCTCTATGGCAGAAACCAACACAACATTGTAAAGCAATTATTTTCCAATTAAAAATAGATAAATTTAAAAGGCAACTTAAAAAATCTCTATTTACATTAGCACAAAAAATAAAATACTTAGAAAAAATATAACCAAAGGATACAGGCCTCTATACTGAAAGCTAAAAAACAGGGCAAGGGATAAATTTTAAATACTAGAAAAAATGAAGAAATATACCACATTCATGGGATGGAAGCCTCAATATTGTTAAAATAGCAGTTTTCCCCAAATAATGAATAGATTCAACACAATCTCAATTAAAATCCTAGATGGATATTTTGAAGATAGTATTAAACTTATTTTAAAATTTATATGCAAAAAAAATAGTCAAAACAATTTTGAAAAAGGAAAACAAAACTGGATAACTATAGTATGATTTCAAGACATTATAATGCGACAATAATCAGTTAGGGTGGGATTGGTATAAGGACATACATGCAAATCAATAGAATAGAGAGTTCAGAAAGAAATCCACATGATTTTCACAATGATGCCAACATAATTCAGTAGAGAAAGGGTAGACTCAGATTTTGCTAGAAATGGGTATCTATATGGAGGAAAATAAGCATAAGCCCAGACTTGCCAGCATAAGTCTTGAACTACCAGGTTGCCTGGAGTTTTGTTGTTGTTGTTGTTATTTTATTTACATCAAGTTGTTAAAATTGTCCCATCTGCTCTAAGCTTGGAAAGAAAAGCAACTTACACCCTGCATATGCATGCATGCTAAGTCGCTTCTGCCACGTCCAATTCTTTGTGACCTCATGAACTGTAGCCCACCAGGCTCCTCTATCCATGGGATTCTCCAGGCAAGAATACTGGAGTGGATTGCACGCCCTCCTCTAGGGGATCTTTCTGACCCAGGAACTGAACTTGTGTCTTCTGTGGCTACTGCATTGAAGGTGGATTCTTTATTGCCAAGTCACCAGGGAAGCCCAACTTATACCCCAAGGATACTCAAATGCATTAAGTGCTGTAAATCCAAGTGGGCTGTTCTTCAGTCCCAGTAGCTGATCTCCAAAACTGGCATGTGGATAGAAGAAACAAGAGTAGATAAATTTCAGTAATTTCTAAAAGTTTTATTATAGCAAAAAACAATCATGAGAAGTGCACGATTTATTTAAGAAGCAGTTGTATTTGTGGTAGAATAAGTCCTGGAATAAATGAATTGATGCTAAAAGATCTAGATCAGTCAGTAATGTAAGAAATTGCTTAACCTCACTTTTCTCCTCATTTAAAGAGGAATAATAATACCTACCTCAATGGTTGTCATGAAGCGAGTATGTGTAAAGTCCTTAAGCACACAGTAGACACAATCTTTGAATTTAAATTATATCATTTCAAACCAATAGAGTAATCTCTCAAAGAAACTGTTCTCCTTTTGGAGAACATTTCAGAACTCTGTGTGTGGGTATGTATTCTGCATTACCCATGTTCTCTCTTTCTGGATATTCATTATGTCCTGGGTGAAAGAGTGACTCTGCCCCAGGTTAAGCTTTGGGGTTGTGGTATACATTTGACTTGAGAATTGCCAAGCACATTTGTGAAGACTGGATGGGAGAAAAAGCTTTAAGGTACACAGTTGGGTTTATCTTATCCTATAAAGGTTTATAGGAAGAATAATTTTTAAAAGATCTTGCAAAAGAAAAGAATAATATGTCACTGAAATATCTAAGGAAGGTTATAGCAGAGATGGTGAATTATTTTATCAGGCACAAAAATTAGAGGTATATACCAGAAAAGGTCTAATGACAGATGTTAATCTAATTTGACTCTCATGACATTATAATAATATTATCATGTTATTATATTGCTTTAAGCCACTATGTTAATTGCATGGGTGATGATAATAATAATGGTACTATTAACAACAGTGGCAATACTGATATATCACTTGCAATGTGCCAGGCACTCTCTCAAGTGCTTTACATGCATGAACCCAACCCATTATCTCTTTTATAGATGAGGCACAGATAAGCTTAGTACCTTACCTCAAGTTCAGGCCACTAGTAAGTGGAGGGTACAGGTAGTCTTGTACAGATTCTACTCTTGACCAATGTACCTAATGATGTGGAGATTTTAAAGATTGGTGCTCTGGGCCACATTGTGGGGAAATGAGAAGGAAGTAAGAAGAGTCTTATTAGAGAGGGGTTGTAAAGTTTGAAAATAGCGTATATATAAGTACACAGGCTCTCTGTGCCATAAACTGAATTTCATCAACTTATATTTGTGATTCTGGTTTTACCATATCTACAATAAGGAAAACAAAGCAGGGCAAAGTGACTCATGTTAGAACTGACTGATCTTGGGCTCTCACTGCCACACTGCCCAGGAAAAACACACAAACATTTAAAGTTAAAATGTGCATCCTGGAAGATAAAAAACTTCTCTTGTATCATAATATTAACCTAAATGAAAATAGAATGGAAAAGACTAGAGATCACTTTAAGAACATTGGAGCTATCAAGGGAATATTTCATGCAAAGATGGGCACAAAAAGGACAGAAATTATAAGGACCTAACAAAAGCAGAAAAGATAAAGAAGAGATGGCAGTAATACACAGAACTATACAAAAAAAGGTCTTAATGACTTGGATAATCACAATGGTGCAGTCACTCACCTAGAGCCTAACATCCTGGAGAGTGAAGTCAAGGCCTTAGGAAGCATTACTACCAACAAAGCTAGTGGAGATAATAGAATTCCAATTGAGCTGGAATCCATTAAAATCTCAAAAGATAATGCTGTTAAAGTGTTGCACTCAGTGTGTCAGCAAACTGGAAAACTTAGCAGTGGCCACAGGACTAGAAAGGGCCTTCTTGGTGGCTCAGGAGGTAAAGAATCTACTTGCAATGCAGGAAACCTGGGTATAATCCCTGGGTTTGGAAGATACCCTGGAGAATGAAATGGCAACCCACCCCAGTATTCTTGCCTGGAGAAATCCACAGACAGAGGAGCCTGGCGGGCTACAGTCCATGGGGTCACAAAGAGTTGGACACGACTGAAGTGACTTATCATACACACACATTGGATCACAGACAAAGCAGGGACTTCCAGAAAAACATCTACTTCTGTTTCATTTATTACTTGAAAGCCTTTGACTGTGTGGATCACAACAAACTGTGGAAAATTGTTAAAGAGATGTGAATACCAGACCACCTTACCTGTCTCCTGAGAAACCTGTATACCAGAAGTAACAGTTAGAATGAGACATGGAACAGTGGACTGGCTCAAAATTGGGAAAAGAGTATGTCAAGGCTATATATTGTCACCCTGCTTATTTAACTTATATGCAGAGTGAATGCAAAATGCCAGGCTGGATGAAGGTCCAGCAGGAATCAAGATTTCTGTGAGAAATATCAATAACCTCAGATATGCAGACGATACCACTCTAATGGCAGAAAGTGAAGAGGAACTAAAAGGCCTCTGTCATGGGAATGAAAGAGGAGAGTGAAAAAGTTGGCTTAAAACAACATTTAAAAAACTAAGACCATGACGTCTTGTCCCATCACTTTATTGCAAATAAAAGGGGGAAAAGTGGAAATAGTGACAGATTTTATATTCTTGGGCTCCAAAATCACTGTGGACAGTGAATGCAGCCATGAAATTAAAGACACTTGCTCCTTGGAAAGAAAGCTACGACAAAACTAGACAGTGTATTAAAAAGCAGAGATCTTACTTTGCCAACAAAGATCCACATAGTCAAAGCTATAGTTTTTCCAGTAGTCATGTACGGATGTGAGAGTTGGACCATAAAGAAGACTGAACACCAGAGAATTGACACTTCTGAAGTGTGGTGCTGGAGGAGACTCTTGAATCCCTTGGAATGCAAAGCGATCAAACCAATCCCAAAGAAATAAAACCCTGAATATTCATTGGAAGGACTAATGCTGAAGCTCCAATTCTTTGGCCACCTGATGCGAAGACCTAACTCGTTGGAAAAGACCCTGATGCTGGGGAAGATTGAGGGCAGGAGGGCAAAGGGGTGACAGATGATGAGATGCTTGGATAGCATCACTGACTCAATGGACATAAGTCTGAGCAAAGTCCAGGAGACAGTGAAAGACTGGGAAGCCTGTCACACTGCAGTCCACGCAGTCACAGAGCTGGACACAACTTAGTGACTGAAAAACAACAACCGAAAATTTGAAACATTAAAAACTGTATAATTATCTTTTATCTGGAGGGCACATGGGTTTTATTTTATTTTTTTAATATGTTTTTTTATTTCAATTGGAGGCTAATTACTTTACAATATTGTATTGGTTTTGCCATACATCAACATGAATCTGCCATGAGTGTACACGTGTTCCCTCCCCATCCTGAACCTCCCTCCCACCTCCTTCCCTGTACCATCCCTCTGGGTCATCCCAGTGCACTAGCCCCGAGCATCCTATATCATGCATCGAAGCTGGACTGGTGATTCATTTCACATATGATACTTAACATGTTTCAGTGCCATTCTCCCAAATCATCCCACCCTCTCCTTCTCCCACAGAGTCCAAAAGTCTGTTCTATACATCTGTGTCTCTTTTGCTGTCTCGCATACAGGGTTATCATTACCATCTTTCTAAATTCCATATATATGCATTAGTATACTGTATTGGTGTTTTTCTTTCTGGCTTACTTCACTCTGTATAATAGGCTCCAGTTTCATCCACCTCATTAGAACTGATTCAAATGTATTCTTTTTAATGGCTGAGTAATACTCCATTGTGTATATGTACCATAGCTTTCTTATCCATTCATCTGCTGATGGACATCTAGGTTGCTTCCATGTCCTGGCTATTATAGACAGTGCTGCGATGAACATTGGGGTACACGTGTCTCTTTCAATTCTGGTTTCCTCAGTGTGTATGCTCAGCAGTGGGATTGCTGGGTCATAAGGCAGTTCTATTTCCAGTTTTTTAAGGAATCTCCACACTATTCTCCATAGTGGCTGTACTAGTTTGCATTCCCACCAACAGTGTAAGAGGGTTCCCTTTTTTCTGCACCCTCTCCAGCATTTATTGCTTGTAGACTTATGGATTGCAGCCATTCTGACTGGGGTGAAATGGTATCTCATTGTGGTTTTGATTTGCATTTCTCTGATAATGAGTGATGCTGAGCATCTTTTCATGTGTTTGTTAGCCATCTGTATGTCTTCTTTGGAGAAATGTCTATTTAGTTCTTTGGCCCATTTTTTGATTGGGTCGTTTATTTTTCTGGAATTGAACTGCAGGAGTTGCTTGCATATTTTTGAGATTAGTTGTTTGTTAGTTGCTTCATTTGCTATTACTTTCTCCCATTCTGAAGGCTGTCTTTTCACCTTGCTTATAGTCTCCTCTGTTGTGCAGAAGCTTTTAATTTTAATTAGGTTCCATTTGTTTATTTTTGTTTTTATTTCCAATATTCTGGGAGGTGGGTCATAGAGGATCCTGCTGTGATTTATGTTGGAGAGTGTTTTGCCTATGTTCTCCTCTAGGAGTTTTATAGTTTCTGGTCTTACGTTTAGATCTTTAATCCATTTTGAGTTTATTTTTGTGTATGATGTTAGAAAGTGTTCTAGTTTCATTCTTTTACAAGTGGTTGACCAGTTTTCCCAGCACCACTTGTTAAAGAGATTGTCTTTTCTCCATTGTATATTCTTGCCTCCTTTGTCAAAGATAAGGTGTTCATAGGTGCGTGGATTTATCTCTGGGCTTTCTAGTTTGTTCCATTGATCTATACTTCTGCCTTTGGGGCACATGGGTTTTAAAGGGTTAAGAAATATTAGCTAATAAAAGTCCACTCCTTAGATGTTAAAAGAATAGGCTGAAATACTGGTTCTTCTACTACCTTACTTTTGAGTCAGTAAATCTTGATTTTCTTGTATAAAAATGAGAAAATAATATTTCCACTGCTTACCTTAAGGAATCAAGGTGAAAACTATTTAAGCAATGTGGAAATTATTTGAAAAGTATGAATTACTAAACAAATGTACATTATTTCCTCCGTATTTACTATAGATATCTACCTATAAGCCAGAAAATGTTTTATTGGGACTTCATTATATTCCTATTCACAGAGCTGTTTCTAGGAATAAAGAAGCTAAGAAATGAGACATGACTTCTTGAAGATCTATTACATTCCAGGAAATATATGCTAGATACTTTCACTTTATCTCAAGTAATCCATACAACACAGTTCAAGAAGATGTCATTCTGCTTTTTTACTGATTCAGAAAGTTTAAGGCCATAGAGTTATCAAACTGACAAAGCTAGTACTAAAAACCAAGTGATTCTGATGCCTTTTGCCAAAGTGCCTTTCAGCATAAAGGGAGACTAAGATTTAATAAGCCAAGCAAATACCACTAAATGGAATTTTCCTTTGGTTATTAACGTTTTCCTAACATTCTAATATTTGAGACTATCCAGTTGTTGATCCAAGCTTAAATCTGGCTTCATTGTTGTTGGACATTATATGGTCATTCTCTTTTGGTCAAGAGTGGGAATAATGAATCAGTTATTCCTTCCAATCTCAATATTCTATTAAAATGCAAGAGTACACTATGTTCATCTCTTGATGATGAATCTCTTGACAAGATACTATTAGAAGTTTATTCCATCAACACTGAAATCATATCAACAGTGACATTTCTGGATCTCAGAAGCTAAAAAGAACACATTGATTAAAAAATTTTTATGAAGCAACAGTATCCATGGCCTAGATCCAAATATTTAATCATTTACAGGGTTCCTCCAAACATGAAGGGTAATGTGTTGAAGTAGAATTGAAAAGGGCATATAAATGGATCAATAATGTGTTCTTTCTAAACATTCCTTGTAAGAAACATCTAAGTAGCAGTGAGATCACAATTTTTAGCCAACTATCATAGTAACTACCACTTTCTGTTCTTAAACTCTTTGAATCAAAGTTAATTCTTTTCTTTTGTTTGTATTTTTAGTATCTTATATTTTATTTTGAAATAATTTCAAATTTATAGAAAAGATTCAAGAGCATTGCAAACAACTGAAATATATCCTTCAAAGAGCCTACTGAAATTTTGCCACTCTTCCAATACAGTCTTCACAGGAGAAAATAAAATCCAGTCCAGGATCATGAATTGTTATGTCTCCAGTCTCCTTCAATCTCAGAGTTATTCAGGTCCTCGTTGACCTTTATGACCCTAACAGTATTAAAGATTTCAAGCCAGTTATTTTGTAGACTGTCCCTAAATGGGTTTTTTTTTTCTTCTGATGTTTCTTTATGATTAAATTCAAGTTATGCATTTTTGGCAGAAATATCACAGAAGTGATGCTATGCTCTTCTCGCTGCATCCCATCAGGTAGCTTATGATATTGACTTGTCCCATCATTGTTAATGTCACCTGAGTAATGTGGTATCTGTCAGGTTTCCCACTATACTATTACACCTTTCCTTCTTCATTTTCCCAAGTATTGTGAGGCAGACACTCTGAGACTATATAATCATCCTAGTCCTCATCCAACTCCCATTCAACAGTTTTTAGCGTTTCATGTTTCTTCTGAATTCATTATTGCTATGATTATGACCAAGTGGGGATTTTCTTTCAACAATTTCCTGTACATTTATTAGTTGGCACTCTATATAACAAAGAGCTTTCTCTTCTCTCTTTCATTTGTTATATATTAGTATGCTCTTGTAGATTTTTGCTGTGTTAAATGAAATAAATCCATTCTTATTTTTTTGTTTTTATTTTTACCATGTGCCAGATATGGACACAGATTGCCCTTTCAAAGCTGGATTTTTATTATGTTCCTATAATTCTTGAAGCCGTTTTTCAGTTTCTGGAAAAATAAGACATTCCAGACTTATCCTGCATTTTTCCTGCTCCAGACTAGGAGAATGTATTCAGAAGTTAAGATCTAGATCTAAAGTATATTTATTATTACTGGAGTGTACTTTGCTCCTAGTTCCTCTCAGTAGATCTTAGAAATATATTTATGTATATATTACACAGATATACACATTTATACTTATATTCACTTCTAGATAAATTAGATATATTGAGATAAACATATATAAAACCATGAAATCACATTAATAATTTCCAATTCCAATCTAGCACTACAGAATTTATTCTAGCCTTCCTCTTAAGTGTATTTCTAACTCTCTTTTCAAAAAACAATTTAAATTCTATCAAAAGTCTATGGCATTTTTCACAGAAATAAACAAACAATCCTAAAATTTGTATGAAACCACAAAAGACCCTGAATAGCCAAAGCAGTATTGAGAAAGAAGAACAAACTAAAGACATCACACTCCCTGATTTCAAACTATATTGCAAAGCTATAGAGACTAAAACAGTATGTTATTGGCATAAAAACAAATACATGGCTCAATGGAACATAATAAACAGCCCAGAAATAACCCCCCACATATATGGCCAATTAATTTCTGACAAAGGAGCCAAGATTACACAATGGATAAAGGACAGTCTCTTTAATAAATGCTTTTGGGAAAACTGGATAGCCACATGCAGAAGAATGAAACTCAACCATCATCTTATACCATACCATACACAAATATTAACTTAAAATAGATTAAAGGCTTGAAAATATGACCTAAAGCACAAAACTTATAGGTGGTAAGCTCCTTGATGGCAACAGTCTTGGCAATAACTTTCTGAATTTGACACCAAAAACAAAGGCAACAAAAGCAAAAATAACCAAGAGGGACTACATCAAACTAAAAAAGCTTCTGCACAACAAAGGAAAACATCAATGAAAGGAAGAGGCAACCTACCTAACAGGAGGAAATATTTGCAAGTCACATATCTGATAAGGAGATAAAATCAAAATATATATTTTAAAATACTCATACAATTCAACAGCAAAAAAATTATAACTTTAAAATAGGCAGAGGATCTACATATTTTCCCAAGAAGACACGCAGATGGCCAACAGGTACAATAAAATGTGCACAACATCACTATCATTAGAGAAATGCAAATCAAAACCACAATAAGATGTCACCTTATACCTGTTGGAATAGTTATTGTCAAAGAGATAAGAAATAAGTGTTGGTGAAAATGTCTCACCCTTCTGCACTGTTGGTAGGAATATACCTCTTTGAGGGATACCTCTTTGGGGCTTCCCAGGTGGCTCAGTGGTAAATAGTCCACCTGCCAAGCAGGAGACACAGGTTTGATCCCTGGGTTTGGAAGATCCCCCAGAGAAGGGGATTTATTGTGACTGTGTTGTAATCACTATGTAATCACTATGTTGTATCTTACTCTTTGTAACCCCATGGACTGCATCCCACCAGGCTCTTCTGCCCTCCACTATCTCCTGGAGTCTGCTCAAATTTGTGGTAATGCTATCTAACCATGTTATCCTCTGCTGCCCTCTTCTCCTTTTGCCTTGACTCTTTCCCAGCATGAGAATCTTTTCCAATGAGTCAGCTCTTTGCTTCAGGTGGCCAAAGTATTAGAGCTTCAGCTTCAGCATCAGTCCTTCCAATGAATATTCAGGATTGATTTCCTTTAGGATTGATTTGTTTGATCTTCTTGCAGTCCAAGGGACTCTCAAGAGTCTTCTCTAGCACCGATTCAAAAGCATTAGTTCTTCAGCATTCACCTTCTTTATGGTCCAAATCTCACATCTGTACATGACTACTGCAAAAACTATAGATTTGACTATACAGACCTTTGTAGCAAAGTGATGTCTCTACTTTTTAATATGCTGTCTAGGTTTGTCATAGCTTTCCTTCCAAGAAGCCAGGGTCTTTTAAACAACAAAAATAGCTTTTTTGACGGAATTAGAAAGGGAAGGAGGAAAAGAGGAAAAAAGAGCACTGTTACCTTTTGATTTATGTCCCTACACCCTATTAATTAGGCACTGCTATTTACTCCTTTTTATGTAACTTGGAGGCAGCATGGTATAGTTGAAAGAGCACAGGTTTTGATGTTGCAGAGACTTAAGTATGATACTTGGCTTGAAGAAGGGAATGGCTACCCACTCCAGTAGTCTTGCCTGGAGAATTCCATGAACAGGGGAGTCTGGCAGGCTACGGGCTACAGTCCATGGGGTCGCAAGGAGTCAGACACAACTGAGCAACTAACAGCAATAAATATAGTTAATTGGGCTTCCCTGGTGGCTCAGCGGTAAAGAATTAGCCTGCAGTGCAGAAGCCGCAGGAGATGTAGGTTCATTCCCTGGGTCAAGAAGATTTCCTGGAGGAAGGCATGGCAACCCGCTCCAGTATTCTTGCCTGGAGAATCCCATAGGCAGAAGAGCCTGGTGGGTTACAGTCCACAGAGTCAGACATGACTGAAACGACTTAGCTCACACACAAATAGTTAATTATGCTTTGGTATTAAAGCTAGTGAAGACAGCAAAAGGATTAACTTTTACACTAGATCCTGATACCCAAGAACCTGGTTATTGGATCTTCAGCGCTATGTTATTCCATGAACAGGGAAGAGATATGGGAAATGAGAGGCTTTCCAGATGGCACTAGGGGTAAAGAACTCTCCTGCCAATGCAGAAGACATAAGAGACACAGGTTCTAACCCGTGGTCAGGAAGCTCCCCTGGAGGAAGGCATGGCAACCCACTCCAGTATTCTTGCTTTGCAGAATCCCATGGACAGAGGAACCTAGCAGGCTACGGTCCATAGGGTCACACAGAGTCAGACACAATTGAAGTGATTTAGCATGCACACATGCATGGGAAATAAAGAAGAAATAATATTACAAAAAAAATGTTTTTTTTTTTTTAATGTAGGGAAGCTCAGAATAGATGCTCAATAAGTAATAATAATAAAAAAAGTATCTCATCATGTTCAGTTCATGAGAGAGATAAGACAGTGAAGTTCATCCTATGGTCCCAAGTAGCATTTGGATTTCTCATTTAGATTTCTGTTTTAAAATATCTTCATGAGGAAACAGTATTTCCACATTAAGAATGAAAATGAAATGGGATTATAGTTATTCAGGTACTGTGAGTACCAAAAAAGATGATGAGTTATTTAGTAAAGTTGCTAGCCCTAATTGCTACATCTTTCTTAATAATACGTGAACAAAACCATTATGTCTTAGAGACCAAATACTTTCACGTCACCTAGATATCTTTCAAAAGGACAAAAGAAGTTCTTTTCACAAAATGTTTCCTTGAAGGGAAGAGGGTAGTGGAGTTCGAAACAGTCAAGCAGAGCACTGCCAATCTTGGTTTTTAAGCCATTTCATTCCCCAAATCCTGCATAATCCCTTCCCCCACCAAAGAAAGCTTAGATGAACAGGAAAAATTTTTCCTTCTTTTTATTGTACTTCTTGCATTTCTTATCTTCTTCCCTCCACATGAAATAAAAATAACTTGGTTCACTTCAGTGAAAGAGAACAGCCAGTTTACCATTCTGATGTTCCCAGTCAGATTTAAATCTTTCAAAATCTTTCAAAGTTACTCTCCTCTTCCCTAAATTCTGTTATTCAGTGTGAAATTTAAAACTTGCTAATGACCAAGAGCCAGAAATTCAGCCTGGCACGAAAATATGAATTACCGTGAACCTCTTAGTCTTTCGCACACCTTTCAAAGGAGATTAACCATTGCTTCATAACTACTTGGTTATAGCATCCTTTTATACAAACACCAGTTGCTACCTTTTATACAAACACCAGTTGCTACTTAACAAATTATAAAAAACAAATGCTCTGCAATACCTTCTATAGCCACTGAAATGTGGCTCTATACCTCTGTCTGAGCCTGCCTTTTAGCTGATTAACAAATATGATGAATGCAACCTTGTAGATCCTTAACATTTAAAGACAACGTTCTAAGGAAATTTAAAGTACATTCTGCCAATCAGTTATTGAGCAAGACCACCCCTAGTTGTTTTTTTTTTTTTAATTCTTCATTGTTTAAATAATACGGGAGGAAATTCAGTGTATACTCTCCTCTTCCTGTATTTCCCAGCTAGATTAAGCTGTTGTCTTCACAATTGCCTCCCAGCTGCTGTGACTTGTGAAAACAACAGACCCTGCTCTGTTGTCTGGAGAAAGCCAGGATTGTTATGAGTAACTTTATTGCAGGCACATGAGTGTGTTAAGACTTTAAAACACGCTCAAATGTCATGTGCACACCCAATGACGGGCAAGAATAATTATGAAAAAACAAGAAATCTATGTCTATGAAACCGTGTTGGACAAAATGGGCCATTCATTGTGTTCCCCTGGGAATGCCTGGACTCTGCAGTCAGAAAACAAAAAAGGCACTTTTTTCCTGCCGTAGGCTGAATGCTTAGCTTTGCCATCTGAGCCCTAAGAAAACATGGGCCCCTCTAGTGCTGGCGCACCCACGCACACTAAAAAATATTAATGCCTCTCTCTCCTTACTTTTTTCCAGGCATCCCTTCTGTGTAGGCTGTAGCCAATATAATGTCAACACAAAGACAGAATAGTTTATCTAACATCAGTCCCCCACAATTTCCCTCTTGTCCTCAGCTTTTTGCCCTTCCCCCAACATTAAGAAAGGAAAAAAAAAAGAAAGGATAATCTTTACTCCGAAGGAAAACTTGTCTCTGGCACAGATTTTATTCTTAGCAATATTCCTCACTGTTCTTATGTGTTTGCTACTGTTAATTTTTTTTTTTACCAAATACTATGTAAGCAGTCTCATTTGCCTCCAAATTGTTTCTTCTTCCCTAGTAGTCTTCTGAAAGTTACTTTGTTGGATAAAGCTTTCTGGCAGGCAGCTCCTTCTCGAAAATGCCCCTTTCTCAAAGTTAACTACTATGTTTCCTTGCTGTCAGTGTGTGACCAGCAAATGAAATTCCAAATCATTTCAGCTCCATTTTAATATACAAATCTCACTAGAAGGTTAATGTTTACTTGTTTTATTATAATTTCAACCACATCATTTTATGTTAACCAAAAAGGTAAGCTATTCATTGATTTTCCTAGATGGAGACACTGCACGTTGACGGGTCAACTGTACACTCTACAGTAATTTCCTTGGCAGCTGAGCCTGCAGGAAAAAATATCCAATGAACAGATTTCCCAAACAGTGAGCTTTTGCCCAGGATCTTCAATCCTGAAACTTTTCAGTACATTCCAGGAAGAAGAGTCTGGGAGAATATGAGCTTCACGACAAAGTAGAGAAATAGGAGGCTGATAAGAGTGTTAAAGACCATAAATTCCCATTCCATCTTCCTTTCCAGAGCTCAGCTCTTTACTCTTATATTCCCAACCAGCAACCACTGACTTCAGAGCCTGTAGATAAACTAGACACAACAATGGAAAAGTGAAAAATACTCCTTCAGTTGCTTTACAAAATTTAGTCATAGAACACTTATGTCAATTACTTTGACTAGAAAAAGGTATTTTAAAACTCATCAAGTTTAAACGTGTGCCTCATCTTTAGCTAATACACAAATGACTTGGAAAGGCAACAGCTAGAGAAATGAGACATAAATTTTGCCTGACAATAAAATGTGGTTGTCTTTTATTTGGCAAACTGGTGTTAATGACCCAGTAGTAGTCAATGCCAAAAAGACACGCAGATGTAGTATGAGTATACACAGAAAGCAGCAGAGTATACACAGCAGCAGAAACCACAGCATATTCAGTCGATCAAACTGGTTGTTTCACTACACCACTTCAAAAGCAATTGATTTGACTGAAGTAACCAGTAAATGTTGAATTTACAATTGAATTAGGGAGTTAGAAAGAATTTTAGAGATCACCTAGTTACTAAATTCTAAGCCTCAACACGCTTATCGTGCAAGTTTGTGTTGAAGCCAGTGTATGGGATGTAGTCAGAGACAAAAATAATAATGATTCATTATAGGAATAACTTAAAAGAGTGGGCATTAATTACACAGGTAAAGAAGGTGACATGTCTCTAAACTGGAAAGAAATATTTTGATAGTAACTGCTGTCCAGAAGGAGGAAAATATGAAAGTTACCAGGCCAAACTGCAAGCCCAGAGTTCATCTCAAATATTTTCACAAAACAGGAATTGCCTTGCACCAGCAACACTCCTAAACTGGTAGTTTTCAGAGAAGCCAGGGGTCAATCAGCAGTGATGTGAGACTACCTCAAGGCAGCCACTATGAGATAGACATGAGTATTATTTCATCCTTCTTTCAAATGTGAAGTTGGTTTCAGGAAGTTTTCTGCCCCAAGCAGTCTAAACAAGAATTCCTCCCTCCCCTGGATCCTAAAATCTATAAACACATGAAACTCACACTGAAGTATTACTGAGCAAGGAGTTTCGAATGAGTTCTGTCTTCAGGCTTAAAGACAATGTACTTAACCTAGCCAGCCATCAGACCAGCCATGAATTTGTTTTAACAATTCAACAACATCACCATTTCTCATTCATCCACTTAGCTTAATTTTCCTAGCATCACTTTCACTGCTGAGGTTGTCTCTATTAAGCCATTTTTTTTGCATCATTAACTTTTAACCAGGCATCGATAGCTTTATTGTTTAAATTGCGTATGACTTTATTTAACGTCAGCATTTCTTCTAGCTCCTGACAAGAAGTCACATTTTATAACTAATTAAATTGATCCCTGGGAAGCAAAAGCCACTAAACGGAATTATTCCTACCCAAGTGTCAATATATTAAATCAAAGGGCTAATGAGTTGGGTCACTGCTTCTTTTATTGGGAGGCTACAGCAGAATAGGACTCATATTATCCTCTATTTTCTGCCTTAACAATCAATTTTATTTAAACCAAAGGCAGCTAATTAATAGTTTTGGATCTTACAGTAAATAATATCTTCTTTATGACACATAAATGGGAATTGGAAAATTTTCTTTGATGACACATGCAATATATTTTTTGCCTATTTTTATGACATCAGGTCACAAAAACATCTAAAGACGATCTAAAAGGTGTTTTGCAAGCAAATGATTTTGAGAATTTCTAGGCTTCAACTATTAGCATTATGGGTTTAAATCAAGATGAAAATCTGCCTCTTGGAGCTGACAATAGTGCCTAACGAAAGTGATTAAGGAATGACTAAATTTGTCCTGTCAGCCTTTCCTATCTCTCTTGCAGCTGCTGAGTAATACTTTGAATGATTTCACTATTTACATCTGGACACTACTTTTAAAATTCATCACCTAATAAATCAAGCCACTCACTGTTTTTGACATAACTTAGCTTCTTTTGATAAAATCTCTGCAGACAGTGGAAAACATCCTGTTTTATTGTTGCCCTCAATTAATCACATCAGTACAATTTATTCAGAGATAAATTTTCATGCCTAATTATTTATATCTGTGAATTTTACATTTTATTTTGGGGCTTCCCCCCATAATTTACCATTTCAGTATTTGTAGAGAAAATATATTCATAAAATTGGTTTTGGAAAATCTTAGATCTTCTTTAATCTATAAATCATGTTATACCTATGTAAAAATCTAGCAAGTTGAAAAATTCAATTCTATAAAATTAGTCCTAGTGATGATTACAACAGTAAGGAGACCACCTCCAGGAAACACAGTGGAAAGAAAGAAATAAAAATGAAGGTACAGAGAATACATATACAACCAATTGCAACTGCAGGGCAACAAATTCAACAACGTCTACAGTTTTAGGGGGAGGATCTTATTTTGTACATCTGGCAACTACCCAAAATAACACTAGTTTAAAGGTAGCCCTGAGATCTTTTGGGTTGAATTAACCTATTTATCACATAATAGGTTGTCAAAAGTCAATTTTGTCTGTAATACTTAACTTTGTTGATTTACCACCAGGATCAAATACATCATAGGGAACACCACAGATGTTTTTGACAAAAACATGTTCTTTCACCCACACATAGTTTGCTTTTTCAAACACTGAATTAGGGTTTCTTTCTTTGTAGACACAGTGGTTCTTTTTTGAAGCAACCTTAAATAGTCACTTTTATCCATTTATAGATGTGTGTGCTTTGGAGGTCAAGCATGTGCTGTTGTTTCTTACCACAAATGTTTTCCTTCATTTTCAATGGTCAAAAGTCACAGGCGGGTTTGACCCCACCCACAGACAGCTCTGTTCAGTATCTGGAGAACCCAAGGTTGGCTGGAGATCACTGGAATACACATGCTTACTTCACAAACAAATAAAAAGGTACCCTAACACAGACCAGTGGAATTTGACACTGAAATAAAACAAACAAACAAAAATACTAACTATATGGAATGTGTATGTATTTAAATGTAAAGAACATCCATTTTCATTAATGCAGACTACTACTGCAAACAAACATACTAAGATATTCTTGATAAACACTTGATTTTATTGTGTAATAGCAACTGAATTAACAGTATTACATTTCCTTCTACCTCATAGCTTCAGGTTTTAATTTAAACGCATTTAAATTTAGAAGCAAAGCTATTGGGTTTTTATATTAGTTACTTTTTCAAGGCAAAGAAAGTTACAGTCTCAGGAAAGGAAAAGACTTTGTGAACTGACAGTGGTTTCCCAAATTTGTTTGGCAATGTGTTACCCTACAAAAAAGAAACAGGGAAACAAAGAGTAAGTTCTTCTAATCCTGTGAACAAAAAGGTAAACTACCTTCGATAGGACTGGTTAGACAAATAAAAATCTTAACCAATCACTCCCCAAAAAAGAGAATATGAAACCATCCTACTGGCCCTTGAAAACAATATGAGCAACTGAACACAACTGTGCCTGCAACTCACTGGGCGCATCAGAACTCTTACCCTCCTCATTGTGTCTCAGACAGTACTATTGGCAGTAATGAATATAGCTCTCTGGTCTCTGGCTCAAAACATGCTTAAATCTTCCACTTGCCACTTCTGCCAAAATGCCCACAGAACTGAAGAGGGCAGTGGGCATTACACTGCCACTTACAGATATGTGGCCCTAAAGTCAAATAGATACGTGGCCCTAAACTCAAACAGTGTTTTTAAAAAAAAGTGTAAATAAGTTTTCTGTCTTGCAAACTTCTGATAAGATGCTTAGTAAAATCAACATATTTTAAAAAGACAAAATGCAGAATTCCAAAGTGAAAAGTAAAAGAGTCCAACTTCTTTCTATGCAGAGTGGCACACAATATCACCAATTAGTCCTAAACCAAGCATCATTTTAAATTCTACCTTTCTGATATCAAAATATAGTACAATACCCAAAGCTTTGGGTAATGTTACCCAACAATATAAAGTAACATCAAAGTGAAGTAAGTTGCTCAGTCATGTCTGACTCTTTGTGACCCCATGGACTATACAGTCCATGGAATTCTCCAGGCTAGAATACTGGAGTGGCTCTTTACCAGAGCTAAAGAATTCGCCTGCAGTGTGGGAGGCCCCAGTTTGATTCCTGGGTCAGGAAGATCCCTTGGAGAATGAACAGCTACCCACTCCAATATTCTGGCCTGGAGAGTTCCACAGACTATATAGTCCATGGGGTCACAAAGAGTCGGACACTAATGAGCAACTTTCACTTTCAAAGTGAAGTAAGACTAATTTATTCCTCTTGGCTCAGATCACATTCCCATCTTTGTTACTGTGGCTAAATACTACCAAAAGCTTTGTTATCTGTTTTCTATATTTTGATGTTGGACAAATGCAATGTATAGTTAAAATAGCCTGAGACCAACAATGAACTTACATTACACATTTTAATAACATCAAAGAACTAGACTGTAGTCAAGATCCTAAGTGGAGTTTACAAAGGTTACATGAAAAACATTAAAATAAGAAGTACAAACGAAGTATTAATGTGAAGCTGAAAAGAGGAAGCATTTGACAGCAAGCATCACAATAGAAGAATATTCCCCCAATGAATATACCACAGTAAATTACAAAAAGCTCTCCAATCTCTTGTGCAAGCCCCCCTTTATGCTAGATTTCCTTGTGTAGCACCTTGTCACTATCCTAGAGAGTTTTGCTTTATTGTATAGAACTTACAGAAATGAACTATAGATGCTTCTCTCTGGTGCCCCCATTTTACCTTTCAAGTGACTCCTCTTCATCCCTTAATCTGACGTTTTCTAATCACTTAACTCTTAATTAAGTGCAATGGTCTTCTGAATCACTCAACCACAGTTCAATGATTTTTCAAAGACACTTAATATTTACCCATGAAAAATACGCAAAGTAGCTTTCAAAGTAGCTCCAAAGTAGCTCTCTTCCAAGACAAGAGAATTCTAGTGATATACACCTCAAATTTTCCTGTCCTCGCATATAACTTTGTACAGCCATACACTAGCAGACAAGGTATCTATCTACCTTGATAAATCTGTACCTTGAATTTGTAACCAGGCGTTTCCTGGGCAACCAGTCTTTCAGGGAGTGTTCAAATATTTGTAGTGGGCCAGTCTGAGGTGCACATATTTTAGTCCTTATTCATGCATTCCTCGTTTACAAGTTGTGAACCTGGTAAATTTCCCATTTTGAGACTATTGCTCCTTCTTTTCTGTAGGTGGTCCTTGAATTACCCTCTTAACTGTGGAGTATGAGTCACACTGATTGTCAAAAAAATAGATATATATTTTCCCCTTTTTAAATTATTTAATTATTTCCTAGGCTAATCTGCTTTTGTGTCCAATTCCCATTTTGACAAGTGATTCAACAGATCTTTCAATCAAAAATTCTTCTCTGATACAAATGAACTTATTTATAAAACAGAAACAGATTTGTAGACACAGAAAACAAAGTTATGAATTCAAAGGGGAATGGGGTGAGGAATTTGCGATTTTGGATTAGGAGTTTGGGATTAGCAGATATACACTATTATATATAAAACAGATAAACAACAAGGACCTACTGTACAGCATGAGGCAGTGTATTCAGCATCTTATAATAACCTATAACAGAAAAGAATCTGAAATATATATATAATAAGATATATATATATATATCTTATTATATATATATATATATATATATAACTGAATCACTTTGCCATAACCTGAAAATAACACAACTTTGCAAATAAACTGGGAGAGGGAAATGGCAACCCACTCCAGTACTCTTGCCTGGAGAATCCCATGGACAGAGAAGCCTGGTGGGCTGCTGTCCATAGGGTCACACAGAGTTGGACACAACTGAAGCGACTTAGCAGGCATGCATGCATTGGAGAAGGAAATGACAACCCACTTCTGTATTCTTGCCTGGAGAATCCCAGGGACAGAGGAGCCTGGTGGGCTGCTGTCTATGGGGTCGCACAGAGTCGGACACGACTGAAGTGACTTAGCAGCAGCAGCAGCAAATAAACTATACTTCAAAAAAAATTGGTCTGTACTCCAAAGTTAATAAAAATTCTGTTGAGAGATATTGAGCTGGAGCTCTAGCTTCACAAGAACAGAGAGGCAGTAGAACGCAGTGGTTAAGAGCCCAGATTCTGCAGCTAGACTAAGTTTAAATCCCAGCTCTTATTAAATGTATGACTTTGGGCAAATTATTTAACCTCTCTTTGTCTCACTTTTCTCATTTATACATGGGGATAATATTATCTACCTCTAGGGCTATTTTGGAGAAGGCAATGGCACCCCACTCCAGTACTCTTGCCTGGAAAATCCCACGGACGGAGGAGCCTGGTAGGCTGCAGTCCATGGGGTTGCTGAGGGTCGGACACGACTGAGCGACTTCACTTTCACTTTTCACTTTCATGCATTGGAGAAGGAAATGGCAACCCACTCCAGTGTTCTTGCCTGGCGAATCCCAGGGATGGGGGAGCCTGGTGGGCTGCCGTCTATGGGGTCGCACAGAGTCGGACATGACTGAAGTGACTTAGCAGCAGCAAGGCTATTTTGCAGGCACAGTGAGTTAACGTATTTAGAGCTTTAAAATAGCAGCCAACATATAGTAAACATTTAATCGGTGTTTGCTGTTGTGCTTAGTTGCTCAACTAAGAGTTGTTGTGTTCAGCTCTTTGTGACACCATGGACTATAGCCTGCCAGGCTCTTCTGTCCATGGGGATTCTCCAGGCAAGAATACTGGAGTGGGTTGCCATACCCTCCTCCAGCGAGTCTTCCCAACCCAGAGATCAAACCCAGGTCTCCTGCGTTGCAGGCCTAGCCACTATACCTTGGGCAACTTTCTTGATCTCTCTTAAACTTTCATGTTCTCAGTCACAAACAGGGAATTATTGTGTTAACTAAGTAACACATTTTCTCCATAGAATTTACCACTTATCTATTCACTTGTTTACAATCTCTATCCCTCCAAACTTTGTCAGTTTTGTTCACTGCTATATTATCAACGGCTATAATGTTTCTATTACATAACATGTGCCTAAAAACATTTCTGGAGTTAAATAAATACCAACCCTGTTGAACAGATGTCTCAACTGTATGAATCAGTGTAGAAGGATAAGGATTCCTTTAAATTTCTTCTTCCTACATCCAATCAATCACTGAAAGTGAAAGTTGCACAATCATGTCCAACTCTTTGCGACCCCATGGACTATTCAGTCCATGGAATTCTCCAGGCCAGAATACTGGAGTGGGTAGCCATTCCTTCTCCAAGGGATCTTCCCAACCCAGTAATCAAACCCAGGCCTCCCGCACTGGAGGCAGATTCTTTACCAGCTGAGCCATCAGGGAAGCCCAAGAATAACGGAGTGGGTAGCCTATCCCTTCTCCAGCAGATCTTCCCAACCCAGGAATCCAACTGGGGTCTCCTGCATGGCAGGCAGATTCTTTACCAACTGAGCTGTCAGGGATGCTATACGTTTTATTTCCTCAGCCCTACTGATATTCACCTTCTCAGCCCTATTCTCCCTGCTACTGCCATAGCTCAGATCCTGCTATTTCTTCTTTGGATTACTTCAACAGCACCTTAAAAGTTCTCTTTGACTCTACTCCTCCTCAAAACTGTTCTCCACTGACGCCATCAGAGTGATTTTTCTAAATATAAATGCCATTTCATTTCCTTTCTTAAATTCTTTAAATGATTGCTCTTAATCTGTAAAACAAGGTCTTTCAAGATCTGGTACACTGTTCCAGTGCAGCTTCATTTTGCCATACCTGCACTTACACATTACCAACCTTACTGAGAAACCAATTTATCTGCAGTCCTCCAACACAAGTTCACAAGTCATCATCCTTGTGAACCTCTGTAAAGACTCCTCTCTCTGTGTGGAAACCTCCCATCTTGGTTCATTCCTGTGCTGTGCTGTGCTGTGCTGTGCTTAGTCGCTCAGCCATGTCCCATTCTTTGCGACCCCATGGACTGCAACCCATCAGGTTCCTCTGCCCATGGGGATTTTCAAGGCAAGAATACTGGAGTCGGTTGCCATGCCCTCCACCAGGGGATCTTCCCAATCCAGGGATTGAACACAATTCTCCTGCATTGTAGGCAGATTCTTTACTGTCTGAGCCACCAAAGACTACTTCTACTTAAAAATTCAAAACCAGCTCACATGTCACTTCTTTGAGCAAATCTCTCCTGACCTGTCAATTTAGATTAGATGCTTCTTCTCTGCACCCCCATGACATTTGGCAAATACATCTAGCATAACAGTTAGCACAGTACATTTAGCAAGTACTGCCACTTACTGGATTGTGAACTCCCAAAGGTAATTAATATGCTGTTATTCTTTATATTCTTGGTCCTTGCATCATGCCCAAAGAGTAGAAGAAATGTAATACAATTTATTCAATTCAAAAATTGTTGGATTAATAAAGCTCCTTCCTGATTTTAAATATATCTCTTCTTACTTGGATGCTTTTAATGTATCTAAACACTGTTATCACCAGATCTACCCAATTCTCCACTTAATTATTTCTAATTTCTCTAATTTCTTAAAGCCAACATCACATATAGTCAACATATCCCTTTGTATGTATATCCTGACATTATGACTTTCATAGTATATGACCCACCCCCCCAGGTGTTGTCTTGTTCTGTTTGGTTCAGAATTAAACTTGTAAGACACTGTGTCTTTCTTTGGCACCGAATCTATGAAAGAAAGAAAAAACAAATAACTAAATCTCATGAGCAATTACTTCTTTTCCTATATCTTCTGAGTCATAATTTATTTCTATCTCAACTATAATTTATGTATAAATAAATTATGAGGTATTTGCTATTTCTTTATATTTTTGGCAGAAAAAATAAATGACATACGTGTGTATATATGTGCATTGGGAGAGCATATCCAAGCAAAATGGAGAAGTTCTGGGTAGGGCATTTAGGAATGATGAAAGACTATTTCTTGTCTGCTTGTTGCTTCCCTGGGGTTTATTTTAGAAACCTCAGAAAAAGGTCTTGTTAAATATGGTATGAGTACTGATATAAAATTATTTTGCTCCATATAAACTTTTCATCATTATCATTAATACTACGTGTGCTAAGTCACTTCATTCGTGTCTGACTCTTTGCAACCCCATGGACTGTGGCCCACCAGATTCCTCTGTCCCATGAGAATCCCATGATTCTCCAGGCAAGAATACTGGATTGGGTTGCCATACCCTCCTCCAGGGGATCTTCTCGACCCAGAGATCTGTCTCTTACATCTCCTACATTGGCAGGCAGATTCTTTACCACTAGTGCCACCTGGGAAATCTCTATTAATACCATGTCTTTTAGCGCTTCCCTGGTGGCTCAGAGGTTAAACCGTCTGCCTGCAATGCGGGAGACCCGGGTTCGATCCCTGGGTTGGGAAGATTCCCCTGGAGAAGGAAATGGCAACCCACTCCAGTATTCTTGCCTGGAGAATCCCATGGACGGAGGAGCCTGGTGGGCTACAGTCCACAGGGTTGCAAAGAGTCGGACACGACTGAGCAACTTCAGTTCACTTCACTTCACTTCAGAATACTTCTCTATATATTAATAACTCTGCCAATTCTCACAATAGTTAATGTGAAGCTGGAGGTATGACTGTGTGTGTGTGTGTATCTGATTATCTGTTTACAGAAAAGGCTCAAAAGGTTAAATGATTTGTCTAAGACCACATGCCAAATAGATAGCAGGGACAGACTTTGAAGCTATTTTTGAATATTTGCCATATCCTTTCTTTAAAATCATTTTCCCTTGACTTAAGCTTCAAGTTAATATTTTTTCTCTTAAAAATAGCTTGAACAAGCACCTGATTAAGGTTAAGTAAACACATTACAATTTGCAACTTCTTCTACTTTCACAACTCCATGTGATGGGAACTTACACAGTTAAGTTCACTTAACTTTATTGTCTCCTAGACTACTTTCCACTGACTTTTTTTTTGCTCTTAGAAAATGAGAAAATAAAAAGAAAGGCAAGAGGGAGGAGTGGGGAGGAATTAAATATTCTAGCATCAGTTTCTATGGCTTCACTTAAATAGAGAAAGTTATTGGTATGATGGAATGCATGGTAGGACATGACACTCTGTAGGGGAAAATATGCCTTGCATCATTTGGGATTAAGCCATTTTGTACCTTGCACTTAATTTAAAAGGAAGGACAAAATATGAAGTAAGTGTATCACTCACAGGAGAAAGATAATGAACATATTCCCCAGTAACTCACTTTATGCCTGAGTCAATCTACCAAAGATGCTACAGAAGTCTACACCTCTAAGAGAAAGGTTTCATCAGATTCCATTTTATCAGTGGTACTTATATTAGCTAATTAGTATTATCTAGTACTAATTCCTTATCCAAGAACTAATTTCTTATTGATAGTTCTTAGCTGTGACTAAATCCTATTCTCTCTGATCTCTAATTCAGACAAGAATAATTTCTAGTACAAATGCTAAAGTTAAGCTCATTAAAGATTCAGATCTTTAGGATAAATATTACCATTTCTCCTGTTTGTCATATATTCCACCTATGCTCCTTCCCAACATTTTCATACAACTACCCACAACAGTTATGTGAAGAAACTGGGATGTTTACTGAAAATA
The DNA here is from genome assembly GCF_023091745.1 of Budorcas taxicolor. Lineage (NCBI taxonomy): Eukaryota > Metazoa > Chordata > Mammalia > Artiodactyla > Bovidae > Budorcas > Budorcas taxicolor. The sequence goes on along the minus strand of NC_068924.1, from coordinate 35,797,956 downwards.
ATACTTGCTTCTTTCCTTTTTAAATTTTTTATTAGGCCTTATAGTATCAAAATGGAATTTGACAGAGAAATATTAGGTGATGTGAACTTGTGACCTGATAGAAAAAATAAGGCAAAAAGACCTTTGTGTAGTATTCTGAGTAACATAAGATCTAAAATACATACTTATAGATTTTAATAACCTGGTGATTATGCATACAAATTCAGTACCCTTTAAATTTGTGACCAAGTGGAATTTTGGGTTAAATTTGAGATGTAATAAAATTTGAAACATATATATTTACGATTAAAATAATCTCCCTTCTATTGACTTTTATTGGCTTACAGAACAATCAGACTTTTGATAAATCTGTTTCTACCTATTAAAATAAAAAATGCAAACAGAACATTGGGATAAGTAAAATTTCATTACTAAATGTTAGTAAGTGGTAGAATTTGCGGAACAGGAACTAAAACATGGGGCAAGATCATTTAAGCAGCTTCTTCATAGACGTTCAAGCCATACAGAGTCATGGGGGGGGAATGCAGGCCTCCATGGTATTAGCAAGATCTGATAAAATTGCTTTAGCATAATACTAATGTATATATATGGTGTGCTGCAAGTTGAGTTCTTAAAGCAGACATTGTGACAGGGTTTAGGGTATAAGATATTTACTAGGAAACAATACCCGCAAATGGAAAGGAGAAAGACACAAGATTGGGCAGAGGGAGAAGTTGAACTATGATACGGGTGGAACAAAATTCCATCCAGCTCAGCAGGAAGTTCTAGAGTAGGTATCTAGCTTCAGGCCTAAAAACCCAACTTTCACACCCCATGCCCTTCACTCAAATAGGAGAGCCCTGGAAAGGAAATGACCTGGGGCTAAGCAGCTCTCTGTACCTGAGGCAAAGCTGAAAGTGCTGACAGGTGGAGGCTGTCTGCTTCTTGGACTCTTGAGACTGGGCATCTCCGCTGAAGAGAAGTGTGAATAGTTTGTGCATCGCCATGTCTACCATAATGATACCAGTCTGTGGTATTAGAGTAAGTGTGGATAATTAGAAGGGAAGGGGGCTAGTGTGGTTGCTATTAACCTGAAGATAAATAAAAATAAGACTCTTTTATATTACTGCAAATCTATCAAATAGCACAGACAATATACTAGCAGTCAGAATGAAATTTTAGACTAAAGAGAAAAATTAACTGTTGACTATCTCAGTGTCTTAAGCTAGATTCTATTCAGATTCCTAAATTTTTCTTCTTTCCTGAAGTCTACAAAAGCAGCACAATGAGTCCAGGGGGCTATTTATTTCTGACTATAGATTTATTTAAAATATTTTTAACTTGGAAAAAAATCTTTGGAGTTGAGCTCCCTTTTTAATTCTTCAATTAATGCCAAATTCTTAACAAAATTACAAAAGAGATTTTAACTCGTGATCTGAAAACAATGATATTAACTAAATAACACCCAGTACCTTTAGCTCAAGAACCAATGATTCAAAGATTTGATTGTTTTGCTATGTAGTATTTTTGCCCTTATCACACCCAGTTATATGCTGGCAAACTAGCTCTCAAAGGAGGAAAAAAATGATGATTTAGAGCATTTGCCAATTTCCACAGTGTATTCACACCTTGAATGATTTCAACCTACCAACATAATATCACGGAAGAAGGAACTAGAGAAAGATGCACACAACTGGCATTTGGGCACCAGTATGAGCTGGCTCCAGCACACCACTATTACAACTATTCCTTTCTTTTCTTCTTGTTCTTAGATTTTGTGAGAACCACACTTCCTGCCATTTGACAATGAATTTATCATTCTTAACATATAAAAGCTTTAAACATAAAACAGAATTATTTCAGTAGCCAGCAGGGTCTAGCACCTGATCCTCTAAATCCACGTATTATATCAAATTTCTTTATGTTATTTGCCATAAAAATGCCATGGTTGAATATCTGGTGTACCTTAATAGATTTAAAAAAGAAAAACAATGGAAACTAAGTCACAAAAATAAAAATAAATAACAACAAAAACCCATTCAAGGTAAATTCATGGGAAAAAAGCACAAATAGAGTGAGATTATGAAGAAAAAAGCAAGACAAAGAAAAAATAAATGTTAAGCAAATTTATTGGCACTACCACTCATACACTCCAAGGTGAAAGCTGTTCTATCATCAATAAATACTGTTCATATGTTAATGTTTCTTACTCTACTTTCTTTTTGACCTTTGACATATCATAATACCTGGCATTTGGTGGTACTTACTAGAAAAAATGAATTTTAAACTTTCATTGTTTTCACTTGGCCTTGCCCTTAGCAGGTTTTATTAGTTGTGACCAATTAGTGGAACAAAGCTAACATTTATAAAATAGAATAGAATAAGGAATGAAGAGAGATGAGAGAGAAAAGATAATGAGAAAGAAAATGGAGAAGACAAGAGAAAATTAAAAGATTAGAAAACCGGGTGAAAAGTCTAGAAGTAAAGAGGACTGGAGAAGAGAATGAAAAAAGAGGAAGACCAATAAGAAACTGAAAAAGAAGCTCTTGCACAAAGAGCCCACGTGTAAGACAAGAGCCACTGAATGAAATTGCTGTTTCTGTTATACATACATGCGTGTTGCATAGCATGTGTATATTGGGTAGTGATGTAAAACATACTTCCTACTGTGATAGTCTGGGGCTTCCCTGGTGGCTCAGTTTGATATTTTGAAAAAAAATGCAACTCAGTGACCTAGGCTATCCTCAAGATCCCTTCCAGCCAAACTGTCCAATTCTCCAAGAGCTTTTTGTATTATACCTTTTAAAATGAAAGGTTTAATTAAAAGGAGAGTTAGGTGATCAAAATATAAAAAGATTACAACTACTCAGTCACTACTCAGTGCTCAGTCACTTCAGTCATATCCAACTGTCTGTGACCCCATGGACTGTAGCCCACCAGGCTCCTTTGTCCATGGGACTTTCCAGGCAAGAATACTGGAGTAGGTTGCCATTTCCTTCTCCAAAAAGTACTGATAGAACATATAATCCAATGGCAACCCACTCCAGGACTCTTGCCTGGAAAATCCCATGGACGGAGGAGCCTGGTAAGCTGTGGTCTATGGGGTCGCAAAGAGTTGGACATAACTGAGCGACTTCACTTCACTTTCAGAAGGCTGGGCATCATCAACCAAAGAATGGTCTAAAACCATGCTCTCTCAGCCAACATCTCAAGGAAAAAAAAAGAAAAATCTTGAGAGGAGAAAAAACTCTTTCCACACATACTTTCCAGATCTAGTCTCAGGATGAACAGTGTCTCTCCCTTAAAGTGAAAAACAAAGCTTGACAATAAATCTTGAGTAAAGTTCTCCTAAATTATAAATTAAACCATTCTCCCAGAGCCTTGACACCACATGGATATGGCTTCTAAAACTAACCCGAAGACGATGTTAATCCCAGCAAGATAACAACCTGCAGGCCCTTCCCCTGTGGCTCCTGTGAACTGCAGTTCATCATGTGGTATGTATTGTGTCCTCTGTGAAAAGTCTGGGCATTCATGGGTATACTTGTGACTCAATAACAGAACCAGCTAACTGTTTAAGCCCTCCATTTCTGAAAAGATGGGTTGTAAGACAAAGAAGAGTTGAACCTCTAGAAATTCTCAAATAACATATTGACTATACCTTGCTGAAAAGTGCAGTATATTATCATGTTCAATTTAAGTGAAGTAAAAAATCTGTAGTCTCTTACTTGGCTTGTAACTTTGTGCTTCTAATAATTATAGGCATTGGACCTGTAACATTTAGCCATTCAGTTTTTAATCAGTGTTTCTGTACTTGCTGATAAGATGCTTTGCAAATATTCACATTTTAAAATACATGAATGTTTTGTTCCCTTAGCTCCTTTATGAATTCTTTGAGAGAAAACGTATGTCTCACATTTCATATTGCCTTCATATGCCTAGCTTTCAGTTATGTTACGCAGAGAAATATTCAATGGAGGCTGTGAAATTAACTGCTCTTTTTTTTTCTTTATTGCTAATGGTGGTTTTTCCTATATAGTTGACTACTAAAATAACAAATAGTAAAACAGTCCTCAAAAAAATCTCCTTTTGGAGGAATAATTTTCAGTGTATTTTCTTGGGAGTACCAGCAAGAGCTACTATTTTACTTGGTGTGGTAACTTGCAAACCACAAATGCTACAATCACATTTAAAAAACATCCTGGATGTTGATAAAGTTAAAATACTTAGTATTTGATCACTTAACAAGGCTAATTAAAAAACAGTATTAAGTGCAAAAAAATCAACATTTAACATGGTTATTCAAATGTCTCTTTCTACACAATAAGCTTCTTTAAGGCAGAGACATTATCTTTTCACCTTGGTATCTCTAGCTCCACTTGGTATCTCAAGTGTTAGTCCCTCAGTCATGTCCGACTTTTTTGTGACTCCATGGACTGTAGCCTGCCAGGCTCCTCTGTCTATGGGATTCTCCAGGCAAGAATACTGGAGTGAGTAGTCATTCCCTTCTCCAGGGGATCTTCCTGACCCAAGGATTGAACCTGGGTCTCCTGAATTGCAGGCAGATTCTTTACCATCTGAGCCACCAGGGAAGCCCAAGCTCCAGTACTAAGGCAATTAATAAATGTTTAAATAATTGAATCAAATCTACCACTTTCAAGATTTCTGATTTTAACAGAATATAAGCAAGAATTATAGACATTATAAAGCTTAAAAAAGAGCCAAGACAGTAAAAGGGATAGCTCTTACTATTCCTTTTTGAAGTTTCCCCAAGGAACCATAGAATTACTAACTTTCAAAAACTATAGTGAAGTTCAATAATGTTGAGTGAAGAGTTCTAGACACTTAGAATATAAGGAGGTAATATTGGTAAAGGGCTTGCAATGTTGTTAGCATATAATAAGTACTCAATATTACCTTTTTAATAAATATAAATTATTCACTAATTTAAATATAAAAATAAAGATCAATGAAACTTTGTAGTATAAATGAGTTCACAGTCCTACTTGCTCTTTGTAAGCATTTTAATTAACATGAGTCAATCCAAACATATCATGAAATGATTTTTTCAAATAGGTCACTAAAGATTTCTTTTTCACTTATAAAAAGTATACTGCTTATTTCATTAAGATTACCAACTTGAACAGACAATTCATCAACTATTATATCTCCAAATTGGATAGCCTTAACCTCAGTCAGAAGATCAATGACTGGAGAATTCAACAATCCAACACCTAAATTCCATCATTCTATTTAATTCATGGAGTCAGAAGCTAAGTATTTTGGTACAACTTGTTTTAGATATGTTTTTTTAAAACACTTCCTTCAGTAAGTGATGAGTATATAAAAGAAAAAAGAATAATTTTGATAGTCTCCCTTGTCCATTAAAATGATTTCAGATTTCAACTATTCAATTTGACAATATTCACTGAACATCCACCACAAGGCACCAAGTTGTGCATATTAGGAATATAAAATGAATATGACCTCTGTCTTCAAAGATTCTATGATCTCATAGGAGGGATAAGACATGCACAAACAGCTAAAATATGGTGGATGTAGAAAGTACTGTAAGAAAAGCAAAGGGTGGAGTAAGCTTAGAAGAGAAAAGATGACTTTGGCTGGGGTAGAGGTTGGGGTGGTAATAATCAGTGAAGTTTTCGTGGAACAAAGCCTTAATGGAATTCTAGGCTTTTAAGTGCAAAGATGAACATGAGTAGAAAAATTTTTGAGTAGAAAAAAACAGTATGACAATTGACTTGAAGATGGGAAAGCACAAATAATGTTCAAGAGACCACAAAGACAAGTTTGATTAATTAGCTAGCAAAAAGTAAAGCTAGAAATGAGCATAGGAATCATATTATAGAGAACCATGAAATTCAGGCTAAGAACTTTGAAGTTTAAAATCTATCCACACACTGACACTCCAAAATGTACATGTCTAGTCCTTGTCTCTCTGTGGAATTCCAGACTTGTTTGTCCTACTGCCTACTCATAATCTCCAACTGAGTCTCTTGTAGGTATTTAAATTTAACATGTCCACATGAAACTCACGCATTCCGTCCTACTTCCTTTGACCCCATCCTACTCCCCAGTCCCTCAAGCTCTCTCTCTACAGTTTTCCCAGTGAATGGCAGAACCTCGGTGAATGGCAACTTCATTTTTCCATTTGCTTAGGTCAAAATTCTTGAAGTCACCTTGACTTTCCTATTTTCCTTTCTCTCTAAATCTCTTTGGCTACTTTCACAAGATCTCTAGAATCTACCACCTCTCACTGTTTCTACTGCCCTGGTCCAAGTAACCAACATTTCTTGCCTAAATGACCAACTCAGGGTCTCCCAGTTTCTACCCTTGCCCCTGCTTCAGTCTGTTTTGCAACAGAATACACAAAATGATCCTGTTAAAACCCAAATAAGCTATGCCCTTCTTTTCAATGGCCTCCTATCCCACTTAAAGGCCAATGTCTTTACAATGATGTAAAGATCCTCTCTGATCTCATTTCTACTCTTTTCCCTTTTATTCACATCTTAAACTTATCTCCACACCACCAGCCATACTGGTCCCTTGATTTTCCTTACATATAGATGGCTTCCTCCTTCCTCCCATCTTAAGGGTCTTTGCATCTGCTATTATCTCTGCCTATAAGGGTTTATTTTACATATCCCCATCACTTGCTTCTGCAATTGCTTCAGGTCTTTGTTCAAATATTACCTTCTTCATACATTCTTACTCAAATACACTATTTTAAATTGCAATACTTCTTTCCCACTCTCTTTCCCCTCTCTTATCTATTTTCCCCCCACAGCAGTTCTTATGTTAGTTACTTTTATCATTTATTCTTGCTTACCCTCCACCTACTAGAATATAAACTCAGCAGGGCAGTGACATTTATAGACTGGAATATCAAAAAGACTAGAACATTGAAAGAAACAAAACAAGTGCTTTATGATAATTTTTTATAAATTAAGCATAATGAGACGTGTGCTTTAGCATGAATACATTGGAATGAGTGAGTAGAGTGGAGTGGATGGGGACAGACTGAAGGTGAGGAAACAATTTAAGACTATGTCGCTGCAATGTGGACATGAGCTGATAACTTTTGAACCATGTTAGTAACAATGAGAATGGAAAACAAAAGACAAATATGAGACATTTGCAAATAAATTGGACTAGAAATGGCAATTCTATGATGCATGGAGGAAATGCAGGGATCAAGTATGCCTTAAAGTGATGATGATATTTTATAAGAACAAGAAATATAAAAAGACTGACAATAAGCATAATGAAAAAATGCTCAATATCACTAGTCACTGCTGCTAAGTCACTTCAGCTGTGTCCAACTCTGTGTGACTCCATAGACGGCAGCCCACCAGGCTCCCCCATCCCTGGGATTCTCCAGGCAAGAACACTGGAGTGGGTTGCCATTTCCTTCTCCAGTGCATAAAAGTGAAAGGTGAAAGTGAAGTTGCTCAGTCGTGTCCGACTCTTAGAGACCCCATGGACTGCAGCCTACCAGGCTCCTCCATCCATAGGATTTTCCAGGCACGAGTACTGGAGTGGGGTGCCATTGCCTTCTCCACTAGAGAAATGCAAATCAAAGTCACAATGAGACATAACCTCACACCTGTTAGAATGGCCATCACCAAAAAGACAAGAGATAACAAAGGCGATGAGGATGTAGATAAAGGGGAACCCTTGCACACTGTTGATAGGAGTGTAAACTAGCACAGACATCATGAAAAGCAGTATGAAGGATTTCCCCCCAAATTAAAAATAGAACAACCACATGATTCAGCAATTCCTCTTCAGAGAATATATTCAGAGGAAATAAAACATTAACTTAATATCTGCACTCCCATGTTCATAACAGCATTATTTACAATATTTACACTAGCATTATTTACATTATTTACAATAGTCAAGATAATAGCTGGAAACAACCTACGTCCATCAATGGAAGAATAGATAATGAAGTTGTGGTATATATACAATGGAATATTATTCAGTCACAAAAATGAGGAAAGTCTCCCATTTGGAACAATATGGATGGAACTTGAGGGCATTAAGCTAAGTGAAATAAGTCAGACTAAGGAAGACAAATACTGCATGATCTCACTCCTATGTGGAATCTAAAAAAAAAAAACAACTTGTAGAGAAAGAGATCAGATTTGTGGTTATCAGAAGTAGGAGTGAGGGCAGGGGGAATTGGAGGCAAAAAAAAAAAAAAAAGAACTAGAAATAAGTACAAGAAAAATAGAAAAATAAGTACTAGGAATATAATATACAATATGACTATAGAGGAACCAGAGATCAAATTGCCAACATCTGCTGGATCATGGAAAAAGCAAGAGAGTTCCAAAAAAACATCTATTTCTGCTTCATTGACTGCCAAAGCCTCTGACTGTGTGGATCACAATAAACTGTGGAAAATTCTGAAAGAGATGGGAATACCAGACCATCTGACCTATCTCTTGAGAAACTTGTATGCAGGTCAGGAAGCAACAGTTAGAACTGGACATGGAACAACAAACTGGTTCCAAATAGGAAAAGGAGTACGTCAAGGCTGTATATTGTCACCCTGCTTTTTAACTTATATGCAGAGTACATCATGAGAAATGCTGGGCTGGAAGAAGCACAAGCTGGAATCAAGATTGCTGGGAGAAATATCAAGAACCTCAGATATGCAGATGACACTACCCTTATGGCAGAAAGTGAAGAGGAACTCAAAAGCCTCTTGATGAAAGTGAAAGAGGAGAGTGAAAAAGTTGGCTTAAAGCTCAACATTCAGAAAACGAAGGTCATGGCATTTGGTCCCATCACTTCATGGGAAATAGATGGGGAGATGGTGGAAACAGTGTCAGACTATTTTTGGGGGCTCCAAAATCACTGCAGATGGTGACTGTAGCTATGAAATTAAAAGACACTTACTCCTTGGAAGAAAAGTTATGACCAACCTAGATAGCATATTGAAAAGTAGAGACATTACTTTGTCCACAAAGGTCCATCTAGTCAAGGCTATGGTTTTTCCAGTGGTCATGTATGGATGTGAGAGTTGGACTGTGAAGAAAGCTGAGCACCAAAGAATTGATGCTTTTAAACTGTGGTGTTGGAGAAGACTCTTGAGAGTCCCTTGGACTGCAAGGAGATCCAACCAGTCCATCCTAAAGGAGATCAGTCCTGGGTGTTCATTGGAAGGACTGATGTTGAAGCTGAAACTCCAGTAATTTGGCCACCTCATGCGAAGAGTTGACTCGTTGGAAAAGACCCTGATGCTGGGAAGGATTGGGGGCAGGAGGAGAAGGGGATGACAGAGGATGAGATGGCTGGATGGCATCACTAACTCGATGGACATGGGTTTGTGTAGACTCCAGGAGTTGGTGATGGACAAGGAGGCCTGGCGTGCTGCAATTCATGGGGTCGCAAAGAGTCGGACACGACTGAGCGACTGAACTGAACTGGTGACTATAGTTAACACTGCTATATAGTATGTATGAAAATTGTTAAGAGAGCAAATCCCAAGAGTCCTCATCAGAAGGAAAACAATTTTTCTTTTTCTTTTAATGTACCTATATCAGATAATGGGTGAACTAAACTTATTGAAGTAATCATTTCATAATACATGTAAGTCAACCTATTATGCTGTACACTTTGAACTTATACAGTGATGCATAAAAATTATATCTCAATAAAACTGGGCAAAAAAGAGAAGCAGATTTACATAGAAATGAAACTGATTATTCATTTTGGATAAACATTGTAAACAAAAAAGGGAAAGAAAATTTAATCTAATTAATTCATGTCAGAAATAAGGAGCCTAAAATTTTCTTTGATGCTCATTTCTGAAGATCCTACTGTTTTTCATATCCAAATACACTCCAAATCTGGAATGAAGATGGTTAGTCATTAGTTTAAGTGGTTTGGTTATCTGCTACTTCTACTAAAACACGGCTTCTTATAGAAAGCACAGTACATACTTCTGGGTAGCAAGGAAAGATGCTAAGGAAAAGTAGTACCTGGGAGGAAATGGCTTTTACTTTTTTCTTCTGTAAGTCACACAGTCACCATTTCACACTCTAAGTGAATAAACCACCCCAATCTCCTTGAGAGTTAAACCATGATAGCTGTACCCAGGGCTCAGACACTTTCAGGATTTATCTATACGTTAGCAGAAATAACCACACAGGTGGAAACTATGCTTGTTCAAGTACAACCACAATGACATGAAAATTCTGATTCATTCATGAAAGCCACTTTGATAATCAAATACAATCAAAAGACTTGTCTGTCAGCTATCCATCATTACAAATAAAATCAACAGTTTTCTCACCTTTTCTGCTGTGCCTGTTATGTATGGCAGAAAGCTGCTTCTGTGGAATGATAATGTTGTATGCCTGACTTTGTGCCAGCAAAGGCACCTTATTTGAGGATTTTCTGATTTTCCTACATTAAAAATTCAAAATGCAGATTTCTATAATGTCATTAGGGGGATATTTTAAAATAACTTTATTGTAGATATTCTGCAACCATGTCATTTTTTATTTCAGAGATCCACTTTTGCATTATTATTGAAACATGGAAGTTTGGAGTTGGGAAAAACCTTTGTTTACAGATAAGGCATTTGAGGCTCCAGAGATAAACTGATTTGCCAAAGGTCATTCAGCAAATTATTGGTGATCATCAAGAAAATCTAGGTCACTTTTTTAGTTCTAAAATAACTCACAAGGCAAATTTGGTCAAAGGGTCTCAATATTCAACTTAGTGTTTTCATTGGATGTAAGTTCACCTCACATTTCTAAACTCTTTTTTTGTAAACAACTTGAATAATTGGTATGTCTTATTTTTAAAACACACAAAATAGATAAATAAGAAGGTGATTATAATTTGTGTTTAAGTACTTTCACCTTTATAAAACAGTTACCACATAAATACATTTAAATGTTTATTTATAGATCATTACCAACTGAAAAAGATACCAAGCTCGAGAGGAAAAGTACAGAAATTTAAAGATCAGTGGTCAAAAATTAAGATAAAGGGCCAATGAGGACTCTAATACAATTCCAAATCAGGAAATGATCCAGTTTACAAAACCTCTTTAAGAAAATATGGAAGGTCTAAGTGTAGATATATCTGTAACCTCCTATATATGCCTATTTATCAATAAGGATTTTTTTCCCCAGATACCAGAGTCCAGAAATTGAGACAAACTAATCATAGTTTGAAACACCCACAGAAAATGTCAAAATAAAGATCCCCTCCACATTTTAAGCAATTATTGTCTAAAGAAAAGGTTTATGGTGTTGCCAAGCATGCTGCTTAGAAAATAGTTTAAATTCCTTCCACTTGAGAGAAAAAGGATCCAAAGTATATTAGCCTCTCCCCTCCCCCTCTAGTGAATTAATATGCCATGATATACACCACTGATGATGGGGGCACTTCTTTTCAATGAGCAGAGATCAGTAAATGGCTCCTTCACAAAGAATAAAAATATAATTTGTAATTTAAAGTGTGTTTATTTATTTTTTTAAGTGGTATGTCCATGTTAATAAACCTTGCTTACGGAAAAAATAAAATAGTTGCTAAGCCATGGTGAGTAATTAGCCTTTTAGCATCCCCTTTCTTCAAGAATGCTTCCTCCTGAGCTGGTTCTTTTAAATAGCTCCAGTCCTGGCTGCCTTTGTTGGGCTTGAAAATTGTTCACATATGAGAGAAATTAAGCTCTCATTTAACAGAGACACATGCCTGTCAAGACCAGAGGAACAAAGACTAGTCCCTAGGGCCTGTTCAGCTCCCAGAGGCTGCCACTCATTCTGTTAGCAATGCTTACCCTTTATAGAATGTGTATAAAACCCAATAAATCATTTCATTTGCTGTGCTTAAAACACGAGTGCGCTGACCATTTTTCAAAGTGTTTTCTCTTATACAACTTCACAGCTAGTTAGTTAAATTTTAAAAAAAAAAAGTCTTTTTTTTTTTTTCAGAATGTAGTTAAGACTTTCTTAGCCAAAAAAGTAATGAGAATGTTCCCAAACACTGTCAGCATAAATGAAGAGGCATTGTCTCCTTAATATCTTTCCTTCATTTTACAGTTAATAATTAGAACACCCATTTTATGAATTACCAGTGCATCACCCAGCTGTTTTTCAACCCAGATTCAGGAGCTAGCTCTGGCAAAAATGTAACTGTTAAGGACCAGAATGGGACAGACTTGCTCTCTATTTAAACTCAATATATTTTGTCCCTTTGCAAACACACAGCCAACATGAGTTCTTTCAGGGTGGAAATTAAGACTACTACTGAACAGCCAGCTCTTTTTACTAGGAAAGTGAAACAGTCTTTTTATAAACCAAACCAAAATACTCCCTCATACAATCTCATTTCCAAAGAAAATATGATCTTCAAGCTTTCTTAAGGAGAAAAGACAATGTTAACTTTTTCACAGAAATCTTCTCTGTATTGTCCCTCACCTCATTCTCTCACCTACTCCTCCCGCTGGGGGAAAATATGGAGTCTACGGTGAAAGACTAAAGACAAGACTTTAAAAGCCTTCCAGTTTGGAGCAACTCATCCAAAATAGGGCAAAAAGCGGCAGACAAAATGAGTATAAGTCCATATTAATAAAATAATAAAAGAAATACTTAACTAAAAAGTAAAATAATTGTTTAACCTGACTGTGTTGCATGTAGAGCAAACTTACCAAAGATTTACTTTAGCAATGTTAATCTTTCCACAGAGACACTGGGAGTTCTAGGGCTGACAGCTTCAATTCCCAACATGCTATGAAACCCCAAATAAGAAGCTGGTAGCACAAGGAACTTCACCCTGCTCCACAGGGGGAGAAAAAGCAGATCTGGATTTGATAAGTAAAACCAGATCTACACAATGGTTATATGGCAAAGCCCTGCAATTAATGGAGACCATAAACAGTTCAAGAAGCTGGCACGGCAGTAGTTTCTCCAGAATAGGTTTCACTCATATCCAGTTAGATATTAATCAAATGTACAACTAGCATAAGTGCTCTGTGCAAAAACAGATAAACTGTAGATATGCTTTAGTATAAAAGAAAAAAAGAAATAGAAGTGCATCAGATGCTTTTACATTCATATTTATGTAACATTCCTGAATGATTTATCATTTTAAAATAATAAATTATTTTCATTTTTAAACCACAAATCACATCCTGCAGGCCTTAGCAGATGCAGATGTCAGACTATGGTAGTACAACAAAATTAATTAAATAACCCTTGAAAAAATAAAACAAAGTTTATTTATAAAAAATGACATTAAGGTGAACTGCCTAATAAGAACATGGATTTGCTTAAATAAAACATTATATGGTTCTGTTTTAGATTCATCCCTAAAGCCCTGAAAGATATTAGAATTTTAGTGAGTAATTACCCTATTTACTTCAAACAAAATGGGAGGAAATCGGAAAACCATATTAAACTACCACACATCAGAAATGAAATTCTCTCATTCTTTATCTTGTAACCCAATGAATAAATTGTAGTTGGAGAATTTATTGGTACTAGGAGATAAAACGTAACAAGCCAGAAAAGAGGAAATGGCCAAAAGAATAGCCACATCAACATTATGCTTCAAGCAGTAAACCCACTCCCAGGAAACAGCCAAGAAGTCTTCCCTTCACAGCTTAATTGTTTTCAGTCAGCCACACTCGGCACCACCCCCACAGTTAGACAAAGTTCTAACTACTTAACACATCTCCTTTCAAATGAAAATACAACACTTGGGGTAAAAACAAGAGAGACTAGGAAAAGGTGTTATATGCTATACATGCCACTGACATAATACTTCTCTAGGATATGCTGTAATTTCCTGCAATTAATACGTTAGCAAAGCTATAAGGATTTTTTCCCCTAAAATTATAATATTTCACTTGCAACACTAAAATTAAGTTTGTGTCACCCTTTCCATTATACAACTCTAATGCCAGGAGTTTGTCATTGGCTGCAGAAATGTGTTTGGTGTGGCCTGAAAGCGGGCATTTACAGGCCCTCTTCCTAAATGTGTTTCTCTAAAAATCCCCCTTAGCCATTATTTCATGTGGCAGGAATTACAAGCCATCACAAAACTCCACAAAGGAAACATGAATTTGACCTCATAATTCAAAACCTTTCAATGGTTTACAATGCAAACATTCCTAAGTGGACATGGCTTATGCTGTGGCCAGACTTGACATTTGCCTGAAAGCTTTGCAGCAGAGACTACCTACCGCTCTCCATGTTCTAAGAACCAGAGTTAATTTTCATTATCTAGAATCACAGGAGGTCAGAGTCACGAAGAATTTTAGGAATAATTTTGTACAATGATCCTTATTCCTAAATGTATGGAAATGAGAATTGATGTAGAAGAATGTTTGCCAGAGGTGTTAGGTAAAAGACGACCAGGACCCCGCCAGAGTGTCTAACAGGCTTTAATGGCAAGCGCTCCCGGGCGGGGTTCCCTGACTGAGCCGGGCAGGTCGAGGAAGTCCATGCGTCCTGACCTGTTAGAAATTTGTTTATATATGCACACTGCGAGGGATGGGCAGGTTAATGGATGGGGGGTTTGGATAGGTTGCTGGGCCGAGGTGTCGCGGGCTGATAGGTCCTTCTATGGGGCGGAGGTGGGGCGGCTTTAGCTGGCGAACTGTGCTGTCATTGGTCCCCGGGATCCGGGATCCAGGAGGCTCCTTCTGTTAGGGACCTTCTTGGCGGGAGGGAGACGAGGGGCAGCCCATCATGGCCCCTGGGGTCCGACCTTACAAGAGGTACTGTCATTTCAAGCAGACCAAGACTAGGGGCGGGCATCTTGAGGCCAAGCCTATGCTTCTTTCTGCCCTTCTATGCTTCCCTAATCCTATTCTGTTTCTCAGCGGGGACTGTGTCTTCAATAGAAGGAAGAATAAAAAGTTTTGGTGTGAGAAGATCAATAATTATCTCCACATCTTCTCTTTCCCTAGACTTGAAATCGTGGCCTATCTGAGCTATAGGGAACAAACAAATCTATGGAATTAATTCAGTGACATAGGCGAAGTTGGGAAAATTAGTAAGAGATGGAGCAGGCATAGAGACAAAGACAGTAGAAAATAGCCTGAAAGCACTGGAAAGATCTATATCTGTGTATTTTTTTCAGTTATCTAGATACTTGGTTGTTTTTTTGATTAACTGAGTGCTCTATTGAGGAAACCAGAAATGTTATAACAGTCAAGTTGTAAGACTTGATTATCTATTTGGTGAACACAAACTATTGAGGTGATCACAAAGGATAGATATCTCCTCCTTTTCTGTTACTTGTATTTTTAAAGTAAAATAATAATAAAGTTAATTATAAAAGCAATGTATCCTTTTGCAGTCTTTTTTAAAATGCCTATTTTTATGTAGCCAAGATTGTACTGTATTTAGATTATTATGTTCTAGGGTTTTTTTCTGCCATCTAATGTTATGTTGAAAGCATTATTCTAAATCATTAAAAATTACTTGTCAGTATCATTATTAATAGTCTATAACAGCTGATCACATGAACATACCATAATAAATTTAATAATTTTCCTGATATTGAAAACAAGGGTCTTTCAATGTACATTTACATTTTTAAACTGATTTTCTTATACAAAAGCAATGTGTTAGAAAAAAATTAAACTAATCTAAAACAATAAAATAGTTTATAATTCTGCTACACAAGTCACTTGCCTTTGAAATCTTAATGACTTGAGGTATACTGTATATCACCAATCTGGCTTTCCATAGTCAGGGAATTGTTGAGAATGAAAGATACTGTACTTTACTGAGACTGAAAGATGCTGTATTGATAAGGGGGGCTGTGGACCTAAACAGAGGGTATGGAATCCACCTTAAAATTGAATCCACCTTAAAATGGAATCCATGAAAGGGCCCTGTCAGAGACCAGCGTATGTGACAATACACAATAGAATGAAATCAGATAATCTTAACAGAAAAATAGCTGTTGTGTGGAGGCCAATTTCAAAAGCACAACTTCATTTTCCTTTCCTTCATTTCCACCCTTCCATTACACGTATTCCAGCCACAAGCTGGAAGTCCTCCAGGAGTAGACTATATGTTTGCTCTATCACTGACCTGGTCTAACTGACCGTCCAAGACTATCCTCCAGCTAGAACCCAATATTTCACTTTTGCATGCTCCTCTCTACTTTTCCAAAGACAAATATCAGGTCATCTAACAGTTTCTCCTCTCCATCTAATCTTCAAACACAAAATTTAGAAATTTGAGTCTGCACAAAGTATTGCAAAGAATTACATTGAATACAGTGGAGAGGAAAATTGGAATTAGGTTTTCTTTTCCTTGAACCTCTGTTATTCATCAGTAAGGAAGGTAACAGCTTTCAGCTCATGTGCACTTTCTTCCTCTCCATCACCTTCTGCATCTAAGCTCATTCTTCTATCAGTATAACCATGTTGATTCCTTCAAACTCCAGCTTCCAGATACTAACCTGCTTATCTAGAAGCTATCATAACCAGGCCACCTTACTGTTTCCTGAGAAACCTGTGTGTGGGTCAAGAAGCAACAGTTTGAATTGGACGTGGAAATACTGACTGGTTCAAGATTAGGAAAGGAGTAAGACAAGGCTGTATATTGTCACCCTGCTTATTTAAGTTCTATGCAGAGTAGATCATGTGAAATGCCATGGTTGGATGACTCACAAGCTGGAATCAAGATTGCCAGGAGAAATATCAATAACCTCAGATAGGCAGATGATACCACCCTTATGGCAGAAAGTGAAGAGAAACTAAAAAGCCCCTTGATGAAAGTGAAAGAGGAGGGTAAAAAAGCTGGCTTAAAACTCAACATTCAAAAAACAAAGATCATGGCATCTGGTTCCAGCACTTCATGGCAAATAGGTGGAGAAACAATGGAAATAGTGACAGGCTTAATTTTCTTGGGTCCCAGAATCACTGCAAATGGTGACTACAGCCATGAAATTAAAAGACGCTTGCTCCTTGGATGGAAAGCTATGACAAACCTAGAAAGCATATTAAAAAAAAACCCAGACATGTCACTTTGCCAGTAAAGATCCTTATAGTCAAAGCTATTTTTTTTCCTAGTAGTCATGTATGGATTTGCAAGTTGGACCATAAAGAAGGCTGAGCACTGAAGAATTGATACTTTCAAACTGTGGTGCTGGAGAAGACTCCAAGAGAGTCCCTTGGTTGCAAGGTGATCAAACTAGTTGATCCTAAAGAAAATCTACCCTGAATATTCATTGGAAAGACTGATGCTCAAGCTCCAATAGTTTAGCCACCTGATGTGAAGAGCTGACTCGCTGGAAAAGACCCTGATGCTGGGAAAGACTGAAGACAAAAGGAGAAAGAGAAGGCAGAGGATGAGATGGTTAGATAGCATTAATGACTCAATGGACATAGTTTGAGCAAAGTCCAGGAGATAGTGGAGGACAGAGGAGCCTGGAGTGCTGCAGTCTAAGGGGTCGTAGAGAGTCAGACACTACTGAATGACTGAATAACATCATAACGTTCACAATTTTCAATGAAATGCAAGTCTGGAGAAAGAAGAGACTGACAACCACAGAGTGGGGGAAAGGGTCCTTTAAAACAAACAAATACCTGAACCAGCAGCTAGAGATCCATCTTCTCCCAGAAGTTTCAGTCCTCTTCTTGCCTCCTTAGACAACATTCAGTGACAAAAGTGCCCTGTATTTAACTATATATAAATTAACAAAAGACTTCTGCCAAATCCAGCTTAAATTTTTAAAAAATGCCAAACTAAGACTTACATCTTTTATTAAATAACAGTATAAAAGTTAACACTTTTCTGTTTGGGAAACTGGTTCTTGACATCATCACAACTTTTGAAAGGGAACAAAAGTTATTAGAGAATCAAAAGTAAAATCAGTTTTCTTGGGGTTTTCCCCTCTTTTCCTGTTAATAATACAACTAAAGGATGTATAAGAAAGAGCCAACATTTGAAAGGCTGGGAAATGAATGATTTCCAGCATTGGAACAAGCATGGCCTGTTTTTAAGTTTAGAGTTTTTTTAAGACAGTGTGTTCACCTTGTCAACATGTTCAAGAAGCAGAGTCAGCCTAGCTGAGAGCTCTTTCCAGCTCCACTAATCTCAGCCACTGTAGAAACTCATCTGTAGACATTTTAAGATAAAAATCATCCACTGAAGTGTATATTTAACAAAAGTCATGACTATGACCTGACTGGGGATGAACTTTACTCTTTATTCTGATTTGTGAATTCCTTAACTTTCATTGTTTAATGCTACAACTTTAACATTTTCTTAATAGATTGGGTGGCAGCTAAAATGAATTCAGTGTCTCACACTGAGACATTACATCTTTTGCATCATTTATTTTCTTTTATTTTGAACAAGTAAAAATATCTGACTCTAACATTAATAACTTTGAGTAGGAGTTACCTTATGTGAATTAAAAATGGTTATGTCAGTATATCCTTTAAAATTTAAAAGATATTTCTCTGTGCTATATCAAGTGTCACACAGTATATCAATTTTTATTTCCCATCTCTCAAGTCTGGTATGCATACTGTTTAACTTCTTAAATTCTAAGTACAGACATAATTCACAAAAGCTGGGCAAATGCTTGACTTACAGGAGATGGCATACATAAGATTTATATGAACAACTTTATTTTAAACAAGCAGGACTTTTGCATTTTGTGCCGCTACATCACTAACTTCATCTGTGTATTAAAAAAAAAAAAGCTATAAAATAAATTGAAAAGGTTCATTTACTATCCCACAAGCAATACTGATCTAATAGAAAAGCCCGTTTTAGTGTGAAAAGTAAGAATTTGACCCTAATTTCTAGAATAAAATGCCACATTCCTTTTTAGACACTCTCCAGGCAGTTCTACCTAATTCTTGGTCAACCATTTCTGAGTACCTGATAAACCTTACTCTCCTCTTACTGACAATTAAAATAGTTCTCATTTGGCAGCCAGAGAAAAGTTTTGTCCCTTCTTATGCTCGAGACTGCCCTGGTGATACTAATTGATTACAGTGCTTGCACATTGATTATCCTATATTCACATCACTAATTTGTGGGTTCTAAATATGCATATGTATGTAAATATAAACATGCTAAACATGTAGTCGCAAAATATGTACATGTGTGTTTCACTGTTAGGGACTCTGAATTTATTCCTATAGCTCATACAACAATGATGATAGTGATAGATAAAATGCATTGAGCACTTAGTCGAGTTTTTTTTTTTAATGATGATCTCTAATCCCACAGCTGCTGCTGCTGCTGCTAAGTCACTTCAGTCGTGTCCGACTCTGTGCGACCCCATAGACGGCAGCCCACCAGCTCCCCCATCCCTGGGATTCGCCAGGCAAGAACACTGGAGTGGGTTGCCATTTCCTTCTCCAAAGGATGAAAGTGAAAAGTGAAAGTGAAGTCGCTCAGTCGTGTCTGACTCCTAGCGACCCCATGGACTGCAGCCTACCAGGCTCCTCCGTCCATGGGATTTTCCAGGCAAGAGTACTGGAGTGGGGTTGCCATTGCCTTCTCCAATCCCACAGCTAGTAAGGTACTATCATTCATTTTTTCAGTAATTAGGAAACACATGCTCAGAGACATGAAGTAACTTTTGTTATAGCTGCTGCTGCTAAGTCGCTTCAGTCGTGTCCGACTATGTGCGACCCCACAGACGGGAGCCCACCAGGCTCCGCCTTCCCTGGGATTCTCCAGGCAAGAACACTGGAGTGGGTTGCCATTTCCTTCTCCAATGCATGAGAGTGAAAAGTGAAAGTAAAGTCGCTCAGTCGTGTCCGACCCTCAGCGACCCCATGGACTGCAGCCTACCAGGCTCCTCCGTCCGTGGGATTTTCCGGGCAAGAGTACTGGAGTGGGCTAGTAAGTAGCAAAACATGTTACAGAACCAATAAGTAGTAGAACCGGAATTTAAATCTTGATTTATTTGTCCCTGATACTTGTGCTGGTTCTGGATTACATACGCTCTGAAGCAATGCATTTTATTCTTTCTACCTTCTATTCATATGTACAAATCCAGCTTAAAAGTACATTCAGATTCATACATTCCTCATATATATCAAACTAGCCGATTTCACAGAAAAAAATAATTTTAAACCACTGCTCACTTTCAACACTGCAGAAGATTGCTATAAAAACAAGTACTAACATTAAAGGTGACTGAGCCTCAGCATAGAGACCTATCACTTTTAAGCTCCTAGAAAGTACTGGATCAGCCAAAAATGCATTTGGATCCATAGAATTTTTTCGCCGACTCAACTGTATCATTAACTAAGACATTTATATGTAAATACCAAAAGAATTGGCAAGGGTGGGATGATTTGGGAGAATGGCACTGAAACATATATAATATCATATGTGAAACAAATCGCCAGTCTAGGTTTGATGCATGATACAGGATGCTCGGGGCTGGTGCACTGGGATGACCCAGAGGGATGATATGGGGAGAGAGGTGGGAGGGGGGTTCAGGATGGGGAACACGTGTACACCCGTGGTGGGTTCATGTTGATGTATGGCAAAACCAATACAATATTGTAAAGTAATTAGCCTTCAATTAAAATAAATAAATTTATATTAAATATATATGAATAAAAAAGAAAAAAAAGAAGCTAATACAACATTGTAGCTCAATTAAACTTCAATTAAATCAATTAAAAAAAAAAAAAGAATTGGGCTTCCCAGGTGGTGCTAGTGGTAAAGAAGTGAAGTGAAGTGAAAGTTGCTCAGTTGTCCATGGACTACATAGTCCACAGGATTCTCTAGGCCAGAATACTGGAGTGGGTAGCCTTTCCCTTCTCCGGGGTATCTTCCCAACCCAGGGATCAAACTCAGGTCTCCCACATTGCAAATGGATTCTTTACCAGCTGAGCCACAAACCTGCCTGCTAATGCAAGAGACTTAAGAGGTTTGGGTTTGATCCCTGGGCCGGGAAGATCCCCTGGAGGAGGGCATGGCAACCCACTCCAGTGTTCTTGCCTAGAGAATCCCATGGACAGAGAAGCCTGGCAGGCTACAGTCCATAGCACTGCACAGAGTTGGACATGACTGAAGCAACTTAGCATGCACGCACCAAAAGAATCACTTAGCCGCAAATATATTTCATACCATGTTACAAAAAGATTCCAATTTTGTTCTTTTTATCTCTTTTTTGTGAGGATGCAGCCAAAGTTGTACTAGTTCTGAGATAAAAACTGATTCTAACAGCCAATCTTCTTTTTTTTTTTTTAAGGATAAAGAGAGTGTAATGAGATTTTAGATGTTAGGTATTATTATCCACATTTTACAAACTGGGAAACTAAAGTGCACTAAAATTTTCATATCACAAAAAGGGCAAATTGAGTTACAACCTGGAATGTTGGAAATAGTACTAGTCTTGTCCCAGGGATGGTGGAAGCCTGGTGGGCTGCCGTCTCTGGGGCCGCACAGAGTCGGACACGACTGAAGCGACTTAGCAGCAGCAGCAGCTTGAAGTCAAAGACAGTTGGCTTTCACTCATGGCTCTGACAACATGTAGCTATTTAAGCCTGGACAAGTTGTTGTCTATACCTCAGCTCCCTTGTATAAAGTAAAGGATTTGCACCAGAGAAAGAGTACCAAAGAAATTTCAAAGAAAAACAGAAGTGGGAACTTACATATATTTGGGAACTTTTTATTTTACCAACTAAAATTACTGGAAAACAAAGAAATGAAGCACACACCATCTATTATCACCTATGCTTCATAAAAGGAAAGGGCATTTTAATTCCAAAAAAAAGTAGAGAAAACATAAACTTAGGGTTATTTTTACGTATAGCTTAACAGTAAACTCACTATATTGTTGTACAATAGAAATAGGTACCCACCCTACCCCTGATCAGTGAGTGAGAACCATGAGGACCACCAGAGGATGTGTCCAAGTTTAACATTCTGTGAAAGCAGAAGAATGGAAGCGGAACATCTGACATCTCTCAGTGCAGTGCTCCAGCAATATTGTCTTAAAATTCCATCATTAAAGAACTGTCTTTATAACCTTTGCCATATCCAAGTACCCAATTATTACTTACTTATAGTTTTAATTAAATTGACTTTTTTTTTTTGCTTAAATACATTTATTTCAAAAGCACTACCTCAAATAGAAAACCAATAGGAAATTCAATAGAAAATCACTTGTTAAGTAAATGATAATGTAACAATAAAAATAAAAGTTTTACTTTAATTCAAGCACTATTGTCCCCCAAAGCTCTGAGACTAAGATGATCTCTCTTGCCTACAAAGAGAGAGATTAGCACAACCTGAAAAGGGTTTAAAGTGTACTAACACTGAACTGAGCCCTCAGTGTAATCAGAGAGATCAAGGGAAACAGAGAAATGAGCTGCTTTTTCCCTGGGGAACTGATTCTATGTTATGTAATGTCATATGCTGGCACCACCTGGATCATCCACCCACTGGGCTCCATACCCTCCTGCCCCTTAAGAGGTAATGCACTCTCGCACTCTTCTTTAATCCCAGAGAAGGAGAGGCTTTGGCTTCCTTGAATTTTCCCTGATTTGAGAAGGAGCTGGGGAGTAAAGTCTGAGAGATAAGCAGAAGTAGATAAGATACAAGGGACAGTCACCTAGAGAGAGTTCAGGAAACTAAAGAATAGTGCATGAAAAGCATTGAGATTCACCATCAGGCTCTGGTCAGCTGAATGAGATCTTTGCCATAAGAAAATAGGTAGTAAGCTGATTAATAATTCTATTATAGCAGCTAAAAGAATCTGGTTCGGTATAACCTCTTTTTATTTCTAGATCCACTCCAACTTTAACCATCTAGCGTGATTAACTCACGCAGAGTTTCTAATCCACAATAAGAATTTATATTTTTATCTAAGGCCATTGCTATTCATGAATTATAGCAGCTTTACCTATTCTTTATAATTCAGGAACTTCATTATTAAAATGTTAGAAGCAGGCTATAGAGCATCTATCATTACTTTAAAAGTTAATTCGATTACATAAAAGAAATAATTAGATTTGCATTTTTATCTTGGATTTAAACTTTCAAAGATCATAGCAGCCTGCCCATGGGCAATTAAAAACAGCATACAGCAGAGAAATAGAGGAGAGAGGGTCTGTTTTTCCCGGCTAATTCATGATTGAAGATAGAATTACAAAATATTTTAAGGGTTTGCTGAAACTGGGGGCTAATCCTAGACTTCTAAGCTTTGTTTAGAACTCTCATTTCATTGCGAGAGTATCAGATACACATACAATGCTAATAGAAGTATCGAGTTACTTTCAATGGGTTTATTTAGTCCTGTTCAGAGGCTGTTGAAAGGAGATCCCTTACCTGATCAATAACACCCAAAAAAGGACTATTTGCTAGAGCCAAAACAGGAGCAGTGTAATTGCTTTTTGTTTATCAATGCTAAATATAATTAACAAAGAGATACAACATATACAACATAAAACAGAGGAACTACGTGAGATTGCAAGGTTCCTCACTTTCCTCAGTCTTTTCTGCTGTCTGTTCAGCCAACTCCAAAAGACAATAAATGCAAGGTCCAGCTCTTAAAATTAGAGGTCAATTAGATACTAAATGATGAAGCATATCTTCAAATATATATCTATTATTATTATCCTGGCAAAAAATTAATTAACCAGGTCATGCAGGCCATGAAGGCTAATGTACAAAGTAATTATTTCTGATCTTTAGACAACTACTTCACATAAAAAGGTAGTCCTTATTCTGCTCAGCAGATACCTGAAATGCCTGTAGTTAATCATATTGAAGGAAACAAGAGGCAAGGTTTATCTCCTTAAAAGGTGAGAGTACATCTCAAGTTATTCTGTTTAATGGTTTAAGAACAATCACGTCTCTACTCATAATATTAATACGACTACTGGTTATGTAGGAAGAAAGGAGAACACAATTTAATGGCACTCCACCACATGACAAACACACAGACGCACAAAATATGCAAACAGCACAGATGAATATATTATAATCAAAATAGAAAACACTACATATGGAAAATACTCACATACTCCTAAAGAATAGAGTGACGCTTCAGTGAAGAGACAAACACTTAGTTGTATAAATAAGCAGCATGTGTAATCAGAGCGTTTAAAAGAGAAGTTTTCAGATAAGAGAAAGTATCTGCCAAAAAGCAGCAATGGCATTAGTTCAGGCCTTCCACAGACTGAGTTCATCATCTAATTCATGTATTAAATGGTGACAGAAAGACAATGAATATTGTATATTAATCATGCTAAGTCACTTCAGTCATGTCTGAAACATGTCTGGAAACACTTCAGTCATTTCCTTCTTCGGGGGATCTTCTCAACCCAGGGATCAAATCTGTGTCTTTTATCTCTCCTGCATTGGCAAGCAGATTCTTTACCACTAGCACCACCTGGGAAGCCCATATATTAATCATAATGATTAACAAATAACCACAAATTTCAAGTTTCACAATTTTATCCCCAACGGTATATGTATATTAATTAACTGAATCACTGGCTCTGGCCCAGGAAGCCAAATGCCAAATAAAATCCCAACCGGCCAGTCCCTTCTTAAGAGACCACTGTTGACAGGTCAGTGATGTGAGGAGAGGACACTGTCTATATAGTACACAACACAGCCACTTGTATTAACTCTAAAATTGAGGTCTAAAGAGACATGAATATACGGATCACACTATTCAGGTCTGGAAAAAGAAAGTGTCTCATAGAGATATTTTAATAAAGTGAATCCTCTTGCAAAGATTAAGTTCTAGCAACAAAATGCTGTCATTAAATATGTTTCTACTGACATTCTATCAAAACCAAAAAATATGATATGTCCACGAAGAATGTCTTCTCTAGATTGCAAAACCATGACATGGTCAAATGAGGTTAGATAAATAAATATATGGATGGATCAAGAAATCAAGAGTTATAAAATATTTTCTAGTTTGCATAGATTAGACATATTTAATGACTGATTAAAATGTTGTAAATATGTGCTGATATATCCAATGGATTCAAAGCTAATTTTATTTACTAGTCAATATAATTCATAAATAAAATGCTTCAAAAGACTGACTAAGATACTATGGTGCAATGTGGGAGACAAGGAGAAAGAAATTACTGAAGCAGTTATTTGTTCTTTGGAATTACAGCAAGAGCAATATTCCCAAATTCAAGGATCCATATTCCATGATCTGTTAGTTTTGCTTTCCACAAACTAGATAAAAATTGTGCCATTTCTGTCCATGCTAAGTTGCTTCAGTCATGTCCAACTCTTTGCAACCCTATGGACTGTAGCCTACCAGGCTCCTCTGTCCACAGGATTCTCCAGGCAAGAATACTGGAGTGGGTTGCCATGCACTCCTCCAGGGGATCTTCCCTACCCAAGGATCAAACCTACATCTCATGTCTCCTGCACTGGCAGGTGAGTTCTTTACCACTAGCACCACCTGAAAACCCCCATTTCTGTCCTGGAAATAGCAAAAATATCTAACTTTCTGGGCCTCATATCCAGGGGATTATCCAGGAGAAATATCAATATGGAGATATTGATATTCTCCATATCTCAGATATGGAGATGATACCACCCTATGGCAGAAAGTGAAGAAGAACTAAAGAGTGTCTTAATGAAAGTGAAAGAAGAGAGTGAAAAAGTTGGCTTAACGCTCAACATTCAGAAAACGAAGATCATGGCATCCAGTTCCATCACTTCATGACAAATAGATGGGGAAACAGTGGAAACAGTGGCTCCACTGTTTTTTGGGGGGGCTCCAAAATCACTGTAGATGGTGATTGAAGCCATGAAATTAAAAGACACTTCCTCCTTGGAAGGAAAGTTATGACCAACCTAGACAGCATATTGAAAAGCAGAGACATTACTTTGTCAACAAAGGTCTGTCTAGTCAAAGCTATGGTTTTTCAAGTAGTCATGTATGGATGTGAGAGTTGGACTATAAAGAAAGCTGAGTGCCAAAGAATTGATGCTTTTGAACTGTGGTGTTTGAGAAGACTCTTTAGAGTCCCTTGGACTGCAAGGAGATCCAACCAGTCCATCCCAAAGGAGATCAGTCCTGGGTGTTCATTGGAAGGACTGATGTTGAAGCTGAAACTCCAATACTTTGGCCACCTGATGCAAAGAGCTGACTCATTTGAAAAGACCCTGATGCTGGGAAAGATTGAGGGCAGGAGGAGAAGGGGATGACAGAGGATGAGATGGTTGGATGGCATCACCAACTCAATGAACATGAGTTTGGGTGAACTCCAGGAGTTGGTGATGGACAGGGAGGCCCGGCGTGCTATGGTTCATGGGGTTGCAGAGAGTCAGACACAACTGAGAGACTGATCTGATCTGTTCTGATCCAGGGAATTACTTACTGTGTAACAGATTAGAGGAATCACCATTTTCCCCAAAGCACAAACAGAGGGATTAGAATTCACTAAGCAAACAGCCTACTAAAAGACCTGTTGATATTAACGAATTTTAAAAATAATTTAAAGTTATTAACATGCTTTTTTAAATGGTAAAAAATGACTCATCAAAACTATAAAAACACTGGTTCATAAAATCATTCATTTTACGATTTCAGCATGGCTTAAAGACCATTCATGCATGCTAAGTCATTTCAGCCATGTCTGACTCTGTGTGACCCTATGGACTCTAGTCTGCCAGACTCCTTTGTTCATGAGATTCTCCAGGCAAGAATACCGAAGTGGGCTGCCACGCCCTCCTCCAGGGGATCTTCCCGACCCATGAATGAAAACCATGTCTCTTGGGTCTCCTGCATTGGCAGGTGGGTTCTTTACCACTAGTGCCACTTGGGAAGTCCACATAGTCTTAAAAAGTATCTCTTTAAAAATTTAGTTATAAACTACCAAGGCGAAATTACATTAAAATTATATTCAAGGAAAAAATACATAAATGAAATGATTTCTAACTACATACACAGAATAAGTTTTGAATGACTGCAAATGAGAAAAATAAGCTCAAAGACTTTTTACAATACTATCTTAATCCTGCCTTTTCCTATCGCTAATGAAGAATTCTGCCTTTCAATGTGTGCATATCGTTCAGGTTTTCATTTGCTTCCATTATTATAGACCCAGATGTGTTTGTGTGTGGTTGTTATAATAGGTTAGATACTCTTTCCTTTCTTTCTATTACAGAAAATAAAATTTTGGAATTTTATTGCAAATTCCAAAGCAACAAGCATTAATTCAGAAGTCAGCATTCTGAACTAGAAGTAAAGAACAATCTTGAACATAATCACCTGATACTTATGATCTATGGCCAATTGCCAAGGCTCTTGCTGACCCTGTTAGGAAATAAGTTCTAGAATACAAGATTTTAAAAGAAGGAAAAAGGTCAAACTTGGGATCTCAAATTGTCACTGTATTCATTCAGTTTTAGAAGAGAAGTTAGGTTTTGTATTTATTACCTAATTTTAATCTCTGTTTTGTTTTGTTTTTAAAAGAGAGAATGTTTTTTCATGATAGAAAAATGTTTGAAGCATTCCTTAAATCTCATATTTTGCTCAAATTAAAATGAGTCCAACAAAAGTCTCTCTCTTAAATTTGATCATGCCTATGGCTGGCCAAAAATCTTATGTGAAAATACACTTAACCCATTTCCCTCCCAAGAAAATAACTAAAATTCTGAATATCAAATATGTGCTTTGTGTCAGAGATGAATATGTTTTGTGTAAGGAGTAAATGTTTTTCAGTATTTGAAAAATTCTTTGAATGGTCTTATACTCGATTAGATAAACACTGACAGTGAAGCAGTAGTTCAGGACAGATTAAACTGCAATACAGATTATTGCCTCCTCTTTTTTTAAAAATAAAATACAAATTCCTGTTACAAAGAATCCCATATTTCTAAAATTAATGTAACTATTTTGAATATGTCTATGATTTTTATAGTTTATACTGATGAGATCAAGGCCTGATAGGCTTCAATTTTTAAAAATTTAAACAATGAGAAATATGTATAAAATTTAAAGCAATTGAACTTCTATTAAAACACTTGAAAAACCAATTTCCTTGTCTTCTCAAATTGAACATTCTGACAAATAATATTTTAAGATCATGTTCTAGTTTCCTGAAAAAGATTGCAACTCATACAGTCGTTATGACTATAAAATATAATCAATAAATGCCTATAATATTTCACAAAGATACTCTGAACTAATTTTGTTGCTATTCATCTGAGATCCTCAGTACCACAGGTACACGTCAGTTAAGACATCCAGTTAATGCAAACAACTTTGGACTAAGAAGTGAAATATATTCAAAACAAATAATGAAGTAGGTAATAAAGAGGTAGTAAAAACATTAATAATAAGTAACTGATATGAAAACATCTCAGGGAATTTCTTCCATTTCTGCTTTACAAATAGGAGAAACAGAGAGTACTCTAAACAATCAGGTTATTTAACACCTACCAAGTTCTTAGAGAGGAATCTAGAGAAAAATGTAGGAAGCCACAGGCTAAAACTCTTGACCTTAGCAGTGGGAGACACACTGAAAATTCTAATAAGGGCAGAGCAAGGGAACACCTGGACAGTTATTTAATTAAGGATCTCAGCATGAGTCATAAGATATCAGGATAAAAAATTATTCCAAGATTTAATTATAAAAGCTGACTGTCCAAAATGCCAGAGACATACTATCTATTATGTTTGGATTCATTATTTTGAAACATATAGACTTGAGTATGGAATACAGAATCAGAGCTAATTAAAACAACAACAGCAAACACTAGTTAAAACTTCCTAGTAAAGATGGGCAAAGTGCCAAATTAGGTACAAATACTTCTTCAGACACCAAATCAGTATTTTAAATGCAGTGACTACTACCCAGAACACTAAGTGTGACTACACAATGAAGCAAAGATCTAAATCATTGACTTTTCATTGGTAAGGTGAAATAAGTAATAACTTTATGTAAATGATTTTTAAAAACATAGGAAGGTGTAATACTAATCCCAAGGAAAGGACTAATATAATTCAGAATATAGTGCCCCAACTAGGCTGAATAATATATCCCAGTATAGAAAATATCTACAACAACCAAGAGAAACCCAGAGGCTGTGGTGGGTACATGTAACTCTGGGATCAGTATGCCTGAGGTTTAATCACCAGACAACCAGTTGCTTACTCTAAGGCTTTCTAGAAGTCACACACCCACCTATGAGCATATCCAAAAATGGAGATCACTTCCCTTACCTATGTCAAATAGCTGTTAGTTGAATTAACTGTCAAATATCTAACGGAATAACAGAAACCAGAATTCTTTCTCAGGCCATTGTAATTATGATCTCTATATTGTGTTACCCTGCCACCAAAAAAAGAAAGAAAGAAAAGGAATAAAGAAAAAGAAATTTCTAAACTGTGTTACAATTACTCAAGAACAAGTTTTTCTTCCTTTCTAGACTATAAGCTTCTTGAAGACAATTACTAATCTTTATATTCCTTTTAGCACCTAGCAGAAATGCAGTTAATATCTAAAAAGAACAAATTAATTATTACCAACCTTTTCCTAGATCATAAGATTCTTCTCATAATTGGCCCAATCAGACATCCTAACAAGCAAATAAACATAAGCTTCTACCCATGATACTATCAGACGGTAAAATACAGAGCAAGTAATTTTGTGGCAATAAAACTAGCATGAGTATGCCACCTTGGAAACCATTATGTTTTTACTAGGTTGTATTAGTCAAATGGCAGATGGTAAAAAAGGTAAGGTTTATCCTGCTTATGCATCACATCAGAAAAGAATGCTTAGACTTCCACCAAGTCGATATTTCCTACATTCATTTATACAACTGTATACAACATCCTTGAATAAAAGCCCTATTGCTGCTGTTTATAGAGAAGGGTGCATTTGCAGCATTTTAAATTCCATTTTCAAGGAGGAAAGTATCTAAGTATAATCAGACAAGAGTAATAAATACACAGACCTGGATCTGTTGTTGCAGGAGATTAATTTTGTGCTGCTGTTGCAGAAGTTGCTGCTGTTGTCTTGCAATCTATCAGAAATAAAATTTCATTAAGTTAAAATGACATGCTTACACCTTTGCCATTACCTGAGGTACATTTCCTGGTATTACAAGAATGTTTTACTGTGCTTCTAATACGAAAGAATTCCTATAAAATGAGAGAGGCAGAATCAGAAAGTTGGAGAGAAGGGAAATATTTCAAACAGGTGCCATCTCTCTGCTTACCCCTAAATCTTGACCTGTACATGAGAACTGCCCACCTTGTATTACACTTGTGAGCAGTTCATCTATATCTGCACTGGTCATCTGGAAAGAATGGGAGTTTCAAAATCTGATCCTTGGAGAATAAAGGCAGGAAAACTTTGGCTACATGTTTCTGAGGAGCTTAATTTGGATTTAAAAAGTAAAATCCATAAGCAAAGACATGAAAGAACTTTCTATTACCTATAATATGGCCTACTTTGGTGAGACCTTTTTTACTGTAAAGATTTTTAGAACTGATAATGCTTACAAATATTGTCAAGGGAATGTCAAAAGAAAAAAAACAGCAAAAATCAAAAACTTTTATCTTTTTTTGCTGATGTAATGCATAACATACAAAGCATTTTTTTTAAACAAACAAAATTTCATATTTATTCACATCTTTTTTACTGCAATGTGTTAGTTTTATAGTACAGGATCCACATATAAGTTTTGTATTCCCTTGCTTCATGCAACAAATTCAACATCTTAACATGTCATCTGGTCTATAGAAAAAAACATTAACCACTTAATGCAAGCCCCATTGAAGACTGAATCTTCCCCTCAGGAGAGCAAAGAACTTCTTTAGGATAATAGTGTTTACTATAAAACATGAGTTAGGTGTCAGGCTGCTTATTACCTCAAAATCTGAGCTGCTGGAGCTTGAAACCCATGGGAATGCCCCTTAGTGAGAACACACTCACTGCCAACCTAGGAAGCCAGAGAAAAAAATGGCCAGAAAGCTCTTAGGATGACTTGGTTTCATGATGCCTATAGGCAAGAGTTATTTCTTCCCTATTTCTTCTATTCCCAAAACATTCTAAAATGGACAGTGTTGGAAATGAGTGTGAATTACCCCTCAGCTGTATACTTCCTGAGTCTTTTTGATATTTTAGCCTAGAGTAGAGGGAAATACCCAAATTACATTCCTTTCAGCAGAAGATGACAAATAGCAGTCTGCCCCCAAATATGGCTTAATGGTTTCTGGTGATGACTGGTTCATACTAGAAGTCATGATAAAGCTGCCCCTAACACAGGCTACAGTTTAAGAAATGGGACCACTCCTCCCCAAAGCTTTATAAGCAAAATGGAAATAGTATTTAATCAAGTTGAAAAGGCTCACTCTGCTTACCACCATTCAAATCAGAAATGGACAACTCTGCAACTCTAGGTATACATGCTGGATCTCTGAATATTCATTTCCTCTTAGCAATCCAGTGAAACACCGCTAGACATCTAATATTGATGGTCCCTCCTAAATGATAAAGTGCTGCATAGAAATGCATCCAAAACACCACAGTGCAATTACTATCATCCACTCTAGACGTATGGGTTTGACACAGTGAAGTATGGTACATAAGCACCATGTGGCTCAAATTCTGAATTTTATTTGCCAATCGGTTGAGCTACATGCTCGCTTCATTGAGCATGACAACCTAGTTTTAAGTGTCATTTAATTTTCATTTTGAAATATAATTACAAAGTGTTCACTGTAAGATATCACTCGTCTGCAAATGTGTCAAGATTAATTTGTGCTAGCTTATTCACAAGTGTCAATAGTTAATTACTGTGTCATCTCTGGATGGCTAAATGACATTCTAACTTCTGATTTTTTACAGTGTTCCTTTATGTTATTTTCCATTAGGGGCTGAGTCCATATTCCTACATGTGGGCAAATATTCAAGCATATAAAATACCAGACGTCACAACTCATTAAAATCAACAGAGCATATATCGCTCTATATACCCCTATAAAATACAGTTAACTGAAAAGATAATTCCAGTAATAATGTCAGATTCCTAAAAACTGCACATTAATTTGGATCTGTCTGATCTAAAGCATCAGGGACCACTCTATAGGATCCTTGTTGTTAGATTAATGTACTCTTATGAGACAGGAAAAACATCTGGGAAAGTGATTTATTTTTTAAAAGATACACACTTAAACTTTGCTATTTTTCTCCCTTCTCACTTCTAAATCAATGAAGTCAAATTCTTCCAGGAGCCATGTGTTAATTTGTTTTTAATGATTTACCTATGCTAAAAGACAGTGACCATATAATTTATCAGCCTAGCCAGGACAACTTTCACAGGTGGAAGAGGGGAGTATTAATACTCTGGAAAACAGATATTAATCAGAGCTATTCTGGAAAAACTGAGACATGTAGTCACCCTAGCTTGAACCAGTAAGTTAAAAGATTCTCAAAGTTTTTCTAGACCAGGATCTTCTTTTACTGGATGAGAAAAGAAGTCCAGAGAGAAGCGATTTACTCATGGTTAAGCTACACTAGGGATATATGTGATACCTACATGAACAAGTATCCCTGAGTAATTAATCAAATGCAAATGTTCTGGAACAATATTATCACTTCAGTTATGACCAGTTCTATTATGCCTTTCTTTGTCCTCCACATATCCCCTCAGTATTCTCAACAACCCTAGATTTCCAGAAGGCTTCTTTCTTTCCTTGTCTTTTTTTAGGAAGGCTTATGACAAATAAACCAATCAATGTGATTACTCTCTGAGCTTGGCACATTCCACATCTCCAGTTCATCAGCTCCTTTTGCAGGGCTCACCTGTTCTTGCTGTTGGCGAGCAAGGTCCATTTGCTGCCGTTGTTTCTCAATTTGTGAGGCTGCCAGTTTTTTCTGTTCATCATGCGCTGCCAGGAGCTGCTCCCGTAAACTGATCAGCTGGGTAATCATGGTAGAGAGCTGCCGTTCTTTTTCTGCCAGGCTCTCAGGTGTACCTAAAATGGAAGTGAAAAGATATCTCACAAGTTTGAGAAAATTCTGAATGAATTAGGGAAGTGAGTGGGTAGGCAGATTTAGAAAGGGACTACTCTAAGACACAAATATCTGGGACAATAACTGGAGGTCACTGTGAGTGCAAGAACTCTATGGAGAGCAATGGAATGAGCACTAGAGTTAGTCATTGCCCTGCCAACAAAAAGGACTGTTGCCAATAAAATAGTCACTCTTCCCTCTTGTTCTTTAAAACAAAACAAAACAGAACAAACTACTCTATTCTCTGCCTTTCACCACATTCCCCTTCCTTCTCCACCCAAATCTATCTTGTCAAGCTAGGAAATGTATGCTATTTAGTACCAAAGATTAGAAACTGTAGGTTGTATTAATATTCTATAATCACTTCTACCCTCAATGACTAACAGAGAATCTAAGACATAGTAGGTACTTAATAAATGTTATTTCAGTACTTTTCTGATCACCGCCCTCAGAAAATTTTTCTTCCATGCAAAGATCTATCTCTGAAGCTTAGAAGTCTGAGGTCTCTCTTGGCTGTGGGACCAGGGACAGAAAGAGGAAAAAAATAAATAAATAAAACTGTCTTGCCTCAGGTGACAATGAAACTGATTTTTTTTTTTTTCCTCCTGTGAGGGGATCAAGCTAAAGCCCCCAAGTTCATCCTTAAAGGCAAAAATGTTGCTTAGGGGGCTCACTCACCCCTTTGTCATTTGTCATTCTTCAAAGGGGAAAAACACATTCAAGGTTGGAAAGGTTGAAAAGGTTACGATGTCACTGCACACTTACAGTATGCACTAATGGTGCTGAACAGTCTATTTATGGGCAAATTGCACAGCTCTGCTAAGTAAAGGGTACAGAATCCTTTTGTGACTTGAAATTAGAGCATTTTACTGTAGCATAAGATAAGAATTTCAGCCCACTGTATGTGAGCACACAGGCTTCATTATGAAGAAATGATCTATGCTTTGAAAGCTTTTCAGGAAGATGCCACCAGCTGTCAAAAGAGATAAAGATTGCCAATTTTTGTTTCTGTGGAAGAGGAGACTTCCAATCTCCTTATGCAATTCCCCTCATTCCTGCTAAGAAAGCACCAGGACAATCTGAGAAACTGAACATATTTTAATTAGGAAAGGACCTATTTTTTGAGTGGGCCCATGGGAAAAGGGAGCCTTCAAAGGATGTTGGCTAGCCCTTACTAATATATGATTCTCACAAGGTAAGACCTGATATCAGTTGAGAAGCTACAATATTTTAGGATTACATTGGTATTAGTGCCAATTCATGTCCTTAAAAATAAATAAGTAAACACATAACTAAATAACTGTCAATGTTCCATAATCCTTAACGATTTGTTGAGCTGAAAGTGAGTGAAGTCGCTCAGTCGTGTCCAACTCTTTGCGACCCCATGGACTGTAGCCTTCCAGGCTCCTCTGTCCATGGGATTTTCCAGGCAATATACTGGAGTGGATTGCCATTTCCTTCTCCAGGGGATCTTCCCAACCCAGGGATTGAACCCAGGTCTCTTGCACTGTAGACAGATACTTTACCATCTGAGCCACCAGGGAAATCCTGGTTGAGCTGAAAGGTGGCCTAAAATCAAAATTAAAAGAAAAATAAGATAGTGAAATGATATTAGAAAATGTACTTCACTGATATGGAAACAAATTCTGTATCTCAAGGATTGTAACCCGTTGTTCTTTCTAGCGTGATTGTTTTAAATGAGTTTTTATTTCAGCAATAGGAATTTAAGCCTGGTGAAAGAAAGATCTTCTTGATCCAGAAATATTAAAATACAAAATCAGGTTCCTAGAGGGGAATCATAAAATCTCTCCCAAAGTAAAACAAGCTCAACTAATATAGATGTTAATGATATATAGGAATGAGGAGATATAAAACAAGTATGAAATTTACTTACTCATTTCATTAAACTTTAATTAAAGAATATTTCCTGAATCTCAGGTACTATATCAAGAACCAAGGATACAGATACCATAGCAAGAAAAAGCAGACAGAGTTTCCTACTCACACCCTCACCAAGCAATCACATATATAAGTGTAGATGACAACTAAATAAGAATTATAAACAGGACAGATACTTGCTGGGAGGTTTAACCAAGTTTGGGAGAACCAAGACTCAGGAAGGTATGCCTGAAAAGGTATCAGTAATAAGTTAACAGAAACATGAAGAATTAACTAGTCAGAGGTGGAGAGTGGTCAAGAAGGTTTTCAGTAGGAGAAAACAACATAGACAAAGGCCCTGTGAGGTGCCAGGTGGTGGGAGACTGTCAGTGTGTGTTCCAGCAATTGAAGGTAGTAAAACTTAGGCAAAAACAAACAAAAACACAAAGGAGAGTAGAGTACTAAATGAGGCTGCTGCTGCTGCTGCTGCTAAGTCGCTTCAGTCGTGTCTGACTCTGTGCGACCCCATAGACGGCAGCCCACCAGGCTCCCCCCATCGCTGGGATTCTCCAGGCAAGAACAATGGAGTGGGTTGCCATTTGCTTCTCCAATGCATGAAAGTGAAAAGCGAAAGTGAAGTCGTTCAGTCATGCTTGACTCTTAACGACCCCATGGACTGCAGCCTACCAGGCTCCCCCGTCCCTGGGATTCTCCAGGCAAGAGTACTGGAGTGGGGTGCCATTGCCTTCTCCGAAATGAGGCTAGAGAGGTAGGAAAAGGTCACACCATTCAGCTCCTTACAGACCGTGCTGGATGAACTTCATGTTTATTCCAAGAAAATTTCAAAATCACTAAAATATTTTAAACAAGAGATGATGTGAGCATTCTGGCTATAGTGTGAAGAATAGTTTGGAAGTTATTAGAACAGATAAATGGGATATATGCAAATTTTATTATATATTTTTTGTATGTAACAACAACATTCTGAAGTAACAACATTCTGATTTACCTGTAATTTTATTGTTATACCTACATCTTGATGAAGGTGAAAGAGGAGAGTGAAAAAGTTGGCTTAAAGCTCAACATTCAGAAAACTAAGATCATGGCATCTGGTTCCATCACTTCATGGCAAATAGATGGGAAACAGTGGAAACAGTGTCAGACTTTATTTTGGGGGGCTCCAAAATCACTGCAGATGGTGATTGCAGCCATGAAATTAAAAGACGCTTACTCCTTGGAAGGAAAGTTATGACCAACCTAGATAGCATATTCAAAAGCAGAGACATTACTTTGCCAACAAAGGTCCGTCTAGTCAAGGCTATGGTTTTTCCAGTAGTCATGTATGGATGTGAGAGTTGGATGGTGAAGAAAGCTGAGCACCAAAAAATTGATGCTTTTGAACTGTGGTGTTGGAGAAGACTCTTGTGAGTCCCTTGGACTGCAAGGAGATCCAACCAGCCCATCCTAAAGGAAATCAGTCCTGAATATTCATTGGAAGGACTGATGCTGAAGCTGAAATTCCGATACTTTGGCCACCTGATGTGAAGAGCTGACTGATTTGAAAAGACCCTGATGCTGGGAAAGATTGGGGGCAGGAGGAGAAGGGGAAAATAGAGGATGAGATGGTAGGATGGCATCACTGACTCAATGGACACAGGTTTGTGTAGACTCCAGGAGTTGGTGATGGACAGGGAGGCCTGGTGTGCTATGGTTCATGGGGTTGCAGAGAGTCAGACATGACTGAATGACTGAACTGAACTGAACATATGTGAGGTGAGTTAAGAGAACACTTACTGGACACTGGTAAAGTTACTGCACCATAATTCTTTGTTAATAAAGAAGAGTGTTCACAGGAAGTTTGGGGCAAGGACCAATACAAGAGTTG
Source organism: Budorcas taxicolor (assembly GCF_023091745.1). Lineage (NCBI taxonomy): Eukaryota > Metazoa > Chordata > Mammalia > Artiodactyla > Bovidae > Budorcas > Budorcas taxicolor. The sequence goes on along the minus strand of NC_068924.1, from coordinate 35,761,204 downwards.
GATCTGGCAGTTAGATTCCCCAGTAAAGACTGGAAATTTTTCTCTTCTCTCCTAGGTTAAACTACATCTTTTCAAAAACCTTTAATATATTTTGCTTTCTTCCCTGCATAGGAAACAGAGAAGCTGAAGATAACATATAAATGGCTTCTTAACCTCTGCTGTTCAAGGTGAAGCTAACAGGTCCATAAATGAATAGATGCTTCCAATACTAATAGACATGTATACCTGAATTAATAGAGACCACCATTTAACTGAATCTTTTTACAAATCACCATGCTATTCAAGTTGTTTAACTGCAAAAATTCAATGATATCTAAATTAGTCTTTCATTGACCTTTAAAAAGATACATGTTTAAGAAGAAAACAAGCCACGATCACCAGTATATTTAAATCGAAAAGTTAGGTGCACATATAAGGCTATTGTTATCTTATCCCTAAATTTGAGAAGCACATATATATTTTGAATAGGTGTGAGTGGCATGACAAATGCAGTTTGAATGAAATATAGTAGTATAACAAATCTAAAATCGCTCCTGAAATGGGAAGTATACATGTGGATATATACGTATACACACACACATTTTAGCCTATACGTTTAGATAATATAAGCTCTTACATAATGTAAACTGATTTCTAGTTTTGTGGCTCAGTGGTAAAAGAATCCACCTGCCAATGTAGGAGGAACAGGAGCTGCCAATTCGATCTCTAGGTCAGAAAAATCCCCTGGAGAGGGAAATGGCAACTCACTCCAGTATTCTTGCCTGGAGCATTCCATGGACAGAGGAGCCTGACGGGAAGAGTTGGACACGACTGAGTGACATCACACACACACACACACATATATAGGACTAAACATACATATGCGTGTAGTCATTCTTCTGTTCTATACCCATTGTATTTGTTCACATGTAGTGGTTTAAACTCAAGTATTTAAAATCCGTGGTGCTGGATTTTTGTTTTAATTAACAGCAAATTTGTATGCAGCTATAATAAAAATAATATCAAGTCTAAATCACACTGACTAATCAACCTGCAAACATGAGTTACTTCATCTCAAAAATACTAGTTTAATTGAACGTGAAACTTTACCATAGCAAAGGAACTAACAACTGCCAGAGTTGTTTAAAAGTAGACAATTTAATAAGAGGTAGTGGGGCAACCTAACTACATATTAAAGAAGGCAAATGACCTATAGAATGCTCTTAGCCTAACTCTATGTAGGAAATCTTGTCTTAAATTACATTTTGAGGTTTGAGCAAATCAGTTTAGAAAAAAAGTAGATCAGATCCTGAGGATCTGCCCAGGCCAGCAGAGGTCATCAGTAGCTGCCTACATCATCTGTTTCTCATCTCCAGGCTATCTTAAAATGATTCGTAAAAGCACTGCCAGAAAATATCTCTCCTTCATAAAAACAGAAGTAGTTTCATAAACCAGCAAAAAATGCTTCCGTACACAGCTTCTTTACAAGTTAGGGCGCCTGCTTTTATCTACTATCACACACAGAGTGCGCCTGACACTCTGTGCTGTAAACTGTGCTGTAAACCGAAAGACAATGCAATAGGGTTTTTGTTTTGTGTGTGTGTGTGTTTTTCATGGGGTCGTCTTTATCCCCAAACCACATCTGTCTTGAGTTTCTCTCAGATTAGTCAGGTGGATCAGTGCTCCCCAGGGCCTGCTCCAGCTGAAGTATTTTAATTTGACTAAACACCTGATTTATTTTATCTCTCCGATGAGAAAGGCAGTTTGTCTTAATAGAGCCTGTCAGCCCACAGCCCCATTCACAGCAATTTACAGGCAGCCAGGGACGCTGAAGAGAAGAGTGCCGTGATTCTGTATTTTATCCTCCTCCAGAAAGCACCTAAAAGCAGCTATTCACTGCTACTGCATGTGGCATTTTAGAACTGAATTAGCTTTTTATTCAAGTAACTACACTTGTTGTGAATAGCTTATCTGTAAAATTGCTACATTCACTACTGATTTTATTAACCTTTGGCTCTATCACAAAATGGTCTTCAGTTAAGAAAGACCTTTAAAATTGACACATTTTTTTCTTAGGGGCCTCTATTCCAGTGACTTCAGATTTACTGAGTTTGATCCACTGAATTCTTTACCAGTTGTACTTAAAATTTTGAGTCTCAATAGGAAGTCAATAGTGTGTAAATAAGGAAACACTTTTCAAAATGTAAATACAGCAGCAATTTCCCTCATCAAAAGTTTTCAAATACCATCTTTCACCATAACAGTTTCAAAATCAGCCCTCTAGCCTTTTTTGGTCATAATCAGAAGAAGTTGAAAAAAAAAATAACTAAAATAGACTATTTATTTTAAACTTTACAAAGTATAACTACCTGTCCCAAGGTACAAAGCCAATAGAGAAATTTAAAATAGATGGGAATTTAGGTAAAATAATAAGACAATTAGGACAAATCCTTTCTTGATTATAGAATAAAAAATTAAAAATCAAGTTCGAAATTTTTTTTTTAACATCAGCTCCTAAAAGTTAGTATCACAATCTGCTAGTTAATTTTGCCCATGTGAAATATACATAATTACAATCAGTGGTGCTAGAAATAAGACTGGGCATTGGGAAGTCCCTAAAGATTCCACATCTGGATATGGGAGGCACCTTGCAGATAGCACTTTAATAAATGGATGTGCCTCACCTCTTTTACAATATTCCCCTATCTAGGACTTTTAAAATATAAAAATCTTAAATAGGTCACTCTCTTAATATCTGTCCTCTGAAAGTGGATCACTGCTGTATGGTGATGACTAAGTTTTTTCTAATGAGAAAACCCAGAAACAAGCACAACAGTGGAAAGAGAGACAGAGAAAATTAGAAATGTGAGGGGGGATTGGTAGAAAAAGAAATAGAGAAGGCAGAAGGGGAGAAACTAAGAGGGAAGTAGAGAGAGAGGGAAAGAGAACAAGCAAGGACAGCTAAATTAAGTTTTCTGAATTTCTCTGCATGTTTTTTTATTTCTTCATATTTACAAAATGAGGGGTAGTAGTGTTAAAACACAATGTTTACCAAGTCAAATAAGACTAATATTAACAAATTAGTTTGGCATTATCTAGAAATGTGTCCTAGCAAATTTAAAATCAGACTTCTACCTAACCATTCTTCTTTATTGGATCACATACCACTTTAATATAGTTAATAGGACTAAAAAACAAAATTACAAGTCTGGGTATGAACAGTGTGTTTGGAATGATGGGGAGAGGTGGCAGTAAGACTGGAGTGGAATTCTGATAGATATATACTTTTCCACATCAATCCTGGAAAGGATTAAAGAATTTAATCACAGAGCTCAGTCAACAATCCAGAAAGATTTTAAATTAAGTTGAAAAGAAATGCTCTTGAGAATCAATTCCCTGGTTAGTTCTAATTTTTTTTAATGGACATTGTTTGAGAAGAAAGACAAAATACAATGCTAGTCATCAAAGAAGGCTGCATTTGATCTTTTCTGCCCACAGGTAACCTGGTTAAACTGTGGCGTCTCAAACTGCAGCCTCCTCACACATCAGATGGGCTGTGATGTCTCTACTTCACAAGCTCAGTCCACCATTTAGCACTGGCCTTTTTGATACAGTGTTCTTTTAAATGTCACAAAATAGAACGGCAGAAAGTCAACAAAAATAAATAGGGTAAGCTGAAGAAAATAACAATCCATCAGAAGGTCCCCTGATAAAAGTTACTTTGTGGTGACTGCCCGGGAAAGGAACCCCTGTCCCAGTATACTAGCAGCTAATTTGAGTTCTGAATCCAACAGCAGTTTTAAAAGCTTTCCACTCTAAAGGGCCCCAGTGCATCATAAAGATAAAGGATTTCAGTACAAAACCACCACAAAGACCTCTATTATCTTATCAGTCTTCGGTTACAACAGCTGAACCAATATGACTAAATTCTGAATGACTTTTTTCAAAAGAGTGAAATACTGGAATTTCTTTGTTTTCTCATCAGTCAGCTATTGTCATTGCTCCCATATGCTACTATCCACTACTTAGTAAATAAAAAGTTTCATAAAGGCAGCAACTGTGCTTGCTCTTAGGGATCACTTAGGGACCACTGCACAGAAAGTGTGGCTCATGGATCGAGGTACAGGCTGGTTTTTTTCTCACCCAATGTATGAGAATTTTCTCCTTAAAATGTAAACATTCACTTAAAATGTCATTAAAATTTTACTGTGTATGAGCAAGAGAAGGACGTCCAGCAACTCCTAAATTAAGTTCAACTCTCCTGTCTATTCCAGGCACACTCACCTCTCCTTCAGTTTCCTCTCTCTCTAGCTGCAAAAGGGAAGTCTATTCCTGGATCAACTGAGGTCTATTCATGTCGCAGATCCCAAAAGAGTAAGAACAATCCATGGAATTCTGCCATCTAGGCTCCTAACCTCACAGCTGGGTCTTTAGCCCATTGTGCTTTATTAGCTCATCCTTTCGGGGTCCGGAAATGAAGGTATCCTGAAATATCTCTCCTTCAGCATGATATGCTCTCATCACATTACTGTTCTCTATGGATAATAATTGGTCAATGGCTACATCTTCACAATTCACACATAAAAAGAGTAATTTCTGATCTTTCATAAATGCAAAATTCTTTGGTCCTTCAGGGAAAAAGTTTAAAAAAATTAATATTGCCAACACCATTATAGGATTGGCTCCTTCTCCAGAAGCTCCATCTGAATTAGAGGAAAGGAAAATAAGGATTAAGAAAAATAAACCAAGGTATTTAACGAAGTATTGTCTTAAAAGATTTTACGTGATAGCTAATTTAATCATCATTCTAAGTGTTGCAGGGGCTTCCTTGGTGGTTCAGATGTTAAAGAATCTGCCTGCAACGTAGGAGACCTGCATTTGATTCCCTAGGTCAGGAAGATCCCCTGGAGAGAACGGCTACTCACTCCGGTATTCTTGCCTGGAAAAATTCCATGGGCAGAGGAACCTGGTGGGCTATAGTCCATGGGGTCACAACTCTGAGTGACTTCTGAGCGACTAACACAAATGTTGCATTATTTTTCATTTCACAGATGAAAAACTACTAAAAGTAAAGAAACTTGACCAATTCATACCATTTGATCAGATTTGAATTCAGGTCTTCTGATTCTTAATCCAAGGAAGTCTGGAGCCTAAGGGAAAGCTAGCTATTATATCTTTCCTTGCCGCAAACTTAAAATATATTATAGGAAATTTTTCAAAGTTAGGAGCAATGCTCTAAGGGATCGAAATTTTAATACCACATAAGGCTTCAAAAGTGACTGTTGTGGCCAGTTAGCTCAGTTGGTTAGAGTGTGGTGCTAATAACACCAAGGTCGTGGGTTTGATCCCTTTATGGGCCAGAATAACTTTTTGGGCTTCCCTGGTGGCTCTGATGGTAAAGAATCTGCCTGCAATGCGGGAGACTAAGGTTTGGTCCTTGGGTCAGGAAGATCCCTTGGAGGAGGGCATGGTAACCCACTCCAATATTCTTACCTGGAAAATCCCATGGACAGAGGAGCCTGGTGGGCTATAATCCATTGGGTCACAAAGAGTCTGACATGACTGATTACCTAACACACACAGCTTAGAAATATACAATTTCTTAGGAAAGGTTTCTTTACAAAATGAGAAGCCTATCTTTTAGATAGGCTAGGCAATTAGAATACCAAAGAGTTGAGCAAACTGAACTTTGATACCTTACAGATTAAAAACAGATCTTGATATTAAGTGATATACCTGGAGTTACTTAGGAAATTAGCACCTAGCCTGGCAGTCAAGATCCTCTGTTATGTTTATTCTCCAAACCTATTTTCCCTTAGTCTCCTCAATGAGCATATGACTTCCTGGTTCTGAACAAATACAAGATTATACACACAGTGACATCTCCAAATATTCCAGATACGATATTTATAACAGCCATGAAAGGCTGAAAAATATACTCAAATATTTCACACATCAAGGGCACTGTTGTCATGGAGTACAGTGTCTCTGCAGGCTTGAACAGTAAGCTGCTAGCCAAGAGGAAATCACCTGGAGAAAACTAGTTAAGTGTTCCTAGCAAGGTCTGAGGAACATCTCTCAATACAGCTAAGTCATAGGACAGTTGATTGTAGAAACACACCACATACCTTGCCCATTTCTACATTGTATTTACGACTTGTTCAGTGTAAATTAGGGGACCCCTGCCCTAGCCTAATATGCCTTATTTTACAAAGATAATTGTTTAAACTTATATAGCAAGTGCTGCACTCAATATTCCAGCAACTATGGAAAACTAAGCAGTGACCACAGGACTGGAAAAGGTCAGTTTCATTCCAATCCCAAAGAAGGACAAGGACAAGGAATGCTCAAACTACCACACAATTGCACTCATTTCACATGCTAGCAAGGTAATGCTCAAAATCCTTCAAGTGAGGCTCAATAGTACATGAACCAAGAGCTTCCAGATGTACAAGCTGGATTTAGAAAAGGCAGAGAAATAAGACATCAAATTGTCAACACCTGCTCAATTACACAGAAAGCAAGCTAATTCCAGAAAAACATCTACTTCTGCTTCATTGACTACAGTAAAGCCTTTGACTATGTGGACACAACAAACTGTGGAAAATTCTTAAAGAGGTGGAAATACCAGACCACCTTATCTGCCTCTTGTGAAACCTGTATGCAGATCAAGAAGCAACAGTTAGAACCATACATAGAACAACAGACTGGTTCCAAACTGGGAAAGGAATACATCAAGACTGTATATTGTCACCCTACTTATTTAACTCTGTGCAGAGTACATCATGTGAAAGGCTGGGCTGGATGAAGCACAAGATGGGATCAGGATTGCCTGGAGAAATATCAATAACCTTGAATATGCAGATGACACCAACCTTATGGCAGAAAGCGAAGAAGAACTAAAGAGTCTCTTGATGAAGGTGAAAGAGGAGAGTTAAAAAGCTGGCTTAAAACTCAATATTAAAAAAATGCTGGTCCTATCACTGCATGGCAAATAGATGGAGAAACAATGGAAACAGTGACAGACTTTATTTTCCTGGGCTCCAAAATCACTGCAGATGGTGACTGTAACCATGAAATCAAAAGCTGCTCCTTGGAAGAAAAGCTATGACCAACCTAGACAGCACATTAAAAAGCAGAGACATTACTCTGCCAACAAAGGTCCATCTAGTCAGCTATGGTTTTTCCAGTGAGAGTTGGACCATAAAGAAGGGTGAACACTGAAGAATTGATGATTTTGAACTGTGGTTGGAGAAGACTCTTGAGAGTCCCTTGGACTGCAAGGAGATCAAATCAGTCAATCCTAGAAGAAGTCAATCCTGAATATTCATTAGAAGAACTGATGGTATAGCTGAAGCTCCAATACTTTGGCCACCTGATGCGAACAGCCAACTCATTAAAAAAGACCCTGATGCTGGGAAACATTGAGGGCAGGAAGAGAAGAGGATGACAGAGGACAAGAGAGCTGGATGGTATCACTGACTCAGTGGAAATGAGTCTGAGCAAGCTCCAGGAGATTTTGAAGGACAGGGAAGCCTGGCGTGCTGCAGTCCACGGGGTGGCAAAGAGTCAGACACAACTGAGCAACTGAACAAAAGCCACAACATAGCAATTGAAGGCAGAGGAACCAGAGATCAAATTGCCATCCGCTGGATCATGGAAAAAGCAAGAGAGTTTCAGAAAAACATCTATTTCTGCTTTATTAACTATGCCAAAGCCTTTGACTGTGTGCATCACAATAAACTGTGGAAAATTCTGAAAGAGATGGGAATACCAGACCATCTGACCTGTCTCTTGAGAAACTTGTATGCAGGCCAGGAAGCAACAGTTAGAACTGGACATGGAACAACAGACTGGTTCCAAATAGGAAAAGGAGTATATCAAGGCTGTATATTGTCACCCTGCTTATTTAACTTCTATGCAGAGTACATCATGAGAAATGCTGGGCTGGAAGAAGCACAAGCTGGAATCAAGATTGCTGGGAGAAATAGCAATAATCTCAGATATGCAGATGACACCACCCTTATGGCAGAAAGTGAAGAGGAACTTAAAACCCTCTTGATGAAAGTGAAAGAGGAGAGTGAAAAAGTTGGCTTAAAGCTCAACATTCAGAAAACGAAGATCATGGCATCTGGTCCCATCACTTCATGGGAAATAGATGGGGAAACAGTGGAAACAGTGTCACACTTTATTTTTTGGGCTCCAAAATCACTGCAGATGGTGACTGCAGCCATGAAATTAAAAGACACTTACTCCTTGGAAGAAAAGTTATGACCAATCTAGATAGCATATTGAAAAGTAGAGATATTACTTTGCCGACTAAGGTCCATCTAGTCAAGGCTATGGTTTTTCCAGCAGTCATGTATGGATGTGAGAGTTGGACTGTGAAGAAGGCTGAGCGCCAAAGAATTGATGCTTTTGAACTGTGGTGTTGGAGAAGACTCTTGCGAGTCCCTTGGACTGCAAGGAGATCCAACCAGTCCATTCTGAAGGAGATCAATCCTGGGATTTCTTTGGAAGGAATGATTCTAAAGCTGAAACTCCAGTACTTTGGCCACCTCATGCGAAGAGTTGACTCATTGGAAAAGACTGATGCTGGGAGGGATTGGGGGCAGGAGAAGAAAGGGATGACCGAGGATGAGATGGCTGGATGGCATCACTGACTCGATGGACGTGAGTCTGAGTGAACTCCGGGAGTTGGTGATGGACAGGGAGGCCTGGCGTGCTGCGATTCATGGGGTCACAAAGAGTCGGACACAACTGAGTGACTGACCTGAACTGAAGTGAATGAAGAACCTGATATATCTTAATTCATTTATTCCTCATAACAGTCCTGTGCAGTAGATCATACTGTTTTCTGCATTTCAAAGATGAAGAAACTTAGGCATAAAAGGTTAGGGAATTTGACCAAGTCTTAAGCTGTTAAATCTTTATATCTGAGATTCAAAATCAGGCAGTTTGGCCATAGTTTGTGTCCTCTTAATCATGATGATAAATGGAAAATGGGACTCCAAAATGGTCCAACTTCTCAAAACTACTTCACTCATCAGACAGAGAGCTGAAATTCTCCTTATAATAGTTTGTTTTAATGCAATGTTTTCTGGGCTCCTTAGTAAAATGAAAACTCACCTAGGGAAGTGTCTATGATTTTTTTTTCTTTAAGATGGCTCAACCCACAGACACAAAGCCCGATTGACCTTTCAGTCTGAGTCGCAAAATGTCTGCCATTGTTTGTGGGCGTCTTTCACTACTAATTTAGTCTCTCACTCTCACACCCACTCTCTTTCTCTCCCTCTGATCTTATTTCCTCCAAATTCTAATCTCCTGATTCTGCTACCAGCCCCTCCCATCCCATACCCCTCACCGGGATTTCTATGTGCCTCTCCACCAGACCTAGTCTGTGAACCTGGACTCTCAAATCATGGAATTTTGAAGATGATGTGGTTGCTCCTCTGGCTTTTAGTGCCCTTTTTGACTCCTCTGAGAATCCCCTCATTCCAGGTCTGGCAAAATGAAATACATCCTTGACACAAATTACTTGATCAGCCATCTACATAGCCCAGTCCAGACCACCAGTTTTTTCTGTATTGTTCATAGGCATCAGAACATTCAAGTGGGCCTGGATGTTGCCGGTGCTAATAATACTTGATGGGAAGGTGTGTTTAAATTTTTAAATTAAGACACAACTGAGTTAAGAGAGGTTGTCTATTTGGTTGTTTTACATAATAATAGATAGTTCACAGTTTCCCAAATTACGATACTGAGTATCCGATCAGATAACAGGCCAGTAATACAGATCCCACCCATCACAAACTCAGACTGTGAGTATGTAGAGAGAAAATGGAAATGGAAATTTTTATTCTAAAATTGCTGTTTCTTTGTTCTGTTGTATTTGAATACAGCTGGATAAATAGCATGTTCTTTTCATTCTCAATTTTGACTTTAACAATGATTTCTGTGTATGACAGGTGCTAGCATCATCATATTATGAAAACATATTATGTTCAGAATGATGTTTTGAAGGTTATCTAATGTTTCCCATGAGAACAGACAATATTCAAGACATAAATATTAAGGAAAGTCAAAGAAAGAAGGACAGTTAAAACCTGGGTCCAGAAATGAGGCAAGGTCTTTCATCACAGGATGATTTTGAACATGCTGAAGTAGAACATGAAGAAAACAATTTAAAAAACATTTTAAGCCTCTTAAAAATTAAACTAAAAGTCAATGAATGTTTGCTTGGCCTATAAACAAAATTAGCTTAGTCACAAAAGGATGTCCTATTCTTCCACTGGGACATTCTCTTACAAATGCATAGAAAGAGTGATTCAAAGCTTTAAAAGAACTCAGTTCTGTCCCTCAGTCGTGTCCGACTCTTTGCGAACCCATGAATCGCAGCACACCAGGCCTCCCTATCCATCACCAACTCCTGGAGTTCACTCAAACTCATGTCCATCAAGTCAGTGATGCCATCCAGCCATCTCATCCTCTGTCGTCCCCTTCTTCTCCTGCCCTCAATGCCTCCCAGCATCAGGGTCTTTTCAAATGAGTCCACTCCCCTCATGAGGTGGCCAAAGTATTGAAGTTTCAGCTTCAGCATCAGTCCTTCCAATGAACACCCAGGACTGATTTCCTTTAGGATGGACTGGTTGGATCTCCTTGCAGTCCAAGGGACTCTCAAGAGTCTTCTCCAACACAATAGTTCATAAGCATCAATTCTTCGGCACTCAGCTTTCTTCACAGTCCAACTCTCACGTCCATACATGACCACTGGAAAAACCATAGCCTTGACTAGACAGACCTTTGTTGGCAAAGTAATGTCTCTACTTTTCAATATGCTATCTAGGTTGGTCATAACTTTTCTTCCAAGGAGTAAGTGTCTTTTAATTTCATGGCTGTAATTAAGATCACCTTATTCAATAATTACAGGTTATAAATGGAATTTTAAAAGAAGTTTATAAAAACCATGTTTCTAATAGAACTCTTAAATGTTCAGTTTTACAATTGTCAAATGAATAAAAATAAAGATTTTCATTTTTTTTTTAACATGAAGGCAAAAGCTAGATATGTGATCCTGAGGCAGAAAGGGGAAATTATATTAATATTTGAGCCTCATAGGAAATAGAATGCCACAATCAATCTGGTTGTACTGAAAAATAACCTCAGGAGTGCTGGACACAACTTTTTGAAAAGGCAAATGTCTGAGAAGGCAACCAAAAGACAATTGCAATAGCTGCATTTAGGAGTGATACTTAAAAAGGTCTTTTCTTATAAAAGATGATTATAACATTAGTGGTCCCAGGATAATTGCAGTGGCAGCAAGCTGGGTAAACACACAGATCTCATATGACATCCTCCCTCCTGGACTCTCTTGGCTCCTCACCCAGGCTTAAAGGCTCTGCTGCAAATTAGATAAGGATCGTAGTGCCACTCATAATTCTGTAGAGAAAATTGGTGGGGAGGAAGGGCAAATGATAGACCACAATGGGTACTTCCTACTGTTAGCTCCTTAAGGGCAAGGTCTATGTCACATGTTTCGCTGTGACAAAGCACAGACAGTTCGTATCATTTATTTTGTGCTGAGTAAAGTTAAAATGAACCTAATAACCAACTCTAAATCAGTAGTTCCCAGAATAGTTGGAGATAGGCAGCCAGAGCAATTAACAAACCAGATGCAATTGCTCTGAACTTCAGCAGTATTTGATCCATGTCTGAGTTGCTTTCAGTTTTGTAACCATTGTAACTAACTGAATTTAATGGTTCTCCCCACGGTTATGTAAGCAGTAGAAATCGAATCCAATTACAAAGTAAAGATAAATAATAAAATTTGAACAACTAAAGAAATCTAGATTTACATTTAATAAACATTTTTAGAGCACATACGATAGTCCAAATACTTTCTATGTACTAGGGCTAGTACTTAGAATTCTTATCTGTTTCAACAAACTTGGGAAAATGAGGCTGAAAAAGGTTAAAAATATACCAAAGATAACATAGCTTATAATGAATAGAGCCATGATCGTAAGCTGGATGGTCTGATCTTCAAACCCAGACTCTTTCCAGTAAACCACAAATGTTTCTTAGGAAAAAAACCCAACAACACAACAATTAATAGTTAAAGACATTGACTCCATACAGAGTCTTCAGAAAGTCCTTCTGCATTATTTAAAAGTTAAATATCTTAATGGTAGAACAGCAGTATTTAAAGGTAAACTAATTTATATTTAGAACTATTACAATTTAATATTATTTAACTTCTTTGGGGGCTTCCCTGGTGGCTCAACAGTAAAGAATCTGCCCCACAATGCAGGAGACACAGAAGACTCGGGTTTAATTCCTGGATTGGGAAGATCCCCTGGAGGAGGGCATGGCAACCCACTCCAGTATCCTTGCCTGAAAAATCCCAAGAACAGAGGAACCGGGCAGGCTACGGTTCATGCAGTCGTAAAGAGTCAGACACGACTGTAGCAACTGAGCACAACACAGCAAATTCTTTTGAATAGTAAATGAAGTCTAATGTCATAGGGGACTAAGCATATATAGATAGGTTTAAAAATGTTCTAGTCAGAAAATGTTGCACCTAGAAATTCAATTTGAATTATATGAAAAAGATTTCAAGCAGTTCTATGAACATAAACCACAATTTAGAAGGCAGAATCAACTAAAAGGACTACATAAATTATATGGACTGAGCAATTCTACAGGAAACATTTCAAAGGAATTTTTATCATTTACTAACATCACTTAGGTCACTTTCTAACATCACCTTCTTCCAATAAAATTGAATTATATATCAAAACAAAATCAGAGAACAGGGTCTAACTCTTAACTGCCCAAAGAATTGCCAAAGGAGTTACAGTTGACTGGCCAATTCATTTGCCTATCCTAATGCCACCAAAGCTCTTTTAGGAAGATGTATTTTAAAAGTATCCTTTAGATGACAAAATCCATTTTTGGCTCAATTTCAAAAGTTGGAAGAATGCCCTTGACTGTGTCACTGTAGATTGATCTAGATCAGTGTTTCTCGGTATTTTAAAATCTATGTCCTTTACTCTGCTTTCTCACCGTACATTTTGTATTTGAAGCTTTTATTTAACACCTATGAGTTTAACGCAAGTTGAAAATATTTGAAGTGCTTATTAACTTGATAAAGCAATGTATTCTTACCATCTTATTGATAAATCTATAATGTATCTTTTAATTTCTTAAAAAATCTTGATAGGTTCCTTTCAATGTATTTAATAAACTGTGATTTTAGCAGTATTCAATTATCCTGCACCAATGACATATATTTACCTGATCACTTTCTGATAACAATAATAGATAAACATTTCTAAGTTACTCAATATGTCATTTTTTAAATTAATTATTAGCATTTCCCCAGCACCTAGAACAGTTCCAGACACACAGTTGGTCTTCAATAAATATTTATTAAAAGGAATTCTATTATGTGAATACATTCATATAATTCATCATCCCAATTAGCCCATTTCTTAAATGAAAGGCGGCACTGTTAATTAGTACATGAAGAACATAGGTGTAATTCAGGACAATTCCAGGTAAGCCAGAACATATATATACCCTAATCATAAATTATCCTTATTTAATGTCAGTTTTTGACTAGGTTGTTACATAAATAGAACTCTGCAGTTAACAAGCAAACTTTTTTTTTTCCTAAGTCCCTTTATTTATTTTTAAAAAATTTTTTTAAATTTTTATTTTTACTTTATTTTACTTTACAATACTGTATTGGTTTTGCCATACATTGACATGAATCCACCAACAAGCAAACTTTATAAAAATTCCATAATATGAATTTTATGTTGTTGGTAAGCTTCAAATCTAAATGTCACAATTCTACAGAATAAATAGGCTCAATTCTGCACAATTGAAAACATATAGAAATGTATAATAAACCCACTATCTAGAATAAGCCTAACAATGTAATCTTGTCTCACAAAGTTTGAATGTTTGCTCCTTATTTGTCAAAGTATTTTGAAGAGAAATTTTTAATTTAAGATTAATAGAAATGTATGATATTATACGTTTCAATGCCAAAAGTAATTAGCCTCCAATTAAAATGAATAAATTTATATTTAAAAAAAGATTCATAGAAATAATCCATTTTCCATGAAATGCAATTCCCAATTAAGGTCATGCAGGTCAGTAGGTGCCCAATATGCTACTGGAGATCAGTGGAGAAATAATTCCAGAAAGAATGAAGGGATGGAGCCAAAGCAAAAACAATACCCAGTTGTGGATGTGACTGGTGATAGAAGCAAGGTCCGATGCTGTAAAGAGCAATATTGCATAGGAACCTGAAATGTTAGGTCCATGAATCAAGGCAAATTGGAAGTGGTCAAACAAGAGATGGCAAGAGTGAACATCGACATTCTAGGAATCAGTTAACTAAAATGGACTGGAATGAATGAGTTTAACTCAGATGACCATTATATCTACTACTGCAGGCAGGAATCCCTTAGAAGAAATGGAGTAGCCATCAAGGTCAACAAAAGAGTCTGAAATGCAGTACTTGGATGCAATCTCAAAAACAACAGAAATGATCTCTGTTCGTTTCCAAGGCAAACCATTCAATATCAAAGTAATCCAAGACTATGCCCCAACCAATAAGGCTTAAGAAGCTGAAGCTGAACAGTTCTATGAAGACCAACAAGACCTTTTAGAACTAACACCCAAAAAAGATGTCCTTTTCATTATAGGGGACTGGAATGCAAAAGTAGGAAGTCAAGAAACACCTGGAGAAACAGGCAAATTTGGCCTTGGAATATGGAATGAAGCAGGGCAAAGGCTAATAGAGTTTTGCCAAGAAAACACGCTGGTCATAGCAAACATCCTCTTCCGAAAACCCAAGAGAAGACTCTAAACATGGACATCACCAGATGGTCAACACCGAAATCAGATGGATTATATTCTTTGCAGCCAAAGATGGAGAAGCTCTATACAGTCAACAAAAACAAAACCAGGAACTGACTGTGGCTCAGATCATGAACTCCTTATTGCCAAATTCAGACTTAAATTGAAGAAAGTAGGGAAAACCACTAAACCATTCAGGTATGACCTAAATAAAATTCCTTATGATTATACAGTGGAAGTGAGAAATAGATTTAAGGGACTAGATCTGACAGATAGAGTGTCTGATGAACTATGGACAGAGGTTCACGGCATTGTACGGGAGACAGGGATCAAGACCATCCCATGGAAAAGAAATGCAAAAAAGCAAAACGGCTGTCTGAGGAGGCCTTACAAATAGCTGTGAAAAGAAGAGAAGTGAAAAGCAAAGGAGAAAAGGAAAGATATAAGCATCTGAATGCAGAGTTCCAAAGAATAGCAAGGAGAGATAAAAAGCCTTCCTCAGTGATCAATGCAAAGAAATAGAGGAAAACAACAGAATGGGAAAGATTAGAGATCCCTCAAGAAAATTAGAAATACCAAGGGAACATTTCATGCAAGGATAGGCTCGAAAAAGGACAGAAATGGTATGGACCTAACAGAAGCAGAAGATATTAAGAAGAGGTGACAAGAATACACAGAACTGTACAAAAAAAGATCTTCAAAACCAAGATAATCACGATGGTATGATCACTCACCTAGAGCCAGACATCCTGGAATACGAAGTTAAGTGGGCCTTAGAAAGCATCACTACGAACAAAGCTAGTGGAGGTGATGGAATTCCAGTGAAACTATTTCAAATCCTGAAAGATGACGCTGTGAAAGTGCTGCATTCAGTATGCCAGCATATTTGGAAAACTCAGCAGTGGCCACAGGACTGGAAAAGGTCAGTTATCATTCCAATCCCAAAGAAAGGCAATGCCAAAGAATGCTCAAACTACCGCACAATTGCACTCAACTCACACGCTAGTAAAGTAATGCTCAAAATTCTCCAAGCCAGGCTTCAGCAGTACATGAACTGTGAAATTCCAGATGTTCAAGCTGGTTTTAGAAAAGGCAGAGGAACCAGAGATCAAATTGCCAACATCTGCTGGATCAAGCAGATGCTGGAAAAAGCAAGAGAATTCCAGAAAAACATCTATTTCTGCTTTATTGACTATGCCAAAGCCTTTGACTGTGTGGATCACAATAAACTGTGGAAAATTCTTCAAGAGATGGGAATACCAGACCACTTTACCTGCCTCTTGAGAAACCTATATGCAGGTCACGAAGCAACAGTTAGAACTGGACATGGAACAACAGACTGGTTCCAATAGGAAAAGGAGTACGTCAAGGCTGTATATTGTCACCCTGCTTATTCAACTTCTATGCAGAGTACATCATGAGAAACGCTGGGCTTGAAGAAGCACAAGCTGGAATCAAGATTACCGGGAGAAATATCAATAACCTCAGATATATAGATGACACCACCCTTATGGCAGAAAGTGAGGAAGAACTAAAGGGCCTCTTGATGAAAGTGAAAGAGAAGAGTGAAAAAGTTGGCTTAAAGCTCAACATTCAGAAAATGAAGATCATGGCATCTGGTTCCATCACTTCATGGGAAATAGATGGGAAACAGTGGAAACAGTGTCAGACTTTATTTTTGGAGCTCCAAAATCACTGCAGATGGTGACTGCAGTCATGAAATTAAAAGGCGCTTACTCCTTGGAAGGAAAATTATGACCAACCTATATAGCATATGAAAAACAGAGACATTACTTTGCCAACAAAGGTCCGTCTAGTCAAGGCTATGGTTTTTCCAGAGGTCATGTATGGATGTGAGATTTGGACTGTGAAGAAAGCTGAGTGCCGAAGAACTGATGCTTTTGAACTGTGGTGTTGGAGAATACTCTTGAGAGTTCCTTGGACTGCAAGGAGATCAAACTAGTCCATTCTGAAGGAGATCAATCCTGGGATTTCTTTGGAAGGAATGATGCTAAAGCTGAAACTCCAGTACTTTGGCCACCTCATGTGAAGAGTTGACTCATTGGAAAAGACTCTGATGCTGGGAGGGATTGGGGGCAGGAGGAGCAGGGGACGACAGAGGATAAGATGGCTGGTGGGCGTCACTGACTCGATGGATGTGAGTCTGAGTGAACTCCGGGAGTTGGTCATGGACAGGGAGGCCTGGCGTGCCTCAATTCATGGGGTCACAAAGAGTTGGACACGACTGATCGACTGAACTGAACTGAACTGAATTATCCCCTATTTTAGAAGAGACAGCCTTATAATTTTACTTAATAATCAACTAAGCAATGCAAAAATACTCATTTCAAAAATGAGAATATTAAAATATCTAAATCTAACAGCAATATATTACTACTTACAATATATTATATAGAAACATAAAATTATAAAATTTTAATTTTGATGTTAAGTACCAGTTGTCTTTCATGTGTTGAAACTACAAACATATAAACCAATGAAAAACTTATATGTGCTTTTGAAGATTCTAAAGCCTTGGGTTATACAAATGAAGTAATAAAAATTATAGCAAAGTCCTATCTAGCATAAAAATAATAAAAGAAAAAATTTCCCACTTTAAGTATAAATTTCAACCAAGAGTTTGGAAATGTTGGTAAGATACAATTCAACTAAGATCATAAAATCAATGGCCTTTAACAAACTACACAAGAAGAGTTCTACAAGACAATATTAGAAAATCTCCATGTGTACAATTGTTCCAGATAGTTTATAGTTAAGTTTCTAAGATATTAACAGCAACATCATTTACCCAATTTCTTACTAATATTGCAAAATAAATATTTCCCAAATTATATTAATTCCCAAATTAAAAGGATAAAACCTATACCTCCAGAACTAAGCTTTGAGTCATAAATTATATTTTAAAGCTTATACATAGGCAGTTCAAATCAGACAATACCAAGGATAGCTTTTAAAAGAAGGGAAGGGAAATTGAAGGTTGTAAATGAAACACAACTCCTACTTTAATCCCATGAGAGTTAAAGTTGCTCAGTCTGTCTGACTGTTTGTGACCTCAAGGACTATACAGTCCACGGAATTCTCCAGGATACTGGAGTGGGTAGCCCTTCCCTTCTTCAGGGGATTTTTCCAACCCAGGGATCAAACCCAGCTCTCTCTCCCTCATTGCAGGGGGATTCTTTACCAGCTGAGCCACAAGGGAAACCCAAAATACTGGAGTGGGTAGCCTATCCCTTCTCCAGTGGATCTTCCTGACCCAGGAATTGAAACATGGTCACCTGCACTGCAGGTGGATTCTCTACCAACTGAGCTATCAGGGAAGCCCTTAATCCTATAAATAACTCCTTAATAAATATAGTTTATTACTAAAGACTAAGCAATCAATGCAAAGAAATAGAGGAAAACATCAGAATGGGAAAGACTAGAGATCCCTCAAGAAAATTAGAAAAGCCAGGGAAACATTTCATCCAAAGATGGGCTGGATAAAGGACAGAAATAGTGTGGACCTAACAGAAGCAGAAGATATTAAGAAGAGGTGGCAAGAATACACAGAAAAACTGTACAAAAAAGATCTTCAAGACCAAGATAATCACGATGGTATGATCACTCACCTAGAGCTAGACATCCTAGAATGTGAAGTCAAGTGGGCCTTAGAAAGCATCACTACGAACAAAGCTAGTGGAGGTGATGGAATTCCAGGGGAGCTATTTCAAATCCTGAAAGATGATGCTGTGAAAGTTCTGCACTCAATATGCCAGCAAATTTGGAAAACTCAGCAGTGGCCACAGGACTGGAAAAAGTCAGTTTTCATTCCAATTCCAAAGAAAGGCAATGCCAAAGAATGCTCAAACTACCACACAATTGCACTCATCTAACACGCTAGTAAAGTAATGATCAAAATTCTCCAAACCAGTCTTTAGCAGTATGTGAACCGTGGACTTTCAGATGTTCAAGCTGGTTTTAGAAAAGGCAGAGGAACCAGAGATCAAATTGCCAACATCTGCTGGATCAAGCAGATGCTGGAAAAAGCAAGAGAATTCCAGAAAAACATCTATTTCTGCTTTATTGACTATGCCAAAGCCTTTGACTGTGTGCATCACAATAAACTGTGGAAAATTCTTCAAGAGATGGGAATACTAGACCAGCTGACCTGCCTCTTGAGAAACCTATATTCAGGTCAGTAAAAAACAGTTATAACTGGACATGGAACAACAGACTGGTTCCAAATAGGGAAAGGAGTACATCAAGGCTGTATATTGTCACCCTGCTTATTCCACTTCTATGCAGAGTACATCATGAGAAACACTGGGCTGGAAGAAGCACAAGCTGGAATCAAGACTGCTGGGAGAAATATCAATAACCTCAGATATACAGATGACACCACCCTTATGGCAGAAAGTGAAGAAGAACTAAAAAGCCTCTTGATGGAAGTGAAAGAGGAGAGTGAAAAAGTTGGCTTAAAGCTCAACATTCAGAAAATGAAGATCATGGCATCTGGTCCCATCACTTCATGGGAAATAAATGGGGAAACAGTGGAAACAGTGTCAGACTTTATTTTGGGGGGCTCCAAAATCACTGCAGATGGTGACTGCAGCCATGAAATTAAAAGACACTTACTCCTTGGAAGAAAAGTTATGACCAACCTAGAGAGCATATTGAAAGGCAGAGATATTACTTTGCCAACAAAGGTCTGTGTCTAGTCAAGGCTATGGTTTTTCCAGTGGTCATGTATGGACATGAGAGTAGGACAGTGAAGAAAGCTGAGCGCCGAAGAATTGATGTTTTTGAACTATGATGTTGGAGAAGACTCTTGAGAGTCCCTTGGACTGCAAGGAGATCCAACCAGTCCATTCGAAACATCAGTCCTGGGTGTTCTATGGAAGGAATGATGCTAAACCTGAAACTCCAGTACTTGGACACCTCACGCAAAGAGTTGATTCATTGGAAAAGACTCTGATGCTGGGAGGAATTGGGAGCAGGAGCAGAACGAAATGACAGAGGATGAGATGGCTGGATGGCATCACCGCCTCGATGGACATGAGTTTGGGTGAACTCCGGGAGTTGGTGATGGACAGGGAGGTCTGGCGTGCTGTAATTCATGGGTTCGCAAAGAGTCGGACATGACTGAGTGACTGAACTGAACTGAAGGTATAATTTAAAAACTGAAGAATCTAAACCAAGTGAAAATGCACTGTGATATCAAGCAAACATCAAGATACAAGAAAATCTTTTAAATGTGATTTGGGGAAAAGGGATCTGTCATTCCTAGAACTTTAGGCACTACTTTAAAGGAATATTTGAGTCATGTAACAGCATTAGTTCACAGAACCAAAAACTACATCAGATGCAGTAGAAACCGCTTTTTTTCTTTAAAAAAGGGACTAGCACACTGAAGTGAGCATTAATTAAAATTTTTCAAGACTGCAAAGATCCAAAGTGATTAAAATGCCACTACAATCCAATACAGCTAAATAGAGATTTGGTGTGAATTTGAAACCAAATTCACTTAAAGAATAACTTAAAATTTGCATAAAAATTTAGTTTTCCAACATTATTATTTAAGCAAAAAGTGAGTTAGCCAACTCAGAGCAGAAAAAAAGTAGAAGGCGCAAAAGTGACTCAAGCAAGTGTTAGCCTTTTGTGTGACAAGGGGATGAAGGAAATAAAAAGATTCTCCCTAGAAGATTCACAAGTTAGAGTTTTGGGCCAATATATTCTAGGTAATAAAATATACCTTGGATTCAGGCAAAACACTTTCATGTCTTAATTATCATTACAACAATCCAACTGACAAGTGAGTTCCCAGATTATTAGCCATGGTTATATTCAAATGTAAACACTTAAATCCATTCATGAGCTAAATATAAACACTTAAAGTATTATAGCTGCTGTCTGGAATAATCCATGCAACTGAGAGCACAGGTAATTAAGAGTTGACTACATAACTCCTTTGTTCCCTCCATTTGTTCAAGTGAACTGAATAATCAACACTTGGAAAGAGCCAAGGAGAGTTTTCTCTGGCAACCCAAGAAATATAAGACAGAAATCATCAACAATGGTGAGGTGATCTTATTTCTATCATTCATTTCATTATCATTACAAAATAAAATCACAGTATAAATTCTACCAGGTTGATACCTCTATCAAGTTAAAAATACGTAAAAGTAATAGGTTACTCATTTAACATCTTTGAGTTAGTGAAATGATAAAAATCTATTATAAAAATGGTTTTAGTTAGCCTAAAAGCTTATGTCAGAATGTCTATTAAGTTCTTAAATGTTTAGCTTGTATAGCGTGAGTTGATCTGAGTGATAACAATGTTTCAGCTAATTTGTGCATGAAAATAAGCCAGATACAATAGTAATCAAAACAACGCAAAATGTACTAGAAAGATTTTCACATATGCTAGAGTTGTGGAAACTTAAAACCACCTTGTATGGTAGCTATTTTTATCATCAGCACCAATTCACAAATGAAGGAAAAGACACAGAGAGGACACAAAATTTACGTAAGATCACACAGTCAGAACTTAAACCCTAATTTCAAACCTTTTCGCCTTTTCTCTTCAAAACAGCTGATCCTTCTAGACTGATATTCTAAGAACATATTATCTCACCTTGAAGTTTCACAGCTTTCATTAGCCTCAAAGTAACAATGTGCTTGTTTTTCCCAGTTGAAGGCCCAGACTGACCCCATACACTGGAGAACTGGAAGAGAGATAGTATGTGTGTGTTTGTGCTGAGTGTTTGTGTGTGCATCTGCTAAGAATATGTAGTTATAGCTCCAAATGTGTTTCCCAACTTGAACATAAAACAAACAGTTGTTACAAAGCTCATTTCATATCTGAGCTTTTTAATGGGAAAAAGGAAGCATTATGAAAGAAAAAAAGTCTTGTATTTTTCCTAATCAACCCAGCTCACTTTTTCCCCAGTTGTTTTCCATCACTGGTTCTACTACCATTAATCTACATCTGAAGTTGATTTTTCTAAATTTTATTTTACCTATTAAAAGATAAAGTGAAATGTCTTTTTTAAAGTATATTCATGTGTACAACTGTAGATTCAGAAAATCACTGTTGTAAAAGAATCAAATAAATCATTCAACTCCTAAGTTTTACGATTCAAGAAGCTGGAAGCCAGAAGGGGAAAGTGAAATGTTGTCAATTAGTTAGACAGCAGCAGAGTGAGGACTAGAACTTAGAGGCCCTCATCCTCAATTCTGAATTCCTTCCACTATAACATGCCACCTCTCAAGAAATCAAGTAAAATACAGTATCTGCAGGTTTCACATGCTTGGATTCAACCAACTATGGATAGAAAATATTCAGAAAAAAAATTCCAAAAAGTTCCAGAAGGCAAAACTTGAATTTTCCCCACTAGCAATTACGCTGTATTTGCAACTATTTACATTGTATTAGGTATTGTCAGTAATCTAGAGATGATTTAAAGTACAGGGGAGGATATGCATGGGAAAATATGCACAGGTGATATGCAAATATTATCTATTTTATGTAAGGAACTTGAGTATCTGCATATTGGAAGGTGGGGTGGCCCTGGAATGAATCTCCCTCACCCCCACTCCCATGGATACAGAGAGAGGACTGTTTAGTTCAGTCTCTTTGTGAACCCATGAATCGCAGCACGCCAGGCCTCCCTGTCCATCACCAACTCCTGGAGTTCACTCAAACTCATGTCCATCAAGGCGGTGATGCCATCCAGCCATCTCATCCTCTGTTGTCCCCTTCTCCTCCTGCCCCCAATCCCTCCCAGCATCAGAGTCTTTTCCAATGAGTCAACTCTTCGCATGAAGTGGTCAAAGTACTGGAGTTTCAGCTTCAACATTAGTCCTTCCAAAAAACACTGAGGACTGATCTCCTTTAGAATGGACTGGTTGGATCTCCTTGCGGTCCAAGGAACTCGCAAGAGTCTTCTCCAACACCACAGTTCAAAAGCATCAATTCTTCGGCGTTCAGCTTTCTTCACAGTCCAACTCTCACATCCATACATGACCACTGGAAAAACCATAGCCTTGACTAGACACAGACCTTTGTTGGCAAAGTAATGTCTCTGCTTTTGAATATGCTATCTAGGTTGGTCATAACTTTCCTTCCAAGGAGAAAGTGTCTTTTAATTTCATGGCTGCAGTCACCATCTGCAGTGATTTTGGAGCCCAAAAAATAAAGTCTGACACTGTTTCCATTGTTTCCCCATCTATTTCCCATGAAGTGTTGGGACCAGATGCCATGATCTTCATTTTCTGAATGTTGAGCTTTAAGCCAACTTTTTCACTCTCCTCTTTCACTTTCATCAAGAGGCTTTTTAGTTCTTCACTTTCTGCCATAAGGGTGGTGTCATCTGCATATCTGAGGTTATTGATACTTCTCCAGGCAATCTTGATTCCAGCTTGTGCTTCTTCCAGCCCAGCGTTTCTCAGTCTCTTTCAGAAGATAGTTGATTTCAGTAATTATTTTCCTCAACCCACTGAAGAGGCATCGTTGATTTCTTTTCTTATTTTAGTATATTTTCAATTCCTCAAGTCTATAATGTAATCTAACAATGAAATCCTGGTCAAATAACAGTAGCAATCGATAGGAAAATACTTCAAGAAACACAACTTGTCTGATGATACTGACTTTCACTTTGGAATCTCAGCATGTGAGTTTTCACATGTGGTGGTTTAGGAAGATTGACCATAGTTCAAAGGATGCTTTTTCAGAAATAGCAAATCAGGATATTTTATAGAGAAAACAGTTATATATGAACTTTAAGACTTCAGTGCCCACCACTGATCAAATACTATGGGCCACAGGAAACTTTGCATTTCACTGGGCCATGTATTTGAAAATCTGAGTGCCTGAGGAGTTCTACAGATACTATTTTCTTTTAAGTAAGAAAAACAGCCATATAAAGAACAGCAAGTTCCTTAGGAAACAAGGGGTCATAACAACAACAACAAAAAGTTATTTTAAAAAAGTCAGTGGCATTTTAGGAGTGTAAAACAACAGGAATGCAGAAAGTTAAAAAGATTTAACAGACAAAATGCTCAAGCTGAGGCCAGATAAATTACATAAGTGTATAGTATTTAGTGAGGGTTTGTTGTTTGTTAGTATACAGAGAATGACAGAAACAGGAAAAAATAAGATTTAAATAGTATGATGCTCATAGTTTGCAAGGTGTTTAAAAGAGCTATTAGAGTATATAAAATTTTTATTGTCTCTGAAGTTGTATAGTGAAAAGAGACTGGAATGTAAATCAGAAGACCTGGGTTCTAGTTTTACTTTCACCATATATAAATGGTTCTTTGGGTCTCCATTTCCCCATCTGTAAAATGAGAGTGGACTACATAATCTGTAAGGACACTTCTAGTAATGGGTTATAATTCTAGAAATGTTACTTGAGTGTAGACTTTCTGAAATGTTAATATTTTAGAAAAATAATTCAATCTTGTCTATATCTGTTATATCATTAATATCTTGGTAGCATGGGGCTAATCATTTATGTTACCAAGAAGAATGAATATAAACATATTGTATATATACTCATTAGGCTAACATTTTATACATACATAAATATATATATATATAACACCCAGAATTAACTTTTTATTTTTATGTTTTTAGTTAATTTTGAGAGTAAACTTCACTGAATTTAAATAATCTTTTTTTAACCATATGTGACATTGTAATTAATGTCAACTTCGCCAGAAAATTCACCAATCTACAAAATAAATTTTTTTTCTTTATGTTTACAAAAGAAAAAACCTCTAACCAGAATAAAAGCAGAATATACAACTTGAAATTATATCACTCTGTAAATGAGGAGATAAATCTTAATTTTTGACTTATCACAGCTTTATTTGTAAGTTCACTGAGTTTTGCTTGTATATTTTAATAATACTCACATTGAGGAAGCAGTATGGTGAAGTATTTAAGTGCATGGATGCTGGAGCCAGATTTAAAATTTTTAGCTCTACCATTTCCTAGGGCTGTAATTTTGATGTTATTGATTTCTTATAAAATTGGAATACTAGCAGGGTGTTGTACAGACCAAATGAGTTAATACAAGTTAATAAATGTGAAGCACTTGGAAAAGTACTTTCACATACCACTGTTATTTACAGTTATGATCAAATGTCTATATCAGAATCCATTTCAAACTATTTAACAGTAAAGAAAACAGTTATATGATTTAGAAATATGATGATTTATTTTTTCTAAATGTTTATCAAAGTTCTAAAACCACATATGCTTTCATTGACTATAAGATGTCACTTTATTCTAACTTCCTAAAAGTTGAAAATTCATGCATGGTAGATAGGATCATGTCACTCTCCCACTTAAACTCTTCAATGACTCTCCTCTATTAAAGTCCAGACTTTTAAAAATGATTTGTATACCCTTTCATGATCTTCCCTTAGCTTGTCTATCTAGCCTTATCTCTCACATTTGCTTTCTAACTTTAACATCTACCTACCCCAACTATAATTGTGCACACACATGCCCATGCTTCTTTCTCTAAAAACATAAAATTCCCCAGAAAAGTAACGTCTCATGTTTCTAGGATACCCATACTATTCACATTACCTAAAACAGTTTTTCACTCATCTTTTTTTTTTTTTTACCATATTATTACTTTAAAAATGAGAAACTAGAAATAAACCAATGCTTATTGATAGAGGAAAGGGTAAACAAGTTATTCTTTATTAATAGCTAGGAATATTATGCAGACATCCAAGATAATGTAAAGAACTGATTCATTCATGTAACGAATATTTACTGAGCATCTTCTGGGTACTGTTCTAATTTCTGGAGATTAATGAGTAAAACAGACAGAAATTTATCTAAGAATGAGACATACAAATCCATATTAAGGGAAAAAGAAGTTACATAACTTATTCTACTTTAAAAATCTTAATTTTAAAATAGGCTAGGAGTGGCAGATGTTGTTATTCTTTATATACTGATGCTTCTATATTGCTATCATACAATAGTATATATTGATAAGTGATGTCATACAATTCTTGGAACTATTAAGAATAAAATGTCTTTTGCTCAAGGTTAAGTAATTATTTATGAGTTATTTATAGGCTACTTATAAGTTACTTATAAGTTATTTCTTCCATTATTAAAAAATTTTCTACTAATGGTCATTTAAAGGTAAAGGAATAGAATCTGAGGTAAGAAGATATTCAAAGAAATTAGTCTCCTTCTACATTAATTTTTTTTTAATTTTGAAAAGATGTTTATTTTATTTTTATTATTTTAATTGGACACTAATTACTTTACAATATTGTTTTGGTTTTGCCATACAACAACATGAATCTGCCATGGGTGTACACATGTTCCCCATCCTGAACACCGCCCCCCCCCCCCCCCGCCACCTCCATCCCCGTACCATCTCTCTGGGTCATCCCAGTGTACCAGCCCCAAGCATCCTGTATCCTGCATCAAACCTGGACTGGCAATTCGTTTCTTATATGGTATTATACATGTTTCAATGTCATTCTCCCAAATCATCCCACCCTCTCCCTCTCCCACAGAGTCCAAAAGACTGTTCTATACATCTGTGTCTCTATTGCTCTCTCACATATCGGGTTATCATTACTGTCTTTCTAAATTCCATATATATGTGTTAGTATACTGTATTGGAGCCCCCCAAAATAAAGTCTGACACTGTTTCCACTGTTTCCCCATCTATTTGCCATGAAGTAATGGGACCAGATGCCATGAACTTCATTTTCTGAATGATGCGCTTTAAGCCAATTTTTTCACTCTCCTCTTTCACTTTCACTTTTAGTTCCTCTTCACTTTCTGCCATAAGGGTGGTGTCATCTGCATATCTGAAGTTATTGATATTTCTCCCAGCAACCTTGATTCCAGCTTGTGCTTCTGCAGCCATGAAATTAAAAGACGCTTACTCCTTGGAAGGAAAGTTATGACCAACCTAGATAGCATATTCAAAAGCAGAGACATTACTTTGCCCATAAAGGTCCGTCTAGTCAAGGCTATGGTTTTTCTAGTGGTCATGTATGGATGTGAAAGCTGGACTGTGAAGAAAGCTGAGAGCCGAAGAATTCATGCTTTTGAACTGTGGTGTTGGAGAAGACTCTTGAGAGTCCCTTGGACTGCAAGAAGATCCAACCAGTCCATTCTAAAGGAGATCAGCCCTGGGTGTTCTTTGGAAGGAATGATGCTAAAGCTGAAACTCCAGTACTTTGGCCACCTCATGTGAAGAGTTGACTCATTGGAAGACTCTGATGCTGGGAGGGATTGGGGGCAGGAGGAAAAGGGGACCTTAGAGGATGAGATGGCTGGATGGCATCACTGACTCAATGGATGTGAGTTTGAGTGAACTCCAGGAGTTGGTGATGGACAGGGAGTCCTGGCATGCTGCGATTCATGGGGTCGCAAAGAGTCAGACACTACTGAGCGACTGAACTGAACTGAACTGAACTGATACTGTATTGGTATTTTTCTTTCTGGCTTACTTCACTCTGTATAATAGGCTCCAGTTTCATCCACCTCGTTAGAACTGATTCAAATGTATTCTTTTTAACGGCCGAGTAATATTCCATTGTGTATATATACCACAGCTTTCTTATCCATTCATCTGCTGATGGACATCTAGGTTGCTTCCATGTCCCGGCTATATTTTAAATAATTGTGTGTAAACTGTACAACAATCAAAGAGTAAACAAAAGTAAACATCTAAACTTCTGGGAAGAGAATGCCTATTCCTTTCACTAGCATTACTTATACATCTATTGCTTGATTTCTATACATTCAATTTATACTTTCCAAAAGCATTTGGACACCAGGGTATGAATATAACATAATCATGCACCTAAATTATACACATAAAACTATTTTTATAAGTTTATTATGATCTTTTTTGCCTTTTCACTGTATTTACATTTACTCTATTGATACAAAAACTATGATGGGTAAAATTGCTGGTGTCAGTGATTCTGAACTGTACAAGTTAGTGGTCACTTAATTCTCTGCAACCATGTATTTTTTAAATTGTCTCACTTTAAAATTCTTGAATGAAAGTAAAAAACAATAATTTTACTAAATCCCAATTTAAGAGTATTATTTATAAAATAGTGTAACCAAACAGGAAATACATATAAAGTATTTCTGCTGCCTGTTAAAATGATTTTCTTGAGGAAAAACACTTGTGTGATTCTTTGAGGCTGAAAATAACTGTTTTTTCCTTAGGATATCATTTTTACTTGAAAGAACTGACTGACAGGTACAGAATGATTATTCAAACTTGGATTTTTAAGAGATATTTTCTCAAAAATAATACAAATTGAGACTTGCACTTCAAGCAAAGTAACTGATTGTATTTATTTTCGATAATAATATCTGTGCTTTCAAGTTAATAAAAGTGATATTAATGGATGAAATTTATCTATATTATATCATAAAATATGCCAATATTTGGAAACTCTGTATAAGTCAATGAATCAACATTTTCCAAATGTCAAATACAGGTCATGAAATCATACATTGGTAAAAGTTCCATTCAAAGTGCAAGTCAGACCAATGAATTTTAATGTAATATATTAAAATATGAAGAATTCATTATGCGTTAGATTCCAAACTGCAATTAACCTTTATAATACTTGTAAACTTTGGTATAGTACAACAAACATTCAGAAATATCTGAAAAATACTATTAAAGAACTCCATTTTCTAAATACATGTATGTGTGATACTTCCCATACTTCAACCAAAACAACATTCTGCAACAGACTAAATGCAGAAGCAGACATTAGAATTCATATGTCTTCTATAAAGCCTGACATTAAAGAAATTTGTAGAAGAGTAAAATAATACTACTATTCTCACTAAATTACTTTTAGACATTATAGTTATTTTTCTAAAACATTTTACTTATTTTAATGATAGTTGTTTACTGTTATTTTCAAGAAACAATAAATAATATTTAAAATTTTTCTTAGTTTTAATTTCTAATACGAAACATATCAATAAGCAAAAACCACATAAACAAAAGCTTTGGGGTTCTAATTAATCTTTAAGAGTATTAAAAGAGACTTTAAATTTGCTGACCTCTTTGCATGCAATTCTGATCCACCAATCTCACTAGTCTATAAGCAAACTGAACTATTTCCCCAATTCCTAAACATGATTAGACGCTCAAATATGTGCTAAAAGTAAGTGATTCTCTAAAATATTTCTGGAAATAATAAATAGAAACTTAGAATGAATAAAAGGTGTTTAAATAAAACTGAGTTTGAAAACTAACTCTAATACTTTCTAGCTTTATGGTTTTGCAACAATTATTTATGTTTTTCTAAGCTTTTGTTTCTCCATATATAAAATAAAATTTATAATATCTAGCAGGTTATTGCTGTTCAGTCACTGAGTCGTGTCTAACTCTTTGCAATCCCATGAACGTATATTGCCAAGCTTCCCTGTCCTTCACAGTCTCCCAGAGTTTGCTCAAACACATGTTCATTGAATCTGTGATGCCATCGAACCATCCCCTTCTCTTCTTGCCTTCAGTCTTTCCCAGCATCCGGGTCTTTTTCAATTAGTTGGCTCTTCCCATTACGTGGCCAAAGTATTGGAGCTTCAGCTTCACCATCAGTCCTTCTGATGAATATTCAGGGTTGATTTCCTTTAGGATTGGTTGGTTTGATCTCCTTACTGTCCAAGAGTCTTCCCCAGCACCACAATTCAAAAGCATTAATTTTTTGGCACTCAGTCTTTTTTATGGTCCAACTCTCACATCTGTACATGATTACTGGAAAAACCATAGCTTTGGCTATATGGACCTTTGCCCACAAAGTGATATCTCTGCTTTTTAATATGCTGTCTAGGTTTGTCATAGTTTTTCTTCCAAGGAGCAAGTGTCTTTTAATTTCATGGCTGTGGTCATCGTCTGCAGTGATTTCGGAGCTCAAGAAAATGAAATCTGTCACTGTTTACACTTTTCCCCCATCTATTTGCCATGAGTGATGAGACCAGATGCCATGATCTTAGTTTCTTGAAAGTTGAGTTTTAAGCCAGCTTTTTCACTCTCCTTTTTCACCTTCATCAAGAGGCTCTTTAATTACTCTTCACTGTCTTGACACAAGGGTGGTGTCATCTGCATATTTGAGATTATTGATATTTCTCCCTGCAATCTTGATTCCAGCTTGTGATTCATCCAACCTGGCATTGCATATGATGCACTCTGCATATAAGTTAAATAAGCAGGGTGACAATATACAGCCTTGATGTACTCCTTTCCCAAATTGGAACCAATCTGTTGTTCCATGTCTGGTTCTAACTGTTGCTTCTTGACCTGCCTATATGTTTCACAGGAGACAGGTAAGGTGGTCTGATATTTCCATCTTTTTAAGAATTTTCCACCATTTGTTGCAATCCACACAGTCAAAGGCTTTACTGTAGTCAATGAAGCAGAAACAGATGCTTTTCCGGAACTCACTTGATTTTTGTATGATCCAACAGGTGTTCCCAATTTGATATCTGGTTCCTTTGACTTTTCTGAATCCAGCTTGTAAATCTGGAAGTTCTCAGTTCACATACTGTTGAAGCCTTGCTTGAAGGATTTTGAGCATTACCTTGTTAGCATGTGAAATGAGCACAATTGTACAGTAGTTGGAACATTTTTTGGCATTGCCTTTCTTTGGGATTGAAATGAAAACTGACCTTTTCCAGTCCTGTGGCCTCTGCTGAGTGTTCCAAATTTGCTGACATATAGAGCACAGCATTTTAATAGCATCATTTTTTAAGATTTTTAAATAGTTCAGCTGGAATTTCAACACCTTCACTAGCTTTTTGCATAGTATGCTTCCTAAGGCCCTATCTAACAGAATTGTTGTCAAATATTGTTTCAGTTCAGTTCAGTCACTCAGTCATGTCGGACTGTTTGCGACCCTATGGACCACAGCACACCAGGTCCTCCTGTCCATCACCAACTCCCAGAGTTCACTCAAACTCATCTCCATTGAGTTGGTGATGCCATCCAAACATCTCATCCTCTGTCATCCACTTCTCCTCCTGCCTTCAATATTTCCCAGCATCAGGGTCTTTTCAGAGTCAGTTCTTCACATCAGGTGGCCAAAGTATTGGAGTTTCAGCTTCAACATAAGCCCTTTCAGTGAACACTCAGGACTGATCTCCTTTAGAATGGACTGGTTGGATCTCCTTGTAGTCCAAGGGACACTCAAGAGTCAGTTCAAAAGCATCAGTTCTTCACACTCAGATTACTTTATAGTCCAACTCTCACATCCATACACGACTACTGGAAAAACAATAGCCTTAATGAGATGGACCTTTGTTGGCAAAGTAATTTCTTTGCTTTTTAATATGTTGTCTAGGTTGGTCATAACTTTCCTTCCAAGGAGAAAGTGCCTTTTAATTTCATGGCTGCAGTCACCATCTGCAGTGATTTTGGAGCCCCCCCCCCCAAAATAAAGTCTGACACTGTTTCCACTGTTTCCCCATCTATTTCCCATGAAGTGATGGGACCACATGCCATGATCTTCATTTTCTGAATGTTGAGCTTTAAGCCAACTTTTTCACTCTCCTCTTTCACTTTCATCAAGAGGTTCTTTAGTTCTTCTTCACTTTCTGCCATAAGGGGGGTATCATCTGCATATCTGAGGTTATTGATATTTCTTCTGGCAATCTTGATTCCAGCTTGTGCTTCCTCCAGCTCAGCATTTCTTATGATGTACTCTGCATATAAGTTAAATAAGCAGGATGACAATATACAGCCTTGATGCACTCCTTTCCCTATTTGGAACCAGTCTGTTGTTCCATGTCCAGTTCTAATTGTTGCTTCCTGACCTTCATACAGGTTTCTCAGAACGCAGGTTAGGTGGTCTGGTATTCCCATCTCTTGAAGAATTTTCCACAGTTTATTGTGATCCACATAGTCAAAGGCTCTGGCATAGTCAATAAAGCAGAAATAGATGTTTTTCTGGAACTCTCTTGCTTTTTCCATGATCCAGCAGATGTTGGCAATCTGATCTCTGGTTTCTCTGCCTTTTCTAAAACCAGCTTGAACATCTGGAAGTTCACAGTTCACGTATTGTTGAAGCCTCGCTTGGAGAATTTTGAGCATTACTTTACTAGTGTGTGAGATAAGTGCAATTGTGTGGCAGTTTGAGCATTCTTTGTCATTGCTTTTCTTTGGGATTGGAATGAATATTATTTAAAATATGCTATTCAATGTTGCTAAATGAAAGAGTGAAGATATGGGGAAATTACAACACTATACACTTTTTGTAGGAATGCAAAATGGTGCAGCTGCTTTGGAAAACAGTCTGTCATCTGTCATTTCCTCAAAGGTTAAACATAGAGTTACTATATGACCCAGACAATGTTCATTGCAGTATTATTCAAAACAGCAAAAAAATGGAAACAATCCATGTCAATCAATTGATGAATGTATGAATAGAATGTGGTATATATCCATATAATCCAGCTGAGCCAGCAGGGAAGCCCCAAAGGAATATTTTTGAGTAATAAAGAAGAATGAAGTATTAATACATGTTGTAGCATTGATGAACCTTGAAGACGTTGTACTAAGTGAAAAAAGCCCATCACAAAAAACAGATATAACTTCATTTATATAAAATGTCCAGAATAGGGAATCTACAAAGACAGAAAGTATATTAATGGTTGCTTAAGATTAGGGAATTTGTGAATAAATGGAGGGTGATGGCTAAAGGGTACAGGATTTCTTTGTCAGTGATGAAAATATTCTAAAATTAACTGTGGTGATAGGCATACAACTCTGTGAAAAACCATATACTAAAACATCATTGACTTGTACTCCTTCAATGGATGAAATTTATGGTATCTGAATTATACCTCAATGAAGTCATTGCAAAAAATAAATAAACGAACAAAGGTTTAAAAAAAAAGCTCAATAAATGCGTTCTTTGTCCAGAAAATAACTGATGTTTCTTTCAAAATCCAATGACAAACCTAGGGTAAATTACAAGGGTTTGAACAGATTCAATTAGACTGTAAGAAAAAAATATATATCAATGGTCAAGACACAGTAAAGTTCATTCACAAAAGAAGTTCTTATCTTCTTGTCTACCTATTCTTACTGATATTATAGAAGTTGTCCCTTTTTAAAAATTTCTGTGAAACATTAATTTAAAAAATAAAGCACCTTCTAGGATTCCTGGTTTTCACCCAGATGGCCCAGGTTCAACTTCCGGTGTGGGAACACCAACCCTTTGGGCTTCCCAGGTGGTTCCAGGGATAAAGAACCTGCCTACCAATGCAGGAGACATAAGAGATGCAAGGTTCGATCCCTGAGTTGGGAAGATGCCCTGGAGAAGGAAATGGCAACCCACTCCAGTATTCTTGCCTGAAGAATCCCATGGACAGAGGAGCCTGGCCAGGCTATGGTCCATAGGCTTACAAAGAGTTGGACACAACTGTTTAACATTAACTGAAATTTATATCTGATTTAAATTTTAGTGTCTTAAATAAGGCTTTCTAATGTGAAGAATGTTTTAGGAGAAAGCAGAAAAATCTTGTATATATGGTATAATAAAATTGCTCAGCAGATCTACTGGCAACTTCCCTCAGTTAAATTGCTATTCACCAAAAAAAAAAAAAAAATTAAATTATCTCTATCACTTAGTTTTTCTTTCTGTTAATGAAGGGGAAAGAAGCCTAGTTGTATCCACAACTTTGCGACCACATGGACTATAGAGTCCATGGAATTTTCCAAGCCAGAATACTGGAGTGGGTAGCCTTTCCCTTCTCGAGGGGATCTTCCCAACCCAGGGATTGAACCCAGGTCTCCTGCATTACAGGCAGATTCTTTACCAGCTGAGCCACAAGGGAAGCCCTTCTGCTAATGAAAAAATTATTATCTTATACAATAAAGTTTTTGGTCTTGCAAATCCATTTATTATAATCTGACTTTTAAAATATAGCCAATCTAGATTATATGAACAATATACAATTCAAAGATAATCATACTAGAAAGCAAAACACATTCTACAACTGCTGTTTCTCTCAATAGAAAGAAAACTATCTATGGTCTTGTCTACCTGAGCCTTCTATTTCCAATGTTTAGTTAAAAAAGGAACTTTTTCCTTTTCTAGGACCTAGAGATTATCATACTAAGTGAAGTAAACCAGACAGGGAAAGACAAATACCATATGATATTGCATATATGTGGACTCTAAAAAAAAAGATAGAAATGAACCTATATGCAAAATATAAATAGACCCACAGACAAAGAAAAAAAAATCTGTGGTTACCAAAGGGGAAAGGAATAAATTAAGAATTTGGGATTAACGTGTACAGACTACTATATATAAAATAGACCTACTGTATAGTACAGGGAACTATATGCAATATTTTGTAATAACTTATAAGTGAAAAGAATCTGAAATCACTTTGCAGTACACCAGAAACTAACACAATATTGTAAATCAACTATATTTCAATAAAAAAAAATCTCAAAATAGGTATTCTTCTGGTGTTCAAATATCTCTTCATAAAAACATGTTTATTAAGTACTTTATTTTCAATAAATATTTGAATTTGCTCCCAGAAAAGAGGAACATCTTGTATCTGAGTTTCAAAATTTAGATCTGCCTATGGGTATAAGTGAACAGACAGATCTTATGGTCTTGAGGCATAAACTAACTAGCAGTCCTGTTCAGATGCAATAGCATACTGGTAGAGTGAAGCCAGGGTGAGGAGTCAGAAGAACAAAAGCAACTTCTTCAAATACCCTTCTGTAACACTCACAGGCCTTTTGTACGTCTTTCTAATTTACTTACTCATTCAGCTACTCATTCAATAAATATACATTATTTACCTTGGGTCAAGCAGTGAACCCACACACAACTATCTTCTAGTTGTGAAATCCACATGATAAATAAAAGAAGCAACAAAATGAAAAGCACTTAAAAATGTAGTAAATGCTACAGAAAAAAATAAAGCTAAGTAGGTAGAAGAGGTTCCAGTAGAAGAGGAACCAACCACGTGATTAGAGATAGAAGTTTCAGTCCAGTTCAAAGCTCCAGGGAAGGCAATGAAGCTCAAAATTAAGTTACTCAACAGCAGCCATGATTATGCAATGGAACCTCCATAAAAACCCTAAGTGAACATGATCCAAGAACGTCAGGTTATTGAACATATTCTGTGCCAGGAAGCTGGAGTACCCCAAACTTCACTGGGACAGAAGCTCCTGTGCTTGGGACCTTCTAGACATTGTCCGTTTACCTCTGCATTTGGATGTTCATTTGTATCCTTTGTAATAAACCATTTATGGTAAGAAGTGTTTCCCTGAATACTGTGAGCCATTATAGCAAACAGTTAAATCTGAAGAGCTAATCTGCAGCCAATTTGGACAGAAGCATGGCTAACCTGGGGATGACCTGTGACTTACACTTAGTGTCTGAACCGGGGAAGGGGGGCAGTCTTACGAGATTAAAACTTTAACCCTTGGGAGGTCTATACTAACTCTGGGTAGTTAGTGTCAGAATTAAATTAAATTGTAGGACACCCAGTTGGTGTCCACAGAGAACTGGAGAATTGTTGGGTGTGGAAAACTCACATTTTTGGTGCCAGAAATGTTCTGAGTAGTGGAAAGCTTTCCTTTAGGAGAGTAATAGGAGATGAAGTTAGACAAAGAGAAGATTGTATCTATCTTGTAGGGTCTTTTGGACCATCATAGCACCTTTAGCCTTTACTCAAATTAATATGGAGATCTAACAGGGTTTTCAAGCAAAGGAGTGATGTTTTACATGTTTTTAAAGAATCAGCCTAGATTCTATATGGTAAATAGACTCTGTGGAAATGAGGGAGAAAATAAGGTCTTCCTTGGTGGCTCAGACAGTAAAGAATCTGCCTGCAATGTGGAAGACCTGGCTTTGATCTCTGGTTTGGGAGGATATTCTGGAGAAGGGAATGGATATCCACTCCAGTATTCTTGCCTGGAGAATTCCATGGACATGGAGAAGCCTGGCAGGCTACTGTCTATGCGATCACAAAGAGTCAGACATGACTAAGTGACTAACACTTTCACTTTCAGCAAGAAAGATTGGCGGATTGCAGCAGAGTAATGGCAGCGACACATTTAAAATAGATAACTTGAGGGGAGTTAAATAAACCATTTAACAAAGATATGGGGCAAAATTTAAGGAAAACAAGAGGTAGTGGTTTTCCAGGAGTTAATTATAGGATGAAACTGTTATTATGCCTAGGCTTGAAGGATCAAGGGAAAGAATGGTTCCTTGAAGATGGAAAATGAAGTACAATGTAGAGGCTAATGAAAAGGTGACACCAACCTACAGCAATCTGGCAAGGGAAGTGCTGGGGGAAGGAAGAGGACATCAACCTTACTCTCCTTCAACTCTCCTCAGTGCCTCTTATTGGTCAAACCCAACTGGAAGTCAAAGAGGAAGATAACTCATTCATGCAGTCCATGAATTGGGCTCTTAGAGGACAGAGCAAATTTAGAAGGCATAGAGAGGGACAAATGGAACAGATGTCTCACAGTGAGGAATCGAGGTTGATTTCAAGGTTTGTGACCTGAGTACCTGGAAGGATAGAGCTGCCATTTACTGAGATGGAAGAGAATTTAGGAGCAGCTGATCTAGGAAAGAAACCAGGAGTACTATTTTAGACATATTACATTAAAGGGTCAAAGTAAAAACATATAGTAGAAAATTGGATATACAAATTTGGAGCTCAAAACAGAGGTCTTGGCTGGAAATATAAATATTAACCCTAATTGTCATGCATTTGAGATACCAGAGAAAATACAACACCAGTCTATAAATACAAATGATTTCTTCCTTTTAGAGATAATCTTTTTCTTTACTCTGAATGGGAAAAGAGTTAGATAATATTTTAATCAATTCCTCTTTAGTATTCTCTAAGTGAAGTTGCTCAGTCATGTCCGACTCTTTGCGACCCTGTGAACTGCAGTCCGCCAGGCTCCTCCATCCATGGGATTCTCCAGGCAAGAATACTGGAGTGGGTTGCCATTTCCTTCTCCAGGGGATCTTCCCAACCCAGGGATCGAACCCAGGTCTCCCGCATACACAGGCAGATGCTTTAACCTCTGAGCCACCAGGAAGAATGAGCTAAAGAATATTTGTTATAATTATCTATGTATGCTATTGAGTGAAGTCGCTCAGTCGTGTCCGACTCTTTGCGACCCCGTGGACTGTAGCCTATCAGGCTTCTCCGTCCATGGGATTCTCCAGGCAAGAATACTGGAGTGGGTTACCATTTCCTTCTCCAGGGGATCTTCCCGACCCTGGGATCGAACCCGGGTCTCCGGCATTGGAGGCAGACGCTTTAACCTCTGA
The DNA here is from genome assembly GCF_023091745.1 of Budorcas taxicolor. Classification (NCBI taxonomy): domain Eukaryota; kingdom Metazoa; phylum Chordata; class Mammalia; order Artiodactyla; family Bovidae; genus Budorcas; species Budorcas taxicolor. Next base: position 35,723,989 of record NC_068924.1, on the reverse strand, counting down.
GCCACCAGGGAAGATGCCCATGTATGCTATTATAGACTATGAATTTCTTACAGGTAGGGACCATTTCTTAGTCAGCAATGTATTCCAAGTACCTACTATGTAAAAGCTTCTCAAAATATTTAACAAATGAGTGAAATTAATAAAAATATAAATGAGTGAAAATAGGGTTGAGATTTACAGGGTGTCCCCAAGGTGCTATATAAAATGCCACATTAATAAGGGAAGTTTTGTTTTTGTAAAAAGAAACTCTTCCAATTGACTGTCTTTAGACTCAAGATAACTAATATCACTCACTCATGGTGACAGAAAGTCAAGAAGAGGCTGAGATTTGGGAGAATAACATTGAAACATGTATAATATCATATATGAAACGAATTGCCAGTCCAGGTTCGATGCATGATACTGGATGCTCGGGGCTGGTGCACTGGGACGACCCAGAGGGATAGTATGGGGAGGGAGGACGGAGGGGGGTTCAGGATGGGGAACACGTGTATACCTGTGGCGGATTCATGTTGAAGTATGGCAAAACCAATACAATATTGTAAAGTAATTAACCTCCAATTAAAATAAATAAATTTATATTAAAAAAAAGGAGAGGCTGAGAGTTACATGATAAATAAAGGAGGCTAAAGCAATTGTAAAGTTTTTGTTGGTAAAGCAAAGAGCAAGCACTATGAATAGCCTGAGGAAAGCTAATGCCTCTAACACTGAAGGATTTCCTGTTTTATTTCCTGTGCCCCTGAGAAAGAGCCTGCTTTTTAAAAAATATTTGTTATACTAAATTTAGTGTTTATCATTTCAATACTTGCTTTTACGCCATTACTACATATGAGTTATAAGAAAATATCTACGGGTTTTTTTTAACATGTTTTCAGTTATATAAATTGTATCATTTATACTAGATACACAATTTTGTCTTTTTTCATTTAATATTATGTTTTCAAACTCATACGTGTTGATATATATATAGCTTTTGTTTATTTTGACTTCTTCTTTATTTTGATTGCTATTATAAACAATTCTAAAGTGAACATTCCTGCATATGCACAAGAGTTTCTTTCAGTGCAGTTCAGTCCAATTCTTTGCTACCCTTTGCATGCCAGGCCTCCCTGTCCATCACCAACTCCCGGAACTTACTCAAACTCATGTCCATAGAGTCGGTGATGCCATCCAACCATCTCATCCTCTGTTGTCCCCTCTCCTGCCTTCAATCTTTCCCAGCATCAGGGTCTTTTGAAATGAGTTAGTTCTTCGCATCAGGTGGCCAAAGTATTGGCATTTCAGTTTCAACATCAGTCCTTCCAATGAACACTCAGGACTGATCTCCTTTAGGAAGGACTGGTTGGATCTCCTTGCTGTCCAAGGGACTCTCAAGAGTCTTCTCCAACACCACAGTTCAAAAGCATCAATTCTTCGGCACTCAGTTTTCTTTATACCCTAACCCTAACCCTAACTCTAACTTTAGGATGTAAATATAAAAGTTGGACTGCTAGTTCACAGAGTATGTACATCATCAACTTCGCCAAATATAGTTAAACCATTCTCAGAGTAGTAGCTATATAACTTACACTGCCATAAATATTTTATGAGAATTCCAGGTCCTAATTTTTGCCAGTCAGATGGATGTGAAATGATATCTTATTGTTGTATTAATTTGCATTTCCCTGTTATTCAGGCATCCTCTTCCATGAACTACCTATTTAATTTTGAGCCAGTGTAGACTCAACAAGCTATGTCTACCACATGTATCTTGGTTCCACATCAGAAACTAGGTCTGTTCAAAAACCAACACAACTAAATCAAAAAGTAGTACCTCCGAACAAGGGGATTTGAATATTCCTTAGGTGGTGCTAGTGGTAATGAACTCACCTGACAATGCAGGAAACATAAGAGATCTTCCCATCACTAAGTTGGGAAGATCCCCTGGAGGAGGGCATGGCAACCCACTCCAGCATTCTTGCCTGGAGAATCCCACAGACAAAGGAGCCTGGAAAGCTACAGTTCATAGGGTCACAAAGAGTCAGATGCAACTGAAGCTACTTACCAGAAGCATGTACTAGAAGCCACAAAGTTTAGTGGTGGTGACATTCAGGGGCTTGGGGTTAGTATATTAGAGAAAAATATTAGATACTGACATAAACGCAAGTGGTTCTCTCTCTTTCTCTGAGAGTTGAATTTATTATGAAGAGAAAAAAATTCATATTTTATTTTAGTCAATTCATTTTCCTTAGTATGTCTAATCTCCCTATCTCTCTTTCCATATTTTCCTGTGTGTGTTTTTGCCTTTCTCTGATGCAGAGTTAAATACACAAAATCTGTACAAATACAATAAAAATGCACATATAAAAAGATGTATGTTAAATACAATGAAAAATAGAACTCAAAACAGGAAGCCTACTTGCTGACAGTTTCATGAAACAAAGATAGAAGGATCTACTTTCCCATCAGTTCATCAGTGGAGATGAGACATTTCAAGTAATTCACAAAAGCTTATATGCTTCAACAAATACAGTATACATGTGGGAAAATAGATTTTAATATCATTTCAGCAGTTTGCATATATTGGTAAGTTATGATCCATTCCAACAAGAAAAAAAAATCTATGTATTTATTGCCAATAGTATACAAATCAGTAAAAAGAAAATTATGAATCCCAATTTCAAAACTAACTTCATATAATAGAATTATTCCATCAAAATCTTGTTTTCTGAACCCTCACTAAATTTGACAATATTATCTTTCGGGTTCTTTAAGGTACAATGTCACAGATAGGTCTTGTTACAGAAATGCATAGATACTGCATTTTCACAATATTAGGACTCTCCAAAGGGCTAAGGCTTTCATGACTGTTATAATACAGAACAACATTGTTCAATAAAACTTTTCGTGAAAATGAAAAAATGTTCTACATTTTTCCTGTCCAATATGGTAGCCAGCTACACATGGTAGCTACATGTGTCCAGCAACACATGGTAATAAGCATTTGAAATGTGGCTTGTGTGACTGAGGAACTGCATTTTCATCTTCGTTAACTTTAATGTATTAAATAGCTATATGTGGCAAGTAACTGTTGTACTGAGCAGCAGGAATGATTTAGTGTAACTTAGAAAATCCTTCCTCTTATCTAGCCATAAATACTAGTATCTAACTGTACTAATTAGACTGGATTGTACTAGGAATGGGTAATCTCTGCACTAGGATTAGAGGTCATCACTGTCTTCTCAGCACCATCTGTGGTGACCCACTTCTTCTCTCCTCCTATCAGAGCTGAGACACCAAGTATCCACTACCTAGGCATTCTGAGTCTTTATGTCCTGACTTTCATTTTTAGCAGAGCTCACACTTCACTCCTGTTATCTAGCCTATATGTGCTTGGATACTTGGCTTTATGTGTTTTATACTCCTAACTTGTATTCTTGGGCATCTCTGCTTGATCACTTAAGGGTGACTCAGCTGCTTCAGTAGCCAATATTCTCCTGTTCCTGTGCTCCACAGTGTTGACTGACCACGCTCCATTTTCCCCCAAGGAAATCTAGTATTCACGTGCGCATTCATGACTTTAGTCAGACCTCAGGCATTTGTCTAACCTGTGATTTTTAAGTACACTCCTGGATCTGATTTCCTTGGCTTTCCTCTTAAGAAATGAAAGTTTTGAATTGGAAGCTGTTTAAGATAATTTGGTGACTTAATTCTCAAAATAATAGTGTCCTCTGTATACCACCAAATTCAAAATACTTCTCATTCCATGAGTACCAGCTATTTCATTTTTCCTCTTGAGCAAAAGAGAAGAAAGCTGATTTCTAAAATATCTTCAGAGAAATCATAAAATTATAGCATGGATAAAAAAAACCTTGAGACAAATAATTCATAGATTTCAATGTGAGATATGGATTATAGGCATAGTAAGGGGTCACCGTAATGGAGAGATGACAATCTTCCTTTAACCGTTTCTCATACTCTTAATTTAATAATTAACCACAATAGAATTTATTTATTACAATTCTATTCATGCCTCATAAGTTTCTGCTGTAAACACAGAAATATATACTCCACTATCCTAGAAAAATAAGGGTCCTGGTAGTCCAGCCAGTGTCCACTATCACCGAAGTTTATATGCTATAATTACTCTCATGGCATATCCAGACACTCTGTCAACTGTCTAATGACCAGTGATAATTCACTGTCTAACTACAGATCAGATTATTCTAGAAAGCCAGAATAACATGAAATAACCCTTGATAGCAAATTAGAAAACCCCTAAGCATACTAAACGATAAGTAAGATATTCAAACCTAAAGAATTTAAATTAATAGAAAAGAGAAAATTTACAGTGGCAGAATTTGAAACGAAAAACCTATACATATTAAGAAGTGAAAAAGATTTCACAAATCTCAAAAAAACAACCCCCAAACTGTTCAGTTAAGACTACAACATATTTTCATAAAGAGATTGATAATCATTTTTTGTTTATTTGTCTGTTTGGTTTTGTCTTTGCTTTTCTGTTTAACCCAAAAAAGGTAGTATGGGAGACTTGGGAAATGCACGGGGAAATATGTCTCAATAATGACCAAACAGATGTTAGCATGTTTTGGTGGAAAGAGCATAAATTTTATCATCATATAATTCTTGATTCAAATTCTAGATTGACCATTATTATCTCTGTGTCTTGAGAAAATTATTTTTCTGAGCCTTTGTTTTCTTCTTTGCAAAAGGAAGACAATGATGTCCACACCTCATGGCACTGGTTAGAGAATTAAGTGAGATAAGACATACAAAAGCACTGTAAAGCACAATATTTGCCCAATAAATGTTAGTTCTTGCTTTGTCAGTACTCTCCTCTCCCAATTCTCTGTAGATCTTTAAAAATGAATTTATCTTGTCTGAGTGGTAGAAAATATAAAACATTTTAAACACTGCATAGCCTAACACAATGATGGGCAAATACTATGCACTCCAAAAAAGATTTGAAGATTGATTGAGATTCTGCAAATACATTCCTTCCTGAAATCAGCAGATGGATGAGATGAATTCTAAAATTCTGAGATTAACATTCTAGTAAGAAAGCTTTTCTCAGTGTCAGCCACAATAAAAGTCAGTTCATCATGAGGGGTAAAAGGAATTTTTTTCTGGTCCTACCTTTGGTATTCTTTATGAAATATATACAGAAAATATCCTCAGAGCCTCTTCTGCAATCTTAAGCAAACTCGTCTTTCTAGACAAAGAAAAGCATGACTATTTCTTCCAGTATTTCATTTCATCTCATTCATCACTTCGCTTTTGTTTCTTGATCACTCATTCTGATTCCATCTCAAATGAGCCTTTGTAAACATTTAAAAGATGGCACAGGTACAGAGAGAGCCATACCAGGTAGTAGCTAACCCCTCCTTCTCTTCCTAACACCAAAACTTAATGATATACAGAAAGGAACCTGGGATAAGTAAGAAAATACTCTGCAGAATCCATTTGGGAGAGCAACTCTAAACCACGATAGACATGTCTACAAAATACACAGTAAACTATGAAGGTTAGAGAAGAGCCATCATGCTTCGAGGCAAATGCCTGCTGCTGCTGCTGCTGTTGCTTCTGCTAAGTCACTTCAGTCGTGTCCGACTCTGTGACCCCAGAGACGGCAGCCCACCAGGCTCCCCTGTCCCTGGGATTCTCCAGGCAAGAACTCTGGAGTGGGTTGCCATTTCCTTCTCCAAGAGGCAAATGCCTATTGGCACTAAATTCTGGCTGGCAAAATAAAATAGCTTCTTTCAGTAAGCAGTTAACAAGAAATCCAGGACTTTCAATGGATGTGAAAGCCTGTGTTTAAGCAAAACCACAGAATAGTCATGCCCATTTCATTTTCTTTAGCTTTCTTAATAAATTTCTATTTGTTTCCTTGATGTCACCAACTTAAACTTCAGAATCTCAGTAGGTTTACCCATATTTCAGCATGGAAAAACATCTAGCTATATAGATTTATGTAAGCCATTCTTTGTATAATTCACTGTCTCCTGAAATTTTGCAACCATAGCACAACAGCTGCATATTTAAACAGTAGAGGTGGTTTAACTAACAAGTAACAGAGTATTCTTGGGTCCAGATAAAACTAAAATTTCTTCATAAGTAGCTAGATAAGCTAGAAACTGCCGTAAATGAATTTCAAAGTAGTAAAAGCCTACCTGTTTATAACTATGGTCATATATATATATATATATATATATATATACATATAATGATATATATATATCATGCTTATTTTTTAATTTGAAAGATAAGCTTAAACTTCATTTTGAAATGATAATTATGAGCCAGTTTTAGAAAGTCTTACATTTGAAGATCCATAAAAGATGTCTTCTACAATCACTTTTCTATAAATAACAACATGTTTCTAAGAAATCTTAAAATCAGACTACTCTCAATAGAAAACTGATGTTTTTCTCCAATAGTCTCTACTTCTGAGTCTATTTGAAAAGTTGGTCAAAGACAGCAGCCATGTGCGTATGTATGGTTTTGATTCCATCTATACTCCTGCCCTAATTCCTGTGGCTTGGACCCATTCCAGATACTTTGCCTTACTGTGGTTTGTACGAGATATCCTTTCCTGATTCACGGCATTCCCCTGATTGACAAACAGATTTAGATACGAAAACAAACAGTTACCTGGCTATAATTGGTTTCTAACAGCTGCACTGTTGTAGTATTTCTAAACCATGGTTTAGAAAGTGCCTCCTAGAGAAGCTTCCTGTTGTGTTCAGAAGAGTATGTGTGTATGTTATTGTTTGCTTTTATTTATTTATTTATTTTTTTGATCGTTTGATTTTAACCATTTAGGAGTCTTTATTTTCCACCAAGATATTCAGTAACTTTGGTATACACATGATTTATACATTCTATGAACTGAAATTTATATTCTTATTTTTTTACCCTCCACAAATTAAATTTAAAAAATACACTGGATTTTAACTTTCTAAACTGATGTGCCCTTTAACTGAATTCAGAATAGTCTACAAAACAAAAGGGTCAGTTTTTCTGCTCTGTGCACATGAAACAATACTACTTCACTGACGGATTAAAATATTAGACTAGGGTAATAAACTTCTACTACATTTTTAGTAGACTGTCTCATAAGGTCAATTGAATTATGTGAAATATATCAAATTATTTGCAATACAAGCTGCTACTTACATACCACAAACAATTGCAACTCCTTCAACATATCAGAATAAGAGGCTGGGACTTTGCATTTTAAAATTCCTGTGGAAATCAAATGTATTTTAAGGTTCAGCTCTGATTATTTAATCAGACAACTTGCATTTTGCCCTGGCTAATTTTGAAGGCTGATAATATTTTACTCATAAAAATAATTGTGCACCTGTTGTGATAGAAGCCTAGTTAAACAAATGTTAATAGGAATGTAACTCTTCACTTTAAGAATAAAAATACAGGTCTCTCCTTACTATTATATGAAGAAACGTAATTTTTAAAGCCTTGGAATAGATTTCACTTTAAATCTCATCTCTTCCACAGCCCTAGAGGGATATTTTAGAATATTATTAAAGCACATATAATGAATAGTTGCATCTTAACTTGAAAAGGAATACCAGTTGATGTCTACTGAACAAAACAGATATGGAGTTCCTCCTTCCCATTTAATACTTGTGTTCTTCTGCCTTATTCTATTCCCGACAAAACCATTTTAATGATATTGAATCATTTCTGTGAAAAATGTGTACTTTTCTTACTAGCTATGATCAAAGGAGAAAATATAAAATAGGCCTACAAAAGCTATACCCTTCTTGCACTCTTCTCATTTTCTGACCCTTTCAGCAGTACAGATGATTTTCAGTACCCAAATTCTCTGAGCTTTAAAAAATGTTGGGTGCTCCTGGAAGAGAAAGATTCAGATCTCTTCTCTGTGGTTTCTATCACTTTGTACAAACTTTCTAAGAGCCACCAACTTCTCTCTATTCAATCCATTTCCAGGTGTAATCAACTAATAAGTACTGAAAACAGGCTTGAGGAAAAATAGTTTTTCTGAAATTAAACTGTGACAGGCTGGGACCTGGGACCCTTTGCTGGAGTGCTGGAGTACTTGCCCCTGCATAAACCTCTCTTCCAGCCACAAAATACAAAGAAACTATCAGTTCAGTTCAGTCTCTCAGTCATGTCTGACTCTTTGCGCCCCCGTGGACTGCAGCATGCCAGGCTTCCCTGTCCGTCACCAACACCCGGAGCTTACTCAAACTGATGTCCATAGACTCAGTGATGTCATCCAACCATCTCATCTTCTGTCTTCCCCTTCTCTTCCTGCCTTTAATCTTTCCCAGCATTAGGGTCTTTTCAAATGAGTCAGTTCTTCATATCAGGTGGCCAAAGTATTGGCGTTTCAGCTTCAGCATCAGTCCTGCCAATGAATATTCAGGACTGATTTCATTTAGGATGGACTGGTTGGATCTCCTTGCAGTCCAAGGGACTCTCAAGAGTCTTCTCCAACACCACAGTTCAAAAGCATCAATTCTTTGGCTCTCAGCTTTCTTTATAGTCCAACTCTCACATCCATCCATGACTACTGGAAAAACCATAGCTTTGACTAGATGGATGTCGTTACTTTACTTTGTCAGCAAAGTAACGTCTCTGTTTTTTAATATGCTGTCTAGGTTGGTCATAGCTTTTCTTCCAAGGAGCAAGTGTCTTTTAATTTCATGGCTGCAGTCACCATCTGCAGTGATTTTGGAGCCCCCAAAATATAGAAACTATAAGGGACTAAAAACAACTGCAATCATGCACAGTTGGGGCAAATTATGGACAAAAAGATACAAAAGGCCAAAAAACTCAACAGCCACTTCTGAAGAGCTCAGAGTAAAAAACAGGGCACTGGGAGCAAAAGCAGGGTCTGGGCATGCGCCTGAACACACCACCACAAGACAGGTGGGTAAAATACCTAAGCCACTCCTCTGGTCCAGACACCTGGACACATATCCTATCCTTATCCCATATAAGGAACAAGTTCACCCTGCCTTAGGGAGCGGGCGAGCAAGAGAACCCGCTCCCTGTTCTCCTTTCCTGCTCCTGCAGCAGGGGCCCCAATAAAACCTTGCCTGAATTTCTAGTCTGGCCTCTAGTCAGTTTCTATCAGTTGAGGAAGGCCAAGAAACTTGGTCAGCAAGAAAACTAGCTAAATTGTGAACTCGACTATAAACGTCTTTTGTTGACTTTTGTAAGACTGTAGGCTTTCAACTGGCCCTGCCCATTTGTGTTTATACTTAGAAGGTACTGAGGTAATTTTATTCAAAATTATCTAAACTTTTGAATCCTATCCTTTAGAATGTTGGGTTCATTCTAATTTTATTTTGGTTAGTGAAATACAAGTTTACAAGCAGAATACAGAAAATGTGTGCTCTTTTTAAATAACCTAAATTCTCTGTAGTTTCCTTTTTCAATAGTTTAATGCAGATATTTGGATTGAAGGGAAATCACAAATAAACAGAATAATTGCATCAAATTTCCTCAGTGCCTTAAATATGCACTCAGTGGTAATTATCAACAGTAGCAACACATTTTAAAATGTAGAGAATAATGAACAATTTATGCCTATTTCAAGGGTCTCATTCATAAAAACACCATTTGGATGTAAATACACACATTTTCTTAAATGGTTAGCCTTACAATATTTTTTCTTATTTCAGACAAATGACCTAAATAGTAAGTATGTGGGAGATCTAGTACTATGGGCCAGTTCTTAATGTGGCACACATATCTCAGAAGTATTTGCTGAAAAGCTGATTCTAGAGGAAAGAAATATCCAGGATGCACCCTGGTACCCATGGTGCTAGGCACAGAACATTTCTGGGCCTATACACAGCACTGAGATTAATTACTATTCCATAAATTTTTCTTTTAAGAATCAACTGTATATAAATATTATTACAAATGTGTTTTTAAATTATATCATTTATTCAGATAAAAAAGCCTAAAGTAAAATACAGCAAATTAAAAAAAATGATATATATAACTTTAAAATCTTTTTTATGTTTACTAAAAACCTTAAGTATAACTTTTAATTATAAAATAATGAATTCATATTATTAAAATCTCATTTATCATACATATTACACACAAAAAATATTTCACAGCAACTGTATGTCTGGAAATGATACATGAGACAAACCCATTTTAACAGCAAGACCTCTCTAAGTTTCAGCTATCACTATAATAATATGCCAGAACTAAAATTATATGAAAAAAATTTCTTAAAATTCTGGAAAACAGAATTTGAATTGTACTTAAATAAGGTGATTCAAGATTACTACAAGGATTTGAGAAGCCTATGGTAGTTAAAAGATCTGTAAGACGGGAATGAAGCTGACTAGGCCTGACCTCACTAAAAAGTTAAGCTAATTATTAATAAAGTGAATATATTTGAACAAACGCTGGCAATGTGAATTGTACGTTTAAACTTGACAGGGGTGATAATACTGATTTCTCGGACTGTTAGAACTTCTTAATTTTATAGATATCAAATCATTTCCTATGAAATAATTTGTGCTTCAAGAGGTAATATATGGGGACTTCCCTGATGGTCTACTGGTTAAGAATTCACAGGGAACACTGGTTCAATTCCTGGTCAAGAAACTAAGATCCCACACGCCACAGAGCAACTAAGCTGACGCACCACATCTACAGAGTCCATGTGCTACAAGGAAAGATACTGCATGATGCAATGAAGATCCCACGTGCTGCAACTCAGACACAATGTAGACAAATATTTTTTAAAACTTAAAAAAAAAGAGGTGATAAATATTTCTAGGTACTAATGGGTGGCACAAAAGCAAACATTCTTATTCCTACTGTCAAACTACTATTTATAGAGGACAATTTTATCAATCACTTTGCAATCACTGACAATAATTCTGAAAAGCAAGTATTTTTTTCTACTTTATACATTAGAAAGGTGAGAGTAAAATAGTGTAAATAAATTGCTCAGTTTATGCCACAATTCAAACTCACTTCTGATTAACTCCACACTCTGTATTTATTATGCCACAATTTGAGTTTCAAGGAGTAAAGCAACTCACTCCTTTAAGCCAGTAACTTCATCTAGTATTTTTTTACATCAAGTTTTATTTATTTATTTATATTTGGCTGTGCTGGGTCTTTGTTGCTACAAGGGTTTTTCTCTAGTTGAGCACGTGGGAGCTACTCTCGAGTTGCAATGCGTGGACTTCTCATTGCTGTGGTTTCTCTTGCTGCAGAGCATGGGCGCTGTGTAGTTGCGGCTTCAGTAGTTGCGGCATGGGCTTAAGTAGTTGTGGCATTTGGGCCCAGTAGTTGCAGCTCCTGGGCTCCAGAGCACAGGCTCAGTAGCTGAGGCGCACAGGTGTAGTTGCTCCATGGCATATGGGAACTTCCCAGATCAGGGATCAAACCAATGTCTCCCGCATTGGCAGGTAGATTCTTTACTACTGAGCCACCAGGGAACCCCCATCATTTACTGTCTTCATAGAAACTTTGAACTCTTAGATGTGACTAATTTGCTTTGTAGTTATTAATGACAAATTAATTTATTATCAAGGTAAATATATGCCAGTCTATTTTAAGGTTCTAGTCCAGTGGTTCTTAAAATGTGATTCTTGAACTCCTTGGAATCCCAGAGTTGACACCTGAGAGCAATACTGCTTTCATAATAATAGTAAGGCATCATATTGCATGTTATACTATTGACATTTGCACTAATGATGCAAATGAAGTAGTGGGGAAAAAATTGAAGGTCCTCTAGCATGAATCAAATGGGCCTAATTCTACTATAGACATTGTATTCTTTACCACTATGCACTTATAGTAAAAAAGCGCAAAAAGTTCAGTTTCAATTAATAATTTCCTTGATGAAACAAAAAAAAAACAATTTTATTAAATAATCACTTTTAAGTACTCATACTTAAAATATTCTATGCGATGAAATGGGAAGCATTCTGCTGTTTATTGTATGTAAGCATATAATGTAGATCATCCCTGGTAGCTCAGACAGTAAAGCGTCTGCCAGTAAAGCGTCAGACAGTAAAGCGTCACAAAGCAACTTCACTTTCACTTTCAAGCATATAACAGTTCAAGATTCTAAATCAGGTGCAGGGCTTCCTTGGTAGCTCAGAGATTATAAGCGTCTGCCTGCAATGCGGGAGACCCGGGTTCGATCCCTGGGTTGGGAAGATTTCCCTGGAGAAGGAAATGGCAACCCACTCCGGTATTCTTGCCTGGAGAATCCCATGGACGGAGGAACCTGGTGGGCTACAGTCCACAGAGTCGCAAAGAATCGGACACAACTGAGCGACTTCACTTCACTTCAATAGGTCAAGAAAAATGACTTATGCTATTGCTTGACTCGTAAGCTGACATTTTCGTATCTTTTACACAAAGCACAAATTTTATTTGAAAGAACAACTAATAGACAAAATATCATTTTTGTACTTCAATATTTGGCAAGTAAGCCTGCCACTTCCAGAAAAACAACTGAAAGTATTGGTGAAAACAATGCAGTTTGAACTTTAAAGGGAAAATTAAAATTGTGAAAACTTTTATCTGCCATCATTAGCATGACAGTCTCCAAAGACTTAAAAGATTTTCTGATAAGGTTAGTGGTGATACTAATAAATGTGATTTTTTGATAGTGCATGATGAAATGTGCCAAAATCTGCATACTCAGTAAAACAATGTAATCTAAAAAGCTGTTACAAAATCGTGCATGGAGTAAAAGATTCATTCGAAGGTCAAATTGGACCAATGGATTTTAAATGTAAAAGTTGAACTGAAATGGTTTTAGATCCTACATTGAAATGGTTTTAGATCCTATTGGACCTAATTTCTAATAAATTACCATTTATGAAATTTTGTGTGATTAGAAGAAAATTCACAATTATATGAAAAGGCTATAAGACATTTTCTCCCTCTTCATATACTCACAGTACACATCACAACAGATTGAGTACAAAAGCAGATATGGTTTAATTCCTATTAAACCATACACTAAAGAGATTTACCAAAATAAAAAGCAATGCTACTCTTCTCACTAAATTACTTCAATTTTATGAAATGTATTTTTATTAAAAAATCTTTATGGTGACATGTAACAGGTATACTATTATAACTTGTAAATGAATTAATAAATATTTATTAAAACTTATCAGGTTTAACTTCTAACACAGTAAGTATTAATAGATATGTCACACAGATAAAAAGATTTTTAGAGTCCTCAATACATTTTAAGAGTTCTGAGAACAAAAATTTTTAGACCTATAGTTTACTATTCTACCAATAAATATTTACTGTTTCAAGTACTAAATTATGCTAATTGTTGTTGATAAGGGTTGTTGCCTACCTATAGCATTTATTGATTCCCAACTACATGCCACTCTAAACACATTTTATCTCTAATTCTCTCAAAAAATAGAAATTTAGTAGGTAATAAAATCAATATCCTTTTGTACAAATACTGAAACTAATTCCTTCCATTTTTTTAATTCAAGACTTACTTTCAGTCTTTTTTAAAAATTAGTCCTTATTGGAAAAGCAATGCCTACACATGGCTTAAAGAAGTAAAAAAAAAACAAAAAACAAACTTCAGTACAAACTGTACAGTCCAAATAAAAATTTCAGCCCCTGTGCCATAGCACACACTACCCTCTACATAGTCAACCTCTGTTAAGGGTTTAATAAATATCCTTCCAGCAATTTTCTGTGCATGGGCTTCCCTGGTGGCTCAGAGGTTAAAGCGTCTGCCCGCAATGCGGGAGACGTGGGTTCGATACCTGGGCTGGGAAGATCCCCTGGAGAAGGAAATGGCAACCCACTCCAGTATTCTTGCTTGGAGAACCCATGGACGGAGGAGCCTGGTGGGCTACTAGTCCACGCAAAGAGTTGGACACGACTGAGCAACTTCACTTTCACTTTCAATTTTTTACATAAATTATATCATACATATGCTCTCCTCACTCTTAACAGTTCCAGAGTTCCTCACTCTTAATATTTCCAGAGATATTGTCCTTATTAAGCCAAAGAATAATTCAGGTAATATAGAGAAGCTGTGCCTCTAAATAAGTGACCCCATTCCTCCCATTATATTGCAAAATAAGTCAAACTTAACTTTATGTCTATAAGATATTTTCACTTTTCACTCAGCTTTGCTTACCTCTTTATTGAGATAATATGCTACTAAAAATGGAACTAAATTCACCAACCAAAATGTTGTGAAATCAATATTCCAGGATATAAGATAAATTTCTTTCAATATGCCCCAATACATTTCATTCCCAGATTCCTATAGCTTTGCTGTTACCCTGCCATCTCTTATTCCACTAAGAGTCAAATTCCAATCTACAGGTGTGTATTAACACATGTACTTATGCATGTATGGATAGAAGTTAAAATCTATTTTTAATTCTGGATTTGTGCACTAAGACTGAAATAGAAACATTTGTTTTCAAAGAATATGAACTACTTTGATAAAGGTTCTACCATAAGCCTAAATCTAACACACATCATTAAAGCTCCAGTGTTTTCACTAATTCCACACAGGAGGATTACAGATGTCCTGCTAGCTACCATTTCCTGGTAAGCAGTCTGAATGGCTTCCAGGAAATTGCTAATGACCTTCATTTTACTTAAAATCTAGGCTGCAATTAGTAATAGTTTTTCTTCTCCATGCTGGTTATAATGTTTATTTTCATCACAGCAATCAGGAAGAAAAAAGTGAAATGTCTTGTTTTTGAATTATATCAAAATGTGTTCTCTTTTATTTCGATATGTCACCAAATAGACTAATACATATTTAATGTAATCATAATTGTGTAAGAATACTTTGGATCTTTTTTCCTTCTAACCAATTTTGCCTCCTTTCTCACTCTAGGCTGTATCTATTGCTAAAATTAGCCTTTTTAAAATGGAATCAATAGGAATATTTTATAATTGGTGACTATTTTTACATGTAAGACTATTTTATAATGAATTTTTTTAAACCAGATGTGATTTTAAGGTAAAATTTTATGCTTTAATTATAATAATTAACTACTAAAAACAGAAGTTTCAGATTTTTATTCAGTGAATTTAAAATATGATTACATGGTCAATATAATAATAACAAAGAACAATTTTAGCCAGTGCTATATTTATAGTCAGAACCTGTTATTAAACTTCAATATTTTCTTTTAAGTAAACATTGATTTCTATAATTAGATTCATCTGATCTTTTCCCCAACATATCGATTTCTTTAAATCCCAACAGTTAACAATGATTCTAATGTATCATAATACTCTAGGCCTTAATCATATAGTAGCAATTTTTGCCAGTAGCTTTTGTTTGAATTTTAATCAAGAAGATTTTGTGTCTCCAACCCCAAGTTGGGGGGAGGTTTTAATTGCTTGCATGTATATCACACAAACATCAAAAGAAGTAAAAGATGTTTATAACAGAGAGAACAAAGGAGAGCTTTGAAATATCTATATTCATGCTAAGTGGTATAATTTCTAAAAATGGGTATTGTTGTGTTATAACGCATATATATCTGTAAACTAGCCACGGTGTGCATTTATTAGTAGTAAAAGGGATTCATGAGTCCTGCAATAATATTGATTACAAGATGACCAAAAGAATATGTGAAATAAGATAAACATGCTATTTAGGGGAAATTAAGATTTCACCTTAGTAATTTACTATGTGATTTTAGGGAAGTCACTTTTCTGGATATTGGAGTCCCTATAATGGAAAATAAGAAGTTTGAATTACATAATATACAAAGCTCCTTCAAGTTATTTTTGGAAATTCTATGATTCTAGATATTACTCTGAATTTCTTCAATTACACAGATTTATACAGAAAATAGTGATGCTCTACTACATTATTTCATACAAATCAATGAGAAAATTACATGTGCTTTAAATCTCTTTCACAAGCTGGTCTCTAGAACAATATAGCAATTGTCTTAGAAATAACAATTTAAATTTTTCAAAATATATGAAACCTATACATTATTATTGTTTCAACCTTTTTTCCTAAAGAGACAACAAAAATCACTAGGTATGTGAACACAGCTGATATTATTAGAGTTGAAAAATGGCAGATGATTCACCTCTAAATGCATCCAGATTTTTTAAGTTCCCTCAGATGAAGAAACTGCTGTAAATTTGTAAATGGAAATTCAAGAAAAACTCATTTATAAATGAATATGTAAAATGTATGGTCACAGCTTTTCAAAAACCATTCTAGTCCTTCTGTGATTGCCTACAACAGAAAATACCAGTAACTATGAATTGCTATTCTTAAAAACACAGAGTACTCTGTATAAAGGGCAATGCGTGCAATAAGCAATCAGAGTACTTAGATATACTTTGGGCCCTTACTATAAAGTGAACAAACTAGCAGAGAGAATTGGCATTTAAGATAGTAACCTGTGACATAGAAACTAATTCTATTGGAATGATGTTATATTCATTCTGACCCTTTGGTGATAATAGCACTGCTTAAGTTACTTCAAGAATAACCTACACTATTTGATCTTCAAAGATCTATGCGCCGAAAGAAACCATGACTTTTGTATTCCTGCAGTCTCCTCTAAAAATTTATGTTTGCAATCAAAACTAAAAATGAAACCTGGCTCTTAGTGGCACATAGTAGCAAAATTATAATAAGCTCACATTTTTAATTCAGTATATGCACGAAGCACAATTGTAATATACCTGCACCATTTGATACAACAGTTCCTAATTTTACTTCTCTTAGTAAAAACCCTAGTGAAGTAACAGTGAGTAATGCTTAAAGTTTTTAATATTAAAGTATGGAAACAGTATTTAGCCTCCAGAACAAATCTCTTAAACATTTTAGTTGAATAACTATAGAAGTAATTGAGTTTCAAAACATAACCTTAAAAACATTGGGAATCATTTGTAGAATTTTTCATCTAAAAGCATTTGTTTAATCACTTTTTTTCCCTAGCAGAAAGACACTGTCATTTTTTTCTAAGCATCAGGAGAGTGTACCTATAAGCACATCTGCCTTAACCCCTAAATGTAAATATTTAAATGATTAATCATAAATGACCAAGGAAGGAAGGAAAACACTATTTTCCTTATTTGATTCATATCACATAATTATTTTTTTCTCTCTATCATCTGTGTGTTTGACAAACAGTTTGTGCTAACTCAAATAACCAACATTACTGCTTCTCTGGCACACTGCCCAGGGAGGCGCCTTCACACCAAGGAGGATATGCCAGCCACAGTATAGAGGGGAATGTGTGTAAAAGAAGGAGACTGGCTAAGATTCTCCTATACAAACCACAGAAGGCTAGATTCATGCATAGAAACAAGGTGAATTCTAATGATCTAGACATCATTTAGTATACCATCTTTGCATTTAGAAATGTTTCATCATCGTAAATGTCCTGCCATCCTTACTCTTTTGGTACAACTCAAACAAGCATACATACAAATGGGTCATGAACCTTACCACTATTTTTATTTCACCTTGTATCCTTTATTGTATTGTTCCCCTCTCTCTTATTTAGATTTAGATCAAGATAGATGATTCCATAGAGGTTCTTTTGCCAAAGATGGCAGAGTAGAGAGACCTTAGCCTCACCTCCTCTCAGAGGTACACCAAAATTACAACTATTTACATAATTATTTGATTGGAACCTACCTGAAAAGTTCTTCTACAGCTAAATTTGTGTAGAAGGAACCACAACAAGATGGGTAGGAGGAACAGAGTTATAGTATAGTCAAGACCCATACCCCTGGGTGGGTGACTCATAAACAGGAGAATAATTACAGTTTCAGAGGTTTTCTACAAAGAAAGAGGGTTCTGAGTCCTACATTGGCTTCCTGGCACAAGAGTCCTGCACTGGGAAGAAAAACCCTCAGAATATTTGAGTTTGAAGCCCAGCAGGGCTTACTTCCACAAGACTCAGAAGGTTGTGGAAACAGGCTCCACTCTTACAGGGTACACACAAAATCTAACATGTTCTGGGATCCGGCCCCAATCCACCAAGAGAAAGGTTGCCTTAAGACGCTGTGAGCCCACAGCTGCCCCTGGACACATCCCTGCCCATCAGATGGCTGAGGACCTACCTCCACATACTGGTACATGTGCACTAGAGCCAGATCCCCATGGCCTCATAGAGATCCCAGGACCCGGTTGCAGCCACCAGTGAATAGGTACCAGCACCAGAATTCCCTGGGTCCAGGCCCCACCCATTAGCAAACCTGTGGACTTCCCTGGTGGCTCAGATGGTAAAGCATCTGCCTACAATGTGGGAGACTTGAGTTCGATTCCTGGGTCAGGAAGATCCCCTGGAGAAGGAAATGGCAACCCACTCCAGTATTCTTGCCTGGAGAATCCCATGGATGGAGGAGCCTGGTAGGCTACAGTCCATAGGGCGCAAAGAGTTGGACACAACTGAGTGACTTCACTTTCTAATCATAGGATCAAGCTTCAGCCACCATCCAGTGGAAAACTGCAGCTCCTAGCCTGATATGGCAAGACCCAGCCTACCCTCAGCAGGTCAACAAGCTACAGGACACCTTGGACCTCTCAGCCAGCTGTCTCTGGAACCAGCTCCATTCACCAATGGTTCTACACCAGCTCAGGACCCCTGGGCTCTGCAGCCAGACTCCAGGACCTGGCTCTTCCTGACAGTAGGTTGATGCTAGCCTCAGGACCTGGCTTCAGTCAATAGTGGATAGGCCCCAGGTACTGCCACAGGATCTCCTGGACCCCAATTCTACCCCGAGGGTTTTGTAGCCAGCCACCTTGTGACCCAGCCTCACAAATCAGTGGTGGGCAGCCTTCATCTGACAACCAAATGGACTGGGGACAAGCCATGCCTAAAAGAAGCAGCCTACCACAACAGAATGACCCAAGAAGCACACACAGGGGTTGAGCACACACTCCTAGTGACTAGAGGGAAATGTACTGCTTGGAGCATTGAATGTCTCCTACAAAAGGCCACTTCTGCAAGGCTAGGAAAAGTAACCAACCTAACAGATATATAGAAATGAAAACAACAAGTTAAGAAAAGTGAGGTAGCAGAAGAATAAGTTCCAAATGAAGAAGCATGTAAAAACCGCAGAAGAACTAAGTGAAGTGGAGAAAGGCAATTTACCTTAGAAAGAGCTCAGGGTAATGATCATAAAGATGATCAAAGGGCTCAGGAGAAAAATAAATGAACATAGCAGGAAGTTAGAAGTCTTGAACAAAAAGAAAATACAAAGAAATCAACTGAGTAAAGATGAAGAATACAACAACTGAAATGAAAAATACATAAGAAGGAATCAATAGTAGAATAAATGACACAGAGAAATGAATCAGCAAGCTGGAAGACAGAATACTGGAAATCACTGAAGCAGAACAGAAAAAAGAATTTAAAATGAGGGCAATTTAAGAGACCTCTGAAACAACATCAAAAGTACCAACATTACATTATAGGGGTCCCAAAAAGAGAGGAGAGAGAGAAAGGGGCAGGTAACATACATGAAGACATAACAGCTGAAAAGTTCCCTAACCTGGAACAGGAAATAGATATCCAAATCCAAGAAATATTAAGAGTCCCAAGGAGGACTAGACCAAGACAAAATGCAATTAAAATCGCAAAAATTAAAGAATATTAATAGTAGCAAGAGAAAAGCAACAAGTTATACATAATGAAAATTGCATAAGGCTATCAGCTGACATTTTGGCAGAAAGTGCAGTCCAGAAGGCACAATATAATCATATAAACTGATAAAAGAAAAAAAAAACTTACAACCAAGAGTACTCCTTATTCAGCAAGGCTCTCATTCAGATTTGATGGAGACATCAAAATTTTTAGACAAGCAAAAGCTAAAAGAGCACTACCACAATAGCTTTACAAGAAATATTCATGGGATTTCTCTAAGTGAAAAAGAAGAGGCCACTACTAGAAACATAAAATTTACAAAAGGAAAATGCTCATTGGTAAAGGCAAATACACCCTGAAGGTAGTTTATCAACCATGTACAAAGTTAGTAGGAAGGCTAATAAACAAAAGTGCTAAAATCATCTATATTCACAACCATTTAAGGGATACACAAAAAAACCAGTAGAGGTAAAATATGATGTCAAAAAAAGCAATGGGGGTGGGGGAGAGTAAAAAATACAGGATTGTTAGAATGCATTTAAAATTAAGAGATCAGATTATATATATATAATTATATACAAACCTCATGGTAACCCCAAACCAAAAATCTATAATACACACACAAAAAAGAGAAAGGTATCCAAACAATACTAAACATAGGGGTCAAATCACAAAGAGAACAAAAGAAGAAAGGAATCAAAAAGAACTACAAAACAATCCTAAAACAATTAACAAAATGGCAAAAAGCATACACATATCAATAACTACTTTATGTATAATTTGACTATCTTCTCCAATCAAAAGACATAGAGTGACTGAAAGGATACAAAAAAAAAAAGTTCTATATATATGCTGCCTATAAGACATTTACTTTAGATCTAAGGACACACACAGATTGAAAGAGGATGGAAAAGGGTATTCCATGCAAATGGAAATCAAAAGAAAGACAGGGTGGCAATATTTACACTATACAAAATAGACTTTAGAACAAAGACTATTACAAGAGACAAATAAAGACGTTGCATAATGATCAAGGGATTAACCCAAGATGATACAACAATTGTAAATATCATCTAAACACATAAAGCAAATTAATAGACATAAAGGGAGAAATTGACATTAACCCAATAACAGTAGGGGACTTTAACATTCCACTTACATCATTGCCACATCTTTCAGGCAGATAATGAATAAGGAAACATTGGTTTAAAATGACACATTAGATGAGATAGACATAACACATATATATAGAATATTGTATCAAAAAGCAGCAGAGTACACATTCTTTTCAAGTGCAAATGAAATATTCTCCAGAATAGATCACACGCTAGGCCAAAAAACAAGTATCTCTAAATTTAAAATTTAACTAATTTGAAAACATATCAAGCACCTTTTCTGACCACAACACTATGAGACTAGAAATCAACAACAAGGGGGAAAAAAAAAACTGCAGAAATAAAAAACATGTGGAGACTAAACAGTATGTTACTAAACAACCAATGGATCACTGAAGAACTCAAAAGAAGAAATAAAAATGTACTGGGAGACAAATTAAAAAAAAAAAAAGCAACAATTCAAACTCGATGTGATGTAGCAAAAGAGTTTTAAGAGGGAAGTTTATAGCCAATACAAGCTTACTTCAGGAAATAAGAAAAAGCTCAAATAAACAACCTAACTTTAGACCTAAAGGAACTAGAAAAAGAAGAAAAGACAAAACTTAAAGTTAGTAAAAGGAAATAAATCATAATCATCAGAGCAGAAATAAATAAAATAGAGACTAACAAAGCAATAGGATAGATCAATAAAACTAAGTGCTGGTTCTTCGAAAAGAAACAAATTCAATAAACCTTTAGCTAGACTCACAAAGAAAAAAAGAAAGAAAGAAGGACACATAAGTAAAATCAGAAATGAAAAATGAAGGGTTATAATAGACACCACAAGAATACAAAGGATCGTAAGAGACGATTATGAACAACTATATGCCAATAAAAGGACAACCAAGAAAAAAATCAACAAATTTGCAGAAATATATTGTTTCCCAGGATTGAACCAGGAAGAAAGAAAATATGAGCAGACCAATTACCAGTAATGTTATTGAATCAATACTTAAAAAAAAAAACAAAACACTCCCAACAAGCAAAAATCCAGGACCAGATGGCTTCACAGGTGAATTCTACCACATGTTTAGAGAACACTTAGCATCTATCCTTCTGAAGCTATTTCAAAAAATTGCAGAAGAATCACTTTTGTGAGGCCAATATCACCCTCATACCAAAACCAGGCAAAGATATCACACACACAAAAATTAAAAGTTAGTATCACTGGTAAATCTAGATACAAAAATCCTAAACAAATTATTAGCTAACCAAACCCAACAATATATTAAAAGGATCACACACCATGATCAAGTGGATTTATCCCAGGGATGCAAGCATTGCTTGATATCTGAAAGTCAATCCATGTGATATACCACATTAACAAATTGAAGAATAAAAATTATAAGGTCATCTCAACAGATACAGAAAAGGTTTTCACAAAATTCAACATCCATGTATTTTTTAAAAATGGATGTTGAATTTTCCAGAAAGTGGAGAACATACCTCAACATAGTAAAGGCCATATATGATCATCCCACAGATAACATCATGCTTAACAGTGAAAAACTGAAAGCATTTCTTCTGAGATTAGGAGTAAGAAAAGGATGTCCACTCTTGCCACTTTTATTCAACATAGTATGGAAAGTCTTAGCTCTAGCTAACCAGAAAAGAAAAATAAATAAATAAAATAAAAGGGACAAAAATTAGAAAAGAGCTCTGTTTATATATGACATGATACACGCACACTACATGTGTGCATGCATGCTAAGTGGCTTCAATCGTGTCCAACTGCGTGATCCTATGGACTGCAGCCTGCCAGGCTCCTCTGTCCATGGGATTATCCAGGCAAGAATACTGGAATGGATTGCCATACCCGCTCCAGCAGATCTTTCTAACTGAGGGATCGAAACCACATCACTTATATCTCCTGCATTGGCAGGCAGGTTCTTTACCACTAGTACCACCTGGGAAGCTCATGATACTATGCATTGAAAATACTATACATTGAAAATCCACTAGAAAACTACTAGAGCTCATCAGTGAATATCATAAAGTTGATGGATACAAAATTAATACAAAGAAATCTGTTGCATTTCTATAAACTAATAAGAGCTAGCAGAAAGAGAAATTAAAGAAACAATCCCATTGATAATTGCATCAGAAAGAATAAATTACCTAAGAAGAAACATCTAAGAGGTAAAACACATATACTTGGAAACCTATAAGATACTAATAAAAGAAATAAACGATTATATCATGTTCACTTTTGGAAAAATTAATTTTATTAAAATGACCATACTATCCATACAATCTAAAGATTTAATAGAATCCTTATCAAATTACAAATGGTATTTTTCACAGAACTGAAAAGATTCGAAAATGTGTGTGAAAATACAAAATACAACAGACAAAATAGTCTTACAAAAGAAGAACACAACTAGAGATATTACTCTCCCTAATTTCAAACTATAATATAAAGCTACAGTAACCAAAACAATATAGTACAAAAACAGACACATAGATCAATGGAATAGAATATAGAGTCCAGAAATAAACTTACACACTTACAGTTAACTAATCTATGATGAAGGATACAAAACTATACAATAGAGAAAAGACAGTCTCTTCAATAAGTAGTGCTGGGAAAATTGGACAGCTACATGTAAAACAGTGAAATTAGAACATTTTCTCATACTATATAAAAAATAAACTCAAAATGAATTAAAGACTTAAATGTAAGGTAGGTAGGTTTAGTCGCTAATTTGTGTCCAACTCTTGTGATCCCATGGACTGTAGCGTGTGAGGCTCCTCTATCCATGGGATTTCCCATGCAGTAATACTGGAGAGGGTTGCCATTTCCTTCTCCAGAGGATCTTCCCAACCCAAGGATCTAACCTGGCTCTCCTGCAATGCAAGCAGACTCTTTATGGACTGAGCTATCAGAGAAGCCCCAGAAATCATAAAACTCCTAGAAGAAAAAATATGAAAAACATTCTTTGACATAAACTATAGCAATATATTTTGAGTCTGTCTCCTAAGGCAAAGGAATCAAAAAGCAAAAATAAACAAATGAGACCTAATTTAAACTTCAAAGTTTTGCACAGCAAAGGAAACCATCACAACATGAAAAGACAATCTACTGAATGGGAGCAAATATTTGCAAATGATATCACTGATGAGTTAATATTTAAAATGTACATATAGCTGATGCAACTCAATATCAAAGAAACCAATCACCCAATTAAAAAATGGGCAGAAGGTGTGAAAGTGTAAGTCTCTCAGTCGTGTCCAGCTCTTTGCAACACCATGGACTGCAGCCCGCCAGACTTCTCTGTCCATGGAATTCTCCAGGCAAGAATACTGGAGTGGGTTGCCAATCCCTTCTCCAAAGGATCTTCCTGACCTAGGGTTGAACCCATGTCTCCCACACTGCAGACAGATTCTTTGCCATCTGAGCCACCAGAGGAGCTCAGGCAGAAGGCCTAAACAGACATTTTTCCAAAGAGGATAATACAGATGGCCAACAGGCACATGAAAAAATGCTCACCACTGCTAATCGTTGGAGAAATGCAAGAAGGCAAATCAAAATCATGAGGTATCATCTCACATCTGACAGAATGCCTGTCATCAAAAAGAACACAAATAACAAAGTCGGCAAGGATATGGAGAAAAAGAAACCCTTGCTCACTGTTGGTAAGAATGTAAATTGGTGCAATCATTCTAGAAAACACTAAGGAGGTTCTTCAAAATACTAAAAGCTAGAAATATTATATGATCCAGCAATTCTACTCCTGGGTATATATGCTAAGAAAATGAAAACATTAATTCAAAAAGATACATATACCCCAATTCATAGCAGCATTAATTATAAGAGTCAAGATATAGACACAACCTGAAAGTCCTTTTAACAGATAAATGGATAAAGAAGATGGAGTATGTATATATGGGATTCCTTGATAGCTCAGATGATGAAGAATTCACCTGCAATGCAGGTGACTGCATTGCATTCAGGTGACTGAAACCATGGTTCAGTCCTTGGGTTAGGAAGATATCTTAGAGAAACGAATGGTTACCCACTCCAGTATCCTTCAAAATTCAGGTTTAAATTGAAGAAAGTAGGGAAAAACACTAGACCTATTAGATATGACCTAAATCAAATCCCTCATGATTATACACTGGAGATGACAAATAGATTCAAGAGATTAGGATCTAATCTAATTGGTAGACAGAATGCAGAAGAACTATGGACAGAGGTTCATAACATTGTACAGGAAGTGGTGACCAAAACCAAGGAAAAGAAATGCAAGAAGGCAAAGTGGTTGTCTGAGCCTTACAAATAGCTGAGAAAAGAAAGACAAAGGAGAAAGGAAGAGATATACCCAACTGAATGCAGAGTTCCAGAGAATAGCAAGGAGACATAAGAAAGCCTTCTTAAGTGAACAATGCAAAGAAAGATAGGAAAACAATAGAATGAGAAAGATCGGAGATCTCTTCAAGAAAACTAGAGATACCAAGGTTACATTTCAAGCAAAGTTATGCACAAAAAGGACAGAAATGGAAAGGACCTAACAGAAGCAGAAGAGATTAAGAAGAGGTGCCAAGAACAGAGAAAAACTGTACCAAAAAGGATCTTAATGACCCAGATAACCACAACACTCACTTAAAATCAGACATGCTAGAGTGTGAGGTCAAGTGGACCTAAAGGGAACATTACTACTAAAAAGCTAGTGGAGGTGATGGAATTCCAGCTGAGCTATTTAAAATCCTAAAAGATGATGCTGTTACAGTGTTGCAGTCAATATGACAGTGAATTTGGAAAACTCAGCAGTTGCCACTGGACTGGGAAAGGTCAGTGTTCATTCCAATCCCAAAGAAAGACAATGCCAAAGAATGTTCAAAAACTACCATATAGTTGTGCTCATTTTACCTGATACAATTTCTTTGGAAGGAATGATGCTAAAGCTGAAACTCCAGTACTCTGGCCACCTCATGCGAAGAGTTAACTCATTGGAAAAGACTCTGATGCTGGGAGGGATTGGGGGCAGGAGGAGAAGGGGATGACAGAGGATGAGACGGCTGGATGGCATCACTGACTCGATGGACATGAGTCTGAGTGAACTCCAGGGGTTGGTCATGGACAGGGAGGCCTGGCATGCTGTGATTCATGGGGTCACAAAGAGTCAGACACGACTGAGTGACTGAACTGAACTACCTGCTAGGAAGGGAATGCCCCAAATCCTTCAAGCTAGGCTTCAACAGTACATGAATCAAGAACTTTCAAATGTACAAGTTGGATTTAGAAAAGAACCAGAGATCAAATTGCCAGCATATATTGGATCATAGGAAAAGCAAGAGGATTCCAGAAAAAATATCTACTTCTGCTTCATTGACTACACTAAAGCCTTTGACTGTGGATCACAATCAACTGTGGAAAATTCTTAAAGAGATAGGAATACCAGACCACCTTACCTGTCTCCTGCGAAGCATGTACACAGATCAAGAAGCAAAGGTTAGAATCAGTGAATGTAGCCATGAAATTAAAAGATGCTTGCTCCTTGGAAGAAAAGCTATGACAAACTTAGGCAGTATATTAAAAAGCAGAGACATCACTTTGCCAACAAATGTCTGTTTAGTCAAAGCTATGTTTTTTTCAGTAGTCATGTATCAATGTGACAGCTAGATCATGAAGTCTGAGTGCCAAAGATTTGATGCTTTCAAACTGTGGTGCTGGAGAAGACTCCTGAGAGTCCTTTGGACTGTAACGAGATCAAACCAGTCAATCTGAAAGGAAATCAATCCTGAATATTCAGTATAAGGACTGATGCTAAAGCTGACACTCCAGTACTTTGGCTACATGATGCAAAGAGCTGATTCACTGGAAAAGACTGATGCTGGGAAAGGTAGAGGGCAGGAGAAGAAGCAGGTGACAGAGGATGAGATGGTTGGATGGCATCATGGACTCAATGAACATGAGTCTGAGCAACCACAGAAGAGAATGAAGGACAGGGAAGCCTGGCATGCTGCAGTCTATGGACTCAAAGAGTCACTGAGCGACTGAACTGATGCAGAGTACATCATGTGAAATGCCAGGCTGCATAACTCAAGC
Source organism: Budorcas taxicolor (assembly GCF_023091745.1). NCBI lineage: Eukaryota > Metazoa > Chordata > Mammalia > Artiodactyla > Bovidae > Budorcas > Budorcas taxicolor. Next base: position 35,697,158 of record NC_068924.1, on the reverse strand, counting down.
TGGAATGAAGATTTCTGGGAGAAATATCAACAATCTCAAATATGAAGATGATACCATTCTAACAGCAGAAAGAGCTTCTTGATGAAAGTTAAAGAGGAGAGTAAAAAAGTTATCTAAACACTCCAACATTCAAGAAAACTAAGATCATGGCATCTGGTCCCATCACCTCATGTCAAACAGATAGGGAAAAAATGGAAACAGTGACAGATTTTATCTTCTTAGGCTCCAAAATCACTGTGGATGGTAACTGCAGCCCAAAATTAAATGACACTTACTCTTTGGAAAAAAAGCCATGACAAACCTAGACAGCATATTAAAAAGCAGATCTTTGCCGACAGAAGTCTTTATCATCAAAGCTATGGGTTTTCCAGTAGTCAGGTTCAGATGTGAGAGCTGGACCATAAAGAAAGCTGAGCACCAAAGAACTGATACTTTCAAATTGTGCTGAAGAAGACTCTTGAAGAGTCTCTTGGTCTGCAAAGAGATCAAACCAGTCAATTCTAAAGAAAATCAACCCTGAATATTCATTGGAAGGACTGATGCTGAAGCTCCAATACTTTGTCCACCTGAGGCAAGTTCAGTTCAGTCACTCAGTCGTGTCTGACTCTTTGCAACCCCATGGACTGCAGCATTCCAGGCCTCCCTATCCATCACCAACTCCCAGAGTTTACTCAAACTCATCCCCACTGAGTTGATGATGCCATCCAATCATCTCATCCTCTGTCGTCCCCTTCTCCTCCTGCCTTCAATCTTTCCGAGCATCAGGGTCTTTTCCAATGAGTCAGCTCTTTGCATCAGGTGGCCAAAGTATTGGAGTTTCAGCCTCAACATCAGTCCTTCCAATGAATATTCAGGACCTGATGCAAAGAGCCTACTCATTGGAAAAGACCCTATGCTGGAAAAGGTTGAAGGCAAAAGGAGAAGGGCAGCAGAGAATGAGATGGTTAGATAACATCACTGACTTTGAGCAAACTCGGATATAGTGAAGGACAGAAGAACTTAGCATGCTGCAGTCCATGGGGTGGTAGAAAGTCAGACATGACTTAGTGACTGAACAAAACAAATCAATAATTACCTTAAATGTCATTGCACTAAATTCTCCAATCAAAAGGTATAGCATGGTAGATAAGATTCTAAAAAAAAGAAAAGAGCCTATAATATGCTGCCTACAATACTTTAGGGCAAAGGACACACAAAGAATATAAAAACAGATTCTCACTTGCTAAGATGTTATCTATTCAATAGTTTTACATAGCCATCTTCCACAGAAAAGGATATACTTTTCAATTACACAATTAACAAAGGTAGTAAGAATAAAGAAAAACACAAACTAATCTCATTTACAAATACAGATGCAAAAATAACAACTGTAATATAAGCAAATAAAAGTATGAAGTACATTAAAACAACACTATGCCATGACTAATCAGTGTTTATTTCATTATTTAATTTGAGAAACAAAAACCAATAAGATATATCATAAACTAAAATGCAATTTATCATAGAAACTCCTAATAAAATATAACTAGAATATTTTAATGATTAAAAATATATTAAATCAATAGTCAATATAATATTTAATGGTGAAATATTAAACAAACACAATTCCATGAACTAAAAACTAAATAAAATACTTGCTATTACCTGTTTTCCCTAATATTCTTGATATTCTAGGCATTATATTAAAAGAAGTGGTGAAAAAAAGGAACAAATAACTGCCCCAAAAGAGGAGAAAACACATCAGCTGAAATATGACTAGACCTAACAAGCTTGACAAAAAGGGAAGTTATAAAATGAGCCAGCAAAATTCAACATCATCCCTAAATATAGTAACAAAAAGAGAGTAGTATGAAAAATATAATATCCACAAATAAAAAATTAAATATTATAGAGGAAATATTAAAAGAATTGTGCTGAATCTATATATAAGAAACAAAACATTGTTCAGAAACATAAAAGAATTGATTGAATAAGTTATTTGGAATGGAAAGATTCAACATTAAAAAGATTTTAGCTACCCTATAGTTTTATAATCTTTTAAAAATCACTTTGCAATTTTAATTAACAACTTCTAAATCTAAGGCAAATTTTACAGAAGTATACAAGCACCTTAAAGAAAAATTTTGAATGAGGTCTTGCAATATTGTTCAAAAATACTATAAAGCTACAGTAATTAACACAGCCTAGCACTTTAAAAGTTTAGATAGAAAGATAAATGGAAAAGAGCTAAAAAATGAGAGTGGCTGCAAATATGCAATCTATATATAATAAAAGATGTTATTTCAAGTCAGATGGGATAACATGGGTTATTTAATAAGTGATGCAGAGATATTTTGTTAACTGCTTGAGGAAAAAAATTGAAATTATCCAACAAAATATATCCAAGAGGAATGAAAGGGTTAAGTGTATAAAAATATAGTCAAAGAATTGGAAGAAAATACAGTAGAATATAATTTTAGATTTGGAGAAACCTTTCTAAACAAACCCCAAACAGGAAAAAAAACAAAGAGCATTAAAACAGGGAGGGAAAGATTTGATGACAAAACCATACAGTAAGATGACAAAATACACAAATATGACAAAGAAAGGCTAGTACCATTAAAGAATCTTATGAAACTGTAAGAACTAAACTGCGATCCAAAAATCTGCAAGCAATAAATGCTGGAGAGGGTGTGGAGAAAAGGGAACCCTCCTACACTGTTGGTGGGAATGCAAACTAGTACAGCCACTATGGAGAACAGTGTGGAGATTCCTTAAAAAATTGCAAATAGAACTTCCTTATGACCCAGCAATCCCACTGCTGGGCATACACACCGAGGAAACCAGAATTGAAAGAGACACATGTACCCCAATGTTCATCGCAGCACTGTTTATAATAGCCAGGACTTGGAAACAACCTAGATGTCCATCAGCAGCTGAATGGATAAGAAAGCTGTGGTACATATACACAATGGAGTATTACTCAGCCGTTAAAAAGAATTCATTTGAATCAGTTCTGATGAGATGGATGAAACTGGAGCCGATTATACAGAGTGAAGTAAGCCAGAAAGAAAAACACCAATACAGTATACTAACACATATATATGGAATGTAGAAAGATGGCAATGACGACCCTGTATGCAAGACAGGAAAAAAAGATGCAGCTGTGTATAACGGACTTTTGGACTCAGAGGGAGAGGGAGAGGGAGAGGGTGGGATGATATGGGAGAATGGCATTCTATCATGTATACTATCATGTAAGAATTGAATCGCTAGTCTATGTCTGACGCAGGATACAGCATGCTTGGGGCTGGTGCATGGGGATGACCCACAGAGATGTTATGGGGAGGGAGGTGGGAGGGGGGTTCATGTTTGGGAACACATGTAAGAATTAAAGATTTTAAAATTAAAAAAAAAACTTAATACTAAAAAAATAAAATAAAATAAAATTTAAAAAAAAAAAAAAAAGAACAGATTCACTGAAGAGTGAAGGCAGGCACCACTATGGACTAAAGACAGAGAATACTATTTTTCTTCAGGAAAAATGATGACTGAGTGCTATACAGAGAGGCAAGTTTGAGAGTCATTTTAGCACAAATACGACCTAATGTATCCAAGCCATCAGAGAGGAAGAGTCCGTGTGATAACCATCCCCAGAGAAGAATCACTCATCACTCACTTATGTTGCACTCCTAGACTGGAGATCTGTGATGTAATCATAGAAGTGAGTTAAAGAAGCAGTGTACACCATCAGCAAAAAATATTTTAAATTCTTATTCAATGATGCTGCCTATAGCATATAGAATTTTTAATAAAGAGTAAAATATTTCCTTTTTAACTGCAAAGTAATAAATGATCTAAATGTAATCTTATATTTTCTTCAAAATGAGAAAATATCCCCCCACCTCTGTGTATCTAGTTATGACTTTCCAAGGTACATAGAAAAATAAAATGTTTTAAAATAAAACAAACAAACAAAAAAAAAAGAACTAAACAAATCCTTTAAAGGAAAAATGGGCAAACAACATAAACAGACCATTTACAAAGGAAGAGATATTTAATCCAAATGAATTTATGTAAAACTTCTCATTATCAATCAAAATCAAATGAATTCAAAATATATCAGCAACTATGTTATACTCCCCTATCAAACTGGCAAGGAATGTTTAAAATAATCATAGATGGCAAGGAAATACTTGCTAGTGAGAGCACAGAACCCTATATTCTATCTGAAGGGCTACATGGCAATATGAACTAAAAGTCTTTCTAAAAAGAACACATTCTTCAACCCAGTAATTTCACTTTTTCAGAATATATCTATATCCTAAGAAAATAATTACTAAATAACACTGAAAATACTAAAAATTTAGCCATGTTCAAGGTTTTCTTTATAATGACAAACAACAAAACCTTAAATATTGAATAACAGTCTCAGTCAAATTATAAGAACCTCACTTTATATCATATTTGCTGCAAATAAAAGTAATATTTTAGAAGACAACCTAATCATAGGGAAATTCAAAATATATCATTAAGTGGGAAAAGTAAATTACAAAAAATTGTAAAAGGATGATTCTAATTTTAAGGGAAAATAATTCTAAGGTATATGCACACATTAAAATAGAAAGGATATACACTATAATACAGGTAGAATTAGAGGACAATTATATTTTCCTTTAGGTGTGTTTCTTTTTATAATACATATGAATTTTATAATGAGGGAAAAATAATGAAATATATAAATACACATTGCTAAGATACACTAAACCATAGTAGTATGTTTTTCATTTCTTTTCCTTTTTTTTTTTTAAACTTATTTTGTGGCTGTACCGTATGGCAGGCAGGATCTTAGTTCCCCAAACAGGGATAGAACTCGACACCCTAGTAGTAGAGGAATGGAGGGCTAACCACTGAAACACCACGAAATTCCCCAGGTATGTTTTTCTTGGAGATGGTATTTAAATCACCCTAAATTTTTTGAATAGTTAGAACTAATTTTGGTGACTAATAACTGACGATCTCACCTACAATAAAAGTGTGTGTTGAGTTTCAGCAGTGGCTCAATCAAACTACTTGAATGCTATTTTAACTAAATTTTTTTTGTTTTTTTATCATATTTTTAGAATCTTTTCATATGATTATGCTGACAAAATATAAAGATGTAAAAACAGACACTGATGTAGAGTAAATCAAAATGAAAAACTTGGTAAGAAGCTTATTTTCTGTGCCCATAAAAACAGGGCAGCACACAAATGAAAGTACACATTTTACAAACAGAATCCAGAAAAACAAAAAGCTAAAGAATTTGAAAAGCCTGATTTTGCATGTTTCACTTTTGAGATTTTGACTACATAAAACTAGTACAGTTTTGCATTTTTGAATCAAAAATAAAGAAATATAGAAAGTGGGATTGGAAAGATAACCCAAATCATAAAAACTTGATGCTGAATCATAACATAATAAAATGTTAGCTTCCACTTTACTGAGAGAAAACAAGACCCCCATCATTCACGCTGGCAAAAGCTTGCCTTTGCATAAACCATTTCTGTACTCACTGTCATAAAACCAATGACTTTGGAAAGGGAAGAAAACAGAGAATGACGTGCAAAGTAGCACACACCATGTTATTGCAGCTGGATAAAGAATATGTCACTAATGACTTTCTACACGTCAGTTATAAATTGAGTTTCTTTTTTTTTTTTCCAAAATAGCAAATAGCCTTTATGAGTTCAAAACAGAAGCAGTGAAATTCAAAAGTACTACCCACTTTCCACTTGATTTTGATACTGCATTAGTTAATAGAATGTTATTAATTATTCTTTGGAAAAGATACTACTACCCTTTCTCTTCATTTGAGTTGAACATAACATGTCTGAATACTAGGCAATATTCTGTAATAAATTCAAAATAAAATTTTCATCAGGTAGTTATCACCAAATGTTCATCTTAAATGAGAAATTATCCATGGGAATATTCACCTGAAGTCATTAGATAAATTCAGAAAATGAATGTAATTAAGTTCTCAAATTGTCAGTTTAAGGGACAGAGTGATAGATAGAGCAATGACTATCTGTAAGGGGCAACCGAGAAAAATAACTGACGACAACAGAGTCTACCCACAATACCAAAAGCTACTTCAGTACTTCATACAGTACTTCATCTCCATAAAAGAATCAACAAGAAGGACTGGGCAAAAAGTATAGCTGCTTAACTGATAGAGCAGGTTAATTTTGTCATGGATTGGGACTGCCCACTTCTTCATTTGTTTCAAAATAATAATGCCAATCAATTATCTTTAAAATAAGGATGCTCATTCTCAGCCAGGTCAGAGATCATGAAATGTTAAGTTCTATGAAATCTATTTGAGATTAATTAACCTAAGATCCTATGGGCAGTTAATAACAACCACAACTTTCCCTCATGAGGGTTTTCTTAAGTGCAAGCCGTTTTAAAAGCTTTACTTATACTAATTCTCTTAACGAGCCTTGGTAGGTACTTCTGTTGTGTGTGCTCAGTCGTGTCTGACTCTTTGTGACCCCATAGATTGTAGACCACCAGGCTCCTCTATCCATAGAATTTTCCAAGCAAGAACAGTGGAGTAGGTTGTCATTTCCTCCACCAGGGTATTCCTCATCCAAGGACTGAACCTGCATCTCCAGCATCTCCTGCACTGGCAGGTGTATTCTTTAGCACTGCACCACTTGGGAAGCCCAAGTACTTTTACTATCCTAATTTTAGATACAAGGAATTCCAAACATTGAAACCTTCAGTGACTTGCCCCAAGTCACTCATCTAGTAAGTGACAGAGCCAGAATTTGAACAGGGAACCAGGCTTCAGAATCCAGTCATAAATATAAATAGCACATTCTATAAACTCCTTTGTTACAGTTACTACAGTTGATCATTTTTGACCAGAAAAAAATTCAAATTAGTGATTTGGATTCATCAATTAAGCTACTATAAATTCAAAAGGAATGACTAAAATTTTCTTTATTTAATTTGTTCATTTTTGACATAACATTTTTTTCATAATTTTTTGTTCAGCAAATGAAACTACGGGCTTCCCTGGTAGCTCAGCTGGTAAAAAATCTGCCTGCAATGCAGGAGACCCTGGTTCAATCCCTGGGTCAGGAAGATTCCTGGAGGAGGGTATGACAACCCATTCCAATATTCTTGCCTGGAGAACCCCAGAGAACAGAAGAGCCTGGCGGGCAAAGAGTCAGACACAACTGAGTGACTAAGCACAGCACAGCTAAAGCTACTGTTTTCCTTCTGTGCCAAGGAGGAAACTAATGAAGTAGTTTGTCTTATAAGTTATATGTTTATAGACTATAAAAAGGGAAATTTTTCATTCTATAAACATTACAAAAAAATAAAAGTTTAGGAACACACTATATATTTACCCTCTCAAATATAAATAAATATTAGAGGTAAGAATTTAATGTTGGGGTACAGAAGATAAGCAGATGTATTGTGTTACAAAATAACATTTCTATATTGATATGTTTGATATTTTGTATACTGTACCTTTAATTTCTCCAAGAAGTTCACTGGTATTTAATCTTTCCATTTTTTCCTTCCAATCTTTTGAAAGTAGTTTCTCCATGCAGGAGGAATCTATTAAAATAAAAAAGTAAGTATTAAAAATATTATACATGTTTTAGATAAGTATTAAAATATTACAAATATAGAAGTCTATGGAGTTAATGGAGAAATTCTATCATTCAAAAACAACAAAGATTTTGTTGTTGTTGCCACTTTAACCCTAGGATATAGACAAGTATATTATTCTATCTATTATAAAATACTACAACTAAACATTTTTTGCTGTAAAATTATTTACAATATTCCCAGGAGAAAAAAAGACATGCTCAATAATCTTATCTTGTTATTATAATTTTAGCTAATTAATATTCAGCCAGCATTTATCATTTCTTTAGACTAATAGGACAGAACAAGGAGCTTTTTTCTACAAGCTTAACTTTAGATATTATTTCTTTTAATTCAGGTGATTTTTTTTTTAAGTTCAAGCAAAATTTGTGTGCTATTCAAGGAAGAATGGCAAATTTTCAAGTGAGAAGAGAATAATCAACCTGTAACTCCTTGTTCCTTAAAAAAGAAATACACAGATGGCAACTTTTGTAAAATACCCATTTACAGTAAAATGCAAAGAAAATAAACTCAAGATATTCTCTGTCTCCCAGTAATAAAAACAGTTAAAACCTTTATATAAAAAGAGATGCGTGATCTTTTCAAGAAGACCCTTGTTTAAATGCTATTTGACCTACTGCATTCCTAAACAGCATACTAGATTTTGGAAGTTATTACACTTATTTCTATAAGATTCAAAAAACTTACAGAAGTTTACATTTTAGAGTGTTCTAATAATTAGCAAATTTTTATCAATAAGTTATTTTTTCTCTGATCAGGTAGATTTGAAACTAGAGCTACTGCTTATAACTACTTATATGCATCTTTTAAGTCTCAAATTTTAATAAACAACCCACGTTTCCAAAAGGGAAAGCAGATTTAAATACTCAATCCTTAGTGCAAAGCATACTCCCATTATATTTTAACATTCCAAGTGTCAAAATTCTGATAACCTCTTTAAAATTACATTTAAAATACTTATTTCAACTCCGAATGTTTTTTCTCTCCCATATCAGTACCTATCTCTTTAGCATTTTCCCTTTCATTTTTTCTCCAACTTCTAAATCCTCCTTGAATTTTTCAGAATGACAGTAAGGTTAAGATGGAGCTAAAGGATTTCAGAAACTTGATAAGCTTAGGCAAAGACAGCGAGCCCCTGGGTAAGAGACGAGAAGACCACTGCATGGTTAGAACATATTGGTGAAAACAATTATCATTTGTCTATGACATGATCAATCAATCAAGGAATGGATGGAATCCAGATCAGTGTGTTGGGAAACGGCTGATGAAGAACTAGCTATCACAGGAGCCAAAGTTCTTTCTAAATAGAAGTCAGCTTGATTCTATTAAGTGAACTCCTTGCTTCTTCCCTTCTTTCCTTTCCTCCTTTTCTTCCAGACTTTCCTATTAATTATTTTCTTTTAAACAAATGATATACCACTTATTTCTTCCCTTCTTTCCTTTCCTCCTTTTCTTCCAGGCTTTCCTATTAATTACTTTCTTTTAAACAAATGATATATCACTTTGATTAAAAATTGGATTCTGAGTGATCTGCCAATAGGGTCTCTATGCATATGCATATGTTCAGTTTGCATTTAATTTCCAAAATATTCTCTTGGATTTTAATTCAGAAACAAGGTGTATGCTTTGTTCTGTACATATTTTGTTTCTAGGCGAAAGTCAAAGAAAAGATAATGTTAGGTGTGAGGGTTAAGAAGGAAATCTTCAAAGTCATGGCTATCAGAGATTCAGTTCAGTTCAGTCACTCAGTTGTGTCCGACTCTTTGCGAACCCATGAATCGCAGCACGCCAGGCCTCCCTGTCCGTCACCATCTCCCGGAGTTCACTCAAACTCATGTCCATCGAGTTGGTGATGCCATCCAGTCATCTCATCCCCTGTCATCCCCTTCTCCTCCACTCCCCAATCCCTCCCAGCAGCAGGGTCTTTTCCAATAAGTCAACTCTTTGCATGAGGTGGCCAAAGTACTGGAGTTTCAGCTTTAGCATCAGTCCTTCCAATGAACACCCAAGACTGATCTCCTTTAGAATGGACTGGTTGGATCTCCTTGCAGTCCAAGGGACTCGCAAGAGTCTTCTCCAACACCACAGTTCAAAAGCATCAATTCTTCGGCATTCAGCTTTCTTCACAGTCCAACTCTCACATCCATACATGACCACTGGAAAAACCATAGCCTTGACTAGACGGACCTTTGTTGGCAAAGTAATGTCTCTGCTTTTTGCTATCAGAGATTACTTTTTCTCAAATCAGGTTTAAATTTCTGGATATAACATTAGGTCATGTATAAGAATAATCAACAAAATGTCTTCAACTTCCTCTCCTACTCAGTTTTGTTACTTAAAAAAAAAAACTTTTTAATATATATTACAATATCACACTAAACTGATAATCACTGACATGAATACTAAAGCATAACTTGTTTGGTTAAAATTTGAGTTGAGTCAACATATTATAATGATCAAGACAAAATTCCAATTTACTAGTAATGATCAAAAATTCAGAGCAAGTTCATGAACTTGGATTAGGTATACACTAAATGTAAAATGGCTAAAATATATTTCTCATTTCTATTAATAGACCTGAAATCTTTCAGAGCTCCAGGAAAAGAATGCTAAAATTTCATAGGAGATAACAGAATTATATGGACAACATGAACATATATTTCAAATATTTATCAAATATGTTTGAAGACACAGCTTTATATAAGAGCTAGTCATTAATTAAATGGTTAATAAATTAAAAACATTTCACATTTCTATTAGAAAATTAATCCTCACCATAATGCTGAGTTAATCTAGCTATATAAATTCTCATTTCAGTAGAAGAAACTGAAAGGAAAAAAATAAAGCAGTCTTTGCATATCTATATTTATAGCTCATGAAAATATTTAGTAACGATCACTGATTGTCTTTATCTCCAGGGCAATAAAAGTCACAACATACCACTTTTTCAACATTCAAAACTGTGAGAAAATCTCTTGAAAAACAAGTTTCTCACCTAAAATCTATTTGCCAGCCCTCTAAAGACATACATACACAATAAGTACTCAGCACACTCCATAATGTAATGTAAAACAAGTAAGGTGAGGGAAGAAAGTCCAGAAGATGCAGGTTGTTATTAAAAACTACATAGGCAGAGGATACTACTGCCTCTACCAAGATGTTTCTGACTTAAAATGAGGACATATATAATAGATAAAACTAAATGAAATCTATATTTTCAAATTTACTATTCAAAATAATATCCAGGTAAGGCCAAAAATAAAAAATCAAGTATTCATCCTCTTTCTGCCACATACTTTAACTATATTACTAGGACTCTAGCTTTACAGAGGCAGTTCATCAGATCAGACTTTGCCCCTTTCTGACCATGAAATCAAAGAGGTCAAAATAAGTAAAGAAGTCCAGTTTGCATTATGTACAGGGAAAGATTAAGTCCACGTTTGAATTCAGTACTCATGCAGGATTCCAAATGGAAAAAAAGAACTAAACATCACCCAGAATTCTTGGACCACTCTACACAGGAAAATATGTTTTACATGATTGACTGGTAAACATCTAATACAGTTATGATGGTGCCACAGTCCTCAAAACAATGAAAAAATATACAGTGTATTTCATTATCTGAGTTTGACTACTCAAATTTTAGTATTTTGACTGAGTTGTCTTCAGCTAATTAGGAGAAGACTAATTCAGCTAATTAAAATACCTTTTGGAAATTAAGATTAAAAAACTACATTATAGTATCACAATATTATAGTATGTGTCACCATAATATGTACATACCAAATGTACATACCAAAAAATACCAAAATTAATTCCTATTACTTTGAAAGAATTAGTGTCCATAAAACAATACATAACTAATGAAATGCAAGAGTTTATTATATTTATCTTGTCCAATTTTTGTAAATAATGTGAGAAAAACACCACTATCAAAAGTTGAGAGTTGAACTTCAGTTCTTGTTCATTTTTAATTAAGGATGTAGAGGGTTTTGATATGCTATAAATTAACTCTCAGCTGCATAGCTATGTTTTCCCTTTCCCTTTGCAAATCTAAGTTTTTCTATTTCAATAAACTTTCTCTAAGGAAAAAAAGAAAGATATAATTCAGAACTAACATGTTATAAATATCCAGCATAATGGATTGCAAAGCAATGTTTCTGCTTCTTAAGTACCCAGGTATCAAACCAGGTAAGTCAGGAATGTTTCATCATGCTAATAATTTCACAGCACAAGAGAAATTTGAAGTGACAGTGTGTAAGATATTTATTTCCTAATCTAAATGATGATGTTTTAGGAAGAATTTTAAATCATTCCTAAAGTTGCAGTAGTATTATTAACTCTTACTCTAAGCAAAGTAAAGAGTCTAAGAGAATAAATAAAGAAATAATCACTAAAACGAAGTCACGGGAAACAGGAAAGGATAATGGGAAAATTTTTTTATTGTACTTTAAAACAATTTACCTGTGAGTAAACACTTACCATTATTCCTCTTACCTCAAAGTGATACTTAAAGTTAGAAATGCTAAAACATTAGAAATATGACATAGAAAATAACTTTAAAATACTTTAGTGAGAAACAACAATGCCTGCCCTCCTGTATGCATATTTCTTACTGCTTTTTAAACTTTTTTAAAGCGATCCCTTTTATTTTTACCACAGGAATCATAAATTTCAAGGGCAATACATTTTCTGTGTATCCAAAGAACAGTGATAACTTATCAAAAGTATCCTTGACCTTGGTTTACAGCTAATTTTGATAATATATATTTATATCCCTGCTGATCATCAATCTCATATTTTTCATTAGGAAACAGAGCTGCACATGGCAGTTACTGTACATTTTTCCACAGTGACAAGTGCTCCACAATACAGTGGGATAAAATTGGAGCTTGGAGAGCTTGAAGAGCACTCTTAAATTTTAATTAAAACCCTCCAAGCTCACTAAAATAATTAGACACTAAAACGCGCCAGTTTTATTTTGAAGTCACTGTAACGTACAGAGCACACTCCCTGACGACTGTGCGTGCTCTCCTTCTCTCTCTCTCCCTCTCTCCAGTGAAACAACTGATTTTCCAAATACGATCAAGGGGGTATAAATAGAGGCTGTTCTCAATCTTGCTCTTCATGCCGGGAAGCTGACAGAAAAGACAGTAGAGTGGGCTTCTCAGACTGCACCAAATGAACCTAGAATAACTTGCCTAACCAAGAGTTCGAATCACTGACAAACTGTAGATAAAATTCAGTCTTCAAGGAACACCACGAGTTATATCACTGATCTTTTTGGATCCAAAAGTCAAACCTTTAACCTCTTAAATGTTTTTGCTATCTTAAAATATCTCATACAATGCTATATTCCATCCTATTTTTAGCCAAGCAGTGAGAGAAAGCATGCCTTTCCCATACAGCAGGGCAATGATATAAACATCAACACAGATGCTCTGCCAGGAAGAGCTGGACTTCTCAAGCACTTGATCATTAAGGAATGCACCAACTGTTTTGGATAATCTCGTGCCAGCTCCCCTTTTGCTCCACACTCCCCTCTGGGAGTGGCCAATCTTGTCCTGGTCCTAATTTTTCATTTTACTCCTCCGTAGCTGCCCCCCCCCCCCCACCATCCCCCAAAAGATGAGAAACGGCATTTATGCCTAGCAATGAAAAAGCAAGCTCACTTCCCCAAACAGACCAAAACTTTCAAACAATTAACCCTCCCCTCTTCTTTCAGATAAATTACTAAGCATAAAATGCAATCTGTTTCCTTTGTTTATTCAATATGAACAATTTGTAAATGACTCAAGGATAAAATTCAGAAAATGTTGTGCTAAATTAGAACCATTATAAACATGCTAATGACTCAATGCTTCAGTAAAACACGCATGATCGGTGTGAAGAAATAGATTTAGTTCCTGTGAAATTCTGTTGTGCTGCTTTAAAATGATTTGGTCATTAAATCAGATATATTCCTTCCAGGAAAAATGTTAATTCTGCAACCACTTTACTAGATAATATACTGTGAGTGTCTTGGTATGTGTGTGTCAATGGTAGCTATTGAAAATGTCATTTGAACTCTTAGATGCACAATTTTGACATATTCATGACAGAGAGAAAGCCCCACATTTAAGAGCTGCCAGAAATACATATATAGACATCATCACATTAAGTTCAATGTTCTCTCTTTGTACTGTTTTTATCTACCAAATTCTGATAATATTTTATAGGGACCACTTAAAACTGGCACTTAACATACATTCATGGAACTCACATTGTTCTATATGTGCAGGTAAGAGGTATCTATTTCACCTGCTTTCCAAAGCTGCTTAGCACCTAAAAGTATCAGACTTCCCTGGTGCCTCAGATGGTTAAGTGTCTGTCTACAATGTGGGAGACCCGGGTTCAATCCCTGGGTCGGGAAGACCCTGGAGAAGGAAATGGCAATCCACTCCAGTACTATTGCCTGGAAAATCCCATGGACAGAGGAGCCTGGTAGGCTACAGTCAATGGGGTCACAAATTGAAAACCAAATTCTTCCCACATATATATCAAAGTACAACTGCTACCAATGCCAATATAGAAAAAGAGGGACAACTAGCAGGTGAATCAGAGGCTCACAGCCTCCTGCTGTAGCTGAGACTTCAATGATCACTAAGACTAAAACCTCATTTCAGAAATGAAGAAACACAGTCAAGATATGGAAGTCACCTTCCTGACCTTGCCTTGCCCAGAGTCAGTCTGTGATAGAGTCCTGCCTCCAGTTCAGTGCTGGTTTCACTGAAATGACTATTTAAATCATTACTTGACATCAGTTTTATACTTTTTATGAAGCAGCTTTCAATAACAGAAAAAAATAATTCTGTGTGTGCTAGTCACTCAGCTGTGTCCAACTCTTTGTGACATTATGCACTGTAGCCCATTGGGCTCCTCTGTCCATGGGATTCCCCAGGCAAGAATCTGAATTGCCATTTCCTTGTCTAGGGGATCTTCCCGACCCAGGGATCGATCCAGTTCTCTGCACTACAGGCAGATTCTTTACCATCTGAGCCACCAGGGAAATCCAGGTGAAATTGTTTATTTCTATTATGATGCATCAGTTCAGTTCAGTTGAGTTGCTCAGTCATGTCCGACTCTTTGGACCCCATGAACTGCAGCACACCAGGCCTCCCTGTCCATCACCAACTCCCGGAGTTCACTCAAACTCATGTCCATTGAGTCGGTGATACCATCCAGCCATCTCATCCTCTGTCATCCCCTTCTCCTCCTGCCCCCAATCCCTCCCAGCATCAGAGTCTTTTCCAATGAGTCAACTCTTCACATGAGGTGGCCAAAGCGTTGGAGTTTCAGCTTTAGCATCAGTCCTTCCAATGAACACCCAGGACTGATCTCCTTTAGGATGGACTGGTTGGATCTCCTTGCAGTCCAAGGGACGCTCAAGAGTCTTCTCCAACACCACAGTTCAAAAGCATCAATTCTTCGGCACTCAGCTTTCTTCACAGTCCAACTCTCACATCCATACATGACCACTGGAAAAACCATAGCCTTGACTAGACAGACCTTTGTTGGCAAAGTAATGTCTCTGCTTTTGAATATGCTATCTAGGTTGATCATAGCTTTCCTTCCAAGGAGTAAGCGTCTTAATTTCATGGCTGCAATCACAATCTGCAGTGATTCTGGAGCCCCAAAAAATAAAGTCTGACATTGTTCCCACTGTTTCCCCATCTATTTCCCATGAAGTGATGGGACCAGATGCCATGATCTTCGTTTTCTGAATGTTGAGCTTTAAGCCAACTTTTTCACTCTCCTCTTTCACTTTCATCAAGAGGCTTTCTAGTTCTTCTTCACTTTCTGCCATAAGGGTGGTGTCATCTGCATATCTGAGGTTATTGATATTTCTCCTGGCAATCTTGATTCCAGCTTGTGCTTCTTCCAGACCAGCATTTCTCATGATGTACTCTGCATAGAAGTTAAGTAAGCAGAGTGACAATATACTGCCTTGATGTACTCCTTTTCCTATTTGGAACCAGTCTGTTGTTCCATGTCCAGTTCTAACTGTTGTTTCCTGACCTGCATACAGGTTTCTCAAGAGGCAGGTCAGGTGGTCTGGTATGCCCCTCTCTTTCAGAATTTTCCATAGTTTATAGTGATCCACACAGTCAAAGGCTTTGGCATAGTCAATAAAGCAGAAATAGATGTTTTTCTGGAACTCTCTTGCTTTTTTGATGATCCAGTAGATGTTGGCAATTTGATCTCTGGTTCCTCTGCCTTTTCTAAAACCAGCTTGAACATCTGGAAGTTCACAGTTCACGTATTGCTGAAGCCTGGCTTGCAGAATTTTGAGCATTACTTAACTAGCGTGTGAGATGAGTGCAATTGTGCGGTAGTTTGAGCATTCTTTGGCATTGCCTTTCTTTGGGATTGGAATGAAAACTGACCTTTTCCAGTCCTGTGGCCACAGCTGAGTTTTCCAAATTTGCTGGCATATTGAGTACAGCACTTTCACAGCATCATCCTTCAAGATTTGAAATAGCTCAACTGGAATTCCATCACCTCCACTAGCCTTGTTCATAGTGATGCTTTCTAAGGCCCACTTGACTTCACATTCCAGGATGTCTGGCTCCAGGTGAGCGATCACACCCTGTGTACACATTATGATGCATAGTAATAGAAAATAGTAGAGTAAAATTATGTTCAATAATAGAAAAAATTATGTCTATTATCAATTCCTTCAGATGTAGAGTGAAGCACTCTAGTTCTTCAGACAGTGATGCTAAAAATGGTATTGCAGTGAAAGTAGTGTGCAACAGCCACGTCTCCCATACATGCTCCATTATGCTGGTCTTCTTTTTCCTCCACACTGCATTTTCCATAACGCCTTACCTTGTCTGAACTAAGAGCTTTCTTTACCTGAAATCATCAACTAAGGAAATGCGAAGATGCTGCTTAAAAATACTGTTGCACTCAAAAAGTAACCCTTTCCAAATTACAGTTTATTTCATGTACACAGTGCACAGAAGTAAGTGCACAGACTGATGCTTTTCTGTTGCTCCATTGCCAAAGGCTAAGGTATTCAAATCATGTAACACGAGACATTGCTCTTTGTGTTCTACAAACGTTTGATTTCATTTTTACTCTTTCAATTACATATTTAACTGCTTTTTTTAAACTTCATAGGACTGTGAAAACAATAATTTTATGCATCCATTGTATCTTATACTTCTTCTTTTGATAGAATTTCTTTAGGTTATATTTCTGAATGCCAATATTGTCCTGATGAAGTTGTCAATCACAGTGCTTTGCAGTCTGCCTTGTTCTCAATCTACTGCTCTTCCCAGACACAGAGGAATTTGACCCAGTCAGAATTCTCTCCTGAAACTATCCAGAAAGGCTCTCTTATGTTCAAGTTGAAAGTTATAAGCATGTGGGCCTAGGATCGTCATGGCCATTCTCCCTGGTACATGGAGAGTCTGTCTGCAATAAGAATGAATAATGCCAAAAATACTAAGAAAAGTAGAAGAGCAGATAGGAAAAGATAGAGAGGAGATAAAATCTTTGTATCATGTTAGCATAGTTACCGGACAAGAAGTGGCAACCCACTCCAGTACTCTTGCCTGGAAAATCCCATGGACAGAGGATCCTGGTCAGCTGCAGTCCATGGGGTCATGAAGAGTCCGACACTTACTGAGCAACTTCACTTTCACTTTTCACTTGCATGCATTGGGGAAGGAAATGGCAACCCCCTCCAGTGTTCTTGCCTGAAGAATCCCAGGGACAGCAAAGCCTGGTGGGCTGCCGTCTATGGGGTCGCACAGAGTTGGACACGACTGAAGCGACTTAGCAGCAGCAGCAGCATAGTTACATCCCAAAAAAGAAAAGCCAAATTCTGCTCCTGTGATTCTTGATAATGTAAGCCAATATATTCCTGTTTTTGCTTATACTAATTGAGTTGGCTTAAAAAAAAAAAAAAGCCAGTTGTAACTTTAAAAACTACTGAACAAAAAGAAAACCACAACAAAAACTGTCACAGCATGTGCGCATGGTCAATCATGTCCAACTCTTTGTGACCTCATGGACTATAGCCCACCAGGTTCCTCTGTCCATGGACTTCTCCAGGCAAGAATCCTGGAGTGGGTTGCTATTTCCTACTCCAGGGGATCTTTCTGACTCAGAGATCAAGGTGAACCTACACTTCCTGCATTGGGAGGTAGATTCTTTACCACTGCAGGTCATGCAATTTTAACATACTGAAAATCAGCAATGTATTAACTTGTATTACCTGAGTAAAACATTTATTATGCAAACCTTGAAATAAGCCTCTTGATTTATTGAAAGACATGCAACAATGTTAAGATAAAATACTATAGGACTGCTATCTACAATTATTTAGCTATCTGAATTAGAATTTTCTGAACATGATGCAATCGATGTCTGAAGCTCCAATACTTTGGCCATCTGATGAGAAGAACTGACTCATTGAAAAAGACCCTGATGCTGGGAAAGACTGAAGGCAGGAGGAGAAGGGGATGACAGAGGATGAGTTGGAGCAAACTCTGGGAAATAGTGAAGGACAGGAAAGCATGGCATGCTGCAGTCCAGGAGTCACAAAGAGTCGGACACCACTGACTGACTGAACAAGAATAGCAAAAGTAGAAACTCAAGGTCATTAAACATAACTCCCATCTAAGATTAGCAAGCCCCAATTTCAGTTTCATGTTCATCAAAGCAGCTTCATTGTTCTGGTTAGTTGACTTTATATTTAATGTTATAAAGCAAAATTATAAAATAAGTCTTTACTGATAAAATATCCCTTCCTGTATGTTTTATTTATGCATTGACAATCCATAAAAGATCAATTTAAAATAACGATATACTCAAGTTGGTTCTAAGAGCCCTTGATAATCTGACCCTAGTGATTCATCTCCCACTATTTTTGCTACCTGAAACCGTTCATTCATTTTAAATGAATTCACCAAACATAACTTACTCTTCTGTACATGTCTTGTACTTTTTCACTTCCAAATGTTTGATCATATCTTTCTAACATTAAAGTCTCCCCACTTCTTGATGCCTATGAAAAACACTCCTATTCTGCAGTACCTACATTAAATATCACCTCCTCAATCATGCCTGGATTCATCACTTGATGCATAAATTCTCATCCTCTGGAAAGCAAAATAACACTTGCTGAGCACATATTATCTCTCAGGCACTGTGCTTTTTATACTTTTTACAGGTATCAACTCATTAACTCTGAACTTCATAACTCTTTCTTCTCCATCTATCACTGCTATTACTTAACAATTTTATCACCATATGACTGAATATATAGTCAAGTTCATTCCATATTACCTAACTAAGTCCCTTCATGATCAGGGAGTGTTTCCAATACTACTTTGTGTTCTTCCATATTACTTAAGCTCTGAACATAGTAATTACTAAAACAAATTCTTTAATATACTAAAGAAGATCACTTTGTGTGTGTTAAACAGTGACAGAACTACATTTCTTTTTATTAACAATATCGATATACAATTTAATATATATCATATAATAATTTCACCCATCTTAAATGTGTATTTGATGAATTTTGTCAAATTAAACATTTATGTAGCAGTCACCACACAAAAAAATATAGAACATTTCCAAAAAGTTATTATATGCTCCCTTTCAGTCATTTACCTATGATCCTAACCCAGGTAACCATGAATCTGACTTCTATTGCTATAAAATAATTTTGCTTACTTTTGAATTTTATAAAAATGAAAATATGCAGTATACATCAATACTTTTTGGATATGAATCCTTTCAACTAGCACACAGTTTTTGAGATTCAACCATGTTGCAGCATGTATTAGGACTTTGATTCCTTTTGTTAATGGATAGATTTCCATTATACAAACACATCACAAATTGTTTATCCATTCACCTGTTTTTGGACATGTGGGTTTCTCCCACTTTGGGGCCATTATGAAAATTCATTCTGAAGTCTTTTTATGAATACATACCTCTTTTTTCCCTCTAAAAATGGAACTTGCTTTTAAAAGTGGAGTCATTATAAATCTGATTTTCAAAGAAACTGCCAAATAGTTTTCCATAGGGGCTGCATCATTTTATACTTCCATCAACAATGCATGGGAGTTCTAGTTTCTTTGTAGTCTCCTTAGCACTTCTTAGTGTTAATACTTTTAGTCATTCTAGTGATTGTAGAATGGTATCTCGAGTGGCTTTAACTTACATTTACACTTCCTTAATGACTATAGAATAAAACATAATCTAATATGCTTATTGAGCATTTATATATCTTCTTTTGTGAAGTGTTAATCAAATATTTGGGCCATTTTTATATGCAATCATTTGCCTTTAGCTTGGTGAATTTTAAGAGTTTTTTACATTTATATATACATTATAAATTACATATTTATACAATATAAATTATGCATTTATATAATACATATAATGTTATATATTACACATTATATATATATATAAACAGACACATATCTTTTATACATTTATGTAAGTTCAAATCTTTTAACCTAGTCTACAGTATGCCTTTTTATTTTCACAGGGTATCTTGTGAAGAGTCATAGTATTTTATATTGCTGTTATCCAATTACATATCCAATTATAATTATCAAGGTTATTTTATTTATGATTAGTGTTTTCATCTAAGATGTGTTTACCTCCACCAAGATCATGAAGTACTCTCCTATATTTTCTTCTAGAAGCTTTACAATTCTAGTTTTATATTTAGATCTGTGATCCAGTCTGTTATTTCACGCATGTAAGTCCATTTCTGGATTCTCTGTTCTGTTTAATTGATTAATTCATTATCCTTACACTAATACCAAACTGTTTTGATTACTGAGCGTTATAGTAAATCTTGTAATGACATAGATTAAGTCCTCCATTTTTGTTCTTCTATTTCAAATTTGTTTTGGCTATCTTTGGCCTTAACATTTCCATTTGAATTTAGAATCAGCTTGCCTCTCCGTCAATTCCGTTCAGTCGCTCAGTCGTGTCCGACTCTTTGCGAACCCACGAATTGCAGCACTCCAGGCCTTCCTGTCCATCACCAACTCCCGGAGTTCACTCAAACTCACGAACATTGAGTCCGTGATGCCATCCAGCCATCTCATCCTCTGTCGTCCCCTTTTTCTCCTGCTCCCAATCCTTCCCAGCATCAGTCTTTTCCAGTGACTCAACTCTTTGCATGAGGTGGTCAAAGTACTGGAGTTTCAGCTTTAGCACCATTCCTTCCATGGAAATCCCAGGGCTGATCTCCTTCAGAATGGACTGGTTGGATCTCCTTGCAGTCCAAGGGACTCACAAGAGTCTTCTCCAACACCACAGTTCAAAAGCATCAATTCTTCGGTGCTCAGCCTTCTTCACAGTCCAACCCTCACATCCATACATGACCACTGGAAAAACCATAGCCTTGACTAGACGGACCTTTGTTGGCAAAGTAATGTCTCTGCTTTTGAATATGCTATCTAGGTTGATCATAGCTTTCCTTCCAAGGAGTAAGCGTCTTTTAATTTCATGGCTGCAGTCACCATCTGCAGTGATTTTGGAGCCCCCAAAATAAAGTCTGACACTGTTTCCGCATCTATTTCCCATGAAGTGCCTCTCCATACCCCATCAAAATAAAACATCTTGGATTTTATTGGATTTGCCTTGAATCCATTGGTCACTTTTCATCCGTTATTATTATAAATATTGAAAGCTATGAAATTCCCTCAAAGTACTACTTTAATTTTATCACACATATTTTGTTAGGATGTGATTTCATTATTAGTTTAATATATTTTATATATTTCCTTGTTTTTTTCCTTTGTTATATGGTTTATTTGGAAGTATGTGTTTTAATTCCAAAACATTTGATATTTTTTTATCTATATATAATTTTATCTATTTGCAATTTATTTCCACTGTAAACAAGGAATATATGCTCCATAATTTCAGTCCTTATATGTTTACTGAGACTTGTTTTATGTTCTAGCATATGATTTATTTCTTTAGATTTGCATATATATTTGAAAAGAATAACCTTTCTATAATTTTTAAGTGTAATGCTCTATCAATGTCAATTAGGTCAAATTGTTTGATAATGTTTTTCAGGTCTTCTATATTCTTATGGATTTTCTGTCTATTTTTTTCAAATTTTGGAAGAGAAGTATTGAAATCTCCAACAATAGTTATAGACTTGTCTTTTTTTTTCAGTTTGTCAACTTCTGCTTCATGCATTTAAAGCCTCTGTTTTTAGATGCATACACATTTAGAAATGTTATGAATTCCTGATGACTGAGCTCTTTAATCATAATGGAATATCTTTTCTAAAACTATGGTAATATTCCTTTATGACCAACCTAGATAGTATATTCAAAAGCAGAGAGATTACTTTGCCGACTAAGGTCCATCTAGTCAAGGCTATGGTTTTTCCTGTGGTCATGTATGGATGTGAGAGTTGGACTGTGAAGAAGGCTGAGTGCCGAAGAATTGATGCTTTTGAACTGTGGTGTTGGAGAAGACTCTTGAGAGTTCCTTGGACTTCAAGGAGATCCAACCAGTCCATTCTGAAGGAGATCAACCCTGGGATTTCTTTGGAAGGAATGATGCTAAAGCTGAAGCTCCAGTACTTTGGCCACCTCATGTGAAGAGTTGACTCATTGGAAAAGACTCTGATGCTGGGAGGGATTGGGGGCAGGAGGAAAAGGGGACGACAGAGGATGAGATGGCTGGATGGCATCATGGACTCGATGGACGTGAGTCTGAATGAATTCCGAGAGATGGTGATGGACAGGGAGGCCTGGCATGCTGTGATTCATGGGGTCACAAAGAGTCGGACATGACTGAGCGACTGAACTGAACTGAATGGAACCTAACAGTCTACTTTTATATTAATATAACCACTTCAGCTTTCTTAATTAATGTTTGCATTATCTTTGCTTATCCTTTTACTTCAAACTTATCTATATCTTTATATTTACTGTGTTTCTTATAGTCAGTGTATTAATTGATTCTTGTTTTTTAAATCCAATCTGGTAAGTTCCATCTTTCAAAATTAGTACAATTAGTCCATTTATATTTAATGTAATTATTGTCAATAGAGTTTAAGTCTACCATTTTGCTATGTTTTCTATATTTTATATTTAATTAATTTAACTTTTTAGAATTATTTTTTCTCCCCTGTTGGTTTATTAGTTGTACCTCTTTATTTCATTATTCTATTGGTTGGTCAAGAATATGTATCTTTAACTTACAACAGTCTATCATCAAGTAATATACCATTTAATATACAATGTAAGAAACTTAAAAATACCCCCTCTTTGGTGCTTTTGTTTTTAAACATAATACTTTTAAACATTTTAAACTCCATAATACACTGTTATATGTTTTGCTGTAAAGTAAATTATACCTAAATTAATTATATCTAAAAAAATTATATTCTAAATTAATTATTAGAAAATGCCTTCAGATTTACCATTTCCAATACTCTTCATTTCTTTTTAAAAACCTAAGCTTTCATCTAGAATTATTTTCCTTTCCTAATAAAATTTCATTAAAATCTTCCATAGAGAAAACTCACTGGCTGTAAATTCTCAGAACTTCTGTTTGTCTGAAATGTCTTTATCTCACCTTCCAATTTGAAGTATATTTTTAATAAATGTGGAATTTGAGATTTTTTTTTTTCCTTATAGAACTCCAAAAGATGCCATTGCAATGTCTCTGACTTGTATTTTTTTGGATGTGAAGTCAGGGATAATTTCCACCTTTTCCCCACTAAAAACAATGCATCTCTGGTGACTTTTAAGATTCTCATTAGTTTATAGCAATTTATTTTAGTGTGCCCTGATATATATTTTTCTTTCTGTTTATCCTTCTTGAACCCAGAGATTTATTTTTTTGACAAATTTGGAATTTTTCCAGCCATTTTTTCATATTTTATATGTATATATGACATGTATACACACACACACTCATATATATATATATATATATGTGTGTAAGCTTGGTATATCATCTCTAGGAATTCTAATTGCACATATGACTCACCATTACTCTTAAAAGCTATGAAGCTCAGTTTAATTCTTTCCCCTGTCTTTTCTCTCTCTGTGCTCCTGTCTGGATGGTTTCTATTGCCCTGTTTTTAGTTTGACTGATCTTTTATTTGACAATTAATTATTTAAATACTTTGAGTAATTTTTTCTTAATTTCAGATATTATATTTTTCACTTCTTGGATTTCTAAATGCTGTTTTTTATTGTTTTCATTTCTGTCTTCAATATGTTCATATTTTCCTTCTATCCTTGAGCATATGTTAATTTTTAGTCATTATCTTCTAATTCTACTGTCTCTTTAATTTCTCAGTCTCTTTCTCTTGACTGATTTTTGCTTTTTCATATGTCTACTATTTTATTTTATTGTATATTGGTAATATGTACATTATTTTGCCAAGTGTTTGGAATTTGTTCTTTTTCTTTAAATACTATGAATTTTCTTCTGATGGGTGTTCATTCACTCACAGATCATTTGATCCCTTTGAGGTTTCATTTTAAAACTTTGTTATGGTCAGAATAGGTCAACATTTACTCTAGGGCTAATTTATCCTTACTCCAAAGATATGGCTTTTCTGGGTCTCCACTGAATGCCCTGGATGTTTAATGAAGACACTGCACTAGAGAATATAAAAAATGTATCTCTATAACATGTGAACCATGATAGTTTTGCAGTTTATTGGTTTTTCTCTCCCACGTAGTTGTTCTTTGCCAAGTTTCTTATAGTCACACTCTATTCATGTAGTATTAACATGCCAGAGTCCAACTCCAGCAGCTAGGGAATCAGCCTGAAGAGATGAGTGGTGTCGGCAGAGAATGATGTAGCCTCTGACTAAAGGTTGCAGGACTGCATGTTTATTTCAAGCTTCAGGTTCTCTTTTATACTTTGACAAAAGCATTAGGTCAGAGGTTTGACATTTTCAGTTCCCCTTTACCCAGATTTATTGTCTCCAGAAATCATTGTTGCCCTTCAAACAGTTCCTGCTTCAGCGATTCTCTCAGAATTGGGTTTACTATCTATTATCAACTTCCTCTTAAGTGTCCTATATTTAACTTGTGATTACATTGTAACTCATGCTTCTGTCTGGGCTGTATACTACATCCCTCAGTTTATTTCGTATCTTTCTAAATCCTGCTTGCCTCTAGTATCCTAAGCTCACTATCTCCTAAAAAGGCTTCTAGCTATTAATATCTCTAAAATTCCTAATCCCTATAAGCTATAGTAAAATATGTTAACACTACAACATTCCTTAAACTTTTAGCTTCTAACTATTCTTAATTATTCCTAAACCTTAAACTCAGCAAACTTCCTTTGCCATAAACATTTCCCTCACAAACAGGTCTCAGATAACAATCCTTCCCATAGCCTCAAGCTGCAGCCTACGTGTTCACCTTGGAACATTTTTTTGTAAAGATCTTTGAACAAATGTCAATGGTTAACTTTACAAATTATTTTTAGGGCACAAGTGTAGAAGGCTTTGTGCTTTCTCATGCTCCTCTCAAGAACAATAAGCACCTTAACATTTTTTCCAGACAACTCAACCGAAGAAAGGAAAAAACAAGTCAGAATCACAAGACCTAACTCCTTCATCCCAGGATCATGCCTCCGGGACGAGGAGAGGGGGTTGGGGCCGTGCCTCCATTTTGTCAGTAATGCCTAATATGGCTCTCAACATTAACATTCAGCCAAAACTCAAGAGGATCCCTGAGAAGACTGGTGGAATTCTCTCTCTGTATAAATTTCCTTCACTCTCAGCATCCTTTCTGCAAGTTATAGCCACTATAATTTCCCCAAACTCTGATCTCTGATTGTTCAGGTCAGTGAGGTTGTCTTATGGTACTTGGGTTGGTTCTCCCTACATCAGGGTCTGCTAAATGCCTCCAGGTAGAAAGCCAGGATAATTAGGGCTCAGTCTGTTTCCTTCCCTCATAGATTACAGTCTCATGCTTCCTGTTTTCTAATTAAAATAGTTGCCACATAGAGCAATCAAGATTTCTTGTTAGGGCTTCCCCAGTGGTTCATTGGTTAAGAGTCTGCCTGGCAATGCAGGGGACATGGGTTCAATCTCTGATCTGGGAGAATCCTACATGCCATGGGGCAACAAAGCCCGTGTTGTGCAATTACTGAGCCTGGGCACATAAAGCCTGTGCTCCACAACAAGAGAAGCCACTGCAATGAGAAGCTGGCACACCACAACAGAGTAACCCCCACTCATCACAACTAGAGAAAGCCCATGCACAGAAAAAAAGACCCAGTGCAACCATAAATAAATAAAATTTTAAAGATTTCTTGTTTATATTACTAGATAGGGTCCACTATCAGTTACACGTTTATGGCAGAAGTACGACTATTGATAGAATATACTTTTAAAAATGATATTCTCAGAAAAGTATTCCTTACTAGTTACTGTTTTAAAAGATAGTTAATGGGTTTTATTCATTAATTTCACATTAATACTTTGGCTTTTTACAGAGGTAGAGGGCAATTTGGAGAAGGCAATGTCACCCCACTCCAGTACCCTTGCCTGGGAAATCCCATGGATGGAGGAGCCTGGTAGGCTATAGTCCATGGGATCGCTAAGAGTCAGACACGACTGAACAACTTCACTTTCACTTTTCACTTTCATGCATTGGAGAAGGAAATGGCAACCCACTCCAGTGTTCTTGCCTGGAGAATCTCAGGGACAGAGGAGCCTGGTGGGCTTCCTTCTATGGGGTCGCACAGAGTTGGACACAACTGACGTGACCTAGCAGCAGTAGCAGCAGAGGGCAATTAATCTTTATAAAGGATTTTGAATGTCATGGATTTTTATAAAATGTAATAGCAAGCCATGACATCTCTCTTTTGGAATAAGAGAATATTAAAGCTAAAAAACCTACTGGAAAATTTACTAGTCAATACCACCATGCTATAAACAGAGAAACTGAAGCCTAAATAAGGAAAGTGACTTATTTAAGATCACATTTTGTGATGCAGCCTTGAAACACAGGTGTCCCAGAGATCATTCTGCTGATAGTGAACATAAAGAGAATTGACTTAAACCCTATCTCAGTGCAGCATTCTTATCATAGTTTCAAAGATATATACAAGTAGCTGACGAGCGCTTTGAGTCCTTAACTACTCCCTGCAAAGTAGCATAACCAAGCAGTTCAAAATGGAAAGCTGGATAACCACTAAAGGAATCATAAAATATCATGTATCAATAAGGTCATAGGGAAGGGAAAATAAAATAATAACAAAATGCATGATTAATGTTTTAAAAAGGCAAAAACTGAGAAATAAACAAAAACCAGATGAACAAGGAAAACAGAAAATAAATTTTAAAATGGTAGATTAAAAACCAAATATCAGAAATTATATTAATGTAAATGGGCTAAATATGACAAATTTTAAATGACAGTCAAACTGGGATGAAAAACAGAACCCAACTTTAGGTTTTTTAAAACAGAGAAACTTTAAATATAGGATATAAAAAAAGGTTAAAAGCAAATAGATAAAAAAGGGGTATATCATACAAGCACCAGCCAAAAGAAAAAGCTGATACAGATATATTAATATTAGATAAACGCATTTTAAGACAAGACATATCAACAGAGGTAAGTAAGGACACTGAATAATGATTAAAAGGATCATTTCAACATTCCTAAAACTAGTACAATCAATACAATAAAACAAAGCCAACAGAGAAAAATTAGGCATTTCCACAATCATAGTTGACATTTTTAACATAGCTCCCTCAGTAGAAAAATAGTAAAATCAACAAAAAGATCAATCAACAAGAATGATTAAGCAATATGATTAACTCATACTAAATGACACATATCGAAACTACCCCCCCTCAATTGTATAATATACATTCTGTTCAAGTGCACATGGAAATTGCTCAAACAGACACATGTTTAAGGATAAAGCAAGTCTAAACAAATTTTAAAAAGTTGAAATCATGGACAGTAGTTTTTGGACCACAGTGGAATCAAAATTGGAATAGGTCATATGAAAATAACTAGGAAATCAATAAATCAGGACTTAAGCAACACACTTAACAAATCTATGGCACAAAAAATTAATCCCAATGATATTAGATGATATTTTGAGTTGAATTATAATGAAAATCTGACTCCTTAAAATGTATATGTCAGATAATGCAGCTATTAAAACTTAAAATGCAAAGGCTACAAAAGCAGAAAGGTTGAAAATCAACTACCTAAGCTCAGTCTAAAAAGGACAACAAAAAACCTCCAGAAGATGATGAAAACATATATGAGAGCACAAATCAATGAAATGGACAACTGTAGTACAATAGAGAACAAAATAAAACTGAAACAATAATTCTCTGAAAAAATAATGAAATTAATAAACCTTCAGCAAGATTGCTCAAGTAACAGGGAAAACAGATTATTAATGTTAGTAATGAAAAAGAAGCTATCAGTATATATTCCTACAGATACTATAATAATGAGTGAACAACTTTATTCTAATACATTTGAAAGTTTAGATTAAAAAAAATTTCTTTTAAAAAACACTTATTAAACTAGAAAACCAAAATAATTCCTTGTCTACTAAAGACATTGAATTTATAATTAAAGCCTTTCCACAGAGGTACTCTAGACCCTGATTGTTAAATTCATGAATTTTTTTCAAACATTCAAGGAAGAAATTGTATCAATATTATACAAATTCTTCAGAACAAAGACAAACAAGAAACACTGCCCAATTCATTTTGTGATACCAGCAAAACCTTGACAAGTACATTATAAGAAGAACTCTACAGACCAGTCTCTGTCATAAATATAGATGCAAAAATCCTCAACAAAATAGTAGCAAATGTAATTCAACAATATATAAAAGGATCAAGTGGGATTATCCCAGGAAAACAGAATTGCGTAAAGATTCAAATACCAAGCAATACAATATGCTTTATATGAAAAAGGTTAAAAATCATATGATCATTGCCATAGATACAGATAAAGCATTTTATAACACTCAATACTCATTTATGATGTTTAAAAAAAGAACTCTCAGCAATCTAGGAATGAGAGAATGCTTCCTTATTTTGATCATACACCTACAACAAACATCATTATTAATGGTTAAATACTGAATGCTTTCTTCTGAGTTCAAGAACAAGACAGAAGTACCTATTATCGTTATATTCAATGTCATCCTGGTAATCCTAGGTAGAGAGATAAGATAAGAAAAAGAAACAAACATACATAGCCAACTTCTGGTTTCCAGTCTGGCATGTAAGAAGTTTAAAAATTGCCACTGAGTTCCAACAACAATTTAAAATCTGAACAAACTGAAAAATCACTAATTCTTTTTTGATCCATCACAGAAGTGAGCTCACCTAGCAAATCATAGCTCCAAGTATTGAAGAGAAAGACAGGTGGATACAGAGATTCATAAATTACAAGAGCAGAAACTCATGAGTAGGAACTTCTACGGCAACCAGTGCCAAGGTAGGAAAATATAAACTATAATTGACAAATTACTGAAGGCTTGCTGTGGACAATTTAAACTCAAAAATTCCAGGGAGACCCAATTATATTCTACACTTTTGTGAGTTTTACCTCCAGGAGCTCTACCAGGTCTTCACAGTGAATATCAGAGAATGATCCCCTTGTGCTTGCAGCAGAAAAAGAGGAAAAGGAACCATTTTGAAATATACCAGATTAGTCTGTTAACAAAGCCTACACTCAAGAAAAACAATTTTTACCAGAGCTCAACATGGTAGGATTTATCAGAACCTAACCTACCTGGGAAAGTGAAATACTCATTTCCAGCTTCCTCTAGCCTTCCATGTGGGAGAAGGAAAATACTCAACTCCAGCCCCCTCCAGCCAAAGTGTCCCACCTAAGGGGGAGGGGGAGGGAAGGAAGGAGAAGCACCAGTAAAGCTCATGGTCCAGGGCCACAGGGATACCAAATGACTGAGGCCTAATCATAGGGCTAGGGAACGCTTTCCCTCTCTCCCCCTATACTTCAGTGTTAAATTACGAAAGGCCTATTCATCTTAGTTCTTTTTATCCAGTACATCATGTCTGCCTTTCAACAACAACAACAATTAAAAACTGCAAAGTATACTAAAAGCAATAAATACAGGTTGAAGAGAATGAAAAAGTGTCAGAATCAGAGTCATATGGCAAGATTGTTGCAATTGTCAGACCAGAAATTTTTAAAAACTGTGATTAATATGCTAAGGACTTTAATGGAAATAATAGAAAATATGTAAGAACAGATAGAAAATGTATGCAGACAAGTGGAAATTCTAAGAAAAAATCTAAAAGACATGCAAGAGATAAAAAAAAAACACTGATAAAGACATGAAGAATGCCTTTAATGTACTCATTAGTAGATGGGAAAAATCAGGAAAGTCTTTGCGCTTGAGAACATGGCAACAGAAACTTCTAAAACTGAAAAGCAAAGAATAGAAAGACTGGGGGGAAAATTAGAACAGAACATTCAAGAACTATGGACAACTACAAAGGTGTAACATATGTGTAATGAGAATACTGGAAAGAGAATAAAGGGAGAAAGAAACAAAAGCACTATTTGAAATAATAGTGACTGAGAATTCCCCAAAATAATGTCAGACACCAAATCACAGATCCAGGATATTCAAAGAACAACAAACAGGATAGATGAAACACACACACACAAACACACGATAAAAAGAAAAAGAAAAAACAAAAGACTAAGCATAGGCATATAATATTCAAATTCCAGAAAATCAAAGATAGAGAAAAAAGTCTTGAAAAAAGCCATTGTTGGGGGGTGGGGGGGTGGGGAACCTACCTATATAGAGAAGCAGAGATAAGAATTACATCAACTTCTCCTCAGAAACATGCAGCAAACAAGAGTAAAATAAAATGCTTAGCATTGAAAACAAAAGAAAGAAACCCTAAAATTCCATACCCTTCAAGACTATCCTTCAAAAGTGAGGGAGAAAGATAGACTTTATCAGATCAAAACCAAACAAACAATTGAGGGAATGTGTTGATAGTAGATATTGACAGTAGACCTGTTTTGCAAGAAACATTAAAAGTTCTTCAAGGAGAAGGAAATTATATAGGTGAGAATCTAAGATCTACATAAAGAAAGGAAGAGCACTGGAGAAAAAATGAAAGTAAAATAGAAACTTTTATTTTTCTTATTTTAATTGATCTAACAGGTAAGTTTATTCAAAATAATATAGCAACAATGTACTTGGTTATATTTGTATGTGTATATATACATAAGTATGGTGGAGGTGGTTTAGTCTCTAAGTCATGTCCAACTCTTCTGCAACACCATGGACTGTAATGTACCAGGCTCCTTTGTCCATGGGATTTCCCAGGTAAGAATACTGGAGTGGTTGCCATTTCCTTCTCCAAGGGATCTTCCCAACCCAGGGACCAAATGTGTGTCTCCTGCAATGGCAGGCAGATTCTTTACCACTGAGCCACCAGGGAAGCCCAACATAAGTATACATATATGCTTGTGTGTAAGTGAAATTGCATTAATTTATTTTTGAATGCTGAGCCAGCTATGCATACCAGGGATAAATCCATACATGAGAGTGTATGTATGCTTAGGTATAAGGGAAATGATAGCAGTGATACAGGGATGGAAAGGAGGAACTAGGACTATTTTGCTATTATAGGGTACTTGCATTACCCATGAAGCAATATAGTGTTATTTCAAAGTACACTTGAATTAATCACAAATATATATTGCAGACTCTAGGACAAATACAAAAAAAATCTTTTTAAAAGAGAGTGTAATTGATATTCTACGAAAGGGAAGAATTGGGTTCATAAAACATGCTCTATTTAAACCACATAAAAAGCAGAAAAAAATGCAGAAGACAGAAATACAAATAGAAATAGTGCTAAATATACTATTGGATTAAATATTAGTCCAATTATATAATAGTCACCTTGCATTTCAATGGTCTAAATATGCCAATTAAAATATTGAGATTGTCAGAGCTGATGAAAAACTCAAGACCCAACAATTTGTTTTCTAAAAGAAATATTTTACATATAAAGATACATGTAAATTAAAAGTAAACAGACAGAGGGGCTTCCATGGTGGCTCATACAGTAAAGAATCTGCCTGCAATGTGGGAGACTCAGGTTCAATCCCTAGGTCAAGAAGATCCCCTGGAGAAGGGAATGACTACCCATTCCTGTATTCTTGACTGGAGAATTCCATAGACAGAGGACCCTGAAGGCTACAGTTCATGGAGACAGAGAAAGATATATTATGTTAACACTAAGCAAAAGAAATCAGGAATAGCTATATTATTTTCAGACACAGGAGG
This sequence comes from Budorcas taxicolor, assembly GCF_023091745.1. Lineage (NCBI taxonomy): Eukaryota > Metazoa > Chordata > Mammalia > Artiodactyla > Bovidae > Budorcas > Budorcas taxicolor. The sequence continues at coordinate 35,665,154 of NC_068924.1, read as the reverse complement.
TTTCCAAGAAAGAAATGCTATCAGGGATAAAAAGGGGCATTACACAGTGGTAAAGGGGCCAATACTTCAAGAAGACAGAACAATCCTTAATGTGCACATGCCTAACAGCAGAGTGTCAAATACATGAGGCAAAAACTGACACTGCAAGAAGCAATAAATCATTATTACAACTGGAGACCTCAACACCTTTCTATCAGAAATGGACAATTCCAACAGCAGAAAATCAGTAAGTATACAATTGAACTCAACAGCTCTATCATTCAACTGGATATAATTGACATCTATAGACTACTTCATCCAACAGTAGAAACTTAAACATTCTGTCATTCTCCTGGGCTTTTGATTGAAATTTCATTGGACCTATATACAAACAATGAAGGAGTGGAATTTGAAACGAAAAACACTGTGCATTTAGCACCACAAAAATTAGACTACAAAACTCTGATGGGAAATATCAAAGACTAAATGGAGGGATATTCCTTTTTTTTGATAGGTTTTTAAAATATATATAATTGAGGAAGTTCCCCTCTATTCTAAGTTTGCTAAGAATTTTTATCATAAATAAATATTAAATTTGATAGAATCACCAGTGAATGTATGTGGGGCTGAGTACTGCTATGCTGTGCTCAGTTGCTAAGCTGTGTCCAACTCTTTACAGCCCCAGGTACTGTAGCCTGCCAAGCTCACCATGTTATCAGTTCAGTTCAGTTCAATTCGGTCGCTCAGTTGTGTCCGACTCTTTGCGACCCCATGAATTGCAGCACACCAGGCCTCCCTGTCCATTACCAACTCCTGGAGTTCACTCAAACTCATGTCCATCGAGTTAGTGATGCCACCCAGCCATCTCATCCTCTGTCATCCCCTTTTCCTCCTACCCCCAATCCCTCCCAGCATCAGAGTCTTTTCCAGTGAGTCAACTCTTCGAATGAGGTGGCCAAAGTACTGGAGTTTCAGCTTTAGCATCATTCCTTCCAAAGAACACCCAGGACTGATCTTGTTTAGAATGGATTGGTTGGATCTCCTTGCAGTCCAAGGGACTGCATATGTTATAGGAAACTGCAAATTAACATACAAAGAAATACCACTATATACTTACCAGAATGACCAAAATCAATGCATTCCCATGTTCACTGGAGCATATTTTCAATAGCCAAGACACAAAAGCAACTCCACAAATAGAGGAATAAAGAAAATGTGAGATAGATTTTATATATATATATATATGTATATAATTACATATGTTTGTGTGTATATATTCACATATATACAATAATATATACATGTGTGTATGTTTTATGGATTATTATTCAGTCATAAAAAAAGAAAGAAATCTTGCCATTTGTAACAACATGGATGGACTTTAAAGGTATTAGGCTAAATGAAATATGTGAGAGAAAGAAACTCTGTTGTCTCACTTATATGTGGAATCTTAAAACAATCAAAAAATAAACAAACTGAGCTCACATATATAGAGAAAAGATTGGTGGCTGCCAGCAGCAGAGGGTAGAGTGTGGACAAAATGACTACAAACTTTCAAAAGGTACAAACTTTCGGTTATAAAATACATTAAGTCTTGGGGATGCAACGCACAACATAATGACTGCATAGTTAATAATACTGTATTTGAAAGTTGCTAAGTTTTCACCACACAGAAAAATTTTGTAACTGAGAATGATGATGGATATTAACTAGACACTGTGGTAATCACTTCAAAATATATACAAACATCAAATCATTATGTTGTAATCTTAAACTAATATATTGTTTTATGTCAATTATATCTCAATTTAAGGGAAAAAGAGTGGCCAAAATCCAAACACCCAATAACACCGAAAGCCACAGAGGAAACAGAGCAACAAGAACTTACATACTTTGCCATTGTGAATGCATAATGTTAAGGCTTTTTGGAACACAATTTGGTGGTTTCTTACAAAACCGAACATACTCTTAACATATGACCCAGCAATTGCATTCCTTGGTGTTGACTTAAACGTCAATACCATATGAAAACATATGTTTGCAGTATATCTTGAACATGGTTGTTTATAACAGCTTTATTCATAACTGCTAAAATGTGGAAGAAACCAATATGTCCTTCAGTAGATGAGTGAACAAACTGTGGTACATCCAGAAAATGGAACATTATTCAGCAATAAAAAAAGACTGAGATCCAAAGTCATGAAAAGACATGGAAGAAACTTAAATGTATATTATTAACTGAAAGAAGCCAATCTGAAAAGTCTGCATGGTGTATTTTTCCAATTTTATGACATTCTGGAAAAGGAAAACACTATGGAATTTTAAGAAGTTAGTAGTTGCCAAGGGTTAAGGGGTAATGAAGGATGAATAAACAGAGTACAGAGGATTATCAAGGCAATGAAATTATTATGTATGAAACTACAAAGGTGAATTGATGTCACTACATATTTGTCAAATCCAGTGAATGTTCAATATCACAAATGAATCCTAATGCAAACTATGGACTTTGGATGATGATGTAGGTTCAATTTAAAAAACATACTGCTCTGATTTGGGACACTAATAGCAGGAAGTTGTGTGTGTAGGACAGAGATATATGAGTATTCTCTGTACTTTCCACTTTAATTTTGCTGTGAACCTAAAACTTCTTTTAAAAGTAAATTTTATTAACTAAAGAGAGTACATAGAGTAGAAAATAAGAAACAAAATTTATAATTCACCAACTGATAGCACAACTGGAAACTATACAATTGATGATGTAATTGAAAAAAAGGTAAAGCCTAAAATAAATTATTAAAATGAATAAGTATATTTAATGAGATTTCTGGATATGAGATATATCCAGAAATTAAAATATTAATTAAAATATATTAAAATTATATTAAAATATATTCTACATATACACAAAAAACAATAAATCTATAAAATGTATAGGATTTCTACACACATACATAGGGAAAAAACCCTTCAAATGATTATGAAAATAAATTTTAATACAATAAAATTTAATACAATAAATGGAAGGATATATTTTGTAAATGCATTGGAGGTCTCAAAATTTTTAAGATGTAAATTATTCCCAAATTGATCTACAGATATACTGAAATCCAGATTTAAATCTCAGAAACTTTTTGTAGAAATTAACAAGTAATTCTAAAATTTATATGCATGAAGAACAAGAACAGATGAAATTAATTTCTGGTGATAAGAGAGGATAGTGATTATCTTTCAGAGGTTATGATTGTGAGAGGGATTGTGGGAATCTTCTGGAATATTGGAAATGTTCTATATCATGCTATGGATGGAGGTTACATTAGTATATAACTATATAAAAATTCACCAAGAGGTATACTTTAGCTCATACATTTTACCACATGTATGTTATACTTTTTGCAGAAAAAGTAAAAATAAAGAATTATTATAATATATTGAGACATAAGACTATTCATTATATTGTGAAATGGAAATGAATAACATTTTGTAAAGGGAATATCCCACTTGCTGAGGTGAAATATTTCTTTCTGGTGGCTCAGTTGGTAAAGAATCTGCCTGCAGTGTAGGAGACCTGGGTTTGATCCCTGGGTTGGAAAGATGCCTTGGAGAAGGGAAGGGCTACCCACTCCAGTATTCTGGCCTGGAGAATTCCATTGACTGTACATCCATTGGATTGCAGAGAGTCAGACACGACTGAACAACTTTCACTTTCACTTTCAGGTTTCCACAGACTACTGCAGAGATGAACACAACTACTGCTTAAGCCCAAAAAGAGGTCATTTGGCTATGGAAAAGCCAGGCACTTCAGAACAGAAACGGAAATAAAATTATTAGATCCCGGTCTGAAAAATACATATATTACCTTTCTCTTGGTCCAGAAAAAGGGACAAATTGTCTAGTTTCTGCAGCTAAAAGTAAAATGACACCTTCCACGTAATCATGTGGATTATTATAATTATTATTATAATAATAATTATTATGAGAAGACAAGTGACTGTAGAAGTTGGAACAAAGGAATCCAGGAAAGGTACAAAGTTTCCCCAAGATTTGATTTCAAATTCTCCAAACATTTACTCTGAGATAAATGTCTACATCTCCTAAAATGGCTTAAAAGGTCTTCCATGTTCTGGAACCCACTTACCTCGCCATCTGTTCTTTTCAGCATTCTCTACTCTTTTCTTTCTACTCCATAAAGAAAATCAGTTCCCACAATGCACAAGAAACAACCTGCTAAATTCTCTCTTCCCTGTACGTTTACATGTGCTCTTTAGCCTGCCTGAAACATTCCACCACTTTCTTCTATATCCACCAACCTCTATTCATTCAGTGATAATTTAACAGTCATTTCCTCAGGAAAGCCAAAAAAGACAATTGGAACCTTAAAATGCCTGTCATGATTTTCACCATATTTTATTGTAATTACTTCATCATCAATCCTCTCTAAAAGACTATAAGCTCCAAGAGGCCAAGAAACACATCTACTCTGTTCACTAGCATATTGTTTGCGTCTCGCATAGCCATTGGATCATCAGTTCAGTTCAGTTCAGTCGCGCAGTCGTGTCCGACTCTTTGTGACCCCATGAATCACAGCATGCCAGGCCTCCCTGTCCATCATCAACTCCCGGAGTTCACTCAGACTCCCATCCATCGAGTCAGTGATGTCATCCAGCCATCTCATCCTTTGTCTTCCCCTTCTCCTTCTGTCCCCAATCCCTCCCAGCATCAGAGTCTTTTCCAATGAGTCAACTCTTCACATGAGGTGGCCAAGGTACTGGAGTTTCAGCTTTAGCATCATTCCTTCCAAAGAAATCCCAGGGCTGATCTCCTTCAGAATGGACTGGTTGGGTCTCCTTGCAGTCCAAGGGACTCTCAAGAGTCTTCTCCAACACCACAGTTCAAAAGCATCAATTCTTCGGCACTCAGCCTTCTTCACAGTCCAACTCTCACATTCATACACGACCACTGGAAAAACCATAGCCTTGACTAGACGGACCTTTGTTGGCAAAGTAACGTCTCTGCTTTTGAATATGCTATCTAGGTTGGTCATAACTTTTCTTCCAAGGAGTAAGTGTCTTTTAATTTCTTGGCTGCAGTCACCATCTGCAGTGATTTTGGAGCCCAAAAATATAAAGTCTGACGCTGTTTCCACTGTTTCCCCATCTATTTCCCATGAAGTGATGGGACCAGATGACATGATCTTCGTTTTCTGAATGTTGAGCTTTAAGCCAACTTTTTCACTCTCCTCTTTCACTTTCATCAAGAGGCTTTTTAGCTCCTCTTCACTTTCTGCCATAAGGGTGGTGTCATCTGCATATCTGAGGTTATTGATATTTCTCCTGGCAATCTTGATTCCAACTTGTGCTTCTTCCAGACCAGCATTTCTCATGATGTACTCTGCATAGAAGTTGAATAAACAGGGTGACAATATACAGTCTTGATGTACTCCTTTTCCTATTTGGAACCAGTCTGTTGTTCCATGTCCAGTTCTAACTGTTGTTTCCTGACCTGCATACAGGTTTCTCAAGAGGCAGATCAGGTGGTCTGGTGTGCCCCTCTCTTTCAGAATTTTCCACCGTTTATTGTGATCCACACAGTCAAAGGCTTTGGCATAGTCAATAAAGCAGAAATAGATGTTTTTCTGGAGCTCTCTTGCTTTTTCCATGATCCAGCAGATGTTGGCAAGTTGATCTCTGGTTCCTCTGCCTTTTCTAAAACCAGCTTGAACATCTGGAAGTTCACAGGTCACGTATTGCTGAAGCCTGGCTTGGAGAATTTTGAGCATTACTTTACTAGTGTGTGAGATGAGTGCAATTGTGCGGTAGTTTGAGCATTCTTTGGCATTGCCTTTCTTTGGGATTGGAATGAAAACTGACCTTTTCCAGGCCTGTGGCCACTGCTGAGTTTTCCAGATTTGCTGGCATATTGAGTGCAGCACTTTCACAGCATCATCTTTCAGGATTTGAAATAGCTCCACTGGAATTCCATCATGTCCACTAGCTTTGTTCTTAGTAATGCTTTCTAAGGCCCACTTAACTTCACATGCTAGGATGTCTGGCTCTAGGTGAGTGATCACACCAACATGATTATCTGGGTCATGAAGCTCTTTTTTGTACAGTTCTTCCATGTATTCTTGCCACCTCTTCTTAATATTTTCTGCTTCTGTTAGGTCCATACCATTTCTGTCCTTTATCAAGCCCATCTTTGCATGAAATGTTCCCTTGGTGTCTCTAATTTTCTTGAGATCTCTAGTCTTTCCCATTCTGTTGTTTTCCTCTATTTCTTTGCATTGATAGCTGAGGAAGGCTTTCTTATCTCTTCTTGCTATTCTTTGGAACTCTGCATTCGGATGCTTATATCTTTCCTTTTCTCCTTTTCTTTTTGCTTCTCTTCTTTTCACAGCCATTTGTAAGGCCTCCTCAGACAGCCATTTTGCTTTTTTGCATTTATTTTCCATGGGGATAGTCTTGATCCCTGTCTCCTGTGCAATGTCTCGAACCTCCATCCATAGTTCATCAGGCACTCTATCTATCAGATCTAGTCCCTTAAATCTATTTCTCACTTCCACTGTATTATCATAAGGAATTTGGTTTAGGTCACACCTTAATGGTCTAGTGGTTTTCCCTACTTTCTCCAGAAAGAATGAAGGGATGGAGCCAAAGCAAAAAACAATACCCAGTTGTGGATGTGACTGGTGATAGAAGCAAGGTCCAATGCTGTAAAGAGAACGTCAGGTCCATGAATCAAGGCAAATTGGAAGTGGTCAAACAAGAGATGGCAAGGGTGAACGTTGACATTCTAGGAATCAGCAAACTAAAATGGACTGGAATGGGTGAATTTAACTCAGATGAACATTATATCTACTACTGTGGGCAGGAATCCCTTAGAAGAAATGGAGTAGCCATCATGGTCAACAAAAGAGTCTGAAATGCAGTACTTGGATGCAATCTCAAAAACAACAGAAATGATCTCTGTTCGTTTCCAAGGCAAACCATTCAATATCACAGTGATCCAAGACTATGCCCCAACCAGTAACGCTGAAGAAGCTGGAGTTGAACTGTTCTATGAAGACCAACAAGACCTTTTAGAACTAACATCCAAAAAAGATGTCCTTTTCATTATAGGGGACTGGAATGCAAAAGTAGGAAGTCAAGAAACACCTGGAGTAACAGGCAAATCTGGACTTAGAATATGGAATGAAGCAGGGCAAAGACTAATAGAGTTTTGCCAAGAAAATGCACTGGTCATAGCAAACACCCTCTTCCAACAACACAAGAGAAGACTCTAAACGTGGACATCACCAGATGGTCAACACCAAAATCAGACTGATTATATTCTTTGCAGCCAAAGATGGAGAAGCTCTATACAGTCAACAAAAACAAGACCAGGAGCTGACTGTGGCTCAAATCATGAGCTCCTTATTGGATCACAGTAGACACTAAACTAAAGACATGTAAAATCAGTGAAAATGAATGATGAGAGGATTTACATTGCAGTAACTCTTACTGGGATCCATAGGACAAGCGAACAGTCTTTTATGCACTTAGTTTTAATACTATGCTTTGTTTGTTTTTTTCTCTGTAGATATTTGTTTTGTTCTGCCATAAATTTTGATTCTTTTAAAATATATTAGAATGGCTATGCTTAAAGCACCAAAGAAAACATTTTAAAGGGAATCACTGATTCCTAATGTCCAGTGTACCAGTAGTGCTCGTAGGAGAGGTAGCAGTGATCCAAGAAAACTGTAGCAGAAGATGCAATTTAAGGTGGCAGGTCCAGGAAATTGTAAGTCATCCACTCCAACAGGAAATTCTCCTTGTGGAGTTCCACTCTCAATTCTAGAGTTTTGTGTAATTTTTCTTAATAACGGAATGTTGCCCTTCATATAAAAAAGTGACCTACAGATGAATGATAGTCAGCTTATAAATTCAAAGCAGGATGGTTAAGGACATTAAGTCTTATTAGAATCATTTTTCTCAAAGCAAGGAGAGTAAATTAGGTAATCATCAGCATTTTGAAAACTTCCTCCTAAACACAAATTCTTTATCATTTTTAACCTTGCCTTATTTTCAACATTTGCATTTTGAGTGAAAGAAGAATAAAAGCTAAAATTATTCTTTTGCAAAGGAAAAAAATGTTGTAGCCAAAAAAGCAAAATTAAAACCCAAATATGCTGCCCTTTCTTATTATTTGGAGAGGGAACAGGAAAAATGATAGCAAATTTTCAACTAAGTATTGTTCTATAAAAATGTCCAAACACTGACCAGTTCTCTTGATTGCACAGAGCACAAAGGCTCTTTCAACAGTTCCTGCACAGCTTAAAGTTGAACTTCATGTGCCCCTCTATCTTCTTTTCAAATTAGACAATTAGTGGTATCAGAGGGAATCCAGCTATGAACTAAACTGGCAGCTGATAATGGTGCATATGTTTACAAGTTTGGGCCCTACACAATAAAATGGCAAGTCATGCTAATAAACAATGAAGTTGTGAAAAATCAGTCAGTTCTCAGTATTCAAAGATTATGTACATCTTTGGTCCAAACAAAATTTGACACTAGTAGAAAATTCTAGAAATCTAAGTTGCAGCTTAGTAATTACAATCAACAGTACTATATTATAAACTTCAAAGTTGCTAAGAGACTGGATCTTAATTGCTCTTATTACTCACACACACACACAACCACACAATGATCATTATGTGACATAGTAGAGGTGTTAGTTAATGCTTTGATGGTAATCATATTGTAATACACAAATATATAAAATCAACCAGTTGAACCTCTTGAATTTACACTATGTTATATGTCAACTATATCCCAATGTGGGGCTTTCCTGGCAGCTCAGCGTAAAGAATCGACCTGTAATGCAGGAGCCCCAGGAAACACAGGTTCAATCCCTGGGTTGGGAAGATCCCCTGGAGGAGGTTATGGCAACCCACTCCGGTATTCCTGCCTGGAGAATCTCATGGTCAGAGGATCTTGGCAAAATACAGTCCATAGAGTCGCAAAGAGTCAGACATGACTGAAGCAACTGAGCATGCATGCACATGTCCCAATTTTAAAAAGGAAAAAGTGGGAAAATATATAAACACATAAGCCAGATACTGAGCTGAATTAAGGGAGACAATTACCACCAAGATGAGTAGAAAATAGAATGTCTGAAGCCTAAGCTGAAAGGCAGCATAACTAAACAAAAATAACGAAGCCAGTCTAAAAGTGTACTCTTTGAAAGTAAAGAGGCAACATCTCAGACTGTAAGGTCATAGCTATAAACAAAAGTGTATGTTTAAAGAAGAGAGCTATACACTTATATCAATAAACTGTAACAAGTATCTATAGCTGTACATTCTTTAGAGTAGTTACATTTGCCAGGGAACATAGTACTTCTTACGCATTAAGTTTTATTTTACATACAGGTGCTTGAATATACAACTATTGCCTTTATTCTAATAAGTTGCCCTTGTGATTCACCATAGGAAGAAAAACTATAGTAACATCCTTCTGTCAGATCAATGATGCATTAAGATCAAAATGCAGAGACTAATTAAGTCTTTCTTGAGTCTGATATAAGAGAGTGAATGGAAAAATAATCAGTTGCTGAGAAAGAAAATTGCATGGTCTAGGCTGAAGTTCCATACCCAGAAGATCTACTGTTTCAACTAGTTGCTAACTCTCTAACTCTACTGTATTCTCAAAAATCACACAGGACTTGTCAATTTATCCACTGACAGGTGATTTTTCTTACTCATACTCCCCTGCTTTAGTCTTTGTAAGATGTTCTTGAAAAGTAAAACTTGAACATTTACAAGAAAATCATTTGATGATTGGGTGTTTGTTTCAAATGGATTGCATAAAAGACAACAGTAAAAAATAACTATGATGTTTATGACCTCTAAACTTTAAAAGTCTCCAACAAAAGTTAAAATGACTAAGAGCAACCATGATTTTATCCTGATTTGTAGTTTTCCAAGGGCCAACAGATCCTCCAAGATGTAAATTCTTCTGGCTCACAGTACTAACCGAGCCCTAACTCATTGCCTTATTGACCAAAGCAAAATTTCCAAGAATTACTTTCTGATTACAGGTTGAGTTATACTAGAGATAGTGAAAAGATTCTTTGCTTCCTATTTTAAAGTTCTGCAAGAAACTACTGTGAGCCACTGGATAGGATCCTTCAAGTAAGCTGCTTGTCAAATATGAAGGAAGGGATGGTCCATGAGCACCTGGAAATGTGTTTCCTTAAAGTCTTCAAATAACAGCCACTGAACACTTGGGATTTCCAGGAACTACAGACTATCAGAAGAGAACTGCAGGACTAGGTGACTTTAGGCTTCTTTAAGCTGGAACTGCTCCTTAGTCTTTCTTTGTATTTTATAACCTTGGCCAGTTATTTCACGGGATTTTTTTTTTTCAGAGTCAGATTATACATCATTGGCCAGATATAACAGAAATCATATTGTGAATTCAATGCATTATATTAGAAGCTATGTGATGTTGACTTAGTCTATTACTGATTTAACTACTTGGTTAATATGGTGTCTCTCATGTTCTTCCACTGTAAAGTTACTATTTTACCTTTTGTAAATGATAAATATGTTGTGGAGAGATACTCTGATACTTCACAAATACCCTGCTTCCTATAAAAAATTTTGGCCACTAATTTTAGTATTCCCTGGTGATTTTTGCTTGAAGCAACTATTGCTGTGATAGTTGCCAAATGATGTTTTATGAATTTTGTCACTTCTTCTACATTTACTATAGCTGAAATTATGCTATAACAGCTTTCTCTCAGTCCAACAAATTTATTCATTTATATACCTCAGGATGAACCTGAGGTTTATATAATTAGTTATTATTACATATTCCATAACTATCCTTAAATATTTATATATAATATTTTTTATTATATTTATTATTTTTTGTTACATTATCCCAGATTTGGCCAGTAGGAACTTCTCTCACATTTACTCCTGTGTCCTTTAGACATGTCTCCAACATTTTTTTGAGCACTTTACTCTTTTATAACATCACAAGATGGTTCCAGTTTCATCTGGCATGTTCCCTGCCCACATCTGAAATTAGTAATTTTTCTAAGAAGCATCATTTGCTTTTACTGGAAAATGGGTATTTAAGAAACAAGATTTGTTGCTAGGTGTGCTTACTGGTACTAAACCCTTTGAATGTTTGGTGTGTTCACTGACTCTCAGAAGACTATGAGCTAGGCAATACATTTATGTATGCATACATATATACACACTTCTGTTAGTAGTATTTATATCAACAAAGATTTAGAGATAGAAATGGATGTAATGTATGGGGGTATATATCTTAAAGATCACAAGTTCATAATACCTTCAGTTCCAATAGAACACACTAGGAATTATTCTAGCCTTTGCCCTCACCATATTTACAACATTCTTCTCCCAAAGCAAAAAACCTAATACCCATTATCCAAAATGCATTTCTTTTATTTGTTCAATCCTAAACTAAAGTTATTTTCAGAATTGCTAACCTACACTACTTTGAGAGATAAGCTTACTAAGCAGGGCACATTTGTCATCAACCTTTTTATTCTTTAACCTTAGAAAACATAGTCAAAATACTGTGTTTCAAAGGTATTTATGTTAGTTCTACTCACCCACCATCCCATACATGTTCAGTGTGATTATGCATTTATTTGAAATACAGTTAAATTCCTTTATTTCTGTTTGTATTCATTTTGTTCTCCCATTCTTGTTTGTTTAGTATGAAGAAAAGTAACATGGTTCTAAAAGTCACAACTACACAAAAGGATACTCAGAGAAGTGTTACCCCCATCCCTGTCCAATATACCCTATACTCATTATCTTTTCACTCTACTTCTACCCATCATCTGTAAGGAACCAGTCTTGATAGTTTCTAGTTTACCCTTCCTCTGTTTATTTCTGCACAATCAAGCAGATAAGTGTATATTTTCTCATTTCACCTCCTTTCTATATTAAAAAGTGGCAGATTATAAATGATGTTGCACATCCAGCAATATATTTTGGAAATCATTTCTTATCAGATTACAGATCCCTTCCTCAATCATTTTTATAGCTACTAGCACTCTATTGTATACTATATAGCATAGCTTATTCAGTCATTTTCCTATGTATGAATATTTAGGTTGTTTCTAATTGTACATGATGGGGAAGCAAATAGCTTTGTGCATATTTGTTTTTCATATTGTTGGAGGTGTATCCTCAGAGTAAATTCCTAGAACTGATACTGCCAGGTCAAAAAAAAGTGCACATGTAACTTTGATAGGTATTGTGAAAATCTCTTCCAAAAGAGTTGTATCAATTTGCATTCCCTATAAACTGAAAGTGCCTGTTTCTTCATAACCTTGCCAAAAGAATATGTCTCACATTTTTAATTTTCAACAAATTGATATGTGGTAATTTTAATCTTAATATAGTTTTTTCTATTTCTTCATCTTTAATAAAAGTTTTATCGAGGTATAATTGGTATATACTGTATATATTTAATGTACATAATTTGATTAGCTTGGACATATGCATATATCTATGGAACCATTACCACAATCAAAGGTAATAGGTATATCCATCACCTGTAAAAGTTTCTTTGTGTCTCTATGTGGTTTAGTTTGGATTTTTGTTGTTGTTGTTATAAAAACATTGAATATGAGATCTATCCTTTAAAATTTTTAAGTGTACAATACAGTATTGGTGACTATAGACACTAGGCTCCACAGTAGATCTCTAGAACTAATTCAACTTGCATAACTGAAACTTTATGCCAATTGGGCAATGACTTCCCATTGCCCATCAGTATAGTTTTAGACTGTATTATTGCCCAAGATAAGGTAATAGAAGTTGGATTTGCCTTCTTACTACTATATTAAAAAAAATTATGGAATAGCAGTTTTTAAGATATTGGACATCTGACAACAAAGGACAGTATCTTTTGAGATACAGGAAACATGAGTCCTACTACTGTTCCAGTTTACAGCCTGGAAACAGTTTCCAGGCTACAGTACAGGGAGGAAGACTCTAGCTACTTTCCTGGGTTAAGGAGCTAAAACTGAAAGTTCAGGAAGACTAAGTTAGTTTCAAGGTAACTTGAGTCTCTAGTCTCAAGATAAATTGGATGAGGTCAAGCAGGAGATGTTAAGAATAAATATTGACATCTTTGGAATCAGTGAACCAATACAGTATTATAAAGTAAAATAAAGTAAAAAATAAAAATTAAAAAAAATTTTAAAAAATGGATGGGAGTGGGTGAATTCAATTCAGATGACCATTATATCTACTACTGTGGACAAGAACCCCATAGAAGAAATGGAGTAGCCCTCATAATCAACAAAAGGGTTCAAAATATAGTACTTGGGTGTGACCTCAAAAATGACAGGATGATCTTGGTTCATCTCCAAGGCAAGCCATTCAGTATCATAGTAATTCAAGTATATGCCCCTACCACTGATGCCAAAGAAGCTTGAGTTCTATGAAGACCTAGAACTAACACCTCCTAAAAGATGTTCTATTCGTCACTGTGGATTGGAATGCAAAAGTAGGAAGTCAAGAGATACCTGGAGTAACAGGCAAGTTTGGCCTCAGAGAATAAAATGGAGCAGGGCAAAGGCTAACTGAATTCTGCCAAGAGAATGCACTGGTCATAGCAAAACACCCTTTTTCAACAACACAGGAGATGACTTTACATATGGACATCACCAAATGGTCAATACCAATATTAAATTGATTATATTCTTTGTAGCCAAAGATGGAGAAGCTGTATATAGTCAGCAATAACAAAACCTGAAGCTGACTGCAGCTCAGATCATCAGCTTCTCACAGCAAAATTCAGGCTTAAACTAAAGAAAGTGGGGAAAACCACTAGGCCAGCCAACTACAACTTAAATCAAATACCCTATGGATATGCAGTGGAGGTAACAAATATATTCACGGGGTAGATCTAGTAAACAGTGTGCCCAAAGAACTACAATGGAGGTAGTGAGCAAAACCATCCCCTCCCCCAAAAAAAGAAAAGCAAGAAGGCAAAGTGGTTATCTGAGGAGGCTTTACAAATAGGTGAAGAAAGAAGAGAAACAAAAAGCAAGGGAGAAAGGGAAAGGTACAGCCAACTAAACATAGAGTTCCAAAGAACAGTAAGGAGAGACAAGAAGGCCTTCTTCAATGAACAGTGCATAAAACTAGAAGAAAAAACAGAAGAGTAAAAACTAGAGATCTCTTCAGGAAAACTGGAGATATCAAGGGAACGTTTTGCCCAAAGATGGGCACAGTAAAGGACATAAAAGGTAGGGACCTAGAAGACACTGAGGAGATCAAGAAGAGATAGAAAGATACACAGAAGACCTGTACAAAAAAAATCTTAATGAACAGCATTACTATGATGGTGTGGTCAGCCACCTACAGTCAGACATTCTAGAATATGAAGTTGACTGGGTCTTAGGAAGCATTGCTGTTAATAAAGCTAGTGGATTTGATAGAATTTCAGTAGAGCTATTCAAAACCCAAAGGATGATGCCATCAAGGTTTTGCATTCAATATGTCAGCAAATCTGGAAGGCCCAGCAGTGGCCATAGGACTGGAAAAGGTCAATCCTCATCCCAATTCCCAAGAAGGGTAGTACTAAAAAATGTTCTAACCATCAGACAATTTTATTCATCTCCTGTGCTAGTAAGATCATGCTTAAAATCTTGTATGCTAGGCTTCAGCATTATGCAAACCAAAAACGTCCAGATGTCCAAGCTCGGTTTAGAAAAGGCAGAGGAAAAAGAGAACAGATTGCCAAAATTTGCTGGATCATAGAGGGAATATAACAAACTGTGGAAAACTCTTAAAGAGATTGTAATACAGACCATTTTACCTGTCTCCTGAGAAGCCTGTATGCAGTTCAAGAAGCAACTGTTAGAACCCTGTATAGAACAACTGATAGGTTCAAGATTGAGAAAGGAGTACAGCAAGGCTGTCTGCAGTCATCCTGTTCATTTAACCTATATGCTGAGCACATCATGAGAAATGCTGGGCTGGATGAGTTACAAGCTGGAATCAAGATAGGTGGGAGAAACATCAACAACCTCAGATATGCAGATGATATCACTCTAATGGCAGAAAGTGAAGAGGAACTAAGAGGCTCTTGATGAGGGTGAAGGAGGAGAGTCAACAAGCCAGCTTAAAACTAAATATTAAATAAAAACTAAGATCATGGCATCCACCCCCTTACTTCATGGCAAATAGAAGGGGGAAATGTGGAAGCAGTGACAGATTTCCTCTTCTTGGACTCTAAAATCACTGCAGATGGTGACTGTAGCCATGAAATCAGAAGATGTTTGTTTCTTGGCAGGAAAGCTATGACAAACCTACACAGAGTGTTGAAAAGCAGAGACATTACTCTGCCAAAAAAGATCTGTATAGTCAAAGCTATGGTCTTCCCAGTGGTCATGTATGGTTGTGAGACCTGGACCGTAAAGAAAGCAGAGTGCTAAAGAATTGATACCTTTGAATGTGGTGCTAGAGAAGACTCCTGAAAGTCCCTTGGATAGTAAGGAGATCAAACCAGTCAATCTTGAGGAAATAAACTCTGAATACTCATTGGATGGACTGATGCTGAAGCTGAAGCTCCAGTATTTTGGTCATCTGATGGGAATAGCCAACTTATTGGAAAAGTCCCTGATGCTGGGGAAGATTGACAGCAGAAGGAAAAGAGAGCATCAGAGGATGAGATGGCTGGATGGCATCACCGATGCAATTTTGGACATGAACTTGGGCAAACTTCAGCAGATGATGAGGGACAGGGAGGCCTGGCATGTTGCACTCCACGGGGTCGCAAAGAGCTGGACACGATTGGGCGACTGAATGAACAAAGGTAGCTAGAATTCACAATGCAGAGTACTGGAGAAGAGGAAGTTGCACAAAAAGAGAAATCTAGATATCTGCAGACTGCCCTCTTTCCCCTACCCCAGTAGTTCATAAAGGCCTAAGAACAATTTCTATCTTCACTAGCCAAAGTACAAAGTATCATAATTCATGGGGCATCATGTAGAATACTCAGAAGGTTTTTTGGCCTCATTTGTGGGTTAAAATAAGCACTACATTAATGCTTCTTTATCCTGTTATATGCAGGTCAGGAAGCAACAGTTAGAACTGGACATGGAACAACAGACTGGTTCCAAATAGGAAAAGGAGTACATCAAGGCTGTATATTGTCACCCTGCTTATTTAACTTATATGCAGAGTACATCAAGAGAAACGCTGGGCTGGAAGAAGCACGAGCTGGAATCAAGATCGCCAGGAGAAACATCAATAACCTCAGATACGCAGATGACACTACCCTTATGGCAGAAAGTGAAGAGGAAGTAAAAAACGTCTTGATGGAAGTGAAAGAGGAGAGTGAAAAAGTTGGCTTAAAGCTCAACATTCAGAAAATGAAGATCATGGCATCCGGTCCCATCACTTCATGGCAAATAGATGGGGAAACAGTGGAAACAGTGGCTGACTTTATTTTGGGGGGCTCCAAAATCACTGCAGATGGTGATTGCAGCCATGAAATTAAAAGACACTAACTCCTTGGAAGAAAAGTTATGACCAACTTAGTAGGATATTCAAAAGCAGAGACATTACTTTGCCAACAAATGTCCGTCTAGTCAAGGCTATGGTTTTTCCAGTGGTCATGTATGGATGCGAGAGTTGGACTGTGAAGAAGGCTGAGTGCCGAAGAATTGATGCTTTTGAACTGTGGTGTTGGAGAAGACTCTTGAGAGTCCCTTGGACTGCAAAGAGATCCAACCAGTCCATTCTAAAGGAAAACAGCCCTGGGTGTTCTTTGGAAGGAATGATGCTAAAGCTGAAACTCCGGTACTTTGGCCACCTCATGCAAAGAGTTGACTCATTGGAAAAGACTCTGATGCTGGGAGGGACTGGGGGAAGGAGGAAAAGGGGACGACAGAGGATGAGATGGCTGGATGGCATCACCGCCTCAACGGACATGAGTTTGAGTGAACTGAGGGAGATGGTGATGGACAGGGAGGCCTGGCGTGCTGCAATTCATGGGGTCGCAAAGAGTAGGACATGACTGAGCGACTGGACTGAACTGAACTGAACTGATCCTGTTTCACAATGCTTAAAATGAGACTTTATAAAAGATTAAATTGTTTCCAAGTAACTTAACAGTCCAGAACAAAGCTCAGCAATCTTTATAGGAATAACCCCCAAATTAAAATTCACTGAACCTAATTATCCAATTAAAAAATACACATATGCAAAGAAGCAGGAAAATGTGACCCTAGAGAGAAGAAAAATCAGTCAACTGAATTAAAATGATGTAGATGTTAAAATTAGTAGATAAAGACATTAAAACAGTTGTTAAAACTCTGTCTGTATGGTCAATAAGCTAGTGGAAAAATTTTAAAGGTTAAATAGACATACAGAAAATATATGAACAAATAAAAGAGTCAAACTACTAAAGATGAAAACAAATATGTCTGAATTAAAAAATACATTGGATGGTATTAAAGGCCAATTAAATATTGCAGAATAAGAAAAATTAGTAACTTAGGTGACAGAGCAACACAGACTACCTATAATAAATATAATGACAAAAAAGGCAGAAGAAAATGAAAATAGAATCAGTGTGCTATGAATCAATTTCAAATGGCCTAATGTATCTCTAGTTAAAGTACCTAAAGGCAAGAAGAAAGGAACAAAAACAATATTGAAAATATAATAGCTGAAAAATTTCTCTTTTTTTAAAAAACTAAACCTACAGATTCAAGAAGCCCAATGAATTTCAAACACAAGAAATATGAAGAAAACTATAAAGTATATCACAATCAAATTGCTTTAAATCAATAAATTCACCCAGAAAAATTGAGATATTATATATATAAGAACAAAAGGTGACAGATGATTTCTTATTGAAACAGTGCAGGCCAAAAGACAGCTGTGCAACATTTAAAAAGTGCTAAAAGGCGGGGGGGGGGGGGGAAGCTATCTACTGAAAATTCTATATCCAGCAAAATTACCTTTCAAAACAAAGACTAAAGAACAAATTTTTCAGATGTACAAAGGCTCAGAAATTCATCACCAGCAGATGTGCACTACAAGAAATCTTAAAAAGAAAAAAAATCAAAGAAAATTGCATTCGAAGGGGATTTAGATCCTCAAAAATGAAATAAGAGAACCTGAAATGGCAATTATATGGATAAATATTTTAATTTTTTTCTTATCATTTAAATACTGTTCAAATATAATTTATTATTTAAAGCAAAAATGTCAATGTATTATAGGCATTATAAAATCAGTTCAGTTCAGTTGCTCAGTCATCTCCAGTTCTTTGCGACCCCATGGACTACAGCACACCAGGCTTCCCTCTCCATCACCAGCTTCCAGAGCTTACTCAATCTCATGTCCATCAAGTCAGTGATGCCATCCAACCATCTCATCCTCTGTCGTCCCCTTCTCCTCCTGCCTTCAATCTTTCCCAGCATCAGGGTCTTTTCCACTGAGTCAGTTCTTTTCATCGGCGGCCAAAGTATTGGAGTTTTAGCATCAGTCCTTCCATTGAGTATTCAGGACTGATTTCCTTTACGATTGACTGGTTTGACCTCTTTGCAGTCCAAGGGACTCTCAAGAGTCTTCTCCAACACCACAGTTTAAAAGCATCAATTCTTTGGCACTCAACTATCTTTATTGTCCAACTCTCACATCCATACATGACTACTGGAGAAATCGTAGCTTTGACTAGACAGGCCTTTGTCAGCAAAGTAATCTCTCTGCTTTTTTAATATGTTGTCTAGGTTGGTCATTGCTTTTCTTCCGAGGAGTAAGGGTCTTTTAACTTCATGGCTGCAGTCACCATCTGCAGTGATTTTGGGACCCAAGAAAATAAAGCCTGTCACTATTTCCATTGTTTCTCCACCTATTTGCCATGAAGTGATGGGACTGGATGCCATGATCTTTGTTTTTTGAATGTTGAGTTTTAAGCCAGCTATTTTACTCTTCTCTTTCACTTTCATCAAGAGGCTCTTTAATTCTTCTTCACTTTCTGCCATAAGGGTGGTATCATCTGCCTATCTAAGGTTATTGATATTTTTCCTGGCAATCCTGATTCCAGCTTGTGCTTCATCCAGCCCTGCATTTCACATGAGGTACTCTGCGTATAAGTTAAATAAACCAGGTGGCAATATACAGCTTTGATGTACTCCTTTCCCAATTTGGAACCAGTCTGTGTTCCATGCCCGGGTATAACTGTTGCTTCTTGACCTTCATGCAGATTTCTCAGGAGGCAGGTAATATGTTCTGGTATATCCATCTCTTTAAGAATTTTCCCCATTTTGTTGTGATTCACACAGACAAAATCTTTGGCATAGTCAACAAAGCTGAAGTAGATGTTTTTCTGGAACTCTCATGCTTTTTCTATGATCCAAGGGATGTTGGCAATTTGATCTTTGGTTCCTCTGCCTCTTTAAATCCAGCTTGAACATCTAAGAGATTACTCTACACATGGACATCACCAGATGGTCAATACTGAAATCAGATTGCTTATATTCTTTGCAGCCAAAGATAGAGAAGCTCTATATAGTCAGCAAAAACAAGACTGGGAGCTGACTGTGGCTCAGATCATGAACTCCTTATTGCAAAATTCAGACTTAAATTATAAAGTAAGTAGAATTAAAATGTATGTCAACAATAGGACAAACTCTGGAAGGGTATAGATGGACATATATTGTAAGATTCTTGTACTATATTGTGAAGTAGTATGGTATTTCTTGGAGTAGACTATCATAAGATATAAATGTACTATTAAACTCTAAAGCAATCACTAAAATAATGAACAGAAGTTCATAACTAATAACCCAACAAAGAAGATAAATATAAGTATAAAAAGTAATCAACCAGGGCCTCTCTGGTGACTCAACGGTAAAGAGTCTGCCTGCCAATATAGGAGACAGGGTTCGATCCCTGATGTGGGAAGACCCCACATGCCATGGAGCAACTAAGCCCATGCACCACAACTGTCGAGTCTGTGCTCCAAAGCCTGCAAGCCACAAGTACGGAGCCCACACACTCTAGACTCAGTGCTCTGTAACAAGAGAAGCCTGGGCACTTCAAATAGAAAAAAGCCTGCACTGCAATGAAGACCCAATACAGCCTAAATAAATAATACATATGTGAGATCAAAGATTTAAATTTTAAAGAGACAATCAAAAGAAGGCAGTAAAAAGGGAGAAAAGCAACAGATAATGGATTGTGCATATGGAAAACAAAAATTAAAAGGTAAAAACTGCCAGTAGATTAAAAAGTGAAACCCAATTATATGTTGCTTATAAGAAACCCATGTAAGATGTAAAATATAAACACAATAAGATAGGAGTAAAAGAACAGGAAGATATATACCATGATAAGACCAAGTTGCTGTATCAATAAAGACAAAATTTAGTTTAGAGCAAAGACCATTATACTGGGATAAGGAGGGTCATTTCATAGCAACAATGGATATGGTATGGCATGATATGCCACAATATGATATGATATAGGCTAATGGAGGTAAAAATCATAAATGTTTTTGCACCTAGAAGAAAATATAAATTAAAAGGACTAAGGAAAGACACAAAGATGATATGGTAAGTCAATAAAATTTTAAGAATTGTTAATATTCTCAAATTTGGAGAGAAGTAAACTGAAAGAGTTTTGTTGTTGTTGTTTTTTTTAATCTTCAGCTTGAAGTGTAATAGAAAAGGAAACCAGGAAGCAATGGATAAATAGGAAAAGTGAACAAGAGGACTATTTCTGTCTGACAGATGTTAGAACATATTTCTAGGTCGACACAATGAATCTAGGGAATGACCCAAAAAGTATCCTCCTGAATGAATGGTAAACCCTGACTTCATTCCTAATTAGGTGAATTGAACTATAAATAAGGCAAGTTGTGAAATCTCAGAAAAGATAGCTCAGCCCTAAAATAAAAGTTACTTATTGCCTCAGCTGAGCTCTCCCTAGTTATATTTCACTATCTTCTCATCCCTGAAAAAGAATTTTCTTAAACTTCCAAACAAAAATAACAAAAGACCAGCAACAAGGAAATACATATAAAATTCTGGAGAGAAGACTGAATGACCAACAACATTATGCGAAGGAAAGATGTCACTCAGATATTAAGGTGAAAGACAGGTAGATTCAACTATGATAGAACTCTGCAAACACTGGACATCTAAGCCCTTCTTGGGGTTGGGAGGAAATTATCCCCAAGATGAAATTTAACCACGTAAGAAAGCAAGTGAAATAAACTAAGAAAAAAAAAGAAGCAATGGTAAAAGAAGCAGTAGTGATGACTGCATTTATATATACACGGAATAAATGCTAAATGACTATGGAAATTATGGTTATAAAATAGAATATAAATACTAAAAACCTAGGCAATGCAAAAGTAATAAAATAAGAAAACTCAGAAGTGGGTGGTGGAGATTTGGGAGAAATTGTAGGAGTATATAACTCCCTTATTTTTCTAAGCAGGAAACCAACCATTTCATTTAAAAACAAGCAGCTTTTAAAAAGAAAACATCATGAGAAATCTCTTAATTTTTTATAATGCCTGCCTCCATTTTTAAATCATGAGGAAACTCTTTTAGCAAAAATTATCTCTAATAATTAAAATAAACATTGATTTTGGATTCAGCAACTCCTTTAATTCTACTTGTTTCTTTTCAGTCTTTTAGAATGAAGTAAAATAAAATGCATCCATCTCTATTTACAGTATGACCACATTTTCATAAAAGTCTTTACATCTGTCCATTCATCCATCTGCTACCCACTCACTAGTCCATTTATATAAATGCTTAAGAATGATATCTGCCTAGTATTGTGTCTGATCATTTTTATTTAGCAGTATTAGTTATTCTGTTTTTTATTTTCATATTTTCTGTATTTCCTCAAAATGATATTTTTAATAAAACCAATAGAATCTTCTTTAAAAACAAACTAAAGAAAATACACCAAGAGATTAACCATATTTCATTCTGGGTGATAATAATATAAATACTATCCCCTTCTTTGGGCTTCCCTGGTGGCTCAGAGGTTAAAGCGTCTGCCTGCAATGTGGGAGACGTGGGTTCGATTCCTGGGTTGGGAAGATCCCCTGGAGAAGGAAATGGCAACCCACTCCAGTATTCTTGCTTGGAGAACCCCATGGATGGAGGAGCCTGGTGGGCTACAGTCCACGGGGTCGCAAAGAGTTGGACGCGACTGAGCGACTTCACTTTCACTTTTCATCCCCTTCTTTGCACTTTTTAGAATTCAATTTTAAATTATTAAAATTAGTAGACAACAATAAAAGAGTAAAAGGGCTTTATTCATCATGTTGCTTAAAACTGAGGTTAATCTTCAGCACACAAAATGATATTACACA
This sequence comes from Budorcas taxicolor, assembly GCF_023091745.1. Lineage (NCBI taxonomy): Eukaryota > Metazoa > Chordata > Mammalia > Artiodactyla > Bovidae > Budorcas > Budorcas taxicolor. The sequence continues at coordinate 35,642,781 of NC_068924.1, read as the reverse complement.
GGTCACAACTAAATTTTTTTATTAACTGTTAGCAGCTACCCCATTGAAAAATAGGAGAAAATCTCAACCCTAGATCAGTTGCCCCTGGATCAATGATTAGACCTTTCAGCTCCCAGTGACAAATTACCAGTCCCTATTCTTCAGGCATAGAAGTGCAATGGTGTAATGGCAGACTAGGCAAGGGACGATGAAAAACTATACCTCTTATTTTAAAAACCTTCCTATTAGTTCACAAAAAAAAAATACAGGGAAAAGAAAGAAAAGACCAATGAACAGAGAGTAGAATCTGGGTAACGAATACAGAAGGGTTCATTACATAGTTTTCTCTATCTTTTTGTATGCTTGAAACTTTTTTATAACACATTTTCTCAAATCCTCCTTAAACATGACATAAAGTAAGAATTTTCTGCAATTCATAAGCTCATCTTTAGAACAAAACAGCTCTTCCTTTAGAGAGTTAAACCAATTGGCCATTAACATTTTATTGTGAATTATTTTAATCAAATAAGTATATATTTCTCCTAGAATCACCCAAGACTACATATGCAAAGGGCTTACACAATGAGGGGAAAGGATGCAAGAGTAACTTTAGAGAATAACACATTTCAGCAAGGGTAACCACAGACAGTGACAGCGTGGGAGGAGGGGCAGCAACCTATACAAAGACAGCAAGTATGAATTTTGCTTTCTTTGAAAATAAGTCTAGTTTTCTGTTATCACTTGAAACCATTTACGCACTATCTTGGCTTTCCTCACATCAGACAGTAAATACTCTCTTGGTCACTACCTTAAAAATGGTAATATAATATAAATGGATTCATATTCTACTTCATGTTTATTTGTAATCTTCTGGTAGGTTTTTGTTCTTTTTCTACACAGTGTTATTGAGTACTTGATAAAACACTTCATATAACATGCTTTACATTGAACTACATGCTTTATGTCAAATATTTCATTAATTTACGAGTCTGTGCCATGAGGCAAAAATAGTAACCTCCTCAGAAAGCCAATGAGTAGTAGAAATGAGATTCTAATTCAAGAAGTCTCAGTCTAGAACCTGTACTTTTAACCACTACGGCAAAGTTTTACAAACTTATTTCCACTATTTTCAGTAAATGTCACTCAAAGTTATGTCTGAAAAGATAAAAAAAATATGATTCCTTAGATTTGCAAAAACATGAGTAAGTCTTCCCTAAGCTGAGTTAGAGATCCTGCCAGAAAGCCTGCTAGATGAAATCAAAAGAACTAAACTAGAACTATGGCCTGTAACAGACTATTGTTCTACCATGCACCAGCCTTGGCACCTTCTCTTAGACGATGGGGCTGCTGCGGCCACCTTATAATGATGACATGATGGGCAGAAGAACCACAGGGATGCAGGTCAAGTCCTAATAGATATTACAATAATTATAACCTATGGTACACACATAATGCAATCTACTTTCTTCCCACAAATACACACTCCATCTGATCAAATCTATACGCTAGAAGATATTACTCAGAGATCATAGCTTAGATGCCAAGCTTTCTAACAGGCCTTAACTTGCACCTACAAATGGTTGGTGAATGCTCCTCTTCCAGGTAATAGCTAAATCAGGCACAGAGATTGGGGCCCCATAGCAACAATACCAAGTTTAGAGTTTGAAGAAAGAAAAAAAAAAAAAGAATAATCTAGATGATGAAAGAAAGCCTGAAGGTAAAAAAAAAAACAAAAACGTGTTTTTACCAAACAATTTAGACGTGGATACAGATTAAAACTACAAACCACTTTGACAATAAGGGTTTAAGTTCTAAATGATAGAAAATTCTTATATATTATTAAATGAGACTAGAAATCAGACTTAAATCTAACCAGGTAATGAAAATTCAGATGGCTCCAAATGAGACACTCAAACAGAAAACACTAGTCAACCAAGACTTCATGTTCTTATTCCTCTATGTACAGCTTTCAAGGGTAAATGATGAGTCAGTTAGTCCCTCAGGAAAACTAATGTGAACTGAACCAAAACAAAAACCTTATGTGAATGTCTTTTTTTTTCCCTCTGAGAAGTTCTATCTACAACAAGACTGCAGGACTCCTGATTCTTGCACTAGAACACTGTAGTTACTACATTACCAGTCTTTCACTATGAACAATGTCATTTATTTCAGCAACAATGAAAATGTTCCACTATTAAAATACCACAGTTGATACACCCTAAATGTCACAAAGGGAATTAGAGCAAAACAAGCCCAAAGGACAAAAACTGGATACAGTAAACTGAGGCTTAAAGTCATTCAAAACTTGGTATTGGATTATTTCAAACTTTTATATGATCTTATTTTAACTTATGCAAAACAAAGTAATCTAATATTTTGAGAAATTTAGGCTTTATCAGTAATCCCTTTTCCTCCAGGTTTTAGTTTAGCTTTTAAAATAATATCATTTAATGTCTTATATTTGTGTGATTATTTCTGAAGAATTTGGCTATTAAGGCTGTATTATTCCTTTATATGCTACGTCACATCTTACATCACGTATTTGAAATTCATCTTCGTAATAGTGCTTACCAAATATCTTTAATAGGTGTTGCCTGCTTAACTGCAAAAATATCATGACTTGAGTTCCTCAGAGAATCAGATAAAAATTTACATTTTAAAAATAAAAATATTTTAAATAAGATACATGCCGAAAGTTACTTATGAAATTTCACAATTTAAATATTGTGCAATAAAAGATATTCAAAATCTAATTTTTTAGTTTTTGAAACCAGTTTATTTCTTCTTAATTTATGAAGATAAAGTGCCAGTTTCATTAATATATATTTTATGCTATAGTTTCACCACTGTGAAGTGAATTTCTATAATGATGAGGCATACTAACACTTGATAAATCTACATTCTGATGCCATATTTAGATTTTTCTTAAAACAGAAAATGGTGAAGACAATTTCAAAGTGCCCCAAAGCTTCAGTCCACTTGTGTTATTTTTCCTTGTTAAGCAAACAACGAAACCTATCAAGAAGGAGAAGTGACTTGGTCAAAAAAGAGCAGTTTTCTTTCGAACGCTTGACTCCAGTAATCTTACTGGTCACACTATGGTATGTGTCTATATTTTAAATGCGTAAGCCTTGGAGTTCTCTGAGACATCAGTTTTTTTGAAAGTGCAGATAAAGTAATTTTGATGCCAAAACTGGTATCAAATTAGTTTTCCCCACAAAAATTTTGGATTTGGTCATTGATTTATCAAAAACAGACTTTTATGAAAGGAGAGGCAATCAAATTGGTTATCCCACCAAACGCTAAAATAAAATGAAAGTTATGATACTTTATTTGAGCTGATTTTTTTATAGGAACCGTATGTATGACTTTCACTTTCTAGAAAGTGGTTTTCTCTTGAACACACATCAGAACCATTCATCATAATATAATTGCAAGTTGTCAGTCAGGGCCGCACCCTTCGCTTTGTGGCAAACCGCCAACACATCTGTCAGAAGCACTCATAAGCTTCCGTGTGTTATTGTAATCCTCTACAAAGAGAACAAGCCCATTCACCGATTTCACATTTTCCAAATGAAACAATGACTCGCTGAAAACCCAATCCAAATGAAATTATGTGCTTCCCTATAGACCATAAGCTACTTTCTCACCAAGTGACAATCACACCAGTAGTTAAAGGGAATCATTTTATCTTGCATACAGTTGATTTCTTTATATGCTGGATTCGCATTTCTAAAGCTAATAGGACACAGAGGAATCTCTATGTTGTGTGGCTATGTGTATAAATATACAACATGCATATATTCCAAAGTGCTCATAAGAAAGAATGTGATAACATACTATTCAATAAATTCCCTTTCCTTAAGGACAGTCCTCTGCCTATCATATAAACACTACATATTGACAGAAACTAAACTTATTTTTAGTAAGAACAAAAGGTGCTCTAGTATTTTAGCAGGTCAGTTTAATTATCATTGATTTAAATCATCCCTACAATCAAAAAAGGATCAATCCTCAACAGAGTAGCATAGTGAAAAGAGTATAAAATTCCTTGTAGCTACCATCATGCAGGAGTTAAGAATTCTTTTATTCACTTTCTATCTACCTTCCAAAGAAGTTTCCAAGAATCAGAAGTAAAGTCTAAAATCTTTAACACCAACAAAAGAAATCTCTTATAAAAAAAAAAAAATAGATCGAAGGTGCCAAATCTTCCCAAATCAGAGCTTTTCAAGCTGCTTTCAGCTGTATGTGTTCCATTGCTAACTTGCCTGCAATGCTCTCTCTATTCACGTAACAGAAACCAAAATTACTACGTCAAAGAAGCTTTTTTTACATTTACTTAGCTGCAGATTTGATGGACAAATACATGACTCACTGGCATCAAAGTTATGATATATAAATTAATGCATATAAATATTTTACAATATATAAATATATATATATTTACAAGATTCAGAGGATGACTTTTCCAATATCATACAACAGCAAAAATTCCTATCTCCAGATTTTTTAGAAATGCAGGTATTATCACATATATTTCCACTGAATTAATATACATACAAATATAAACACAACTATTTAGAAATTTATGAGATATAGATAAATCACACATGCTTGGGCTAGAAAGAACACTACAGATTTGGGAAATAAAGGGCATGTAATAAGGCCCAGTAGTTGTAGGAAAAAAATTAATTTAGGATTCCTCATGTCATGAATCTCAACTAATAATTTTAGCAGAAATACTTTCAAACATTCATTTCACAGTAAAACATATAGTTATGATACCCAAATAAAATGCCTCTCCATCCATCCCTTCCATTAAAGTGAAGATAAACAACCAGGTGACTCTTTAAACCATAGCTCTAGTCTTTTTGAAGAGAAGATGCACAGGTGTTCATTTGACTTGCTTCACATCAGTCAATTCAAAGATTTTCTAGAATCAAGAGAAGTTTATTTTTAAAACATATTTACAAACTTCCTAGAACATTATATATGCAATGACTGTGGAGTGGAGATCAATTCAAAATTTTCTTGAATGTGAAAATATCAAAGTTATCAGTTATAATTGTTTCTTGGTACCTTATTTTAAAATGGTTGCTCTTCTAGATGTTAGTTTTTCAGGATGAAAAGCTTTTGGTATTCCAATTTTAATGTGAAAACATGTCTTTTTTGTCAAAATTCACTCCAATATGTTCATTTACTTAGACCGTTTTCAGTTAATTGCTTCAGTGTATTAATACAATAAGAAAGGAAGATTTTATGAGAAGCCACAGTAACAAATACAACTCACCAAAAACTATCATCTCTAGGTATTGTAAAACTTAGCCAATGCTAGATTAAAAGTTCAAATCTGTAATACTGATCTATAATTAAGTAGCAGAAACTGCTTAAATAATTATAACAATTATTTGCTTTATAATAAAATCCAATTGTAAAAAAAAATGTATATGAGTAATCGCTGAACCCCTCACATATTTATAAAATGTGGAAACTATTCTAGCTAAAGACCACAAGGTAAGAGTATCAACAACTGCCTAAAAAAAAAGTTAGCAGAAAAACATTTCTCTAATGAGAACTCTTGAGCCTTATCAAGTTTGCAAGTTTATTTATGATTTTTAAACATAGGTAATTCTTATATTATCATATTATGTTTACTCTTACTTAATAGCAAAACTTTATAAATTAGATTTTTTGAAAAATAAGACTATCAATTGTCATAACATGTGTACATATTAAAAACTATGCTTTTTGATAATTCACTTCTACTTCATCAGCTTTGAAAATTGAAAGTATTTTAAAGCCACCTTCCTAAAAGTAATGTTTTCACTACTTGAAGTCTGATTATACACAAATACACATATATTTGCCTACTATTTTGGCAAGATAACAATATGAATTCAAAATTATCCATGTTAAAAATGGTAGAATCAATTTATTTTACATATATATGCATACACACAAAGAGAGAGAGAAGTTGTTTATATATAATACATATATATGATTTTTCTAAGGCTCAAAGTCAGATGTAAAAATAAAAACTTCTATTTCATATCAATGAAATGGGAATATCTAAACCAAATATCAGGCAGCAAATTTTATTTATGCAAAATACAGGCAATTTTTATTAGCTATAAACAACTTATACATAAGAAAATGTGGCAATTTATTTTCTAAATATAGATTTGGTTTAACTATTAAAGCAGAAAATTAATATTAAAAATACTGTCTAGAATTTTTGAATGGTTTTATAACAAATAGTAGGTGATTTTGTGTTCCACAATAGAAGTGCCCAAAATAATTGTGTTTAAAAAGCAAAACAACTAATTATTCCAAGTTGGTTATCTCTAGACAATTTACCAGAAGATAATATTCTTTAAACCATAATTTACAAAGGGGTCATAAATACAAATATAAAAAAATATATAGTACTAACATAAGATAACCCTTTCTAAAATTACTAAGAAATAACATGTGTGGCTATAATTTTATTTCAATTAAATCTGCTAAAACTTAAGGTTTTTTGTTTTGATTTTATGCTATTAAAAACTATATATCACAAGAAATTCTCATGCAAATGATATAAGCCTATATTTATAATGAAAATTATTATATTTGCCATATTTTCTAGTATTATTTTGTTATGTGAAATTAGAAATTCAATTCAATGGTAATAATGTTCTATAATTTCATCTACTTAAAAAAAAAAGTTGTTCAGATCCATGTAATTCTCCTTTAAACAACTATAACTGAAAAATAATTAAAATATTTCTGACTTCTTGAAAAGATAAGATTTGCTGAAAAATATAAAAGATGACCAAGTTCAGATTATAAGCATGCCCAGTTTCTAATGCTTATATTTAAATAACGTGCTTATACTTAATAATGAGATAGAATACTTTTTTCTTCTTAGACTAATAATTTTTTAAAAAGAAGTGTTATTTTCAACCCAAAAATGTTAACTCCAATTACCTAAGACTACAGATACTTTCTCAGATCTACCAAATTGCCTCTGGTATCTATTGTAGTAGAGAACTGGGTGTTCATGCTAATCAAATAATCTAATTAACAAAGTTACTATATTTATAGTACATGGGTTATTAATTTTCATAGAATTTAGGTTATTTGCTACTGAATATAATTTAGTTTCTATTGCTTCAGGAATTATTTTACAATTTTCAAATGTCATCATTGAATCAATAGGCAAAAATATCTGCTACAAGAGTGCTCTGACAGAACACAAATAAAGCTAGTTTTAACTTAATCTAGATATAGAAATATTTTCAAAATTAGACCTGCTAAAGAATATGTTTTGGTTCTTTTTTACTCCCTATTCTATACCCTCTTCTTTTCCATGCTTTTGTTATAAAACTTTTTCTATTAATACAGCTGTTTATATTCACTCATCCAACAAATATGTACTGATCACCTCCACTGTTCCAGGCATTGTGCTAGGTTCTAGAGAAAAAGGTGAATTAGACAAAGAGGGTGCCCACCCTGCTGAGCTTCAGTTTAGTAGGAAATATGAGCACCTGATGAGGCAAATATGAAAGAAAGTTGAAGTTCTGCCGTAGGAGAAAGGCAGTTGCTGTAGAAGCTCCTGCGCGCCAGTTTGCCCCCATAGCCATTTCAAACCTACCCCTACTCCTCTTTTAAACCTCTTCTGGTCAAACTGTATTTAATTCCAATTTATGTCCCAGTGCCTGTGATTGTACTCACTTAATTTATTGAATGTTTTAAATTGTTTCAGTAATGATGAAATATGTGTCCTAAACTCTAAACATCTTCTTACCTCTTGGCATTGATGACCATTAGCACATGTCTCATGTACATAGAAAGCACATAGCACACACTTCAGTTGTACTCCTTGAGTTATAATTTGTTATATGGATGATTTCAAAGTTTGGAAAGAGCATGTACAATCAAGCGAAACTAACTGGACTAGAGATAAACCATGCATTCCAGTTTTCTTTCATTAAATATGAGAAACAAAATAAATGACATTAAAATCTCAAGTAACTGGACTACAACAAAAGTGAAAGTGAAAGTGAAGTCACTCAGTCGTGTCCGACTCTTTGCAACTCTGTGGACTGTAGCCTACCAGGCTCCTCTGTCCATGGGATTTTCCAGGCAATAGTACTGGAGTGGATTGCCATTTCCTTCTCCAGGGGATCTTCCCAAATTGACTGGATTTATTTTACATTAAACTGATAGAAAATAGAAATTATAAAAAAATCATTCAGAAAATTTAAAATGTCCATGGTGTTTAATTTTCCAGTGCATGGCACTGTACATGGCACACAGAACTCAAAAAGTATTTGTGAGTGGATGAATGAATGAATGAAGAACCCAGTCAGTTTTCTATACACTCCATCATGCGGCACAGTATGACGATGAGAGAGTCAGTGAAACCTTACCTTTTATGTGTGACTGATTTAACTCAATTATAGTATCTATACAGATTTGCCATGGTAAAAGAATTACCTAAAATTTTTGTAAAGATTTTCAATAAGTATGAGAACAAATGAGCTTCCTGATGAACCTGAAATAAGTAATATCCACTTGCTTGCATTTTCTAGTCTTTGATTTTTCCAAGTAACCAAAATTTTGCTGTATAAAAATATTATAAATCATTTTTTCTACATGCCCTATGGAATAGTATGATGTATTAGTTCAAGGTAAAAGCATTCACAAATTTAAGAAACTGAACTTCTTGAAATACAGTTCAATACCACAGTTTTTTTTTAAGTAAATGAACTTCCAGTGATTACCTTATTCAGTGTTTCTACAGAGGATTTCCTTCTCTAACAATAAAGAATGCCTTTTACAGACTTCCAGGGTCCACTGTAATTTTCAGAACAAGGTGTTAGATAAAAGCATCTCAGTGTGTACTGGGATCAGTACAGTTTAGCCTTATGGCTAAACAGTGAAAACAAAAATCTAATGATATTTTATGGAATGTCAGTGACTTCCCAACAGTCACACCTGACAGCAAGGACTTGTTAGTGTACACCAAAGACAGGAATACTCCAGGACAATCTTTTGAACCAAAGTGCAGGTTAAATTGCCTTAACTAAGATTCCTATATCTAATACAATGATCAGTATGTTCAGAAGGTTTTTATGGGTTACACGGATTATTATACAGAGTGCTATCTTATTTTTTTAATGTGCTATCTTTTAAAAAATAAATGCTAACAGGCATTTTCTGAGAAATTATAAAACACTTTTACCATGCTCTTCCTATTTCCTCAGCCTTGTCCCTATTTTCCATCTTTCAGTTGCAACCTCATGCCCATGTTTGATACAAAGAACACTAGCAGTAGAAATTTGGGTTTCTATATTTTCATATGTTTGATGTATTTCATAATTTACATTTTTAATTTTAATCAAGCCAAAAAAGTGGCTGGATAGATGAAACAGCAATAGAAAATATTGATAATTTTTGAAACTAGATGATGAGTTTTCCTAAGAGCTCACTATACTTTCTACCTTCATGTGATTTTGGAAGTTTTCTACAATTAAAGATTTTTTACAAAAAGTATTATTATGAAAAGTACAAGAAAAGAAAAATCAAAATTTGATAACTTTTCAAGCAAAATCTGACAGTTTTCAGGCAACACGAAAATAGAAATATACTTTTCTGTCATTATTGTTGATATGGTCATATAGATGAATCTGTGAAATGTACATTTGTTTTTCTAGTGAAATAAATCTCTCAAGAGAACAAAATTAATGTATCTGATTAAATATTGAAAACAAAGGTACATGCCATAGTGTCCTATGCCATCTCTTTCTAGCTCTCCTCCTATAATTAGTCACTCTCACTCACTCACACACACACACATGCATGTACCTCCTAAACTGACTATTCCTATCCTAAAAGAATCAATTCACACCTCGAAGACTAACAGTGGTCAAATAAAGTGAAGACCAAAGAGTTTACTCAGTGCTAATCAGAGGAGTTTGCCATGCAGATTAGCTCAAACAGAGGACCCCATGATACCCAACTACACCTGGACACCATGCCTATCATCTTGAATACAACACTGAAGAACAGAAAGGACACTGAAGTAATTACCAAGTGGCCGAAATTTTACTTCAGCTTCCCATTTACTAGCTATTCAACACATTAATCATTAATTTTATCACTCCTAGAACAGGGTAAGCCTCTTACCTGCCCTCCTTCCCACTCAAACTTTTTATGAGCTTGAAATAACATATGTAAAAGCCTTTCACAAACTGCAAACTACCATGTACAATTAGAGTATTATTAATCTAACAAACTAAGATCCAGAGAATTCCTGGTGTACTCATTTATATAAAATAAAGTCATAACACATTTGACCACACAAACAGAAGCTTTGAAGGGCTTTGGATACTGTCAGAGAGTTTCTGAGTTTCCCACTGATTCTGAAATAGTGAGCAAGAAAGAAGAAAGATGTGTTGCAAATAAAATTTTAAATGTCTTAAAGCTCATGCACATTGAATCTACTAAAAAAAAGCAGAGAAAGTGAGCCACGCTTCCTAGCAACGGTATCACCCACCTTCATAAACACCCTTCAAGCTTCAAGCTGACTTTCATACTTTAAGGTTAGTTACACTGGCTATTTATTAACTTGATTTTGCCCAAAAAATATTCAGGAGAGGGTGTAGAGAAAGGGAATTCCCAAGGGTCCAATATTCCTTGGGAATGGCTCTGATTCAGAAGATTGTCTTCTCAACATACCCAACTTATTGAAACCCTTGCTCAACTCAAGCTTATGCCAAGTCCTAGTCTATCAATATATTTGAGTTCATAGTTACTCTATAGGTCAGTCACCTAAATGCTTCATTCAATTTCTTTCCACAAGGCTTGATGCAGCTGTTCTTTTGTTTTAGTCTCATTTTTACCATTTCCAATCTCATAACAAGATGATCTGTTGGCTCTGTTTGGGCATTGGCTATAGTAAGTATAAAGAAAAGTAGTTATCAGAAATGGATATCAAAGTGAAGAGAGCAGATATGATCTAAAAAGCTAGAATTTTCTTCAGACCTTTCTATGCAATGCCACATTCCCATACATCTTTCAGTAAGATGATTTAGGGCTCATTTATTCATTTACTCATATACTAAGAAACTTTTATAATCAAAAACTATAGTACGCCTGTGAGGGTTTTTCAATGGTATATTAAATGGTAAAGTTTTATAAATAGTTCTATTGCCAAAAATATACCCTTGATGCTCCAATGCTGCATAATGTCTCTATAGAGATGTTATCCTTTGACAAAAGGGAAGTATTTTATACAATATTTTCTTTTCCAGAATACATCCAGAAATACATGACTCTGATTGTCTCACATTTATTTCTCAGTCTCTATAAATCATATTTAACATGAATACATTCAAAGTATAAGTTTCTACAAATTAAAATGAAAGCTAATTTTTTTACCTTTGCTTTTTAAAATTCCAACCCACAAATTGATGTTGTCCATTTAAAGGTCAGATAAAATATTACAAAAAAATGTTAGCATTAAGTATCTTCTTGTCAATAGATTTATTCAGAAAAAATGTTAAGTAACAGGACCAAAACAAACTGTAAGAATTAAAGCAAAAATTCTAATCAACCAAGAAAAATGTTTCCATTAAATTCTCATATAGTTAAAAACAATTATTGCTCTCTTCTAAAATTGGTTACATGAAGTAAAGTTAAGATTGTTCTCAATATTTTTAAATAGGATCACCTAACAGTGACTGGAATAAAAATAATTTTAATTCACACAACTCCCAGGTTGTGTGAATGGAAACTGGGGTGCAGGGTATGCAACTAGATGTTCACATATGAAATAACAAGTTTGGCATACTTGCTTTCAGAAGCTTCTAAAATCTCTTTGAGCACGGCTACATCAGAATTTTCATCTTTTAAATAGCTAAGGTTTTCAGCAGGCAGTAAATAATGTGAGTTGGAAAAGAACTGGGGTATCTCACTTTTATCTTTTTAATCAAGAGTCAGATTGCTACGCCTAAAGACATTTTCCCTCTTCAACTTAAAGAAATGAACATGTCAGATTAGATAAATCACTAGACAGCTGCTAACAAAAACCCTAGGTGTGCCTCTTAATTTACTAAAGCCCAGATGCATCCAAATCAAAGAATAAAAGAGCACATAAATGACAAACCCTCTAGAAAACTTTCTGGTACATCTGGGATTTATTCAAATCCTATCAATTCGGTCTCTGACAAACCAGTCCTGGATTTAAATCCATGTAATAATAAAAGAAGAAGTTGATTGGTCCAACAACAAAACGGGGTACATCTTAGGTCTAAAAGTCCAGCAGAATACTCTATTCTGGCTATATCCCAAAAAACACCAATACTCATCTTTAAGAAAAAAATATAATGACGAAAATGGACTATGTGCATTGCCACAATGGCTATGCTGAAGCCTAATTGGGGTGATTAGATACAAAATCTTTTAACAAGTATAATTTTAATAAAGCACAAAACCTGAAATCTCTTACACCTGCAATGATTTGCAATGAATGTTTCAGTTTCAGGTGCCATATTCACTGTACTTGTTTTAGTTACTACTTATAGAATGGAGTAAGTCAACCCAGATTCACTGAATCAAGAAAGTGCCTTCCTCTAGGGCCATGAGTCTTCACATCTTCTGACAAACACACCAAAGTATACCAAGAACTCTCAAAAATCTGAGTGCAAATAAACAGACCATAATCAAAGAGAAAATAAAAGAGCTTTCAAGTTTTCCTACTTGGTGATTTATTTCCAACTGGAACTTATGAAATCATCCATTTTTATGACACTTTTAATAGTAATATTTGGGATTATTAGCAAGATAAACTTCTCACCTATTCATCTCTTACTTTTAAAAATCTGCTTTTCTTATGACTAACACCTTGGCATTCAAACAAATACTATGCTGAGACTGAAAAAATAAAACCTGTATAAATGACAGAGTGTTCAACCATGAACACATTGTCTTTTATGAATATTATAATCACAGAATCAATAAGCCTACAAAGAAAAAACAGGACACAAAACGTGTTTTGTCATTTCTGACGAAGTTATAAAAACAACAGACATTCAATATGCCAAGTGTTCTTCAATCCTTCATAATCATAGCCTTATTGAAGTGAGGACAAAAAGGGTCTAATTGCATAGGAGCAATCTCAATGTAATAGGTTATACACCCAGGCACTGCTGCACAATACAACAAAAACAACGTTCCCTGTGTATAGCAGAATGTCATCTCTCATTTTCAGGCAATTACCTTCTTTCTTGTCAACAGTTTTAATAACCTCCATCATCTCTAAAAGACTTTTGCTTCAGTTAAATAATTTTCAGCTTTTTAATATGCAAATGTGCTTGTTCATATGCATGGGTGAAGTGGCACTGCTACTTGAAATGTGTCAGTACATTGTGGAGCACCTGCACCTCGGGGAAGCTTGATTTAATTGACACCTAATACTATTCATTATTCCACTTAGTGAGCAACTCCTATTAGTCACCTGTAGGTTTTCCTATAAGCAGTGCTTTGGCCACCAATAAAAATATGAATATGTCTATAAATAGAATGTCCATATTTAGTAAACGGGGTTCACTACTGTCAGAGCTTTAGGGGAGGAAATCAAGAATAGTATAGAATCAATAGTTTTTTTCAGCAAACAATTTATCAACTTCCTCTAATTTTTCCTATGCATTGTTACACATGTGAAGAGATGCACTGTCTGGTAAACACAAGATGCTGTGTTTTCTTTTATATGGCTCAATAAGTAGTATCTTGCTTAGTGGAATGATGAAATAAATAAAGTGGATGGATGGATGGACAGATGGATGGATAAATGAAACAATGAAAAAACAAACAAGCAACAATCCTACTTTCTAAAAGATGCCACTGGTTTTTATTTTTGTTTAAGTCAGTAGGGTGTTTTTAATTCTGATTCCAGCCTAAAGGTGTTATTTAAACTAAGTTCCTTACCATTATATATGATCTCCACATGCCACAAAGTTAAAAAGATAAAGGCAGAATCTTGCCAATAAACTAACACTTACTGATGCTACCTTTTGAGGTAAATTAATGGCTAAGTGAATGCTATTGTGAGACATGTGGGATAAACCACTTTAAAATATCAGCTGGGGGAATTATAACACATATGGGATTTTGTGTATTTGTTGGTATTAATGTAATAAACATGTACTGTAAATGATTACAACCTAAATCTATTAGTCTTTTTGCCTTTATGAAAATGGAAGGATTAACAATGGAGAATATGCACAGGCTTGATAATATTGGGGATGCCTCTTTACCACATGGTCCATGACCTTATCGTCCAGGTCGCATTTCTTTCTGGCATTAATGCATTTGTTAGTCCCAGAAGGCTTAAACTACAGATGTTTAACATCCTGCTTATGGACAGATCATCTGGAATACAAAGTGAGAAATCTATACTACTTATTAGTATATATTATGAGTGTAACAGAGATTTAATAGCCCATTCAAACAAGATTAGTGAAACCATAGCTCAGGAAAAAAAGTATCATCTTAACAGAGATATGCTCTCAAACCTGCAGGGAGGTAAAAAAGAACTGAAAGCATATTTTCAGCTGGAATATGTTTTAGGACATCAAAAGAATTTGTCACTAATTAATGTTGTTTATATAGTAGCATAAGAAACATTAATTATAGCCTTCAATGTAAACTTAAAACCTTTTTATGGAAAGGGGATTTATAAGTAAGGTGGTAATCTGGCTCTTTGGAAGGCTTATCTACAACAAACTGAAAGTGATTATAAATCATGTTAATGTGTAGTATCCAAAGAAAAGTGAGGTGATAGTGGAAAAAGATTGAGCTCTCCTAACCCCCAGGTCCAATCATTTCTAAAGAATAAGGGGAAAAAAGGAAAAAGAAAGCAGTGGTCAACTAGACCTTTGTTGGTATCCCCCAAAATGTAATCTCTAAGCTGAAGAATGGCAGCTGGCAGAACAGCTGGTGAATAGGATTAATGTCAGAAGAAAGAAATAAAACTCAACATATGTCCAAGCCTGCGGTGCTGGGACCGAGCATGATTATACCCCGACGGATAGGCTGAATACAGCTGGAAAGTGCCACTGTGCCATGCTTCTCTACCCCACAAGGTCATTGCTAAGAAGTGCAGCTAATGTCTGAACAGCAAATTTAACTTTTACTGAAGAATTCAGTAACCAGGAAGGAGAGAGGAAACCCAGATTTTTAGCCCTGCTCATGTGCTGAATAGTTTAGCCCTCAGTGCCTGGTTTGCTATACCAACAAAGCAAACCAAAAGACAGACCAGCAACTGAACCTAACAGATTGCACTAAAGTAAATATGATTTTTAAATCATTTAAACCGCTTAATCTCATCTCAATCACATCAAATATGTTAGAGCAAACATATTTCCATCTTTCATTTAGAGTTTAAACAGGCACAAAGGAGGGAAAAAAATCTAATTAAATATAATAGCAGATATAGTTTAGTAAATTGCCACTGCCTTTCAAAGTTAACATTTTAAAGTTACTTTATCACAATTAGCAAAAAATGTTTTAAAGAAGCAGGTTTGTTTTTTTTCTTTTTTTTTTTTAATAGCACAACCATCATGTTCTCAAACTGAGAATTAGAAAGTTATATCTTCCTCACCTAACCCCATGTTGTAGTTGGGCAGCTTTTAGACTTTTGTAATAGTAGATGAGAGACACCAGTATTTAACTGTTGGAACTACTTATAGTGATAAACAGTAACCACGTGGACATTACTGATAAATGAGAAAAGGCTTTATTTTTAGAAAGAGAGGCAGAGTAAATTTTATCTAATTATTTCCTTACTTAACAATTGCTGTAAACATTTTTAAAAGAGACCAGTAATCATTACTAAGAAAGTACTGCCCTACTCCTTTCTGTCCTTTCTTTCTTTAAGATTCCTCGGCTAACTTGAACTCAGTGATCAGATTATCAGAGGCAACCAATCACCTTCCCATCCAGAAATAGCTAGCACTCTCACTATATTCTTTTGGCAACACATCCTTAAGTGGGAGTGGAAGTGGAGGGAGGAAGATGGGGAATTTTATGACAAAGGACAAGAATGGAGTTATGACTGTTACAGGCCTGAGGGCACAACTCCACAGCCTTGAAGGAAATCCTGTGAAAATCCTATGACAAACAAAAATCTACCCAAAATAGCCACTCCCTAAAGAAGCTACATTTTTAAAATTATTATTATATCCAGAATTGGTAAAGGGGGGCTCTTCAAAGTGAGAGATGGCATGCCCTATATCTCCTATGCTAGCATTGTTCTGAGGCTGTCAAAAACCAGAACAGGGTTATTCTCTGCAATCAAATGTAAACTCATCACCAACTGGCTTAATTTCTTTTCTCTCTTTGTATATAAACTAATTACTAGCTCATAGATGCATTATAGCAGGCTCAATAGAGAAGAAAAGCTCTAGAAATTAGGAAACAAAGCTTTAGCGTTTTTAGGTAAGTATAATAATAGTGAAAATTCAAAGGGGTAGTCAGTGATGTTCTTTTTTAAAGAACTGTCAAAGAAGCCCGGTCATATTTATAAGAGAGGGGTTTCTTCTTCAGAAAATATCAGGACAGAAAAATTGTTGTATGTTCATTGCTTTCACCCAGAAATTATGATTTCTCAATGATCTAATTTTCATTTTGTGTATATAACAGGTTTTACTTAGATCCAGGAATAAATGACAACTTTCAATGCCTATGGACATTTGGAGAACTTTATTTTATTTATAAATTTTTACTCACATGTTTAAAGTCCCCCTGGTATTTGGAAATTTTTAAATGTTAATCTAGTATAGTTTACAATTCTATGAAATCTCAAATTGTCCTACATTAAATGTTTAACACAAGGAAAACCTAGTCATTTCTAGAAAACTCAAGTGCTAGAAAAGTCTGTTTATAATCCAAATAAATATTTAAATGGAGTTGCCAATTTTAATGCTGTTATAATGGCTACTACCATTTTATAAAATTCCAAGATTGCATGCTTTGAGGTTTAATGGCAATTCAACATTTTTTAGAATCTTTAAATACTGAAAAAAATGTTTTTATTTGCCATTACAGAATATGGAAAGAAACCCACATAGCTTATTAATGTCTTCTGAATTGTTTAAGAGGATTTTAAGATATGAGTTAAAAGAATTTCATAATCTTAATTTCAATTTCTCCTTTTCATTTAATACTAGACATTCATTAGGACCCACACACTGTAATAAATTATAATAATTTCAAACAAGAATTAAATTACTAGGTACCTAGTGAAAGAGCCATTTTTTCTTAGGTACCCTGTAATCTAACTGTCAGATTTAAAATCTATTCCCAATCAACTCTTCACAACATTCACATTTATTCATCTATGTTAAATTAATAAAAGGTGTGAATAATACTGACAAAATTGATCATTATTGTTCATGTAGATTTAGAAAATTATAAGGTAATCTAAAATGTAAAAGGAATTGAGAGAAACTATTAAGGTTCTTATAAATAAATTCATCCTAAGCTATTTTTTCAAATCAAGACTGAAACTTCTATGAGACTTATTTAAATTGACTATACAAGCTATTTGATAAATTGCACATTTTTAGAACATAAACCATTTTCATTATTTTTGACAAATATCAGTACAAAGACTCCACTGTAACATTAGAGTTCAACAAATACTTTAGTAAGCTATGCCAAAATGACGCTGGAAAGTAAAACCTAATAGTAGCCTGAGACAGTTTACAGCCAGTGAAGTTTGATGAAGAAAAGACAACAACAAGGGAACATCACAAAGTTATAGCCTTCCCAGAAATAAATACCATCTCCTTCACTTTTCCTCTAGATAAAGTAATGTATGTATAATTTTTACCTGGACTACCAAAGATAAATACAATTCTATTGACAAGCATCCCCACACAGAATTCCCTTTGTATAACAAGTTTGCACACTTCCTATATTTCCTACGTCTAACCTCACTGACCCTCTCCTCATAACTGGCATCCCTAAAGACAAAAGCATGTCAACATCTGTTCCCATTCACACCGATTTTAATTTACCAAAAGAGCTTTGCTATTTTCAGAGCTGACTCCAGAGCACAATGACAGATTTAGGGCCTTTACAGGGGTTGCATTTCTAGTATGTCAGCATTTCCTACTCACCAAGAGTAGATTCTAGGGGGTCACAACAAAGGAATAGTTGAAATTCAAACTTCATTATAGAGATTTTTCCCACCCTTCTTATTTCATCATAACTTAAACCACCAATGTGTGGTCCTATTTAGTGGGGCATCATTGTGCTGCAGAACAATTGGAATAAAATTATATACTCCTGAGGCAAAGATGAAGGTCCTTTAGGCCCTTCCTGTGAAGTTCTACAAGCATAATTACCTCTCCCAGAACTTTATATCTGACTGAATTTTAGTAACCGTAATATAACAATTTTATAACTCTTTACATTTGCAAAGTACTATAATGTTTTTAAAAATACTTCCACATACTTAATCCGTTTCTTAATTTGATCATAAGCACTGAGTTTTAAGTCACTAATATTCCTTCCAGTATAAGTGTTCCATAGTTACATATTTTGTACTATGCTTTATTCAGACATTTTTAATATGTGTAAAGAAAGTCCCTCTCATACCATCGCAGTTTTTTCTGGATAATTCAGAGTTTTTAAGACACAATATGAAGAGCAACTTGGAGAAACAATGCACAAGTTGTGTTGTAATCAGATAACAACTAAGACATGAGCAGCTGAGCAGAAGGAAGATGGGCAACGGAATGCCGTGCAGCAATCAGCACTGTTGACTAATCAGAATTTGAGACACTAGAAGGTAATAAGGGTATTATAAAGAATGGCTTATTGAAGGAGCAGCTGTTTATGTGTAGCTCACTGTTTAAATGAGTTCCACTAGATTGCCATGGTATGTTTTGGTGAAAATGTTTAACTCCTTTTAAAATGATCATTAGAGAAGAAACAGCAAGTACCAAGTGGCAAGTTTGGAGATATCAAAGCACCAACTAAGATTTAACAGCATTAGCACAGTTATCCGGGTGTTTGGAAATTGTAGGAAATGCCTTTTAAGTCAAAAGTAGTTAGGTACTCATTCTTCTCTTAAAAAGCCTAGAAGTTAGGTCATGTCACCATCAATACTGGGTTGCTATGGGTACAAAGATAAGATTGTGATATAATGGGGGACTCTTCAGAGGATGACAAAAAAGAAAAAGCAGGATAAAAATATCCATCAGGACAACTGAAAATCAGAGCAACTGCAAATCAGAATTTGGAAATGTGTCCATCTTCTCAATAAGCAGAGAGAATAAGATCCTGAATTAAATTTCAAAGTAAAATTTTAATGTTTGGGGCTAAAATAATAATATTAAAACCACTCTCCTTTCCTGACTTAGAAGTAAATAATTTTTAAAGCAGAGGAGAGAGAATGCAAAATAACATTTAATTCACTAAAGTTGTTTTCACAAAGCAATGTTCATCTTATTCAAAACTATCGGTCATACAGTTTTGCTGGCTTTACAACTGAATTGGTTTAAGGGTCTTGTCTTCCTTACTTTCACCTAAGAAGCTATTGTCTATTGTTTCTTCTGCCCAAGCAAAAACAGCAACAACAAATCCACAAATTACAAGATAAAAGCAATGAATAATAACACTTCAAAGAATTTATTATACTATAGTATTATGAAAATTTCATTTTGACAACAAGTGTTCAGTAATATTTTAAAGCAGTCAGCAAGCGGGCAAAACTCTGCTATCTTTTGTAACAGTTCACATGTCAAACTGGCAAAGTGCCCATAGTGTAAGGCAGAAAAAAAAATCTATCTAATGTCTGCCCCACAAGGCGACATGAGGTTTGATTGGCAGAAAGCAGAGAGTGGCTTTTGATCATGTGTCCTAACAAGCAGTTCCAGCTCCTGTCTTTTCAGCTGATGGGCTCCACATTACCCATTCAAACAGAAGTGACAGACCACTGCACTACTCTGGGCTCTAGTCACACGCAGTGGGAGCTATGCTGGAGACAGAGTCACTGATTAAATATATCACTTTTTCAAGACAAGCAGGTTGTCTGAATCAAAGTTGGACAGAATAGACTCAACATTATTAAAAGGGGATATAAAACTGGAATTGAGTGATGTTCAGCCAGTTTGCACAGCCTCAGGGATTCCCAGGCTGACAGGGGGAATAAGGAACAGCAGAACTCATAAAACAGGGTCAGAAATTAGCTGTGACACCTTGGCTATTTTCCCATCACTTCAGGACCACTTGGTTTCAAAATTCTGGAGTCGCCTTTTTACCTTTTTTACTTTCATTTTTAAAAACGAATTCAGTAGAGGGAGAAAAGCACATAAAAGCATGATTACTGCAGTTTGTCAATTATAGTCTTAAAGAGAATAAAGTACTGCATCTCATTTTGAAATATCCTAATACAGGTTTTTCTAACTAAGACCATAGTCTAGAATTTTACTGCATTTTTTTGGTTTGGTATTGTACCGTAACTTTAAAAATCCAGGAATATTAATCAGATAAACTGTACAGCTTATTATCTAACTGTCCTAACTGCCAAAGGGCTACTCAAGTGCCAGTTATCATATTTAACCATGCCATTGTCTTTGCTATAGCATGCCTATCATTAAAGCTTTTGCTTTAAATATACTTCTAAATATAAACATCTAAAATGTTTAGAAATGTTTGATACAAATTATTATTGTCTAAATTTTATGTAATAAAATTACTGAATATATTGTCTTATAATCTATGGTACATTAACACCTTCCTAAGTATGCAAATAAAATCTAAGAGCATTTTCTGTTTGGAAAGAGGAAAGTAAACATCTAAAAGAAGTCAAAAATCACTCTCTAGTTATAGAAACTAAAGAAATAGACAAAAATATAAGCAACCATATGAAACAAATCAGTTGAAACCAAAATATAAAATCAAATAAATGGTGCATTCATATTATTTTAAAACAATCCTCCCACAAGATTTTATTTTTTTCTCAACTACATAATAAAAATATTTTTATTATTTTTTAAGTAGCATTCTCCAGCTATCCTTGGAACACTTACAATCTCATTATTAGTTTTGGCATCACTGTAAATATTTAGTAGCAATTTGCTTATTAGGCATTTAAGTTATAATGAAAAGTTTAAATACTCGTACCAAAATGAAGACAGAGTTTTAATAAAGTAAAGAAGTAAGGAATTAAGAGTGCCCACAAAATAGGATACTGAAGTAACTGAGGAATGAGGACAGACTGATATTTACCAGAAGATGGCAAAATTACAAAGAAATGGTTTGTGTTAAATATGCAAAAAGTAACATTTTGCTTTTTATGTTACTCGTTTTGTTAAATTACTTTAAATTTCAAAGTTAATTTAGCACTTGCCAGTATGTATTAAAGGATGTATCATATCTCAGAATAATCTCAATGCAAATCCTATTTATGTTTCAAACACCATAGAACACGCTATCTCTTAACTGACAAATAATTCCATTAAATATGCATCCTAGTGCATTAAAAATAAAATTACATGTAATCTGACTTCTGTACTTCATGTCTTTAAAGGTATTTGAGGATGACAAAGATGATGATAATGATAAATTTTATTCAAAGTTATCATAGGCACAACCAAGAAGTTATTTACAAATCTGGTTGTTTTCACAAAGAATCTAAGAAAATTATCTTGAAAAGGATAACCTGACTTAATATGTAAGACCAGATTAAAAAAAAAAAAGAAAATCTTTATTGGCAATTGTTTCCCAAAACCTGAAATGCAATGAAATGGTATTTCATTTTTTCCCCTTAGAAGTGTATTGTATTTAACCATCATTCTTTTTTTTTTTAAATCATTCCTACCACAATCATCACTGGTGACAATGGGGAAAAGGATAAGAAATCGCTACAACGAGTTGTTAACTACAGTAGGTATAAGGAGACAAAATCTGCATATGTATCACCAATAAAAATATATCAGTCTAAGTAAACCTGAAGCACTCACTCCAAAATACATTTTCCCTTCCCGTAAAAGACAACTGCGTATCACCCACGCTTTACCAGACGGGTCTTTTATATTCTATGCCAGGATAGACTGAAGAAAAGGGAAATAATTCACAAAATATTTCATACCACCGTAAAAAAATACTTCCTTTTAAAAAATCCAAAATAATTAATTATTTTAGCCACTATATTATTGCTTACAGTAATACACAGCAATAACATTTACATTGATTGAATTCTGTTTCCTTAATGTGAAATTTGTTTGGGGTTAATTAGCACGGCTGAGGAATAAGCTTAATAATTTTATGTTGTTTACACTGGAGGCAGTTTTCCACGAGCACTGCTCAGGGAGGAAGTGACATCTTCTAATTTCAGACAGAACATGGAGGTGAGGGCAGCTGCTCACTGTGAGACTGACTGCAAGCCAGGCCCTTCCTCCTTGAGCAAGCCTCCTCGCTACTTGGGGTATCTAATGGCAACAATACAAAGTTGCTCAAATTATTTCTCAGACACGGTAAGTTTCTAAACCAAATACTGAGCTGAGCAGGGGGGGAAGAAAAGGACTTACACAAATGGAGAAAATCCACAATATTAGACATTTTTACTTCCCCCTCCTTAAGAAAAAGCAGGTCTAATTAGTTGTCTCCCTAAAATGCGTACCTAGCATTTTTATTATGTATTATAACATTTTGCTCAGAGCTGACATTTTTATTCTGACAAGCACTGTCTGGAGAGCTCTCAATAAATAATACATTGACAATTTTCAGTAAATAAGCAGTGGACACAAATCGTTATCCTTACTTACAGCTGCCCCACTCTAATAGTGCTTTTACAAGTGAGGTGACTATTCAGTCTAATGCAATCCTCTCAGTGCTGGAAAGACATTTTCATTCATTACCACGGTCACAAGCACTTAAAGCACTTTTAAGCCCTGTTGCAAAACAGCAGGAATGGCAGAGCAAGCAGGGCTAACGAAAACTAAAGTTCATCACCAAAGAAACCTGAGGCTGTTCACCTAAGCAACTAGGAAATTCACTTATGCCTCAGACACCTCAACACTTCTAGATCTACATGTCTAACAAGAATACAAGATTTTCTTTGGCAATTAAAACGTTAACCTTCTTAAAGCCCAAACACTGTGGGCTTCATTATTGGATTAAACTTGGTTCATCATCTATTAAGCACCCTCAGATAAGGGTCATAAGCTATGAACTGAGTGTTCTACCTGTGATCAAGGTACAAAACTGAAATAAAATCTAAATCCAGATGAATACATTTGAAACCACACAATAAATTTTCCTCTTTCCCCTATCAGCTTCTTTTAACTAGAGCTCCTAACACCATCACCCTAACTAGTCACTAAACCACTAAAGCAGTCCTGAAAATTTCATTTTTCTTCATGATATCACAGTATTTTATTTTCCAGCTAATTGGAGATACAAACTTAAATGAAATAATATTTAAAGAAAGAGCAACAAAAGTGAGAAGATAATATCTACACTCCTTGACATATATAGCCTATGATTTGTACTTTCACCCTACTTCTCAATAAAATCAATGTATCCATTATTTTATGACTTGTCAGACAATTCTTGATTGTAAGGATGGCTGAAAATATGCTGTCTGGTTGCAAGATGATTTCATGGTAACTATTACACAGTTTGGAATTTAGTACAGTATAGCATAGTACAGTACAGGACAGTATAGTATAGGTGTCATTCCATAGTGTCAGTCTTTTGTCTGCAACAGGAGCACCATGCAAGCTTGTTAAAACACAGGTTGCTGGGCCACATCCCAGGGTTTCTGATTCAGTAGGTAAGACAAGCTCCCAGTAACAGTTGCGCTACTGACTATCTGAGCCACTGGGCTACAAGATTAATCAAATTTACCTGAACATGTAAAACACACACGACCCATACTGGCCTACAGTCACTCCTCCTCTTTCACAGAAGAGAATGATAGATTATAGAGCTTCCACTACGTAGCAAACATGATGTCACCTGAAAGCAAAGATGACTAATCACAGTGGGTTCTCTAAGAAAAAGGAGACTAAATCCATCACAATGATAAAAAAGGGAGTATCTCTCCTAATCTCCAGGAAAGTCAGTGTTACAACTGCCTGCCAGGTTTATCCACCTTCACAGAATGCCAAAACTCAGTATGTCTAAACCCAGACCTTCTCATCTATCTCAAGTCACCATCATAATAATCTCACCATTGATCAAGTATCCTGATCTCTACCAAGATACTTCAATTGTTTTTGACTCTCTCACCAACTTCAAACCTCACATATGTATAGTTTATACATATATATATATACACATACACATATATGCGTGCATGCAAAGTTGCTTCACTTGTGCCCTACTCCTTGCGACCCTATGGACTAAAGCCCACCAGGCTCCTCTGTCCATGGTATTCTCCATGGACAATACTGGAGTGGGTTGCCAAACCCTCCGCCAGGGGATCTTCCCTACCCAGGGATTGAACCTGCATCTCTTACATCTCCTGCACTGGCAGTCAGGTTATTTACCACTAGCACCACCTGGGAAGCTTTATATATACAGGTTGATTCTTTCTCCCTAACCCCTGACACTGCCTTAGTTGTTTAAACTCTTATCAATACATGTGTATCTCATTAAAATAGCCTACTAAAAGATTTTCCTGCATTTGGCTTTGCCTCTTTCCAACTGAGAGTCAAAATGCTACCAAAGCTACCTTTCTAAGAAATGTGTACAATTATGTCACTCACCCTCCTACTTTAAGAGGCTCTCAACTCTTCTCTATTACCCAAAAGATAAAATGCAAACTCTTTAAAATAGCTTCAATCCATTTTTTTTAGTCATATCTCCCATCCTAACTATACCAATTCTCTTGAATTCACCACACTCACAGGTTTAATCATCTCATTGAAATCTTATACATGCTATTCTATCTGGGATTCTATTATATCACTTGTTCACTATGGATACCTTATAATTAATCAAAATCCAGCTCAAATGCCTGTAAGTCACTTCTTAAATCTTCTAGACAAAATGATAGTTCCCTCTTCTGTACTCCAGCATCTTATAACTCTACTACTCTAGTACAGCACTTAACTCTATTATTACTTTATGTACACGTGTTTCTTCCACTAAACTGAGAGCTACTAAAAACCAGTAACTATTCTTCTTCTTTTCCTCCTCTTTCTCTACTTTTACCTTTTTTCACCCACTACAGTAATGGATGGAAGAGCTTAATAAATGCTAATGATACATGCAACAACTTGGGTGAATCTCCAGGGAATTATACTGTTTGTTTTTAATGCCAATTCCAAAAAAAAAAAGCTACTGCATTTATATACTAAAAGCTACTCCATTTATATAACATATTTGAAGTGACAAAATGCTAGAAATGAAGGATATTTAAATGGCTGGCAGGAATTTTGGTATAGAGGGCAAGAGGTGTTAGAGTAGAAGAGAGGTGGGTATGGTTCTATAAGAGAAACACAAGTGATACTCGTGGTGTTGGAACTATTCAGTATCTTGATTGTGGTAGTGAATACATGAACCTCTATAGGTATTTACAGGTGACAAAACTGTGGAGAACCTAATACACACATGCACACACAAGTGAGTACAATTAAAACTGGAGAAAAATGAATAAGATCAGTGTACTGTATCAATGTTAATAACCTGGTTGTGACAGTATGTGGCAGTTTTACCAAATGTTATCACTGGAGGAAATAAACAAAGTATACACTGGACCTCTGTATATTATTTCTTACAACTGCATGAGAATCTACCTCAATAAAAATCTCTATTTAAAAACTAGCAAACATAGATTTATAATCTATTGATAAATGGAGTGGCATATAGGTGTTTTTCTTTTTAGCTTTACTGAGGTATAACTGACAAACAAAGTTGTAAGATATTTAAAGTATACAACGTGATGATTTGATATATAGATTCATTGTGAAAGGATTCTCCCCACTGAGTTCATTAACACATCCACCCATTATCTCATCTATTTAAATTCTACTCTGCTAAGATTTGCTAATTTTAGAAATTTTCTATTATAAAATATTATCAAATATAGTCACCATGCTATACACTATATACTCATATCTTATTCATCTTATAACTGAAAGTCTGCACCCTTTTACCAACCTCACCCTGTCTCCCCTATCCAGCCCAGAGGCTAACTATTTTTTTACTTCCTGTGTCTATGAGTTTGACATTTTTTTTAAGACTCCACAAATTTTAGACAAAGATAAAGTCATGAGGGCTAAAGACATCAGTAGAAGACAAGATACGATCTGGATTTTATGTAAAGCAAAACAGATACAATGGAAAACTTAGTTAAGCAAAGGGGAGACATAAGGGTAGGGATCATGGTTGAGCATGAAGTATGTCGGACTAAATAACTAATCCAACTTAACAGTGCGGACTCTTTCAATAAGAAAGTTTGTCATGAGATTGTTGCATCTTCAAGTTTCTTAATCAGAATCAGTTGCTCTGAGTAAGAAATGCCCAAATTACTCATGTTAAAGCAAAAACACAAAGCACAGCTGATGTGGAAGACAATGAATAAGCATTTTTTAAAAATTAAGCTAGGAAAAAAAAAAATTCAAAGCAGCTAGTCTCCAGTGGGTACCAAGGACACACCTCATTTCTGAAGCTAATACTAATTACTCAGAAAGTAAACAGTGGAGTAGCTACAAACAGTGAGATACAGACAAAAGTTTTTACTATTGTTTCAAATAAATAGGGCATATCTAAGAAATTTATTCAAAAGAAAGGAAGGAAGAAAGAAAGAAAAAGAAAGACTAAAAGTAAAAAATTTTTAAAAAGCTAATATGTATAGATATAAAGGAAAATAATTCTATATACAGGGAAAAGCAAGTGCAAAGGAATTAAGACATGCCTGAGGAAAAAGAAAATGGTCCAGTAGCTGAAGTGGTCTGAGGGCAAAAAGTAATAATGAGTTTTGAAAGCCAGACTACAATATTTGAATTTTAAGCAATGAATTTTATTCCAAGCATAACAGAGATTGATGATCACTGGCCAGATATCAATGCTCCAATGCCAGTAAAATGCTAAAACCATCTGAATATCAGATAAAACCAGAAGACATGAAAGGAGCATAATTAAAAGTAACTGAAGTTAAATACTGAAGTAACTGAGTTTGCCTGGAAGTGAGACAAGAATTTCTCTTATTAGTGAGACGGCGGGGTTAAGAGTTAAATTAAACTTACCAATGGAGAAACAAAATTAATACATGAGTTTCTGTGTACATGAGTTTGGTGACAACAGTATTTATAAGCAAGCAACATTAATTTTTTGCTGTCCTCTGTACTCCAAAATTACACGGTCACCCTATATATACCATCAAACATTATCAAAAAGATCAAAGAATAGTTTTTAGGACTTTGTACATTAGGTACATTAGGGAGTTTTCCTCAATCTCCTTTTCCCACCTGAAAACAAAGGGAGATTGCTCCAAAACAACACACGGCTTTTGCATTAATTCTTAAATTTCCCATCTCTTCCATGCCTGTGACAGGAGCAAAAAGTATAAGATTAGAGGTATTTCTGAGGGATCTGCTATGAAATTCCAGGTAAACTAAGTTACACTGCATTTTGGAGCAGAATGGAATCCCAGTGCCCACAGTTTATTAGCCACCCTAAAAACTACATGTTGACTATAGGTTGCCTTCATTCAAAAACCACACATTAGTAGCAAAGTAATTCTACCACTGTTACCACTGCTGCAGCTGCTGCTGCTGCTAAGTCACTTCAGTCATGTCTGACTCTGTGTGACCCCAGAGACGGCAGCCCACCAGGCTCCCCCAGTCCCTGGGATTCTCCAGGCAAGAACACTGGAGTGGGTTGCCATTTCCTTCTCCAATGCAGGAAAGTGAAAAGTGAAAGGAAAGTCGCTCAGTCGTGTCCAACTCTTCGTGACCCCATGGACTACAGCCTACCAGGCTCCTCTGCCCATAGGATTTAGTACCTTGCAAATAATTCAATCCTTTGTCACATTTTTCATAGTTATTCTTCATCTTACCTCCATTTATTTTAACCACCCATTTGTATTTACTGATTACAATTCACTTCATGAGAGCAGCTGGGGAAGTCCACAGGCCTCTAACTTCTGCCTCCTTCCTAATGCTAGGGGATGACCTATATTTTGTGACTCATGTGTGTGAACTTGTCCAGCCTCTCAGTGTTGGCTCCTCAGTTATACTTAAACCCTCAAGACATAAATTAATAAAGTTATGATATCCAAGTGTCACAGTTATTCAGCATTAAACCTATAACTTCATATGGCTAATAACTATGGCCATGAATTCCCTCTAAGGCCCAAATCCCCTTAATAACAGCTCTGCCGAAAGGTAGAATCATTGGCTTTTAGCTTTTTCTGGATCATGCCACACTACTAACCTTATCCTCCATTTGCCAACCTCTCAAACCATGTACAGAACTTTTTGAGCCAATTATCCATGGCTTTGTCTATAAGTACCTTCCCTGGACAACAGCTTTTTTAGACATCAAAACTGGATGGCAGCTTTTATCTCTATTTTTATTAAAAAATCAGGAAAAAAAAGAGACTGGAAATAGTAAAGGACAATTTCAATTAACAGAAAAAGAATCATGATATTGGTTCAGATGACTCTTTTACTGTGAAAACAGTTTGAAAAAGAAAATTACTGATAGTGGCTGCTGAAATTCAGATACAAACTCCAATAAAAGAAAATCAAAGCAGCACAAAATGTTAGAATGTGGCCTTTAATGCTCAACCAATATTTTCATTTTCTAAATTAAAAAACTAATGCTAAGACCAATTAACTAATTAAATAATTATTAGGTATTACTCAGAAGGTCACCATAGTCAAGCAAGAATGCACATCAAATTCAGACTAATCTGAATCAGAAAGGATTCCCAGATAAAACATTTTAAGAAAAAGTGAAGATTTCCAGTTAAGAAGCCAACTGTTCAGATAGAAAAATATGTCTTTTCCAATATGAATGGCTAGAACAGTGGCAATAATCAAGAGTTTGCTGGTTAATTATGAATTTGATGTAGATATTTTAAAAAAAAATAATGTGAACTTGATAAGGTGAGAGATTAGGAATTACTTTTATTCAAAAATCACACAGAGCTAGAAACATCAGTAAAAAGAATCAAATGAGGAAAAAAATGTATTTCCTCACAAACCTAGAAATCACAGTCCAGAGGGAGAATGACAATACACTGGTGCTCATACTTAAAAGAAGGGCTGAAGACATTCTATTAAGAAACAACAAAAAGAAAAAGAAAAATTGCAGTGAAGAGTCCATCAAAGGCTCTTACATGTGTCTGAAAAGCTCAGCAATAAAAGGAAGCCTGGGCTAGATGTTTTGAGGAAGGTGGAACCAAAGGTATAGACAGTTAAGACTTTCAGGAATTATAACACACACACACACACACACACACACACACACACACACACACAATGAAGCTCCAATTTCTTTGTGTACTGTTTTCCAACAGAGTAGAAAAAATAATACACATTTGTCAACAGCAGCTCCACTTCTGGGAATACACCCTAGGAAGAAGCTCATGCACATGTGTATCAGAAGACAGGTACAAGAATGTTCATACTCTTGTTGTTTGTACTAGCAGAAAACTGGAAATCATCCAAATGTCCACAGACAGTAAACAGGAGAGTACACTTCAATATAGCGTTCTGTGGGATAGCATGTGGAATATCATACAAAAGTGAAAATGAACTAGAGCTGCACAGAACAAAATTGATCTTGAAATATGAGTATAAAAAATAAGTCATAGAAAGTTACAGTGTAATACCATTTTTATAAAGTTCTGAAACAAAGCTAAATGACGTATTATTTAGGAACATATATAAAACTGCTTTAAAACAAAAAAAAGGCATGATTCTAAACACAAAGTTCTGACAGTAGTTACATCTATGTAGAAGACACAGGGATTGAATAGGTAAAGAAAACATCAAACTGAATGATGAATTTACAAGTGTTTGTTTTATTTTTATGCCTCATAATATATATAATCAAATATTACATAATAAACACAGATTTAAGTTTGTCACTTCCTTTTCTATTCATTTTTTTCTTTGGATTTTACACATATATTGTGCAAGAAAAATGTATAGATTTTAAAACTGCTCCCTATTCTTTTGAGAATAATTCCAGAATAAGGATATCTAATGAATTTTCAGTTGAAAAAAAAATGTAAAATGCTAATGATCCACTTTGACTTCACCAGTTCAAAATTCATATGAGACCATGACTTAATTTCATCAAACCATGGAGAGGAAGTTGCGTCCTCTTAACAAAATGCCAAGGAACACCTTCTTGCTTCCCAGGTCAGGAAGAGGAAAAATCAGAAGCAACTGACCGCATCTGTTCTTAACATTCATAGAGAAAAAAATTTTTTTAAAGAATTTTTAAGTCTGAGGAGATAGAAATGGGCCAAGAAATCTGAAGTATCTTTTCAAGGAAGAGACACACAAAATGAAGTTGAGAAAAGAATTCAACCAACTAGGATACTGCCAATATTGAAACTGGGAGTTGAAAAACAACAGCAAATTGAAACAAATATTTGCCCAGAATGTCTAGGGTTCACAGCATTTAGGATAATTACATACTTCATAAAGATATGTGAGGATGACCAGTTTCTGAAGAATTAGAAAGCAAATATACTTAACACAAAAACACTAGAAGCATTATTCTTTTCCATAATTCAATATGGAACAGTAGTTCTAGTTCCTCGTTTTAATCCCTAATTGTATAATACTTGCAGAAATGTATATTTAAATTTTTTGGTACTAGATTAGTATTTGCTATGTGTATAATACAAATTCTTTAAAATAGGATCGAGGACCCAAACATTATAAGAGAGTAAAGCTATACTTTAAAGAGAAGAAAAAGTGAATTAAAATGAAGTTACATCAGCATCGCTCTGAATATCTGATTGCTTCTTCACCTAGAGTAGGAGTGATCTTAGGTAACTTCAGCACTTAAATGACCTAAAATTTCCAACTTACTTAAAATAATAATTCCGGGGACTTCATAATAAATACTTAATGTGTTTTTATGCAAAAGTCCAAAACCTTCTCCCATAAATGAGAAATATAAAGAAAGGTTTGGATCTTGGGTATTCTAAATATTTCACCAATATAACCTTCAATTAGAACAGTGGCAAAAACCTAAAGGAGATCAGTCCCTGGTGTTCATTGGAAGGACTGATGTTGAAGCCAAAACTCCAATACTTTGGCCACCTGATGTGAAGAGCTGACTGATTTGAAAAGACCCTGATGCTGGGAAAGATTGAAGGCAGGAGGAGAAGGGGACGACAGAGGATGAGATGGTTGGATGGCATCACCGACTCAATGGACATGGGTTTGGGTAGACTCCGGCAGTTGGTGATGGATAGGGAGGCTTGGCGTGCTGCGGTTCATGGGTGTCAAAGAGTCGGACACAACTGAGCAACTGAACTGAACTGAACTGAACTGAACTGAAAAACCTAATATCCATAAAATTTGCTTTAAAAGATTCTTTTAATGCTCTAGCATGGTATGAATGTTAAACTTTTATATTTTTTAGCATGGGCTTTTAATAGATATTTTTCTTTACCAGGAACACAGTACTTTTAACTGGGTATTATCTGAAAACCTCATCCAAGGCTTTACCAACTCTCTCACTGACAACATCATATTCCACATATTTCTCAGCAGGGAAGATTGGCTTCCAGGGGGGAAACTTTAGTATCAGCTTTTCCAAAAAGCCTGAAAGGAGAGTTAAGCTGAATTGCTCTTCCAGAAAATAAGTACGTCATTGCTGCCAAATGTTAAATTCCCTAATACCATGGGACATTTCCTATGGTCCTGTCTGTGGTACAGGATGAGACTCCTGCAATATTTCTCTTTAAAAAACATTCTTCAAATGGCATCAGTAATAGCAGTTACAATAGTAATAGTAATAATAATTATAGTTATATAAGCTATGTTTATATACACATATGTGTATATATATGTACATATATATATATATATATATATATATATATATATATAGCATCAAATTCTGACACAACCCTGAAAGGTAAATACCATTTATCCAGTTTTACAGATGAGGGAATTGAAGCACAAAAGGATAAAATTACTTGCCTAAGACTAGGAAATAAATTTTGCTACATTTATTGAGCACTTACTATGTACTGATAATGCTCTAAATGTTTTAGTTGCATTAACTAAATCTTTTTCTTTTCATGATAGCTCTATAACTATGTCCAATATTTTGCTGAGAAAACACAGAGGGGTGTCCAATGTCATCCAACTGGCAAATGCTAAACTGAGGATCAGACAGCCTAGATCCAGAGTCCACACTCAATCAGTATGCTATACTACCTTGCTAAATATTAGAACTTACATTCAAATCCAGATCTAGCTCACTCAAAAAACATAAGACTTTCAAAAATGAGTTTTCCCATTGTTTAAACTATATCACACTCCTCTTTTTATTTTAGTACAGCAAAAGCTATTAACATCAGATAAGTAATACATACCAACATATATGCTTACTAAATATAATTCAGTGAAAATAAATGTAGAAATCCAAATTATTGTTTAGAGATGTGAATAATGATAATAATCCATCAGATACATAAACACGTGTTCATTCTTGTGCTGGGCAACAGCTGCATAATCCATTGGAAAGCCTATCCTACCAGGAATCCAAAGCTCAAATGCTCCTGCCCTTTCTCCACATAAACAGTCAAATGAATCCACATACTTTCATTATTATCATATCTTGAAGCACAATTCTACTGGACAAATACTCTAATTTCTGAACAGCATACATTCTATGACATTGTACCTAAACCCTGCATATTTCCCTTTAAGCTTATGGCCTCTATCAAATATAACACATTTATTCTAATATTTTTAACTGCAAGTTTTATCACTCCCTCTTGATCACAATAATTACCACCTAAAATATAAGCCTCTTAGAGGAGGGAAAAAAAAAGAAACTCTTATTTTGTTAGAGCTGTTTATATCCCTTTCTCTGCAATCTCACATGACTTCAGAACCTGTCCCAAACCAGTTCATCCAGTCTAGGATCATATACTTAGTAGTATGATGCGCAAGACATGATAGTGGCTGAAGCACTATTATTAAAGAGAGATTAAAACAGCTGTACATTATGCTGAAGCACTCACTCTTCCCTTTACAAACAGACGGTCCTGGATTACAAGCAGCACTTGACCATTTAAATCACGACAACAACCAGATTTAACCAGCTGGGCCATATTCTCCTAGGCAATGCCTGTTGACCTCCTCAGTCACAGCTGCTCAAATGAAATTCTCATTAGACAACTTATTTTCAGAAGCCAAAGGACTCTCTGATTAAATATATGTATTTAGATATAGAAGTCCTTTTTAAAGTATTCATTTTCTGACAACTGTCGCTTATGTTAGAGCCCAGCTACATTGGCAACAAGATGGGTGATACAAGGATAACTAAAATTCATCATTTAACCCCAACTGAAGGATTTTTATCTTAGAAGCATTTAAACCTCAATCTATTAATCAAAGTCTTTCTGCATATTATATCCACCAATATCAGCAGTTATAAAATGTAGATTTTGATATTCATTCTATCCATCCATTTTTCCATGTATCTGCACACATATCTATCTATCTACCTGCCAATGTATCTATCTATGGCAGAAAAAAATCAGGGTTAAATTTACAAGAAAATAGAAACCTTGCCTATTTTCCTACAAATCTTACTTTCAGAGGAAGCACTTCAGACACAACACCTTGGTTCATCAGTGCTTCAGCAATCCAGTCAAATCACTGCTCTGGAGAGGATATTTCTTGAGAGATTGGCACATAAAATAGTGGACAATTATTTGGTTAATCAAAGAATCCACCTGTAAGAGAATAACTTCCCTATTATTCTTTGGAGAGTTTTTGTTTTATCATGTAGATATTGTTTTAAAATAGACCACAATAAATAAACTTTTTATAGATCGGTTCCTGTATACGAGGGGAAGTGAGGGGGGAGGGTATTTAGTCTGATAGAGTCAAAACATTTTCCAGGACTAGAGTGACTCAGGAAGGTCATTCATTATGTCAGTCACACAAGCTTGCCACTCATGAAGTATGGCCTTCAAACCAGGAAGTAGAAATGAGGAAGAGGTGAGTAATGCATCTGAAAGCTTTTATATGTCCCGTGGGATAAGCAATGTCCCAAAAAGGAGATGGGGCTTTAAAAAGTCCAAGTCAGGCAAATATTGGTGGAGCTATTATACTTCCTTGGAACTACAATATAATTATTA
Organism: Budorcas taxicolor; assembly: GCF_023091745.1. NCBI lineage: Eukaryota > Metazoa > Chordata > Mammalia > Artiodactyla > Bovidae > Budorcas > Budorcas taxicolor. Next base: position 35,608,436 of record NC_068924.1, on the reverse strand, counting down.
TAAAATCATAAATCTATCAAAGCTTATTAATGACCTTTACTATAATTATTTCTATTCTCCCATCCTACTGTTCTGTTCCATTGCTCCAAGCAAGTAGTTAAAATTAGGAATCAAACTCAAAATAAAAAATAGGAATCCTCATTACTCCAATCTCCAAAACATTTTGTTCTACTTTTCTCATTAACTGTAGTTCCATCCTACTACTCACTCTAAGCTACCTTTAAACAACTCCTCTCTATTGATATTCTCACTTTAAATGTTGTCCTAATAATTCTATCTCCTATTATCTTTTCCATATGCACCCCTTCTTCCTCTCTTGTTTCTGCTGCCTTAGTTCAGGCCCTCATTATCTCTAGCCTGAAACAATTTCTTTAATGTCTCTCTGTACTCCCATACATCCGACACAGTGCTCCCAGATTAACTTTCTTGGAGGAAAGCTCTACTCCATCAATTTATTGTGCTAAAAAATAGTCAATAGTTCCTCCATAACCTTCAGTATAAAGTTCAAATTTCTAAGCCAAGAATCAAAGGGCCTCTGTGATGAACAGAACCTACCTATTCAGTTTTACATTGCCTATGCATCTTCATATACTTTAAAGTAGAACTTGAACTCTTTGCTGTTTTAAAGCATTCTGCCTGTTCCTTTTGACTGAAATGTCCTTCCCCTCCATTTCTGCCTGTATACTTTCTTTCATTCTCCAACCAGTTACAACCCACTTTTCCTAGAGAACCTTTCCATGGTTTCCTAGGCAAGCATAATCTATATTGTAAACTCCTATAACATTTTATCTACATAGCACTCATGTAACTTTAAACAACATATTAAACAACATTGAATTAGGGTTCATTTTGTCTGTGTTTTATACCTTTTACTAGGATATAAACTCTTTAAATTTAGAGACCTTTGCTCTACTCATGATAGGTATGCAATATCATGTAGCATAGTGGTTCTTCACCTAGGTTCCGCAGACCCCAAGAATCTGTCCATAGAATTCAGGAAGTCTGCACATTTGGATGGAAAAAAAAAATATTTTTCACCAATATTTTTAACTGAAACTGTGATTTCTTTAAATTATCAAAGCAGGCAACAAATAATAAATTCAAAGTATCTGTGAGATTATAATCAATAGAATAACAATATATAGATTACATTGTACTTGAAGATTATCTCAAAATACCTTTTATGCTTATCACTACTTCAAAAGTATATTTTTAGTCCTTCCACTCGATCTTGTGTTTAATCCATTAGTAAAATAGGACTTCCTGCCATATCACAAAATTTTTAAATTAACATTTTAATATAATTCATTTTCTCTATAATTCCATGAATTTTACTTTATGCATTTAAAATAAGGATAGACTTGTAGGCATCATCAACCCACCAAAGGGATCCACAGCCAAAAAAAGAAAGCAACATGGTAAGAATCCCTCAGTTCTAATGTAGCACCTTGCATAATAAGAAAAAAAACTTGTAGAAAAATAATCATGATACTATGAAGCTCTTGATTAGGGCTATTAAAAATATGCCATGAACTACAGAATACTAAATAAGCATATTTAGTTCATAAAAATTCATAGTCTTGGAAGAAAAAGACCAATCACCTCTCCTCTACAATAACCTTTAAAGATAGCAATTAAGATTTCTGCATACCTCCAAAGGTAATTTATTGCCTTCCAAAGAAAGTTTTCCATACCTGGACAGCTACACTGTCAGATAATTGGTCCTATTATCAAGTAAAATATGTGATATATAATATTATATGATAATATTACTAGCTCCTCCAATTATTCTTCTTCTTATATTACTGTATCTATTCTAATATTGATTGTTCTCTGAGAATATTCCAATGCTTCTGAATTCCTCTTAAAGTGTAGTAATTCTCACCTTAACACAATACTTGAGATGCATTCTATTGAGCAAGAAGTTTGGTGAGACTGAGGCCTCTTGAATCTTACATACTGGAATTCTAGGTATGTAATTACATACATTAATTCTGTAATGCTGACTAGGACAGCACTGTCAATTTTTTGGCAATATTCACCATACTGACTCCATTGCTATATCACCTAAAACTCATACGAGGGTTTTATTTTTTTAATCGTGTGTCTGCTATTTAAATTTTCTCCAGTAATTACTTGTGCAGATAGGAATTTTGGTCACAGCCTCTGGACTTGACAGTAACATCTATTAAGTTTTATCTTGATGAGTTAAAGTTTATATTTTGGGTTTGTCAAAAACTTTCAAGTTTTTGTTTCTTTCATACATTATATTCAGCATTTCTCCTAGATTTTTGGAATCTGTAGGTTTGATGAGCACACTTTTTATCATTTCATATTTGTACTTAGTGGACTATATATGTTGATATGCACTAAAAATGTCTGAATTTCTGATGCCTAAAATATATGTACTTTAGAAAACAAAGCTCTGTAATGTACATAAAAAATATTCTTTAATAATAGGAATATAATGATAAAGGACTCTCTTAAATGAGAGGTCTCATATTGAAAGTGCCATTCTTAAATCAAATCTATAACACACAGTAATGAAGAGGAAAAGTAAACTAATCATTACTTACAAGAGAAGAATGAGTTTAAATTCCCTAACAGTCTAGACCCTTCCCCCTAAAATATCATCACAAATCAATTTCTTTATTTTTACATAACAGAACCCTCTAAAGTATGTTGAAAAGTACTTTCTTATAGAACTAAAACCGTCTTTTTGATGAATCACAAAAGTAATCAAGCAATCTCATTTATTCAGAGTTTATCGACCCAGCAACCTCAGTTATTCTAGAACATAGGCATGAATGAGAAGTATAAAGTCTCTGAAGAGCCAGAAGAGTCACTACAGAGTCTATGAACTGAAGAGTATGTGTATTGCCCAGAATCTCTCAGCAACTCACCCAGAAATGTGCATTCATATTTTAAATAGTCTAGAGTGTTATGATCATCTAATTAAATAACTGAAAGATAAATATAAGAGGCAAATTAGAAATTATTCACAACTAAGTAAGAAGTTATAGCCTGAAACCTGATATTAAAGGAAGAGAAACCAACACACACACACACACACACACACACACACACACAAACACATGTGCATGCGCATGCACGTGCATGCCAAAAAGGGTATCTAAATCAAGCACACAGAGGAACTCCAAAGTTTCATAATTGCAGAGAAATAACTGTAAAGCAACTGTCCTAATCATCTCAATGATCTCTGGGGGCATCATTACATTATAGCATGGTAAAGTAATTGACATTTATAATACAACAATCATCACAATACCTCAAATGACCCATATTAATTATTATAGTTAATTCTCAAAATGTTTAAGAAGTCAGGTTACTACCATACAAAATTTTAAATTTTGTAATTCAGGGAGATTGAAAAATTTACCCAGGGTCACATGATTGTTAGACAGGAATTGGAGTTTATAGTCTACTGCCTCATGACCCTGAGTCATCAAAAAAAAATTTACCTTTTGTACCATATAATCTAGTTAGTAAGCCTGGGAAACATAATACATTTCAGAAACTTCCATCAACACTGCTGATGTTGTGGACGGGTAACAAAAATTAATCTGAAATTCTTAAAATTTTGAGTCTTTTATGGAATAAAATTAAGTTACATGAAAAATTCCCTTATATCAAATACCCATTTCCCTACAGTACCACAGAGGTTTAAATTGAATTTACATATAAGTAGTGATTCAGAGCCTTTAATTACTCTATATTTTAAAGTCTAAAATCTGTACATAAAAAATGAAAGAATATACATAGGATAGCAATCACTTAGAGTTGATTAATTTAAACATATTATTAGAGAGTCTCCTTTCATCTACTTTTTAGGACCTAAGTTAACCTAAGTGGACTCTTGTAGAGAGAGGAGAGTAGGTGGATGTCTCAGTAGATGTCATGTGTCACAGAATTCTCTCCTTGAACACTGTTTTATCAATATTAGAAACCTTTAACTCTCAATTCTACAACATTTGAAGGTAAAATAATAATGTTTATAAGTTTATAATATTTGTAAAAATAAGGATAAATAAATTAGGCTTTTTTTCTTTTTAAATAGTTGATATTTTCATAATAAAATACTATCCATTAAAAAGAAATATGGGAAGAAAAAATGAAAAATAGTGTTGCAGCTGAGAAAATACCTATCCTACCTTTTTCCAGAGCAAGGCTTATAGTCAGTTTAAAACCTTGATTTGTTATTATAAGAATCAAGTAAAATGCACAGAGTTGTAGAAAAATGGAACTATCTGACTAACACTTCTAATGGATCTCAATCTGCCATCACCATGGTAACCTCTGAATAACTTTTTCCTTGCTAGTGCCAATTATGCACTTCTCTGGCCCTTGAAATCCCACTCATTTTTTTTTTAAGCTGGAATCTTTAAAAGAATAAAGCCCAACAGTTAAGTCCACACATACCCTCTTGTTCAGTCCGAGTCATTTCCTCAAGCTTCTTCTGTTTCAGTGTGTCCACCACATCGGCAAGGCTCCCTTTGCGGCGTTCTGGGGTTCCAAAAGTAACACTGGTCATTATCTCGCGGTCCCGACTCCCTTCGTCAGGCTTGTGTGGTGAGGTAGAGGTATTTCGGAAGGAATATAGGGAACATAACTTATTATTCTCTGACTCCTAGAAAAAAATAAAAATAAAAATCGTTAGAACATGTTTCTTTGTATATCATTGGAGAAAAATATCAAACCCAGAATGACAGTATATGAAGTTGAGATGGACAAATAAAATACATTAATTATCTCTGTTTAAAAAAAATACATTATAGAAGTAATTATCAAAGGAACTGACCTGAAATTACAGATTCAAACTGTTTTCTTTTTTAACTAAAAAAGAGTAAAAGTGGTATAAAGACTTAATTTTAAAATGAACACTTCAGCTTCTTACTCATTTATACCTTTCGTTTAAGATAGTTCAGATTTAATTATTAATTATAAGAATGGTAAAGCTTTTCTTTTAATTGACACTTACATTAGCAAACCTCTTCCCACAGCCTAAAAAACATATACAACAACAACAAAAACTCATTATCCCTAAATTTAGAAATAATAGAGAAATTGGCTCCATTATTGTTTACCAGAAAATATATAAAATATCTAAATCAGTGCCAGAAACTTAGACAACCTGAATATTTCTGTGTACTGTGTTTGAGAAAAAATTGTTTTCTTTCTTCTTATACATGGTTGGATGGCATCACCGACTCAATGGACATGAGCTGAGCAAGCTCCAGGAAATGGCAAAGGACAGGGAAGTCTGGTGTGCTGCAGTCCAAGGGGTAGCAAAGAGTTGGCAACTGAGCGACTGAACACCAAATACATCTGTCATAGTCACAGAAACCTTTTCTATTCCTTATCCTTACCACTGACACTTTAGCACATAGTCACACACATTTCTCCTGTGGCACTTAAAAATGATTTGTTTTTACATTTTTTTTTTAAACAAGAGGACTAGTTTGTTATAGAAACACACAAGAATTATCTCATATTACATAGAAGCTGGCTAATTGGTCAGATAGTTAGGTCCCTCTTAAGAAGAAAAGGCAAATCTTAGAAGGAAAATAATGAACACCTAAAAGTTTATAAAAGGAAAATGCATCAGAACTGAGAGCATGAAGCAACCATTATTGGCCATAGCCCACTAGTAGTCTTGCATTCACCTTGTCTGTCTGTGTATGGGAACTTTCTCTCCCAATAAAAAACTTGTATGAAATAAATAAAGCATCTAGACTTTGTGATTCTTGTCAGTTTAAAAATCTTAATTGCTCCTATATCTCTACCCTTCTTCACACACACGAAATAAAGCCCAGTAGGCATCAAGAGCTAGAGAAAGAGCATGGGATAAAAGCTGGAGTTTAAAAAAAAGAAAAAAAAAAGGTACAGAATTAATCACTGGTAGGAAAGGGAATGTAAAGGAAAATGGGAGTATAGAGAAGTACATTTCCATATAATAAGATAACTACACTCAATAAATGCTAGGTATTTAGGTATTATTGTCATTGCATATAAGGAAGGAGTAAAACTTATTTCCACAGCTATTGGTAGCATATAATGAGGTAACATTTATAAAGTAACTAGGCACAGATCTGAACCTAGAGCAGGTGGTGCTTAGTAAACAGTAGGCACCAGTATTCTGAGGGAAGAAACAGATCTAAGGATGGAGCCAAGGAAGTTCTTCCCACTCTGGACCTAAGTAATTGCTTAGTAAAATATATATATATATATGTCCTGAACTAAATTGAGTATTGTAAAGTCTGTGAATATACTAAAGACCACTGAATTGCACACATTTAAATAAGGAAATTGTGTAGTATGCTTATTATATCTCAATAAAGCTGTTCTAAATTACTATGAGACAAATCTTAATTTTTTCCACTATTCCACTGCTAAAAGCACCTAGCACAGAGCAGTTGTTCATCACATTTACACTGAAATACACTGAAAAGGATAAAACTAATGTACGGGAGAGCTCCTCTTTACATTGTTCCCAGATCTTTTCTTTCCCAGGAAACATGTTGTATTTAATGCTTACAATAACCATGGAGTGATGCAGAGGAATCCTTTCTTTTAGATGTCAGTCATGGTTAGTACACAGTTCCTTGGAGTGGCCAGTTCACTCTCAACTTTGTGAACACAAACACTCAAGAGATTTTCTGGGCTTCCCTGGTGGCTCAGATGGTAAAGTTCTGCCCGCAATGCAGGAGACCTGGGGTTCAATCCCTGGGTTGGGAAGATCCCCTGGAGGAGGGCATGAAAACCCACTCCAGTATTCTTGCTTGGAGAATCCCCATGGACAGAGGACCCTGGTGGGCTGCAGTCTATGGGGTCGCAAAGAGTCGGACACAACTGAGAGACTAAGCACATATGTGCCAAAGCCAATTTCAGCTCTTAATAGAGCTCCTAGTAGAAACGTTACCAAGGCTTTTTGAAATCAATAATCATCACTTGATAAATTATGCTTCAGTCACCTTCATTTCTCATATTACTGCCTATAAATAAAAAACAAACTCTATCTCAACCTAAAGAGTTGAAGATCAACTCAAAACAACAGTTACATGGAAGTGGTTACCTACAAATGACTCACTGTTGACCATAATAAAGAGGATTTTTCCCGTCACTCCCAAGTTGAAAGGTTCTAGCAGTGTCTTAGCAGTACTAGCAGCCTGAGTTACAGTAGTCCTTAGAAAACTTAGGCTCCATACACTACCATTTTTTCTCTCAGAACTAATTTCAGTCTAATTTACTCATGTCACTTACTTGTTGGATAGGCTATGTTCCTTGTTTTTTACTCATGAGAATGCAGTCACCATCATCCACCACAGACAACAATGATGGGTTCCCTCACCAATGACCCATATTGTCCTCAGCCCCATAATCTGTGCAATGTAGCTCAATACCACCAAGAAGAAGATAAGAAGCTAGAAAGTCATGTTTTCTCCAAGAAAGCAACAATAACTACTTACAACATGGCACAAAGGCACCAACACCAGCAAAAGATGAAATCATAAATTACTTAAGTTGTATAAGTTATCTTACACTATCCTTAGGAACAAAGAAAAGGGGCAAAATTGACCATTTATGGTCTTTAATTTTTAATTTTCTAAAACTTAAAACATACGGTCCTCTCATGAATGAAGGCCTATAGTCAATTCATCAGAATAAAAGGGCACATGAATCCAAACACTTTCAAGGAAGAGATTTGTTGTTGCTGTCATTGTTTTAGTCGCTAAGCCTTATCTGACTCTTTTATGGCCCCATGGACTGTAGCTTTCCAGGATCCTCTGTTCATGGAATTTTCCAGGCAAGAATACTGGAGTGGGTTGCCTTTCCTTCTCCAGGGGATCTTCCTGACCCAGGGGCCGAACCCATGCCTCTTGCATTGGCAGGTGGCTTCTTTATCACTGAGCCTCCTGAGAAGCCCAATGAAGAGATTACTGTTAGATAAGAAGGCAATATTGGGCTTCCCAGGTGGCACAGTGGCAAAGAATCTGCCTGCAAATGCAGGAGACATGGGTTAGATCTCTGGGTCAGGAAGATACCCTGGAAAAGGAAACAGCAACCCACTCCAATATTTTTGCCTGGAAAATTCCATGAATAGAGGAGTCTGGCAGGTTACAGTCTATGGGGTCACAAAGATACATGACTGAGCATGCATGCACAAAAGGCAAAAACGACAAATCAGAAAAAGAAACTTGACAAATGGTCTCTAATTTGTGTTCGAGGGAGGTAGGTAATTTTTAAGTAAGTTTTCTCATAGGAAAAAAAAAGGTTAACCTAGTCTTTAATTTCCTATAAATGAAATAGGTCCTACGAACTACCAAATGAGACAAGATGCCCAATGACCACATCTATCAAGTTTTGATGCATGTTACTGCAGCACAGCTTATTTGAGTAAAGCAGTTCTTCTCAAACTTTAACACAGTATTCCCTGGCAAGTATGTGAAAATACAGACTCCCTTACCTCCTGCCACACCCTCAAAGAGTGGTGCCCAGGAATATGAAGTATAAAAAACATCCCAAGTGATTCTGATGCACAGGTCCTCTCATTCTGACACATCCTACTTTCAGAAACACTGATTCCCTATAGAAGGCAATTAAATGAATGTGCTTTGCCTTAATATTACAATGTGGATATGATTATGAACATTTTTAATAAGCCTGGTTAGTTGTGATTTTAAAAAAATAACATTAAGGAGATTGCGTCTCTTCTTTTGATCTTTCATATGAAAACAACCGGTGTATAACATGGCTAAACACATGAACATCACAAAAAGAAGAGTGTACAGGGCACTGATTAAGTATTAGCTCATTCAAAGAAAACTTACATTTGTTTTCTCTTAGCCCCTAACCTTACTGACCTCATCAAACTTAACACAGTGAATAAAATTTCAAAATATTATTTAAAAGGAACCTAGAACCAATACAAGGGCTAAAGCAGTGTTGGTTAAGATTATCTAAAGCATTTCACTGGAAATTAATTAAACACAGTACAAAAATTATATGTAGATGACTGAAAAAGTATACAGTAGTATTAAAATAGTTATTAGGCAAATTTTCTAGAATATATGAGCAATTCTCACAAATTAAGAATATGTAAAGATATTTTCATATATGAAGGGATAGAAAAGTCAATATTAAAAACAAAACATGCGAAGTGATGGATGTTAAGTAAACTTATTTTGGCATGTTAGTGAGAAACACCAATATATTTTTTCAGGAAAACTTATGTGCAGAAGACAGAATTTCCAACAAAATGTTAATGGTCCTGAGTCTTGAAATAATGTGCTGTGCTCAGTCATGTCCAGCTCTGTGACTCGACAGACTGTAGCCCTCCAGGCTCCTCTGTCCATGGGATTTTCCCAGCAAGAATATTAGAATAGGTTGCCATTTCTTCCTCTAGGGGATCTTCCCGACCCAGGGACTGAACCTGCATCTCCTGCATTGCAGGTGTATTCTTTACCGCTGAGCCACTGGGGAAGTCCCTTGAAATAATAAGTAGTTTTATATTTTCTTTTTGAAATTACATATATTTTGCAAATGTTCTATCATCAATAAGACTTTTAATCAGAAAGCAAATATTATTAATATGTTCAAGGTTGAATATGAATAACAAAAAATGTTGTCGAAATAATTTATTTACAAAGGAGGAGGCACCAAATGGAGAAAAAGATATAGTATTTAGTATATAACTTCAATTTTGTTACATGCATGCATAAGGATAAATGTGGTCACACACACAAAAAACTTGGAAGATATATACTGAAATATTTATAGTGACTTCTAAATGGTGATAATTTAGACATTATTGGTAATATTTCTTTCTTTTTGCTTATCTGTGTTTTATCATTAATGAATATATTGCTTATGCAATAGAGAAGAACAATATCATTTTATAAAGAGATGCTTAGAGGAAATATAAAAGGAATTTTAGAGAATTGAGTTTGGCCATCTTGAAGATGTCTATAGAGTTAATACATTATAGTTTCCCAGTATTGAAACCAGAAAAAACAATCAAGCTTTCTTTGTCTGGGCATTTCTGCAGCCGAGGGCTCTCAAACAGTATTTTCTAATAACTAATCATTTAAAAGGGAATGCCTAATCAACTAAAATCTAGATTTGTCATGATTATCAACCACAGTTTCCTGTTTGCCCTCAAAAGATACACAAAATCAATCTACTTCCTGTTCCACGTTAAAGTTGTTCAAAATATCTTAAAGGAGAAATTAAGCTAATAGTCCTTTTTTAAGATGAAACTCCTTTAGTTTCAACACCTATTTCCCATTTGACATGGTTTCCTGACCCTTCATCACTCTCCTCTGATATACTCCAGTCTCTAGATGTTATTCTAAAAATGTGTTGCCAAGAACTGTGTACTGAATTTCTACATCTTTGTTTTTAGCAAGAAGAAAAGTAACAGTCAGAAGGTTATGTGGTTTTCCCCATGTCACACAGGTAGGACTGGCAGAGCTGAATTCTAAGTGTAGGTTTTCTGACACCCAATTCAGTGATTTTCCATTCCACAGAACTATACTAAAATCACTCTCAAGAGTAAAAGATGCCATAAATTCAGTAACACCTACCTTCTAAATCCTTTCTTGCCTTACATTTTCAGACATGAGCTTTACAAACTTTTGAGACAGAAATTCCAGTTATTAACCCAAATTCCAAAATTTCCAAGATACCCTACCTTAGTTATCTATTGTATAAAAATGACCCTAAAACTTAATGCTTAAAACAACAATGATTTATTATCTTTAATGATTTCTACAGGTCAGGAATTCAGGAGCATCTGGGCTGGGTGGTTTTATCTCAAGGTCTCTCGTGAGGTTGACATTAAGTTAATGGCTAAGACTGTAAGCTCAAAGGCTTCTATATTCACAAAGTGAACACTTCAAGAGCTTGGGGTTGGAAACTGGGGTTCCTTGGATATCTTCCTCTATGTGATCTCCCCACATGATCATTTCTCTTCAGCATATTGGCCTCAGAATAGCTGTACTTCTTACATGGTAGTTCAGGCCTCCAAAGGTGTATGTCCTCAAAAGAGCCAGAATAAAATTATATCACTGTTTCTAACCTAGTTTGCGAAGTCATGCCCTATAACTGTCAATGCAATCTATTCAATAGTAAGTTACCATGGCTGATCCACAGTCAAGAGGATGGAAGTTAGACTATGCCTTTTCATAGAATGGAGTTATAATATCCTCAAATAGCTGATGTGAGAAATGAATAATGAAAAAAGCACTTAGGGAAGTATCTATCATCTAAGTACTCAGTAAATGATACCTACTCTTATTATTGAAATGCCCTTTGTCCAGTTATCTTTGGTTTCAATTTTTAATTCTGAAAATAGTCATGATAATCACTGGCACCAGTTTTAGGTTTTTATTTATACTCATTCAACTAAGTGGAATAATAAATACTGAACTGTTACTCTCTTTTTTTTTTAATCTATTCATTACTTTTATTTATTTTTATTTTCATTTTACTTTACACTACTGTATTGGTTTTGCCATACATCAACATGAATCCACCACAGGTGTACACCTGTTCCCAATCCTGAACCCCCCTCCCACCTCCCTCCCCATACCATCTCTCTGGGTCATCCCCGTGCACCAGCCCCAAATCTTGTATCCTGCATTGAACCTGGGCTGGTGATTCGTTTCTTATATGACATTATACATGTTTCAATGCCATTCTCCCAAATCATCCCACCCTCTCACTCTCCCACAGAGTCCAAAAGACTGTTCTATACATCGGTGTCTCTTTTGCTGTCTCGCATACAGGGTTATCATTACCATCTTTCTAAATTCTATATATATGTGTTAGTATACTGTATTGGTGTTTTTCTTTCTGGCTTACTTCACTCTGTATAATCGCCTCCAGTTTCATCCACCTCATTAGAACGGATTCAAATGTATTCTTTTTAATGGCTGAGTAATACTCCATTGTGTATATGTACCACAGCTTTCTTATCCATTCATCTGCTGATGGACATCTAGGTTGCTTCCATGTCCTGGCTATTATAAACAGTGCTGCGATGAACATTGGGGTACATGTGTCTCTTTCAATTCTGGTTTCCTCAGAGTGTATGCCCAGCATCATAAGGCAGTTCTATTTCCAGTTTTTTAAGGAATCTCCACACTGTTCTCCATAGTGGCTGTACTAGTTTGCATTTCCACCAATAGTGTAAGAGGGTTCCCTTTTCTCCACACCCTTTCCAGCATTTCTTGCTTGCAGACTTTTGGGTCGTAGCCATTCTGACTGCTGTGAAATGGTCCCTCATTGTGGTTTTGATTTGCATTTCTCTGATAATGAGTGATGTTGAGCATCTTTTCATGTGTTTGTTAGCCATCTGTATGTCTTCCTTGGAGAAATGTCTATTTAGTTCTCTGGCCCATTTTTTGATTGCGTCGTTTATTTTTCTGGAATTGAGCTGCATATGTTGCTGGTATATTTTTGAGATTAGTTTCTCAGTTGCTTCACTTGCTATTATATTCTCCCATTCTGAAGGCTGTCTTTTCACCTTGCTTATAGTTTCCTTTGTTGTGCAGAAGCTTTTAATTTTAATTAGATCCCATTTGTTTATTTTTGCTTTTATTTCCAGTATTCTGGGAGGTGGATCATAGAGGATCCTGCTGTGATTTATGTCATAGAGTGTTTTGCCTATGTTCTCCTCTAGGAGTTTTATAGTTTCTGGTCTTATGTTTAGATCTTTAATCCATTTTGAGTTTATTTTTGTGTGTGGTGTTAGAAAGTGTTCTAGTTTCATTCTTTTACAAGTGGTTGACCAGTTTTCCCAGCACCACTTGTTTAAGAGATTGTCTTTAATCCATTGAATATTCTTGCCTCCTTTGTCGAAGATAAGGTGTCCACAGGTGTGTGGATTTATCTCTGGGATTTCTATTTTGTTCCATTGATCTATATTTCTGTCTTTGTGCCAGTACCATACTGTCTTGATGACTGTGGCTTTGTAGTAGAGCCTGAAGTCAGGCAGGTTGATTTCTCCAGTTCCATTCTTCTTTCTCAAGATCGCTTTGGCTATTCTCAGTTTTTTGTATTTCCATACAAACTGTGAAATTATTTGTTCTAGCTCTGTGAAAAAATACTGCTGGTAGCTTGATAGGGATTGCATTGAATCTGTAGATTGCTCTGGATAGTATACTCACTTTCACTGTATTGATTCTTCTGATCCATGAACATGGTATATTTCTCCATCTATTAGTGTCCTCTTTGATTTCTTTCACCAGTGTTTTATAGTTTTCTATATATAGGTCTTTTGTTTCTTTAGGTAGATATATTCCTAAGTATTTTATTCTTTTCATTGCAATGGTGAATGGAATTGTTTCCTTAATTTCTTTTTCTACTTTCTCATTATTAGTGTATAGGAATGCAAGGGACTTCTGTGTGTTGATTTTATATCCTGCAACTTTACTATATTCATTGATGAGCTCTAGTAATTTTCTGGTGGAGTCTTTAGGGTTTTCTATGTAGAGGATCATGTCATCTGCAAACAGTGAGAGTTTTACTTCTTCTTTTCCAATTTGGATTCCTTTTATTTCTTTTATGCTCTGATTGCTGTGGCCAAAACTTCCAGAACTATGTTGAATAGTAGTGGTGAAAGTGGGCACCCTTTTCTTGTTCCTGACTTTAGGGGAAATACTTTCAATTTTTCACCATTGAGGATAATGTTTGCTGTGGGTTTGTCATATATAGCTTTTATTATGTTGAGGTATGTTCCTTCTATTCCTGCTTTCTGAAGAGTTTTTATCATAAATGGATGTTGAATTTTGTCAAAGGCTTTCGCTGCATCTATTGAGATAATCATATGGCTTTTATTTTTCAATTTGTTAATGTGGTGAATTACATTGATTGATTTGTGAATATTGAAGAATCCTTGCATCCCTGGGATAAAGCCCACTTGGTCATGGTGTATCATCTTTTTAATGTGTTGTTGGATTCTGATTACTAGAATTTTGTTAAGGATTTCTGCATCTATGTTCATCAGTGATATTGGCCTGTAGTTTTCTTTGTTGTGGCATCTTTGTCATTCTCTAGACAGGAAACACAAAAAGGGTGCATAAACCAGAACCCAAAACAATAAAGTAAACGGCAATGGGATCATACTTATTAATAATTACCTTAAACATAAATGGGTTGAATGTCCCAACCAAAAGACAAAGACTGGCTGAATGGATACAAAAACAAGACCCCTATATATGTTGTCTACAAGAGACCCACCTCAAAACAAGGGACACATACTGACTGAAAGTGAAGGGCTGGAAAAAGATATTCCATGCAAATAGAGACCAAAAGAGCATGAGTAGCAATAGTCATATCAGATAAAATAGACTTTAAAACAAAGGCTGTGAAAAGAGACAAAGAGGGACACTACATAATGATCTAAGGATCAATCCAAGTAGAAGATATAACAATTATAAATATATATGCACCCAACAGAGGAGCACTACAATATGTAAGACAAATGCTAACAAGTATGAAAGGGGAAATTAACAATAATACAATAATAGTGGGAGACTTTAATACCCCCCTCACACCTATGGATAGATCAACTAAACAGAAAATCAACAAGGAAACACAAACTTTAAATGATTCAAAAGACCAGTTAGACCTAATTGATATCTATAGGACATTTCACCCCAAAACAATGAATTTCAGCTTTTTCTCAAGTGCTCACGAAACCTTCTCCAGGATAGATCACATCCTGGGCCATAAATCTAGCCTTGGTAAATTCAAAAAAATTGAAATCATTCCAAGCATCTTTTCTGACCACAATGCAGTAAGATTAGATCTCAATTACAGGAGAAAAACTATTAAAAATTCCAACATATGGAGGCTGAACAACACGCTGCTGAATAACCAACAAATCACAGAAGAAATTTTAAAAAATCAAAATATGCATAGAAATGAATGAAAATGAAAACATAACAACCCAAAACCTGTGGGACACTGTAAAATCAGTGCTAAGGGGAAAGTTCATAGCAATACATACAAACCTCAAGAAACAAGAAAAAAGTCAAATAAATAACCTAACTCTACACCTAAAGCAACTAGAAAAGGAAGAAATAGAGAACCCCAGGGTTAGTAGAAGGAAAGAAATCTTAAAAATTAGGGCAGAAATAAATGCAAAAGAAACAAAAGAGACCACAGCAAAAATCAACAGAGCCAAAAGCTGGTTCTTTGAAAGGATAAATAAAATTGACAAACCATTAGCCAGACTCATCAACAAACAAAGGGAGAAAAATCAAATCAATAAAATTAGAAATGAAAATGGAGAGATCACAACAGACAATACAGAAATACAAAGGATCATAAGAGACTACTATCAGCAATTATATGGCAATAAAATGGACAATGCGGAAGAAATGGACAAATTCTTAGAAAAGTACAGCTTTCCAAAACTGAACCAGGAAGAAATAGAAAATTTTAACAGACCCATCACAAGCATGGAAATTGAAACTGTAATCAGAAATCTTCCAGCAAACAAAAGCCCAGGTCCAGACAGCTTCACAGCTGAATTCTACCAAAAATTTAGAAAAGAGCTAACACCTATCCTAGTCAAACTCTTCCAGAAAATTGCAGAGGAAGGTAAACTTCCAAACTCATTCTATGTTACTCTCTTTAATATCGATGCTCAAAATCACCTTTTTTATGAAGTCATCCCTTAATTAATTCCACTAAGATCTGGCCCCTCACAAAGCTCAAATAACCTCAACATTTGTAATTAGCTTTATCTAGGCATCAATTCCCACTAAATGTAACTGCATATGGATTATATCCACTCTGTCCAGGAGCAGCTACTGTGTGTGTGTGCATGTGCTCAGTCACTTCAGTCATGTTGGGCTGTTTGTGACTCCATGGACTGTAGCTTGCCAGGTTCCTCTGTCTATGGGATTTTCCAGGCAAGAATACTGGAGTGGGTTGCCATGCCCTCATCCAGGGGATCTTCCTGACCCTGGGATTGAACTCATGGCTCTGCATTGCAGATGGGTTCTTTACTGCTGAGCTATTGGGGAAGTCCCAGCTACAGTATTTTTCGTTGTTCAGTAGCTAAGCCATGTCCCATTCTTAGCGACCCCATGAGCTGGAATACGCCAGCCTTCCCTGTCCTTCACTATTTCCTGGAGTTTGCTCAAACTCATGTCCATTGAGTTAGACATGCCATCCAATCATTTCATCTTCTGCTATCCCCTTCTCTTGCTTTCAATCTTACCCAGCATCACGGTCTTTTCCAATGAGTCAGCTCTTTGCACCAGGTGATCAAAGAACGGGAGCTTCAGCTTCAGCATCAGTTCTTCCAGTGAATATTCAGGGTTGATTTCCTTTAGGATTGACTGGTTTGATATCCTTGCTGTCCAAGGGACTCTCAAGAGTCTTCTCCAGCACCACAGTTTGACAACATCATTCTTCAGCGCTCAGCCTTCTTTATGGTCCAATTCTCATATCCATATATGACTACTGCAAAAACCATAGCTTTGACTATATATGGACTTTAGTTGGCAAAGTGCTGTCTCTGCTTTTTAATATGTTGTCTAGGTTTGTCATAGCTCGTCTTCCAAGAAGCAAGCGTCTTTTAATTTCATGGCTGCAGTCACCTTCCGTAGTGATTTTGGAGCCCAAGAAAATAAAATCTGTCACTGTTTCCACTGTTTCCCATCTACTTGCCATGAAGTAATGGGACCTGCAGGCATGATCTTAACTTCTAGAATGTTGAGTTTCAAGCCAGGTTTTTCACTCTCCTATTTCACTCTTATCAAGAGGCTCTTTAGTTCCTCTTCACTTTCTGCCATTAGAGTGGTATCATCTGCATATTTGAGGTTGTTGATATTTCCCTCAGCAATCTTGATTCCAGCTTGTGAGTCATTCAACCTGGCATTTCACATGATGTGCTCTGCGTATAAGTTAAATAAACAGGATGATAATATACAGCTTTGACATAACTCCTTTCCCAATTTTGAACCAGTCTGCTTCATGTCCAGTTCTAACTGTCACATCTTGGCCTCCGTACACGTTTCTCAGGAGACAGGTGAGGTGGTCTGCTATTATCATCTTAGCCAAAGGTCTTAGGATAGTCAGTGAAGAAGACGTAAATGTTTTTTTTTTTTTTTTAGAACTCCCTTGCTTTTTCTATGATCCAACAGATGTTGGCAATTTGATCTCTGGTTCCTCTGCCTTTTCTAAATCCAGCTTGTATATCTGGAAGTTCTCGGTTGATGTTCTGTTGAAGCCTAGCTTGAAGGATTTTGAGTATTACCTTGCTAGCATGTGAAATGAGTGCAACTGTACAGTAGTTTGCACATTCTTTGGCATTGCTTTTCTTTGGGATTGGAGTGAAAACTGACCTTTATCAGTCAGCTACAGTATACTACAGCTCTAATTTAGCTGAGTTTTCAACTGCACCTTAACCAAGAATTGCAAGACGAGAGAAGTGAACTGGGGTTGCAAAAGTCAAATAAGATGTTGGAAATTAAGACAGGCCGATTGACATCACTCAGTCGTGTCCAACTCTTTGCGACCCCGTGGACTGTAGCCCACCAGACTCCTCCGTCCATGGGGTTCCCCAAGCAAGAATACTGGAGTGGGTTGCCATTTCCTTCTCCAGGGGATCTTCCCAACCCAGGAATTGAACCCACGTCTCCTGCATTGCAGGCAGACGCTTTAACCTCTGAGCCACCAGGGAAGCCCCATAAATATATTACTATATATAAAACAGAAAACTAATGAGAACCTACTGTATAGCACAGGGAAGTCTACTCAATGCTCTGTGGTGACATAAATGGGAAGGAAATCCAAAAAAGGCAGGATACATGAATAACTGTTTCACTTTGCTGCACAGCAGAAACTAACTTAACATTGTAAAACAACTATACTCCAATTTTTAAAAAAGAAAAAAAAAATACAGGCATAGACTATAGGACAGAAGTGCAATCTTGCCGCACATAATAGAGTTGAAACCAACACACAGGTGGAAGTGAAGTGATTGCAGTTGGAAATGAATAGGAAATGGCTTCCCTAAAGCAGCAACATGATCAACTTCCCTACCTGCTGCCAATGAAATTGTAGAGACAGAATATTATCTTTTATCCTTTCCTCCACCTATTAACAAGGCTGAATTAAGTTTGTTTATTCTTATTGCCTTGCATGTTGTCATTTTTGTCTTGTTTTATTTTCTGTTTTAGTTATATTACCTCTCCAGTTACAACTTTACTCTTATTCTTATCTGCCCTCCCTATAATAAGATTTAACGAGATATACAATCACAAATTTGTCCTATTACTCCAGTCTATAGCAAACCTCTTTTTCCTTAGACCCTACCCCAAATCATTAAAGTCTAAATCCTAAAAAAGTTATTTTGAATATTCTCTTACTGAGACACTCCATGCTTTTCGATGGTGTGAATGCTCCCTACTGCAATCAGTAATAAACCTAATTTGTTCAACTATGGGTATGTTCTTGGTAGTCTTTGACTAAAAGGAATTAAAGGGATACAGTGTCTGCAAAGAAATTAAAAATGATAATAAAACCAACTAAAAGTTGCTTCTGTTTTAAATCACCAAGTACTGGCAAGTCAACCACGTCAGTGATCAATCTTCTCTGCCAGGACAGAGGACTCCACCTTCCTTGGTACTGCACTTATATACTTTAAGTTTCAAATAACTTTTCAAGTTATAGTACATAAATTACATATATGTATACATGTATGTAATTTATTATGACCAAGCTACAACCAACCTAGACAGCTTATTAAAAAGCAGAGACATTACTTTACCAACAAAGGTCTGTCTAATCAAAGCTATGGTTTTTCCAGTAGAGAAAAGGAAAGATATAAGCATCTAAATGCAGAGTTCCAAAGAATAGCAAGTAGAGATAAGAAAGCCTTCTTCAGCGATCAATGCAAAGAAATAGAGGAAAAGAACAGAATGGGAAAGACTAGAGATCTCTTTAAGAAAATTGGAGATACCAAGGGAACATTTCATGCAAAGATGGGCTCGATAAAGGACAGAAATGGTATGGACCTAACAGAAGCAAAAGATATTAAGAAGAGGTGGCAAGAATACACAGAAGAACTGTACAAAAAGATCTTCACAACCCAGATAATCATGATTGTGTGATCACTAATCTAGAGCCAGACATCTTGGAATGTGAAGTCAAGTGGGCCTTAGAAAGCATCACAATGAACAAAGCTAGTGGAGGTGATGGAATTCCTGTTGAGCTGTTTCAAATCCTGAAAGATGATGCTGTGAAAGTGCTGCACTCAATATGCCAGCAAATTTGGAAAACTCAGCAGTGGCCACAGGACTGGAAAAGGTTAGCCTTCATTCCAATTCCAAAGAAAGGAAATGCCAAAGAATGCTCAAACTACTGCATAATTGCACTCATCTCACATGCTAGTAAAGTAATGCTCAAAATTCTCCAAGCCAGGCTTCAGCAATACGTGAATCGTGAACTCCCTGATGTTCAAGCTGGTTTTAGAAAAGGCAGAAGAACCAGAGATCAAATTGCCAACATCCGCTGGATCATGGAAAAAGCAAGAGAGTTCCAGGAAAACATCTATTTCTGCTTCATTGACTATGCCAAAGCCTTTGACTGTGTGGATCACTATAAACTGTGGAAAATTCTGAAAGAGATGGGAATACCAGACCACCTAACTTGCCTCTTGAGAAATCTGTATGCAGGTCAGGAAGCAACAGTTAGAACTGGACATGGAACAACAGACTGGTTCCAAATAGGAAAAGGAGTACGTCAAGGCTGTATATTGTCACCCTGCTTATTTAACTTATATGCAGAGTACATCATGAGAAACGCTGGACTGGAAGAAACACAAGCTGGAATCAAGATTGCTGGGAGAAATATCACTAATCTCAGATATGCAGATGATACCACCCTTATGGCAGAAAGTAAAGAGGAGCTAAAAAGCCTCTTGATGAAAGTGAAGGAGGAGAGTGAAAAAGTTGGCTTAAAGCTCAACATTCAGAAAACGAAGATCATGGCACGTGGTCCCATCACTTCATGGGAAATAGATGGGGAAACAGTGGAAACAGTGTCAGACTTTATGTTTTTGGGCTCCAAAATCACTGCAGATGGTGACTGCAGCCATGAAATTAAAAGACACTTACTCCTTGGAAGAAAAGTTATGACCAACCTAGACAGTATAGTCAAAAGCAGAGACATTACTTTGCCGACTAAGGTCCGTCTAGTCAAGGCTATGGTTTTTCCTGTGGTCCTGTATGGATGTGAGAGTTGGACTGTGAAGAAGGCTGAGTGCCGAAGAATTGATGCTTTTGAACTGTGGTGTTGGAGAAGACTCTTGAGGGTCCCTTGGACTGTAAGGAGATCCAACCAGTCCATTCTGAAGGAGATCAGCCCTGGGATTTCTTTGGAAGGAATGATGCTAAAGCTGAAGCTCCAGTACTTTGGCCACCTCATGCGAAGAGTTGACTCATTGGAAAAGACTCTGATGCTGGGACGGATTGGGGGCAGGAGAAGAAGGGGACGACCGAGGATGAGATGGCTGGATGGCATCATGGACTCGATGGACGTGAGTCTGAGTGAACTCTGGGAGATGGTGATGGACAGGGAGGCCTGGCGTGCTGCGATTCATGGGGTTGCAAAGAGTCGGACACAACTGAGCGACTGAACTGAACTGAATGTATGGATGTGAGAGTTAGACTGTAAAGAAAGCTGAGCACTGAAAAACTGATGCTTTTGAACTGTGGTGTTGGAGAAGACTCTGGAGAGTCCCTTGACAGCAAGGAAATCCAACCAGTCCATTCTAAAGATCAGTCTTGAGTGTTCATTGGAAGGACTGGTACTGAAGCTGGAACTCCAATACTTGATGTGAAGTTGGTTCTCCACCTGATGTGAAGAAACAACTTATTAGGAAAGACCCTTATGCTGGGAAAGATTGAAGGCAGGAGGAGAAGGGGACAACAGAGGATGAAATGGTTGGATGGCATCACCAACATGATGGACATGAGTTTCAGTAGGCTTCGGGAGTTGGTGATGGACAGGGAAGCCTGGCATGCTGCAGTCCATGGAGAAGCAGAGTCGGACATGATTGAGCAATTGAACTGAACTGAACTGAATTGAGTTATATTACCATCTACTATATATATACTGCTTTCTTCTGATTCCTCACTCTAAACAACATTTTTCTGATGAACCAAAAAATACCTGCCAACTGTGCTGCATAAGAGGTATTCTACCAGAGTGTGATTGAGTAACTGACAATAAAAGCTTTACCTAATCTAAGTTCTTATAACTCCTTGCTAGCAAAATATATCTAACCTTTTTAACATGCGGAAAACTAAACTGCTAAATTTTATAGGTTCTTTCTCAGAGGAAAAAGCATGTTTTCTCTGTGACATATTTTAAGGAAAAGCACTGGTTTATGGAATTCTCCAGGCCTGAATACTGGAGCGGATAGCCGTTCCCTTCTCCAGGGGATCTTCCCAACCCAGGAATCGAAAACCAGGGACTCCTGCATTGCAGGCAGATTCTTTACCAGCTGAGTTACCAGGGAAGCCCCTTAAAGAAGATTACATATATGAAAATACTAAATTTGATTCCAATCGTTGTTGTTGTTCAGTCGTTAAGTTGTGTCCGATTGTTTTCAATCCCATGGACCATAGTCTGCCAGGCTCCTCTATCCATGGGGTTTTCCTGAATACTGCAATGGGCTGTCATTTCCTTCTCCAGGGTTCTTCCCAACAGATTATTCCTGACAAATTTATCACTGACTCTAACATTAAAACAAAGTATATTATTTTTTCTTTTATTAAAACTGATATTTGATGTAATATATGAGATCTACATAGCATTCTCGTTTGTCATTCTATACTATTACTATAATATTAAGTAACAATAATAAATTTATTCATGCATGTAGATTTTTTACCAGTATTTACTGAAGTGTCATGATTCCTGAATTCATATAAGAAAAAACTGTCATTTTTAAAATGCTATTTTGATTTGGTAAGTTTGAAAAAATTACCAAAAGTTGTATAAATAGTCTCATTCCATGATATTTAATAAATGCATTTAAATAATATAGAATAAATATAGAAAAAATTAAAGTCCTCAAATTTGTCAAGGGAAGCACAAAGAAAAGTCTAGCATCATCTATACACTATCAGAATATAGAATCAAAATCTGAAGATTCAAAAGTCCTTAAAAATTCAATTGCTCAATGATATCTAGTATTGAGTCCCTCGTGGAAGACAAGGTAGTATAACAGTAAACAAAGCAAGGTTCTCTGAGCCAGATTTTCTGGTTAAATCCCAGTTTCCATCTACCTCTCATATAGCCCCAGAGTCCGGTAACCTTTCTGTGCCTTACTTCATCATCTATAAGATTACTTTGAAAATAATAGCAGCACAGAACCTATCTCAGAAGGCTGCTATGAAAATCAAATAAATTAATAAAAATAAAATACTTAGATTAGCACGTGTTCATCAGAGCATGATGATAGTGGTGGAGGTGTGGAAGCGGTGGTGTTAGTGATGGTGGCTGCCACAATACCCATGAGAAGCGACTTTTTGTTCTCTGCTTGAACTAATACTAATATAAGATTTAGCACCTCCAATGTAGTCCATTCCATGTTTGGAGGGTTCTCTAATATTCTGATTTATAGGAATATGAATCCTATTCTTTCAGCCTATAGTTCTCCTTTCATTCCATCAGTCAGTCAGTCAGTCAGCTCAGTCGCTCAGTCATGTCCCACTCTTTGCAACCCCATGAACCGCAGCATGCCAGGCCTCCCTGTCTATCACCAACTCCCGAAGTTCACTCAAACTCATGTCCATCGAGTCAGTGATGCCATCCAGCCATCTCATCCTCTGTCGTCCCCTTCTCCTCCTGCCCCCAATCCCTCCCAGCATCAGAGTCTTTTCCATGGAAATATTTAAAAGTGCTACATACAGCTATTATAGTGCCCTTGTATTATCTCTTTTTCCAGGTAAAATATCTGTTTCCTTAATTTCTTTCTCATAAGAAAAATACAGTTCAGCTATCCTGTTCATTTTCCCCTGAGTATGTTCCACTTTGTTTCTCCCTCTTATTTAAAGAATAGTGCCCTGAACTGAATATACTCAGTACTGTATAAACAACAAAGAACTAAGACACACTATCACAGCCTTAGAGATATCAAACTTTATTTATTTATTTTTTATTTTTTTAAATATAAGGTTATTAAATTTTTATTGGCATTAACTTTCAAACATATGTTAAGTAATAGTTTAACATGACAGAATCTTAGAGGGTGGGATGATTTGGGAGAATGGCATTCTATCATGTATACTATCATGTAAGAATTGAATCGCCAGTCTATGTCTGACGCAGGATACAGCATGCTTGGGGCTGGTGCATGGGGATGACCCACAGAGATGTTATGGGGAGGGCGGTGGGAGGGGGGTTCATGTTTGGGAACACATGTAAGAATTAAAGATTTTAAAATAAAATAAAAAAATTAATTAATTAATTAATTAAAGGAAAAAAAAAGAAATCAAAGATTCATAATACCTGACTTAGCACAAAGAAAAACCTGATGTAAACTTCATAGAATCTCTTGCTTTCATAGAGAATTGCATAGCAGTTACTGCAGATATTGGATGTCATACTCCTCAAAACAAAATAAGTTATTTCCTTTGCAGATGTTATGGCTATATTTCATCTTTTCTTCCTTTTTAGAGATATCAAACTTTAAAGAGCTAATGCTATAGGACAGACAGCCTCAGAGATGAGAATACTTTATAACTTTTTGGTAATGGAACAGCAAGAAGAGCTTTAAGGCAAGCAGGCCTAATAAGTGAATTCCCCAGCAGACGAAGCAATATTCTAACAAAGTTCAGCTGATTCATGTGCCTAGCAAATCCAGCCAGTTATTTTCACCTGGAAATTCATTACTATTTGAACTACCATATGATAGTCAACCTAAACAACACTACCAGTTTATACTGAATTTGCTAAAACAATTTTAACCTTGAAAACAAGAAAGTAAAAGGTAGCAAGAGGCTTGGTGTTTATAGTTCAACTTTCATTTTTTGCCACATGGGCATTTTAAATATTATTAGGAAAAAGCTTTTAAACACTCAAAAAAGCTAGAAAGACTAAGATAATGAATATTATTATAATGAACAGCTGGATTGATTGACAATTATCAATAATTTGCCATATTGTTCTATATATATGTATCTCTCTCTAATTATATTGCTGGAACATTTAAGAATATATTTTTGACATCACTGCCATCTTATCCCTAAATACCTTAGCAAGCATCTGCAGAAAATAAGGATGTTGTCTGACATAACCACAATATGAGTATCATACCTAAGAAAATGAATACTTCATTTAAGACATCTAATATACAACTCATATTAAACTTTCCACAATTGTCCCAAAATATTTTTTTCAAAACTGATTCCATCAAAGTTTATGGTTTATATTTGGCTATACTCTTAAATTTCTTCTACTCTAGAACAAAATCCCCCTTTCTTTTAATTTAATAGCTAGTTATATTAGATTTTTTAAAATGTGTCAGGTATATAGCATTATAATTCAACATTTGTTTAATGCTACAGAGTGAAAATCACAAGTCTAGTTACCATCCATCACCATACAGTTAACTTGCTTCATCATTTCACCCACCCCCTCCACCTATTTCCCCTCTAATAACCATTGATCTGTTCCGTGTTTCAGTTTGTACATATATACAGTGGAATACTACTCAGCCATAAAAAAAGAAATAATACTGTTTGCAGCAACATGGATGGACCCAGAGACTGTCATATTGACTGAAGTAAGAGAATTATATGATATTGCTTATATATGGAATCTTTAAAAAGTTGTACAAATGAAACTTATTTACAAAATAGAAATAAAGTTACAGATGTAAAAATCAATCTGATGGTTACCAGGAGAGAAAGAACAGAAGGGATAAGTTGGGAGATTGGGACTGACATAAACACACTGCTATACAAAAAAAAAATGATTAATAAGGGCCTACTGTATAACACAGAGAAATCTACTTAATATACTATAATACCTCTACCTATATGGGAAAAAAAGAGTGGATATATGTGTATGTATAACTGATACACTTAGCTGGACAGCAGAAAGTAACATATTGTAAATCAACTGTACTCTAATAAATTTTTTTTTAATTAGTGATGTTGAATATCTTTTCATGTCCCTGTTGACCAGCTGCATAATCTTCTTTGGAAAAATATTTATTCATATCCTCTGCTCATTTTTTGATCAGGATGTTTGTATGAGTTATATATATATATATATAATATGTGTGTGTGTATATATATCCAATACTTTGGATATTAACCCCTTATCATTATCAGCTGTATGATTTGCAAATATCTTTCCCATTTGGTAGTTTGCTTTGTTGCTTTTTCATTTTGATGGTGGTTTCCTTCACTGTCTAGAAGCTTTGTAGTTGGATGTAGTTCCATTTGTTTATTTGTGCTTTTGTTGCCCTTGCCTTTGAAGTCAGATTCACAAAAAAGATCACTAAGACTGATGTCAATGAGGTTATCACCTATGTTTTCTTCTAGAGATTTTATGGTTTTAGGTTTTACAGTCAAGACTTTAATGCTTTTTCAGTTAATTTTTGTGTTAGGGTAGGATAGTGGCTTAGTTTCATTCTTTCGCCTGGTAGGCTGCAGTCCATGGGGTCGCTAAGAGTTGGACACGACTGAGCGACTTCATTTTCACTTTTCACTTTCATGCATTGGAGAAGGAAATGGCAACCCACTCCAGTATTCTTGCCTGGAAAATCCCAGGGACAGGGGAGCCTGGCGGGCTGCCGTCTATGGGGTCGCAGAGAGTCAGACACGACTAAAGCGACTTAGCAGCAGCAGCAGCAGGATAGTGGCTTAGTTTCATTCTTTCGCATGTAGCTGTCCATCTTTTCCAATTTCATTTATTGAAAAAACAAATCTTTATTGTCTTTGTATGTATCGATTTATTTCTGAGTTCTCAATTCTTCTCCACTGATCTATCCATCTTTTTTTGTGCCAGTACTATACTGTTTTGATTACTGTGGCTTTAAAGTATAATTTGAAATCAGGGCATGTGGTATCTCCAGCTTTGTTCTGCTTTCTCAAGATTGTTTGGTGGGGGTAGAGTCAAGTGGCAGAGTAGGAGGACATGGAGTTTGCACCTCCTCATAAGTAGGGCACCTACTAGGCACTGGAGGGGGACCTCAGAGACCTAAGAGGATGGGAGGAATTCCGATGCAACCAACTCAGAGGTCAGGCCTGAGTTCCTGTGGTGGCAGCATAAAGTTCAAGCTGCTGGACTAACAAAGAACTTCAGGCACCAGGGAATATTAACCAGTGTGAGATTTCCTAGAGATACTCATCACAGCACCAAAACCCAGCTCCACCTGTCTGTAAACTCTACTGCTGGACACCTCAGGCCAAGTAACCAGTAAGACAGAAGCAGAGCTCCACCCATCATCAGACTGGCTATTCGGAGTCTTTTGTGGTTCCATACAAATTTTAGAATTGTTTTCTCTAATTCTGTGAAACATGCTGTTAGAAGTTTGATAGAGATTACACTGAAGCTGTAGATTGCTTTGGATTTTAACAATAAAGGCATACTTTGGAAGAAGTGTGAGTTTAGTTCCAGATCACCATAGTAAGGTGAAAATCACAATAAAGCAAGTCATACAAATTGTTCTCAATGCATTTAAAAGTTATTTACACTACACTATAGTCTATTAAGTGTGCAATAGCATTATACCTAAATAAACATACATACCTCAATCAAAAATAGTTTATTGCTGAAAAATGCTAACCATCATCTGGCTTTCAGCAAGTCATAACCTTCTTGCTGGTGGAGAGTCCTGCCTCAGTGTTGATGGCTGCTGAATGATCATGGTGGTAGTTGATAAAGGTTGGGGTAGCTGTGGTGATTTCTTAAAACAAGGCAACAATGAAGTTTACCACATAAATTGACTCTCCTTTCATGAATGATTTCTCTGTAGTATGCAATGCTCTTTGATAACATTTCAACCACAATAGAACTTCTTTAAAAATTGGGCTGGTGCACGGGGATGATGCAGAGAGATGATATGGGGTGGGAGGTAGGAGGGGGGTTCAGGATTGGGGACTCATGTACACCCGTGGCAGATTCATGTCAATGTATGGCAAAACCAATACAGTATTGTAAAATAAAGTAAAAATAAAAATTAAAAAAAAAAAATTGGAGTCAATCCTCTTAAAGCCTGATGCTATGTAATCAACTAAGTTTAGTAATATTTTAAAGCCTTTGTTGTCATTTTAACAGCTTTCACAGTGTCTTCACCAGGAGTAGATTCTATCTCAAGAAACCATATACTTTGCTAACCGATTGGTAGCAACTTCTCATTCATTAGTTTTACCATGAGATAGCAGCAGTTCAGTCATATCTTTAGGCTCCACTTCTAATTCTAGTTCTATTGCTATTTCTACCACATCCACAGTTACCTTCTCCACTGAAGTCTTGAGCTCCTCAAAGTTACCAAGGAGGGTTCATAAATTTATTCCAAACTCCTATTAATGATATTTTGACCTCTTCCCATGAATCATGCTTGTTCTTAATGGCATCTAGAATGGTAAATCATTTCCAGAAGGTTTTCAATTTACTTCGCCCAGATTCATTGAGAAATCACTATCTATATCAGCCGCAGCCCTATGAAATGTATTTCCTAAATAATAACTTTAAAGTTGAAATTACTCCTTGAGCCATGGACTGCAAAAATGAATGTTGTTTTAGCAGGCATGAAAACAACATTAATCTCATTGTATATCTTCATCAGAGTTCTAAACTGACTAGATACATTGTCAATGAGCAGAAATATTTTGAAAGGAATTTGTTATTTTGAGCAGTAGGTCTCAACAATAGGCTTAAAGTATTCAGTAATCCATGTTGTAACAGGTATACTGTCATCCAGGCTTCGTTATTCCACTTATAGAGTACAGGCAGAATAGATTTAACATAATTCTTAAGGACCCTATTATTTTCAGAATGGTAAATGAGCACTGGCTTCAACTTCAATTTGCCGGGTGCATCAGCCCTATCTTTGAAGCTCTGAAGTCAGGTATTCATTGATTTCTCATCTTTAGTTATTAAAGACCTAGATGGTGTCTTCTTCCAAAATAAGGCTGTTTCATCTACATTGAAAATCTGTTGTTTAGTGTAGCTACTTTTAATTATTATCTTAGCTAGATCTTCTGGATAACTTGCTGCAGCTTCTACACCAGCGCTTGCTGTTTTACCTTGCACTTTTATATGATGAAGATGATTTCATCAACCACTACTATGATCAGTGAGCAGCCATCAGTATCCCTGCTCACAGTGGCAGAGACCAGTGCTTGGAGAAAGGCACAAATAATCTTTTAAAATGTTGTTTACTCCAGCTTCTTGGAAACCTGTCTCTAATTCATGACAGAAACTGGGGCCATTATAAGAAAGAGGGATTAGACAATCATTCACGGGTATTAGAGTAGTTTCAGCAAAAACAGAAAATAAAATATAAAGCTTTTAGGGAAAAAGTAAGGAAGTTGGGATCCACTAGGAAAATTAGTAATAATTAAGCCTCCAGAAACAACTATCAATATAATAACTACCTATGTCTTGCCTATTTAAAAATGATGAGGCTGGGGTCATACACAAAAAAAGAAACAGCCCATAGTGGACTCTTCATTCCTCACAAATCGTAACATTACAGAGCCCAGTCAAGACTGGTCAAATCCACTTGTTCCTTAAGAGAGATTACACTCTTATTAACAGTGAAGTCCTTTCATGGCCTAGTTTGCCTAAGGAAGAAAAACTAGAGAGCAGATTGCTCTTTACATCATTACACACTGAGCCCTCCCAGCCACTCTGTGAACTCAACAATCTCTTCTCTTCTCTAGGATCTTGCCCAAATAAAATTCCTAATTTTGAGAATTTCACCACAGAAACTTTAATTTCCTTCTAATATGTTAAGTAAATATATATAATGGCATAACAAGACTGTTTGTAATCTAGAAATTTTTTTATCTCTAGCTCTCTGATTTAAGTTTTCACAGTAGAGCAAGTAACAAAATCAAAAATGATTTTTCAGTGCCTACGTTGCTTATAATGTTTTTACATTTCTAGAAAAAGGAAAACTATGCACAAAACTATTGCTAATTTACTACAAAGCAGCAAGTAAAAGTCAAATCTGGTGGCAAATATCCCCACCGTCTGGAGGTTGTGATTGCTCTACCTAAAAACAACACACAACCTTGAATTGATGGCTCAGTTATAATCATAAAGCCCATCTCTTCTCTCTGAGTAAGAGAGGGGTGTAAATTTTTATTGTTCTCTGTTAATTTCCCCAAATCCAAAAACTCAGATTCAGATTCATTCCTTACCCTGCAGTGTCATTCCTCATGGATCCAAGAAAATAGTAGCCAAAAGGAAATCTAAACTCCAATTTTACTGTCAATTTCAGGAAGCAAAATATATAATCATCTTTAATCAACTTCACATACAAAATATATCAGTGTAACAACAAAAAACAAGAAAGGCATTTTGGTAGAAGCACACTAGGTACAAAAAAATTATACAACTGAAGGCCAGATAATAACTCTGAATTTAAGAGCAAAAGTTTCCTCAATCTGTTCATGAATTACTTTAGTTTAATTCTGGCTGGCCCACAGTTGGGCTTCCCTGGTGGCTCAGATGGTAAGGAATCCTCCTGCAACGCAGGAGACCCAGGTTTGATCCCTGAGTCAAAGAAGGTCCCCTAGAGAAGGAAATGGCTATCTATTCCAGTATTCTTGCCTGAAGAGTTCCATGAACAGAGGAGAAACTACTAACTAACCACTAGAATGAACCAAATAATTCCTAAATAACACTAATTTCCAAAGAAAAAGTCCTAATTCTTTGTCTTTCAAGGTAAACTAATCTCTTCCATTCTTCCCTGTAGAACTCCATGGACAGAGGCACCTACCTGGCAGGCTACACTCCTTGGGGTCGCAAAGAGTTGGGGAAGACTAAGCAATTAACATGTGTAACACCATCAACTATCTATTCTTTACTGAGTGCACATTTGTTCCCAAAAGTTTGATGAACTTGAAACTATTGTATTCCAGGTATTCTCAGTACACTGGCAGTAAAAATTAGATTTAAAAACCCCCAAAATTCGATAAAATTATAATCAAAGCAAAGTTTACAAAATAATTTCTAATCATTTTCTTAAATAGGGTTTCCCATTTTCTAGGGCACTAATGAAATATAAATAAGATAGGTGACATGCATAAATATTCATTTCTAATTTTTACCTGATGGTGCAATTTTTATTAGCAAAAATCTGTAATTCATACTTCAGATTTGAAGATGTGGTTTACACAGAGATATTACTATTGAACTTAATTTGCATCATCTAGAAAAATAATGCCTAGAAGTCATGGAACTATTGTAATGCCAAAATAATGCTTAAAAAGTTAATAGTATAAAAAATAAATATGTCATCACATTGAAATCTATATTAACAAAAGAAATAATAGCTTGAAGTTGTTCATCTTTTAAAAGGTAACATTCCTCTTGGAAAGCAAGGAAAAGTTCTTACTGCAGAGGACAAACAGTGGGATAATTTACATATGAAGGTAATTAAGGCACATTCATTAGATGTGTTCCAAAAAGATTAGATACGTTCATGGAAGGAACAAAGCAGGGTCTTTCCTGCTTAGTGCAGGTGGATTGACTCAATAATCAAAGAGAGCCCTTACAATCTCATCTCCAAATAAATGGTGGTACCAGAATTTGTCATGTTAAGTTGACTTTATGGAAAGTAACCCTCTTCAAATTAAACTAAGAAGGTCGATCTGGAGGAGTGCAAACACAACCCCAGCTTTTTCCTCCCAAAACAATATGCCATAATATTCACCAAAATCTTATTCATGCTGATCTAGAAGGACTTTGAGATTCATATCTCATTCTAATCTTGAAAAAGTTCAAATTGGTCATGTAAATAGTTAACTGCATGCTATATATACACATGTATATTTCTTTCCATACCATGCTGCTTAGAAGTATTATAGAAATGTGCAGATTTCATTATTCAAGTTATGGTGTTTCATTACAGTGATGTATCCAAGTCATCACTGGGCAAGAAGGAATTCTGCACAAGCAAGTGTACATTAATCAGGATCACCTATAGACTGAAATTTGTTTGTGAAATTCTGCTTTAATCAGAAAATTACTGGTGTCCTAAGATCAGCTTCCAATGATTGATACTGACCAATTTTAACAAGAAGCTTACTTTTTAAATCTTCTACTATATTCAAGTGCTATTTAAATCCATCAAGAAAATAAAACCTGAAGAGAATAGGCCTATTCAATCAAGCTCTTCTGTTAGACTAGATTACACCAGATTTTCTATTAGTAATCAATTAGATTTTAAATAATTATCCACAAGTGACTTTTCCTAAGTGTCTGGAAATGCTATAAGTCCTAAGCTACACTTTGGTCTTGAAGGAATATTTGCCAATGGATAATGGATGGGAAAAAATCAAACCATAGGAGCAGCCCTAACATCACGATGAGGTGTACACTAACAGCATATTGTTGAAAGAAATGAAAACAAAATATTTATGACACATAAAGTTATGACACAAAAATGAAGCAAATTTGAGGAATATTGGCTGAATCCCAGAAAAGATAATCCTTATGAACATGAAGGAATGCTGC
The DNA here is from genome assembly GCF_023091745.1 of Budorcas taxicolor. Taxonomy (NCBI): domain Eukaryota; kingdom Metazoa; phylum Chordata; class Mammalia; order Artiodactyla; family Bovidae; genus Budorcas; species Budorcas taxicolor. The sequence goes on along the minus strand of NC_068924.1, from coordinate 35,576,681 downwards.
AAATTATAAGTGAATGCTGATGATGATGGAGTTCATTAAGAGATTCATGTTACAGTCAGAGCTCTGCAAACCCTAGTCACTGGATCTTATACAGCCTCAAAGATTAAAATAAAAATAAACATAGCATATCCCAACTCCTTGAAAACATTATATACACACAAGTTTATTATACTGAAAAAATATATATACAGGGATCTGATTTTCCTTGAACTATCAAAATACAAAAGAAATCCAAAACACAGATGTAGCAAAGTACTGGGTTTTTATATTTTGGCAGGTGCTCAATATGCAGCCCACATAATCAAACGTTAATGACTGGAGTGTGTTAATCAGCATGCATACCTGATTCCTTCTTGCCCAAGGGGGGAAAAGCCAGCTATTCCAGAGCATGTCAATGTTTCTACACTTGATAAAGATTTTGAAAATAGCTAAGTAAGAAAACTTTTCCAAAAAGTATACTTAGAAAGATATATTAATAATCAGCTTGTTTAAATGAGTCACTTTAGGAAAGTTTTTTTAATATACTTTAAATTTTTGTTTATTTTTTAATTGAAGGATAATTGCTTTATAGTATTAAATACATATTTTTAATAGCAGGAATGATAAACAAGGTGTGCATATATAAAGGTGATCAGTAGAAACAGTATCAGACTTTATTTTTGGGGGGCGCCAAAATCACTGCAGATGGTGATTGCAGCCATGAAATTAAAAGACGCTTACTCCTTGGAAGGAAAGTTATGACCAACCTAGACAGCATATTAAAAGGCAGGGACATTACTTTGCCAACAAAGTTCTGTCTAGTCAAGGCTATGGTTTGTCCAGTGGTCATGTATGGATATGAGAGTTGGACTGTGAAGAAAGCTGAGCGCCGAAGAATTGATGCTTTTGAACTGTGGTGTTGGAGAAGACTCTTGAGAGTCCCTTGGACTGCAAGGAGATCCAACCAGTCCATTCTGAAGGAGATCAGTCCTGGGTGTTCTTTGGAAGGACTGATGCTAAAGCTGAAACTCCAATACTTTGGCCACCTCATGTGAAGAGTTGACTCATTGGAAAAGACTCTGATCCTGGGGAGGATTGGGGGCAGGAGGAGAAGGGGATGACAGAGGATGAGATGGCTGGATGGCATCACCGACTCGATGGACGTGAGTTTGCGTGAACTCCGGGAGTTGGTGATGGACAGGGAGGCCTGGCATGCTGCAATTCATGGGGTTGCAGAGTCAGACACGACTGAGCGACTGAACTGAAGTGAACTGAATAACTAAATTTCTCAAGTCTAAACCTTGCTAGTGTATGTATTTTTTCCCCAGTGCTTCACAGACCCAATCAGGTACCAAATAGGTGAACATAAGCCTCACACGTGGTTTGAACCAGAACTAGTAGGTTTCACTACATTTTCTAAAGCATAGTCTCAATAAAAGTGAGGAAATAAATTTGGAGTGCTGCCTACTACCTTAAGTGACTAAATCTTATCAAAATCATGGTAATTCAAGTTTTTAGAATCTTTTAAAAGTAACAAAATCAGAAACCTTCTAAAAGTTTCTCACAATATAAAGCGTGACTGGAAAGGATTAAATCCTCACTCAAAGTTCCTAGACAATGTTATCATGTAATGGCAATGGCTCCATTCTAGAAAAGGTGCAAAATCCACACCAGAATTTTTATGACTCAAAACGAACTATATAGAATGCTTTAGAGTGGATTAGCAACTTTGCTGAACTGAAAGCAAGAAAGACAGAGAGGAGAAATTGTTTGCAAGCAGGGAAGTATTATTCCCAACAGTTATTTATTAAATATCTCAATATGCCTATTATTTTCTTTAAATTGCAACTAAGGATTTATTAACATTTTTTATTTATAGTGGAAAATTACTTTTAAAACTTATCTAGGAGATAAAACTTTCAGGAATTTAAATAGGTCTCTAAAATAAGGGATTCTGATATCTGGACCTGAGGGTCCAGTATGATTATTTCTACCTAATTAGACTAGTAATTAAAAGCCAAATGCATATAATCCCATTTGTGTTAAGATGTACAACATGAGAATGCATGCAAGTGCACGGGTACACATGCATGCAGGAGGTCCCACTTACAGTCCTGTCACTTTGGGGATCTTACACGAGACAAGGTTGGTATCTAGACCACCTTCCCATAACTACCCCAGAAGTCACCTGTAAACAGCTCTTTGTTAGGCAAAAAGCTTCTGCCCTCACATGGAACACCCTTGGTGCCAGAGCATTGCCTATCTTTCCTCATGCCCTGGTCTCATCAACTTTACTTTGTGTTATAAAATATTATTGACTAAATTTCTACCCAAGTGTATATTACATAAAATATCCTACTCACCCTCTGTGTGAATCTTGTCATCCTCAGACTCTGTGGAACTCTTCAAAGAATGACTTCCCTAACTGCCCCCTCCTTCACTCATCATCAAACTCTCACCCGCACTACTGCAACGGCTTTCTTAATAAGTGCCCTTGTTTCTGGTGTCATCTCTTACAATCCATTCTGTACACAGCAGCTAATATGATGTTTTCAAAATACAATAAATCAAATCATGGTAGTGTCCTACTTAAAATCTTCCAGTGGCTTCCTCCTTCACTTAAAGTAAACCAAACACCTCACTGTAGCCTATGATACTCCGTAGTAGCTGTCATCTGCCTGCCTCCTAGAGTTGATATCATACCATTCTCTCCCTCACCCATTCCACTCCAGACACTCTGTTGCTTCCTTTTGCTCCATGCTGATTTTACCAGGTTCAATTACAATGTATAACAAATACGATCCACTGAAGAGAGTTAAAAGGTTCACTTAACTTCATAAAAACTACTCTGGATTTAATTTACTTGAATGTGGAATGAGGCTAAGTGTTTATTAAATGTTACTCTAACCATAGTTACCCTACCCCAGCACTCATATTCTCTGTATATATGTTTGCAAGACTGTCCAGAAACCTAAAATCCGTCTATTGTTTTCCTTTGCTTGGTTGAGAAACTTGGTCAGTGATATGATCCTTGGGGTATAAGTCATTACAGGTCTGATGTTTCACTTGTTATACGTTACTGAATCTATCAAATGAAAAGGGAGCACAAAAGGGAATTTCCAAGTGCAGCTGCTATTTCCCAATTGTTAAATCCTTTTATTATACCATATAAGTACATAGCTGGGAAATACCATAGAGTGGGAGCTAAAACAAAATATTTTGGCTTCCAGACATTCAGAATATACAAAGGCTCCAGTGGAAAGTAATGATTGCTATCAGAAGAGAATGAAAGTTTGAAAATATTTCCAGCAAATATGATTTCTTTTATGTTAATATAACATATTTGTATGCTTAAACCATTTTATGCTACCATAAATCCCACTTAACATAAATTTGGTAAGCAAATTATTAATATCTATTTTCTGACAAAATATTAGATCATAAAACTTTGAGACTAAATCACCAAAGCAATTTTGCACTTGCTAATATACAAACTAAATTTTACTAAGAAAAATGTAAAGAGTGCTCTAAAGAAGTAAAATCTGAACTGTATTATTTCTGCCTCAACTTGTATTTTCCAGTGTAGTTATTTTGATTTGTCCATAAGTATATTTGGAATAAAAGTTAAAATATATCTTGAACCCATCCCTTCTCTTTATCTGATCTGCCTCTACACTAATCCAAGCCACCATCATCTCTTCCTGGATTTCTCAAACAGCTTTCCCGCAGATCTTCCTCCTTTCACTCTGTCTCCCTCCCATCTATTCATAATATAGTCAGAAATTCTCTTTTTAAAGTTCTTAAACACTTCAAGGCTTCCTATTCTGCTTAGAATCAAATCTCACTTCCATAAAGTCATCTATTAATATAAGATCTTATTGGATAACTGGTCCCAAACAATCTTTCCAACCATATCTTTTCTTTTCCCTATGCAAGGAAAACAAATCTTCCAGTGGGTCTAATTGTATAATGATGATCCCCTTTGAATCTAAAGTTGGTCTAGAGGTTAGTCTAGTCCAATTCTGGATTTCTCACCTATTGCTTCAGAGTACTAATTGGGACTGAGAAATCATCTGAAAAAGAAAAATGTCTGCTTCCATAAATTATGGAATTAAGTCTTTGAACTAGTTTTGAGACAATAGAGCAAGAATTTTTAAATATAAAAAAAGGCATTTTTAAATATTACTTAATTTTTTATTAAAGGATAAAACTTTTCTTCATTTCCCACTTAAAATATTTTTCATTAATTTAACCAAGAGTTAAGACACGTAAAACAGGGTTTAAAATTCCTAATCTAATAAAATATGTTAAGATTTCACTCAGTTATAAATGTTAAAAAAGTTGAATACTTTTGCTTTAAACTAGATAAGTAATGTCACTTATTATGGTGCCTGTTTTAATGATTACAGGTAGAACTTAACATGAGAAAGTAGGCTAATACATTGCATGTATTTGATGCTGTTCTACCTTTAGGGCAAAATCCTGCAGTTTGGCTGAATGATACTTAGGAGCTTTGCATGTCCTTTTGAAATTAATATGTAGGCACATAAGTGAGAAAAGCTTTATTATTAATCAAGAATGACTGTTAAAAATGATAAATACTTGCATTTCCTTACTGAAGATGTATTCACTCTATGACCTCATTCACGTAGGTATGTTTGCTTATTATAATTTTTCCATATTAATACACAACCACATTTTATTGGATCATACCTATTTTGTGTTATTATTAAGTTCACTATCTTAAACACAGAGAATCAAAGAATAAGATAACCAAATTTTCCTCAAAATCCAACTAAATCCCTTTTGGCAAGTTGACCTAATAATGGACAAAATCTAAACCACAAACCATTTTCCAATTTTCCAACTAACTAGTAGTATATTAATAATAGACATGGTGGCTATTTTCATGTGCTATGCTGTGCTTAATCACTCAGTCATGTCCACCTCTTTGTGACCCCATGGACTGTAGCCCACCAGGCTTCTCTTTCCACAGGGTTCTCCAGGCAAGAATACTGGAGTGGGTTGCCATGCTCTCATCCAGGGGATCTTCCCAATCCAGGGATTGAACCCAGGTCTCCCACACTGCAGGTGGATTCTTTACCATCTGAGCCACCAAGGCCTGAACACAAATAACTCTAATGCTACAAATTTTGAGCTTTCTCTAAAACACATATTTGTAATGAGCCCATAATAACAGACACGTTTAGGGACAGTGGCCAGATTTTAAAAGCTCACCATTCTTTGCTGAGACGACAGAACACTGTCCCAGTCAGCATCCTGTTGAATGGTATTGACAAGTGTTGGTAGCTCCTCAGAGTGAGGTTTGTTGTGCATTATGGGGTGCAGAGGCAGATGGGAGGCCACATGTTGATCACTGCCCTCTTCTTTTTCCCTTGAGGTCAAATCTTGGGTCATTGCTTCCTCTCCATCAGCTGTACAGGCAAATGGAGAGGTGGCTTGCTTGGAAGACATTCTTCTACAAAACAAGGAAACAGCACGGATTTTTAAAAGGACTGTCAATGACAAAAGAATAAACCATCACTTATATTTGACTAATTCAGAAAAAAAGGAAAGTTCTCTAACTTCAGAAATATTTATGATCTAATCTAAATCACTGAAAAAGAATTCTTAGCTTATCTGTTTCACTTTCCTCTTTGCTTTTAACTCAGCAAACTTCCCAGTAATTGCTGTACATTTTCTTTACCAATCCACAAATGAAAGTATTATGGAATGAGTTTTCATAATGTATAGTATATGTATGTGTGCATTTTCCTCTCAGTTCTCCCAACTAGATTACTAAGAGTAATTCAGTTGATGGCTAGCAACAACAACAACAAAAAAAATGAATAGAAAAAAATGAAAAAAAAAGAAAAAACAAACAGCAGATGAACCAGTTGGGAGAATGAATTTACAAGCATCCAAATTTCTCTTATGCTTTACATAGAAACAAAGGAAGTCTATGTAAGAAAATATAAGCAGGAGACAAAGTAATCTATGATGAAAATCCTAAACAAACTTGGTCCAGACATCTTTAGTTTACACCTTATGTTAATGAATACTAGGCCTAACAGTGACTAGTGCCAACCTGATCTTTTTGTAAAGACCTTAAAGGTGTCTCATCTGCTATAACTAAACTTTTAAGTGACATATTGATTGAGTGGATGATTGTGCTAGATTATTCTTAAGGCAATTTTGTGACATTTTAATTGAGTACATGAAACAACTATGCCTCTGTTTTATATTAGAAAGTATATACAAGATTCAAAGCATCTACTATGAACATAGTAAAATGCCTGAGTGCTTGCATGCTAAGTCGTTTCAGTCATGTCTGACTCTACAACCCCACAGATTATAGCCCACCAGGCTCCTCTGGCCATGGGATTCTCCAGGCAAGAATACTGGAGTGGACTGTCATGCCCTCTTCCAGGGGATCTTCCCAACTCAGAGATCAAACCCTTGTCTCACGTATCTTCTGCATTGGCAGGCGGTGTTCTTTACCACTAACATCATCTGGGAAACCCAGTAAAGTGCCTACTATGCATAATATTTTCAAAACTCCAAAAACAATTACTGAACATTCTCTATGTATCTACAAGTAAACATCAACTACAATCAACATGAGGTCTTCTTTCTGTACTTTCATATACAATCAGAAAATCATGATTATTAAACAGAATTTCAAACCTTTTAAAATATTTCTTTATCAAGATGATTTTCTTAGCTATTGTGCTAGAAATAAAGTCACTAAAAGTTTATAACTTAAAAGAAGAGGCAACTGAATATTTTTCTAAAACTTTACAATGTTTTTGTTTTATAGCTTATTTCGCTCTAAAATTGCTGTGTAACGAAAGGAATAAAATCTCCACCTTAATTGCTCTTTAACATTAATTGATTTCATACCATTTTTTAAAAAATGCACAAATCAGTTAACATAGGAAACCACATGAGCATTTTTCAAATTAGCAAATCATTAACTTGCTAGTACTGTTTCTACAGACAAATAAATACTGATTAAGGGTCTAGAAATCTGAGATTAACAGTTAAATTTACAAATCTGTCACATGCTTTCATGAATATTGCAGTGAAGGAAATATCAAGTGCAAAGAAAAATAATTAAGTTAATTCCAATTTAAACAGTAGTTTTTATGTAGCAGCCCATGTTTCACATAGGATTTAACAGCTAATGCTAAATTTCTCACAATTAATGAGGGGGCTCAGATTTAGTATCCTACAGTGAAAAAAATTAATATAAGATCAGCTAATCTAATTATGCACAGTTCTAAATAAAAGTATTACAGGCTTTTGAAGTGCTTTGAAACATATTAAAATGCTGATACCTACTTTATTAATCATTGTATAAATGGTAAAAAATAATCTATTAGACTTGATACTAGAAAATAATATGGAGAAAAGAAAGTACAGAAGTATATCTATGTTTTCTTTGAGGAGAAAAAGGTGAAATGTTCTAAAGAGTACTATATCAAAGAATTAGTTAAGACTATCCTTGACTAATTTCTTTCAATACTGACAAGTGGAGAAATGTATATAAACTTACAGAAAATGATACCACAGGATGCTTCTTAGTATACCAGAATCATCTAGAACTTATTTCACTAGCCTCATAATCACTATAGTAAAACCAGGCAAATTATAACTGTTCTGCAAGTTTATCAAGAGCTTGCCATTAACAAGAGTGTTTTTATAGTTCAGATAATAACAGTACCAATAATGTAATCATTCACATTAAAGACAAAAGAATGAATTTACTGCTGCTTTTTAAAACAGCTAAATACAATTGAAAGTCAGAATCCAAAACTCAGAGTGACTTTAGTTCCCCAACAAACATCCTCTTATTATAAAGTGACTTGGCTCCTTCCAATAGCAATATCTGTGATTGTTGGTTTAGTATAAATTAATCACAACACAAAACCCAAAATGAAAAGTCTCTTAAGAATAATTTCAACTATAAACTGCACCAATGAACAATAGTGCACAATCCTAATTAAACACAACCATGCAGCTGTAAAAATAGACGAAATCTGTCCAAAGCCATGGGTTGAGTTTAAAGGCTGGTTTGTTAGAGTGTTTTCTTAAGGAAGGCTGGGCCCTCAGTCTTAATCAGCCAATAAATTATTTCCTGCAATTACATTAAATAGAAAATTATCTTCAAATGGGGAGTGTTAATTGAAAATCAAAATTCAGAGGGAAGTTTAGAAATTACACGCTGAATACAATTAGTGAGGAAAGGCTTCACCTCTACTTCATCAACAGTCTTCTGGTGATTCCTCCAGTGACCATTCAGGAAAGCTATCAATTTATAACATCACACAATCTGTGTTTTATTTGCACCTACAAATACAAATGTGTATCAGGGTTGCAAATAAAATATAGGCTGCCAACAAAAAGCTATATTAAATCTGACTGTTCATCCTCAGTTCCCAACTTCATTAAGGGGCAAAGAGGAGAAATGGATAGACCATAATAGTTAACAACCAAGGAAGGCTTACTCAACTTCAAAATCCTTCCCTTTAGGAAAGAAATTAACATTTTTTGTTCTAAGAATACTTTCCATATCACATTTTATTTAATTTCTTGTGTTTCTGTAGTTCTCACTATGTTGTTAGCAGAGGAAAAAGGTGACTTGTTCTTTTAGCTAGGTATTGCCTCACTGTAGACATTTCCTTTTGATAAAATTGTTGGGCTTATTTCAGGTTTGTCTTTTACTGATAGTTTTGTTAAAGCTTTTTGTTTTAGATGGTGATTTTGTTGTATTTTTAAAAGGAAAATGTGCACAAATTCTTTTTTTAATGAAGTTTATTAAATGTCTTGCTGCTGCTGCTAAGTCGCTTCAGTCGTGTCTGACTCTGTGAGACCCCATAGACGGCAGCCCACCAGGCTCCGCCGTCCCTGGGATTCTCCAGGCAAGAACACTGGAGTGGGTTGCCATTTCCTTCTCCAATGCATGAAAGTGAAAAGTGAAAGTGAAGTCGCTCAGTTGTGTCTGACTCTTAGTGACCCCATGGACTGCGGCCCACCAGGCTCCTCTGTCCATGGGATTTTCCAGGCAAGAGTGCTGGAGTGGGGTGCCATTGCCTTCTCCGATTAAATGTCTTAGATTTACTTAAATTAAATGTCTCAGATTCAATTCACTGATTACTTTTGCGCAAGTATTTTGTTATAGAATCCTTCAATTTTCCGATTACTTTCTCATTTATCTCAGTTCTTTACTTTAGCTTTCCCTTTCACTAGACCAACTAAACTGTATTGAGGAAGCTGCAGAGACACTTTACTTTTGGTAATGCCTTCACTATAATCTTTGCACATGGCTACTCTTCTTTAGAAACTCATAGATCAAATACACACTTGCTTTAATGTTTTAAAATATCACATGGGATGCTGATTTTTATTTTTAATCCTCATATCAGTAATTTCCCATTACAAAAACTTCTACCCCCATAGTGTATTAGAATAGTATCTTACTTTAGCTGCTGCCCAGATGGAACTAATGGGCTTCCCTTGTGGCTCAGCTGGTAAAGAATCCGCCTGCAATGCGGGAGATCTGGGTTTGATCCCTGGGTCAGGAAGATCCCCTGGAGAAGGCAAAGGCTACCCACTCCAGTATTCTGGCCTGGAGAATTGTATGAACTGTATAGCCCATGGGGTCACAAAGAGTCAGACATGACTGAGTGGCTTTCACTTTCACTTTCATATACAACTAATAAGCAAAAGAATTAAAATCTTTGTGAAAATGGTCAATTTCTATGTGACTTAACTTTGTTTTATTTTTGCACTATTATAACTTAAAAATCATTCAAATGAATTGTTTTTTTAATTTGTATTAAAAAAAAAAACTCCCTAGCTATATACCCCCTGAAAACAGGGGTTTATAATGGAAGTGCTGACACAACCCTAACTAAAGCAGCACAAATGTTGCCGCTATAATACACAAAATCAAGTTCTATTATTCTAAACTATCCTCGCTCATGGGATTTTTCTTTACTGTGCTCCCAGCCAAACTGCTGAAGCATGAAAAATTTAAATGCAATCAAATGCGCCCAATTCTACTTTACTAGAACAAGTGTCTACAGTGGTACAATCTTAAAAGGAGATGCAACAGATTTGTTTGGTGTTTTTTTTAACTGTTTATTTATAATACAGTGCATTGGAGATAAAATAAAAGAGGAAATTACACTCACATGGTACCAGTGTATTGACTACACAGAGTACATTATAATCAGAGAGAAAAACTACATTGTCAACTTATCACATTGGTTAAACAAGATGGTTTTCTGGGGCATAGCTATTATCAAGTAAAATCTCCAAAGAGAATTACATATCTTTGGGACACATAAAACTAAATTCCCATCATGTGTTCCCCGAGTTTGAAATGTCTCTGCCCAGCAGATCAAGTGAATTCCCAGGATGCCAGCCACTGGGAAGAACTTCAGGGCTTAGACTTCTGAAAATGAGATGGTAGGAGATAAAGGCCCCAGTAATTGATAAAGTTTTCTAGGAAGCCAGTAAGAGTGCTTCTAGGAAGATTATTATTTTATTCCAAAACTCCAGGATAAAATCTGAATGCTTAGACCATTATTAACCTACTCAGACAGTAAATTTATTTTATATTCTTTAACAAGAAATCAAGATTAGCTGGTCCAAGACTGGGTAAAATGGTGAGGACTGGATATCTACACATTAAGTATTCTATCTCAGACAAACCTTGCTTTCTAGAACTTTAAATCTTTCTTATTTGGTAGTGCTATTTTTTAAAGTCATTTTTATGTCTAAAAGTTAGGAATTTTTAAAACAACTTTCTCATAAGACACAGTCACTTGAAATTGCTTTTTTCTCCCTTTTACCATTGCTTGGAAAAAATTCACTTCAATACTATCATTTGGGACTAACATAATTATCCAAAGAAACCACTGAATTTATTAGAACAATATTTTAACCTGTTTTTTTAAAAATGTTTTCAATACTTCTAAGGTTATTATCAAATGGCATTCATTTCTTAGGTGTGCTACATTTACTCAAAAGAAGCCCTGTTTTTAACATAAAGCAACATTTTAATAGTTGGTTTATTTAAAGAAAAAATTAAAAATTCAGGCCAACATTCACATTTATTTTTGCAACTCAGCCCCAGGCTACCAAGGTAGACTTATTTCAGTCACATACTTCACTGTTAATTTAATGCTGCAATTGATTTGATACTGAGAAATAAACAACTAATTTTCCAAAAATATAACACAGTGCCTCTCATTTTAAGGAGCATGAGTAACAGATATGTTCAGCTGCCAAAATGCACAATACCCAGAAACCCCTACAAAAGATGCCAGTCCACCCAGCCTAAGGCAAAGAGTGATTTAAAAACCCTCTTCCTGAACCTCTAATTTCCACCCGTAAGTATTGGGACAGGCCGAGGGAGGGCTCCTTTTCAGACATTAAAATTAAGACAAGCCTTTTTAAACTTTTCTCCACCCACCCGCAATTCACTCATGTAGAGCCTGAGGGTTGTATTTGATTCTCTGTATTGTTTTATCCAGCACTAGCACCTGTCCCTCACTCTACCTCCAAACTTCCCTATGCTTCTGCCAGCTTTTTCTCCCTCTTCCATCTCCTTAAGAGCAAATCAGAAAATTCCATTGAAAAGGGTTACTGCTTTCAGAGCTACCCTGGAGAGTTATAAACCTATCTTTTAAAGTTTGTAGTGGCTCTTTCAGAATATATATGGTAATGTATACAGACAATATCTGCTAGAAGAAAACTCACTAATTTGAGTTAGCTGTCAAATCAGTAGTGATGAGGCAAATGAAAAAGGCTTGAAGCCCTTGAAGTATGTCTAAGAAAGGGCTTAAATTAATGGAGTTTGACTTATCTAAGGCTTCTAATTTTTCACACCAAAGCTCCAAAATTGTCTTCAAAGGCCTTCTGAGGTTCTTACAAAACAGGGACTACCTGGAACAGATTCTTCTCAAGTCATCAAAGTTTGTGTTTCTAGAGTTTATATTTAGCTGACAATATTGCTGTCACTTTATATAGCTTAAGACTGTTCTTTGGACTAGAGCTCATATGTCTTGGAATGCTTTGACTCATGAATTGTTTCTCCTGATAATGTTACATCACGTAACCACCTCTGTCTAATTGGTTAGTATCTGCTGGAAGAGGCAGGCAACCAGCCTAATGACTGGCCTGCCTGACGGATTGCCTATGGAAAACCTATAATTATTACATGTGTCTCTGAGTATCCAGTTTCTTCCTGGGATCAAAACAACTTGCCTTCATGTAACCTCTATACTTTTTGCTTGATAGAAAAAATATTGAATTTTTCTCAAAGCTAATCCACCAATTACTTGTTGAGATCTTTGCTTTGGAAAGCCAGGCCTAGAATACATTAATAAAATCAGTCACCTAACAATAAGAGAAAAACCAAACAATGGCTACTATAAATACACTTACTAAGAGGATTTTAATCACACACAATGATTTTATCCCTCAAGTGAAAGACTTCTATTTGGCTTGAGTGAAAGAAAGCTGTCTAAAATAATAGTAAAATGAACTTATTTATATACATTCACTTTGAATCTCCTCTTCACATGAAATGAGAACCATAGTTTTTAAAGTAAATACCAAATATGTCTTTGTCAGCTTGAAACAAATCCGCAAGTATGAAAGCCCAATTACAGGATATCTTATCCAATTATCAATAAAATTATAAACCAGAACAATAACTTCTCAGAGAGAAAGGGTAGGTAGGAAGCTGTCACCTCTATTTTCACTTTTCAGTATTGCCAGAAAAAAGAGAAAAATGAACACTGATACTATGTAGTTTCAAAAGTGAAGGCTCACAAATGGTATCAGTGAACAAAATTATGTAAGGAAGCTAATCTCTGAGGTTCTCCTTTAGCTAAATAAAGCAAGCCAGCAATTTCTCTATTTCATGTAATGAAATAAGGTATAAACTTCAGGTTCCTATCAAATAAGAGGAGAAAGACTAGGAAGAAAAGGAAGCGTGAGGGGAACAGGCGAGAGTGGGGAAGGAGAGGAGAAGGGGGAGGGGCAAGGGGAAAGGGGAGGAGAGAAACAACAGTGGCTTTGCAGTTCATTTTCAGTTTGTCTACTTAATGAAAACCTCATTGTACAACACTGAAAACCATTTCCAGCAGGCAAAGTATTTCTGATTCAGCAGAGGTTACACAAGCATCAAAGCAGTTAAATATAGGTGCCAAGCCACATTGCCAGGAGCTCTTAGTACTGTGAGTTAGTGTTACCTGACAGCTTAGTGAATATAAAATTACTTGTTTCTCCAATTGAAGACAATCAAATTGTCACCTTCCATTGTAATAATGCACAACTAGTGATCAGCAAAGTGCAAACATAATTACCATGAAGAAAACAAAAAATCAAATCTAAATCTCTCTACAGAGTAAACACATCTATCTGGCTTCCCCAAAAAAGGAGTGCATTTTAATGCTGAATGCTGTGATGCAATCTGTTATTTAAGAACAAGATTTATTAGTCTTACAGTAAATTAAAATGGAAAACAATAAGAAAGACCAATTAATAAAAAATGAATACAAATACTAACAAGAGCACTACAACTTTCCAGAGCATAAGGCCTTACAAACTGTTATCAGTGCCATCTCTGCTGATAATGTTAAGTTTATATTAGCAGTAGGACCATTATAAAAACTACCCTTTCAGATATTTCTCTCTAGCCTAGAAAGCATTCAGCAGGTTGAAAAAGACAGGTATTATTCAAACTTCAAAAGCTTTTGTCTTATTTTTTCCTAAAAATGAAAGTGTTATGCCTTATTATTATCTTCTAAAGTGATTTGTATTTCCGAGGTCAAAATTTCACCTCACAAAACTGACTTAGTATCTATCTCTATCCAAGTTTACAAAAATAACCAAACACTGGGTACATGTCCACAATTCTTATTTATGCTGAGACACTCAGCATCTGGAATTCTTATCGAAATTTGGTGGCCAGATCGGCCCACTATGAAAGTGATTTCAGTAACCCAAAGCTGGGTTAGCATTAAAGCCCTGAAAATTTGACATGTTTTTCCTGCATGCTGAAAATTCCTAAGTAATCTATATAAATATAGATGTTGCTCCAGCCAAACTGCTTTTTTAAAAGGTATTACTAAAGTGATTTTATATCTAACTCAAAGTTTAAAGCACTCAGATTTACATTATTCTTTCCAATATGACAAAAACTATTTTTCCATTTCAAAACACTCCTAACATAGGAGTTTTCTTCCTCATCAATAATGTCCTTCTTTGAATTAAAACGTGTTCATCATTGCTAATTATTAGAAAAAAATGTGTATCAAAACTACAATGAGGTATCACCTCACACTGGTCAGAATGGTCATCATCAAAAAGTCTACAAATAATAAATCCTGGAGAAGGTGTGGAGAAAAGGTGGGAATGTAAATTGATGCAGCCACTATAGAGAACAGTATAGAGGTTCCTTAAAAAACTAAAACTAGAGCTTTTACCATATGATCCAGAAATCCCATTCCTGAACCAGAAAAGATGAAAACTTTAATTCAAAAAGATACATGCACCTCAATGTTCATTGCAGCACTGTATATAATAGTCAAGACATGAATGCAGCCTAAATGTCCATCAACAGAGGAATGGATAAGTAAGATGTGGTACATACATACAATGGGATATTACTCTGCCATAAAAAAATGAAATAATGCCATTTGCAGCAACATAAATTACACCTAGAGATAATCAGACTAAGTGAAGTAAGTCAGCAGAGAAAGGCAAATATCATATGATATCACTTATATGTCAAATCTTAAAACACAACACAAATGAACTTATTTACAAAACAGAAATAGATTCACAGACATAGAAAACAAACTTACAGCTGCCAAAGGGGAAACAGGGAAGGGATAAATTAGGAGATTGGGATTAGCATACACATGGTACTATACATAAACTGGATAAACAAGGACCTACTGTATAGCACAGAGAATTATATTCAATATCTTGTAATAACCAATAAGGGAAAATAAACCAAAAAGAATACACACACACATATATACATATATATGTGTATATATATACATATGAATCACTTTGCAGTATACCTGAAACTAGAACAACATTGTAAATCAATTCTATACTTTAATAAAAAAGAATGTCCTCCTTTTTATCAGAAAAATATATTTTATATATAATATCTGATATTTCCAGTCTTGCTTTTGCTGACTGTATAGAGCTTCAGCCTTTCAGAAAACTAAGATCATGACATCTGGTCCCATCACTTCATAGCAAATAGATGGGAAAATAGTGGAAATAGTGACAGACTTTATTTTGGGGGGCTCCAAAATCACTGCAGATGGTGACTGCAGCCATGAAGTTAAAAGACTCCTTGGAAGAAAAGTTACAACCAACCTAGACAGCATATTAAAAAGCAGAGACATTACTTTGCCAACAAAGGTCCGTCTAGTCAAGGCTATGGTTTTTCCAGTGGTCATGTATGGATGTGAGAGTTGGACTGTGAAGAAAGCTGAGTGCCGAAGAATTGATGCTTTTGAAGTGTGGTGTTGGAGAAGACCCTTGAGAGTCCCTTGGACTGCAAGGAGATCCAACCAGTCCATCCTAAAGGAAATCAGTCCTGAATATTCATTGGAAGGACTGATGTTGTAGCTGAAACTCCAAGAACTGACTCATTCGAAAAGACCCTGATGCTGGGAAACACTGAAGGTAGGAGGAGAAGGGAATGACAGAGGATGAGATGGCTGGATGGCATCACTGACTCAATGAACATGAGTCTGAGTAAACTCCGGGAGTTGTTCATGGACAGGGAGGCCTGGTGTGCTGCAGTCCACGGGGTCACAAAGAATCGGACAAGACTGAGCGACTGAACTGAACTGAATTGAACTGATATTCCCTTTTTACCTGATACTTCTGTTCTAAATAATCTCAGGTATAATCCTCTAAATCAAAAATGGATCAGGTAAAGGAGAAGGGGAAGCACAGCAAAGAGTGAAAGTGTAATGAATTAGCAACTGTCAACAACATATGATTCCCTGAGCTTGAATCTCAGCATTTAAATTCAGATATTTACAGATCATTTCATAGAAGGATACTTTCATTCTTTATAAACCTGAAATGGCCACCATTCCTCTGTTTTACTGGTAAAGAGTGGAGAAGGGTGAGATGAAGGTACTGGGTTGACTTCATGGCAAAATTAAAAGCAGAATACAGATAGAAGAAATAGGAGAAAGGGAAAGTCTAAAGTCCAGCTACAAGTTTTATTATAATTAGAAATAAATTTCATATCATTAAGAGAAATCTGAATGTGAGAAGTAAGATTGTTCTAAAAGCAAAGATCTTTTTTCTTCATCTTGCCAAAAAGCTCTTTTTTCAAAGGGTCTTACTTATAACCTTGACACAATAAAAACCTCTCTGCAAAGAGGGTGGCAGGAGGTGGGAGGGGGTCATGTGGTTCAATCAGTATTTTTCAACTTCAGTGATGAGTAATATATTCCTAAAATTATGATCCTACAGAATATTCCTCACAATATAATAATAATAAAAAGTGTCCACAAAAAGAAGACAAATCTGTTGTCAGAGAATGTCTTTTAGACCCATGGAAACAAATGCTTACATAAATGTTACCAAAAGCTTAAGATAAGTGGAAGAAAACAGAAAACATTAAAAGATTTCATTTTTTTAAGTTTATTCTATATGTTCCATGAGCATAGGGATTATGACTACCTTGTTTATTAACGGATCCCCAGTGCTCAATATATTGCACAACACATTGCAGATAAACGGTAATATTGGGGAGGAAAGAGTGAGGGGAAATTAAGGATGGAGAGATGAGAAAATAGTGTTGTTTTTTTTTAATTAAGGTATCTCTATAATCACAGAAAATGCCACTCACATGTTAATGCTGCCAACCCATATATTATTCTTTCTCTATATCCTTTTTATTAAACATCTCATTCCTTGATATCTAAATTATTATTTTTATGTCTATATTGAATTCTCTCATGAATTCTCTAATGAATTCTCTCATCTCCCTGAAATACAACAATCCTCAAATGACTGCTAGAAAAGTATATCAAGATTATGCCAAGATGTACTTGCTATGTCATATTCAACAAAACTTAAAATTAGGTTCACAGGGGATTTCCCTGGTGATCAACAGTTAAGAATCTGCCTGCCAAATGCAGGGACATGGGTTCGACCCCAGGTTCAGGAAAATTCCACATGCTGCAAGGCAACTAAGCCTGTGTACTACAGCTACTGAAGCCTGCTCACCCTAGAGTCTGTGCTCTGCAACAAGAGAAGCCACCAACCACAATGAGAAGCCTGTGCATCACAGCTAGAGAGTAGCCCGCCTCGGTCTGACACAGAGAATATTCATGTGTAGCAACAATGACCCAGTACAGTAAAAATAGCAAATACATAATTTTTTTTCAAATAAATAATTTTTAAAAAATTATATTCATTCTTTTCCTCAACACCCCCCCTCATTCATTCACACCCAGGGAAGCATCGTGCTCAGAATCATCCAAGTTCAAAACATGAACACCAAATCTATCTCTCTCTTTTCTATCCTTGCTCATCATTGCCAGCCTGTCATTAAGCTCCATCAACTCTTCTTAATAATGTTTTTCACGCTCATACCTTCTTACCATACTCATGATCACCTTTGTACAGGGCTTTATTACACTTCATACCTTGACTCTTACAACAGACTGTAAACTGATATCCTTAATTTCAGGATCTCCACCTCCAAATCAGTCTTACTGCCACCCCCAGTATTAAGCCATTCTCTTGATCAAGAAAAATCAGTGGCTCTCCTCTGATGACAGAAAAAGTCCAAACTCCTGACTCTGGCATTCAAGGCCCTCCATCCAGATCCAATCAGTCTTTCTAAGCTTATCTTCTAGTAGTCTACACTTTAACCTTCTACTCTTGTAGACTGATACACTCAGACCTCACTTAATTGCTACCTCCCAGCCTTTGCTTTGCCTGTCTTTCCCTATTTCCTTAGCCTTCCTTTCTTATCACTAGGAAACTAACTGAGCCTATTCCAGATAACTAGATCCACCCATCTTCTAATCACTTCTAATAAATACCCTGAAATTTTATTTTTTATAACCCATTCAACACAATACATACTATCTTAAACAATCTTTTTAAAATATATACTATAATTATATTTTTATGCATTAGTTGCTCAGTCATGTCCAATTCTTTGCAATCCATGGACTACAGCTCACCAGACTCCTCTATCCATGGAATTCTCCAGGCACGAATATTGGAGTGGGTAGCCCTTCCCTTCTCCAGGAGACCTTTCTGACCCAGGGATTAAACCCAGGTCTTCTGCATTATAGGTAGATTGTTTACCACCTGAGCCAGTAATCCAAATCAGATTATAAATTTTTCCAAGGAAAGAACAAAATACTAGACTTCTCTGTATTCCCACAGCAGCTAGTACATATTTTACACAAAGAAAACACTCCATAAATATTTGCCTAATTATATAAATTTTATTAAATGAACTGGTGGAAATAAATTTAGGGTTTTC
Source organism: Budorcas taxicolor (assembly GCF_023091745.1). Classification (NCBI taxonomy): domain Eukaryota; kingdom Metazoa; phylum Chordata; class Mammalia; order Artiodactyla; family Bovidae; genus Budorcas; species Budorcas taxicolor. The sequence goes on along the minus strand of NC_068924.1, from coordinate 35,558,128 downwards.
ATTTAGCTGGAGGATTTAAAGTAAAACTTCCAGATCTCTGCATATAACTTGGCTCTTCAGAGCTGTCTCCTCTTCCCTCACTCCCTGGACAATTAAATTCATTTTATACTTCAAAAGTTCTACATATTCTGTGGGAAAACAAATCATCAATCTATTGTTAAAAACATTCAGAAAGATGGATAGATGGACAGACAGATGAACAGCTATGGATGGATGGATAGATGTTGAAGAGATGATTGAAGAGATACATAAATAGTATTTGCTAGATGTTTAGAAAGAATCAGTTCCTTTTGCTGAGCACTGTTGCATATCTTATCTCACTTAGCCCTCAAAACAATTACAATTAGGTAACGCACATAAATTATCCCTGTTCAACAGAAAAGGAAACCAAGGCATGAAAATGTTTATTTAAAAAATATTAAAACTTGCCTAAGGTCACACCTAGTAAATACAGAAGGCAGAATTTAAACTCAAGTGATCTAAATCCAGGAAATATGCTATTAGAATTAAAGGTAACTGATAATAAATCTAACTTAAATGAATTAACTATTTTCAATTATCTGAGTTTTTACTAGTTCATATACTTCTTATAGAACTTTATTTTTAATATTCAAATTAGATATTCTAGATATTCATTTAATCCAAGCATAGTCAGAATTTTCTGTCTTTCCTTTTCCCCTTTTTCCTTCCTTTCTACTTCTAGGATTCAAGGTACTCAGTTACTGATTGAGAACTGTAAAAGGAGAGAGGGGAGCAGAAAGGAGAGCAGGTAACATTCTAACCAATCCAATTGACTCTTTGACAATGAAATTGGTTACAGAAGTAGTCACAGCTATTGGAATACAAATCTTAAAGATTCGCTGTCATTTTCATACAGTAAATCTTATAATAAATATTTGTTGGTTATTAATGATCTATGCTTCCCCTGAAAGATCATGGTCCTGACAACTGTGGTGTTGAAGAAGACTCTTAAGAGTCCTTTGGACTGCAATGAGATCAAACCAGTCAATCCTAAAGGAAATCAATCCAGAATATTCACTGGAAGGACAGATGCTGAAGCTGAAGCTCCAATATTTTGGCCACCTGATGCAAAGAGCTGATTCATTAGAAAAGACTCTGATGCTGGGAAAGATTGAAGGCAGGAGGAGAAGGAGATGACACAGGATGAGATGGTTGGATGGCATCACCGACTCAATGGACGTGAGTTTGAGCAAGCTCCAGGAGATGGTGAAGGACAGGGAAGCCAGACGTGCTACAGTCCATGGGTTCACAAAGAGTCGGACACAACTGAGTGACTGAACAACAAAATGCTTGCCCTGGCATGCTTTTTCTGATTAACCTAGATGAACAGCATTTAACTATATTCTAATAGAGACAATTGTGAGATAAAATAAGGATGTCAATTCCCATTCATTTCAAAGGTCCAGATAAGTATGAGACCCAATTTCTACCTCACAGCTCTTACCAGAAAAGCCATACCAGAAGCATCGTATACAACTGGAGCTGTTTCACTGCAAAAGTGGGTGTTAAGGAAAGCCTCGAGGGAAAATTAGAAGTACTTAAGCGGTATACATTTTAATACATCACCCATCTAGAATTCATTGTAGGAATGCAGAGTTAATTTAGATATTCTCTTAAAATCTGACAACCATATAACATTACATACACCCTAACTTCTGGCAGGGCAGGCCAGAAGAATTTCATACACAAGGGCATTCATTTCTATAAATTATAACTGTGAAAGTTGAAGAAAGGTTTTCAGTGCTGACCCAAATTTCCACATTTTTAATATACACCTACAAGTCTGGTTTCACACAGAAAGTACTGCTATCTTGTATTTTTACTACCTCCGCCACCCTTCCCTACTCCTTATAGCTATTTACTTCAAGTTTCACACTTGCACTTGCTGGTAACATATTATCATAAACCATTCCAGGACAGTATTAGAATCCAATGTTTCCATGGATCACTGCACAGAATTATTTGCATTATCATTATAGAAGACAACTATGACTACTGACTGTCTTGCACACTAAGGGGTTCTTTACCAAGTACCTATATGCACACCTATCAAGCCACTGAAGTTCTAGTTTTCCCAAGCTTTGCTATGAGAAAAAAACTACACTATTTATCCAGTTTTGTTTCTTCTTCTCACATAAGCACCACCTCACAATCTCCCAAAATAGAAACATTTTAATATGCCTTGTCTATTAGTTTTTTTTAATTTCTTCAAAAGTAAATCTTTTATTTGCATCCATCCAGTGCCTAGACCTAGAAAACTGCTACCAGTCTTAACATAATATACTGCCAGAAGGAAAAATGTGGATTCATAAAAAGATTTAGAGTAGGGATTTAAATCCCGGACCTCTCATTTACTAGATCTGTGAACTTGACAAGTTATTTAACTCTCTGAGGCTCCTTGTCCCCATCTGTAAAATTAGAAACAACACATCTTCCTGAAGATTAAATTAATGTATGTGCTAGTACCACTTAGTATTCGGTGGGTATTAAATGAACAGTAACTTCCTTTAAATAAAAGTGCACAGAAAAGGAGTTTGACTCAAACAAAATTTTGAAAGGACAAGATTCCGAATTTTTACAAATCACAATAAATAAAAGTTCCATGGAATCGTTTTCCAGTGCCAATATACCCATGACCCAGACCAAACTAAACTAGAGACTAGGACCATGTCAACAGGGTGAAATACAGGAAATACTATTTCCCCAAAGAGGTAGACATGAGAGGGAATCGCTCACATAGCAGAAACCAGAGCATACCATATCTGCTGCTGAGAACTGTACTTGTGAGGATAATGGAGTATCCTGGACTCTGGGTACCCATTCAGACTACCTACTATTAGCCTTTTTCCTTGATTTTCAAACAAATCAGTCCTAAACTTTCAAGACTGTACCCACTGTCTCAGAATTAACTTTTAAAGAGAAGCAGCATTTCAATATACTTTAATTTGAGAGTAAATGAAGTCTAAAAATGCACCAAAACCTTTCAACGCTTGATTATTTGCTTTTCTATTTGAGAAACAGATGGGTCAGTAATCCCTGGCCCCAAACTTTAAATGCTTAAAAGTGTTTCTTATTTCACACCATTTTTTATTTCTAAAAATCAAGTT